>NC_040908.2:104754156-105408656 GCF_004126475.2 Phyllostomus discolor | reverse complement strand
GACATCTTGACATCTTTATTATAATGTTCAGTCTTTCAATCTGTGATCATGGAGCATTTCTCTAGGTACATCTTATTTGATTTCTTTCAGCAGCATTTTGTCCTGTACACAAGTTACATGTACACCTGTATATTTCTTTTACTTAGAAAATGTAAATGTTATTCTATTTTTTTAATTGGTGCTCAGAAATACAATTGATTTTTGCATGTTTACTTGCATTCTTCAACCTTGCTGAAAATTACTTAATGGTTTTAGGAGGGTTTTTTTGTTTGGTTGTTTCTTTTGCTTTGCTTTGTTTTGTTTTGTTTTATATAGATTCTATGGGATTTTCTACACAGACAATTATGTCATCCACAAATTAGGAAAAATATATTTCTTTATTTTTATCAACATTCCATTTATTTTCCATTTTTATTATTACGCTGGCTAGAACTTCCATGCCATGTTGAATAAGAATCATTAAAGTAAACATCTTTGTCTTATTCCTAGTAACTGAGGAAGCATATTCAGTGTTTTACCACTAAGCACAGTGTTAGCTAGATTTTGTTTTTAAAGACCTTCTTTATTGAGTTGAGAAAACCACCACTTTATTCCTACTTTTCTAAAACTTCTTATCATAAGCCAGTGGTGATTTTTGTTAAATGCTTTCTCTCACTGATTGATATAATCATCGATTTATTTTTCTTCAGCTTGTTAATACAATGAATTGCATCAATCGATTTTTTAATATTGAACCAGATTTGTATCAATGGAGTAAACTCCATTTGGTCATTTTGCATTTTTGTATATTTTGTTAAATTTCACTTACTAATTTTTTCTTAAAGAATTTTGTAGCCCTGGTTGGCGTAGCTCAGTGGATTGAGCGTGGCCTGCGAACCAAAGTGTCACAGGTTCGATTCCCAGTCAGGGTACATGCCTGGGTTGCTGGCCACAGCCACCAGTTGTTGCGTGTGGGTCACCGGCCAGCAGTGACCATGGAACGCTGTGGATGGCTCGTCGAAAAACACGTGAGAATAAAAACATGCACAGAGACAAACTAGTTTCTGTGGGGAAGTAGGAACAAAATGGCCACCCCCCCTAGTGGGGAACGCGCCGATTTACAGTCCATACCTGCTTTTATTGGGCTCATTTTGCATAATAATTGAGGTAAAGTACAGTACTCATGAGGGGGAAGTAAGGAATCATAGAAAAAAAGGAACTCTGCCAGTCGGGGTCAAAGAGCTGTAAGACTTTGAGGAACAAACTAACTTCCTCCTTGGACCCCTCTCATTCAACTGAGAGCATTCTAAACAAAGAAGGTTTCACAGTAATTTACATATTCTTTCTTAGGCCTGATCACCCGGGGAATCCACCCTTTTCAGCACAGAGCTAAACCACCCTGTCATTGTTTCAGGCTTAGCTGGAGCAAGGGAACTAAGGCAATAAGAAGATTTTCTCCCAGACAATGAGAACTCAGGCTATGTCAAAGCTGAGGAGCGAGGGTCCATCACCCCCTTTTGCTGCAGCCCCCCAAGTCCTTCTTTTGGGGGGCCTCCCAAAGTGATCGTGCCTGTCTTAGGTCATTCCCCCCCGTGGGGAATCTTACCTGTCTTTGGCTAACCGACCAAGGTTTTTGGGGTTCAGTTATGAATAAAGCAGCAGAAGCAGCATTCCTGCCAGGGAGATAAGCTTTTGTCTCCTTGCTGGCTTGTGGTTCCAAGGGCGTTCCCTTAGCCTTAGCCTAGGCAGGGGTTTCAGCATCAGAAGCTGAAACCAGTCAGGGCGGTTCCCAACAGCCAGCAACCGCAATTTGATGCGCTCTCTCTCTCCCTCTCTCTTTCTCTCTCTCTCTCTCTCTAAAAATAAATAAATAACATCTTTAAAAAAAAAGATATATTTAAAGAATTTTGTGCCTATATTTATAAATGGTACTGGTCTGTAGTTTTCTTATTTTGTACTGTTTTTGTCTGGTTTTCATATCAGTATAATACTAGTTTCATAAAATCAATTGGAAAATGTTTCTTTTTTCTCTGGAAGAAAAAGTGTAAAATTGTTATTTATTCTTCTTTAAATGCTTGACAGACTTCTCCAGGGAAACCATCTAGGCCCAGAGATTTCTTTTTGGAGAATATAATATAATTATAAATTCAATTTCATTAATATTTATAAGACAATTAAAATTATTTATTAGATGAGTTTTTCTGGTAGGTTTTGTTTTTTTTTTGTTTTGGAAGAGGTAAAAGAACTAGGCCATTTTCTATAAATTGTCAAATTTATTTCCATAGTTTTTTATAGGGTTCTCTTATTATCCTTCTGTTGTCTCTAGTATCTGTAGTGATATACCAATTTCATTTCTGATATTATTAATCATTTGTGTCTTATCTCTTTTTGCTTTTTCAGTCTTGGTAGAGGTTTGTCAAATTTATTGGTATTTTCAAAAGACCAGGTTTCTGTTTTATTAATTTTCTCTACTGTTTGTTTTCTAATTTCATTTGTTTCTCCTCTTACCTTTATTATCTCCTTGCTTCTGCTTACTATGGGTATTTTGTTCCATTTCTAGATTACAGAGGTGGGAGCATAGATTATTATTGGGTTTTTATTTTCTTCTTTTATAATAAATGCATTTAGTGTCATAAATCTCCCTCTCATCACTTCTTTAGCAGTTTCCCACCAATTATTTGTTATATTTTCATTTTTATTCTATTTAATGTATACTTTTTTATTCCCCTTGAGACTTCCTATTTGACTCATGGATTATTTAGAAGTGTGCTATTTAGTTTCTAAACATTTTGAGATTTACTTATCTCTCTGTTACTGAATTCTACTTAGATTTTACTGTAGTCAAAGACCACCTTGCACAAAATTTTCAGGCACGTAGTTTTTATTTATTGTTGAAGTATTAAAAGTACACATTTCCTGTTTGTGCAGCTCAATGAATTCCCATTAACAAAAACATTTGTGCTACTAGGAACTCACATTTTAAAAATCAGCCTTTCCTTAGCTATTCTCTTACTCTTTTCTATTTACTGCTTTCAAAGGGCAACTACATTCCTGACTTTAAATGCTATACGTATTTTGTAGATACCTTTTGTCTGCCTAAAGTAATACGTATCATTTTATTACTAGTTTTCTAGAGTTTCTTTTTTAACACAGTTAAAAAGGAAATAGAAATATAAATAGGGCAAATTTATCATTTAACAGTTATCTATAATTATAATTGTTTGAAATTGATTGAGTCTGAAATACAATTTATACTGTCAGTCTTGACACATGATCCATATACACTTGAAAGTAATATGTATTATGTTGTTATTAAGTGACATGTTCCCCATGTGTTTATGAAATCCTTTTAGTTGATGTTGCAAGTCCTACATCCTTGATGATCATGTCAGTTGTTCTATCAGTCCCTGAAGATGGGTTTTGCAAGTTTCAACTAGAGTCATTGATTTGTCTATTTCCCCTTTTAGCACTATCAATTTTCGTAGTATTCAGGCTTTAGCTCTGTGGCTTATTTCATGTATAAGATTGCTATGTCTTTTCAGTGGATTGACCTGCTTATAATATACATGTATGTAAGGTCACACTCCATCTCTGCTTTTTCTTTACTCTGATGTCTACTTTATCTGACACTGATATAGGTGCTCCTGCTTTCCTGTGACTAAAATGATATATCTTTATACTTTTTTTTATTTTCAACCTACCTAATCTTTACATCTGAAGAGAATTTTTTATATAGCATATAGTTTTGCCATGTTTTTCAACCCACTCTTCTAATCTCTGTCTCATAATTGGTTTATTTAGAAAGATTTACATTTAATATAATTATTGCTATATTTGGCAATAATTATGTTTTATGTTTTAATTTTTGTTCTGTTTTTGTTTCTCTGTTTTCTTTTGCTTGCCTTTGTCTGGGATACTTGAATAATATTGGGTTGGCCAAAAAATTCATTTGCTTTTTTCCATAAGATGGCTCCAGTAATGCTTAGTTGTCTTTACTTTCATTCGAAACAATTTTGTTAGATTGTTTGTAACAGATGTCATATCAGGGGTGCATTAAAAAGATATCAAAATGGGTGAATTTTTGTGTAGCCATTTTAATATTGAAAATGGAAGAAAATATGCAACATTTTTGACACATCATGTTTCATTATTTCAAGAAAGGTAAAAATGTAACTGGAATACACACAAAAAGTTGTACAGTGTATGGAGAAGCTGCTATGACTGATTGAACATGTCAAACTGGTTTGAAAAATTTTGTGCTGGAGATTTCTCACTGGGTGGTGCACTATGGTCAGGTAGACCAGTTGAAGTTTATAGGAGTCAAATTGGGACATTAATTGAGAACAATTAACATTATACCACATGGAAGATAGCCAACATACTCAAAATATCTAAATAAATGACGTTATTGGTGAAAATGAAAAAAATATGTCCTTTATTTTATGGAAAAACTAAATGGAGTTTTGGCTAACCCAATATTTACAATTTGATTTTGACTTATTGTGTTTTTATTTTTTTTAATTTTTATTGAATTTATCAGAGTAACATAGGTTAATAAAATTATACAGGCTTTTGGTACACAATTCCACAATACATCATCTGTATATTGTATTATCTGTTTACCACCCCAAGTCAAGTCACCAGTTATCAATAGTGTTTTGAATGTATTTCAGTGCCTAGTGTTTTAGTGGCTGCTCTGGGTATTACAGTATATATACATAGCAGGTCTACTGATGTACTCACCAGTTCAAGTGAAATATGAAAACCTTACTTCTCTTTATTTCCCTGTACTCTTCCTCATTGACATTACAATTTTGTTAGATATTTCCTTTGCATTCATTTAAAACCACATTACACTGTGTAATAATTTGTGCTTCAACTGCCAAGCAGAATTTAGAAAACACAACAGAAGGAAAGCCTGATGTATTTACCCATATTTTGGTATATCATATTCTTTCTTCTTTCTTAATGTTGCTAAGCTCATATTTCTTTCATTTCCTTTCTGGTTACAGAGCTTCCCTGAGCCATTCCTTAACAGCAGGACTGTCAGTGACAAGATCTCTTTGCATTTCTTTACCTGAAAGTGTCCCACTCTCCCTTTCAGACCCAAAGGCCCTTTTCAGTGAGTGTAAGAACTGGGTTGGCAGTTCTTGTCTTTTAGCTTTTGAAAAATATTGTGCCACTTCCTCTGGCCTGTAGTTTTTGATGATTAAAAATCCACTGTCACTCAAATTGCTTTCTCCTATAAATAAGATATTATTTTCCTCTGGCTGATCTAGCTATTTTTTTTTTTTTTGTCTATTTTCAGTATAAGTTTAAATACAATAGGTCTTGGCATAGACGCCAAAACCAATAGTGAAAAAAAAAAGGATATCTTTGAGTTTATATTGTTTGGGTTCACTCAAGTTTCTTTTCTTTAAATGTGATTATTTTAAGGTATACAATATGATGTTTTAATACACATATACATTGGAAAATGATGACCAAAATCAAGTTAATTAATACATCCATTACCTCACATAGCTAATGCTTTGTGTGATGAGAATATTTGTGCAGTATTACTAACTATATCCACCGTGATGTACATTACATTCCCAGAACTTCTTCATCTCATAAATCCATGTTTGTACCGTTGACTAGCTTCTCCCATTTTTCCCACCACCACCCCTACCCAGACACTGGCAAGCACCATTCTCCTTTCTGGTATGAGTTTGAATTTTTTTAAGTTCCACATACAAGTGAGCAAATATAATATGTGTCTTTCTCTGTCTGGCTTAAATACTCAGGTTCTTATATCTGAAGGTTTATATGTCTTGCCCAAATTTAGGAGGTTTTTGGGCACTTTTTTTCCAATCTCTCCTTCTGGGATTCTGATTACACAGAAATGAGACTGTTGCTATACTCCCCCAGGTTATTGTCCCTGAGGCTTTGTTTATGTTTCCCCTTTTGTTTCCTCTCTGTTGTTCAGACTGTACTATATCCCAGTTCATTGATTCCTTCCTCTGCCTCCACTCTTAGGCAGTGAGAACATCCACTGACCGTTTTATTTTTGGTTATTATATTTCCCAGTTCTAAAATGTTTTTTTGTTTTTCTTTACATCTTTTATTCCTTTGCTGAGAGTCTTCTAATGATTTTTTCAGGCTTTCAAGTCTTTTATTTGTTTTATTTGTTATTTTCCAAATAATTGTAATACTTCTGTCATGTCATCAATTGGCATGTGTTGGCATCAATTGGCTTTTATCACTCAGTTTGAAATCTTCCTGTTCTTGATATAACTGTTACAGGGTGCAGCCCAGAGGGGGGACCCCAAATGGGCATTTGAAATGCGGTCCAGAACTTAAGGTGTCCAGGAGATTTTAAGATGTCTCCATCCCCCACCCCAGGGTGTGGGTTGGGGGAAGGGACAAATGGAGCAGGGCCATTGAGAGCTGTTTTGCATAGCAACAGCCTTGCAGCTAACCTCTGGCTTGGTCATTTAACATATCTGTAGCCTTTGGCTGGTCACTTAGATATGTTAAATAGCTGTGATCAGCTCTAAGCCAGGGGAATGGAAGTAACTTCCCCACCCAGATGTAACTGGGGGGGGGGGGGGTCCCCTGAGTTACAGCACCTGCGTGGGAGCTCAGAGAGGATTGGCTCCAGGACATGGGGCCACACCTGCCCAGACTCATGATGGCAGCCCAGTAAAGCTGGAAGGACACGAGTTCTGGCTTGTGAAGCCGAGTGTGGGAGGAGTCGGAAATGAGGCTGCAGAGGAAGATTGGCCGCAGGGATTTAAAAACCCAGATTTGGCGGCCATTGAGGAGGAGAACCATGCTGCTTTAGGAGGGTGAACCATGCTGCTTTAGAAGGAGAGCTATGCGCAGCCCTGAAAAGGAAAACCATGCTGCTTTAGGAAGGTGAACCATGCGCAGCCCTGGGAGGAGAAGCACGCGGACTTGACGGAGTGTAGACTCCTGCAGCCCTGAGAAGAGAACCACGCAGCAGCCCTGAGGAGAGAACCACGCAGCCTGGCAGAGTGGGGACCCCCACAGCTTTAGAAGGGGGAACCACCACCTGGTTTTAGCAGAGATCCCGGTGACTCAGCGGAGGGTGCCGGGAACCCAGGGAGGTCTCCCAGTCGAGAGGGAGTACTAACTGGGAAGAACCAGAGGACTGCCTGAGCCATGGACTTCCATTTCCTTTCTTGAGATACGGTACTCTGGACTGGGCAAAGGGGGAAGGAAGGAGGACTGTGTCTGTTTGTGGGTGTTTTAAGGGACTTTGGGATTTTGGTGAAGACATTAGGTCACTACTTTAAGTTTGTATAGCATTAAATAAACGTTTCCTTTCCTTTTCACAAATCTCTGGCATTGAGAGACGTCTTTCCTCTGGCAGCGGACATAACGGACCCGGGGCCTTCTTTCAATAATAGTATATCATCCCAAGCCGCCCCCCCTTGTTGTGTTCTGTAACATAACCATCAATTTGCAGTGAAAACCTGGACATTTTCATATGAGGGTCTGAGACTAGATCTTATTTAAACTTATTGCTTTAACTGGCTTTCTCTGATGCTGCTCAATCAGGAGAAGGACGAGTGTGTTCTTGTTACAACCTGATGCACATAGCAGTGCAGGATTCCCAATCAGGCTCCATCAACACTTGACCACCAGGAAAAGGGGATTGGGGCTGTGTGGGAGTCCTGGCTCCCCTTGGGGGCTTCAGTAACATTGAACCGGCACTGGCCTAGTTATCTCTGGGAAATGTTAAAAATTCTGACGCCTGCTGGACCTCTTCTGACACCACCCCAGCAGGGTGGAGGAGGAATGCCTCATTACTGCAAAGTAGGGGTAGAAATTTAAGCTCTCTAGGTGAACTCCACTGACACCATGCAGGGGAGAAAAGGGAGCTTGTTACAGGCTAGCAAGGATGAAAGTCCTGTCTCCCTATTTGGTCTCCTCTGACAACATCCAGTCCGGTTGATTAGGACCTTGTTAAGCCTCACTAGAATAGAAGTCGAGGTTCCCCACTGCCTTTGCTGACAGGGGTGGGGCCACTGGGTTTTCTGTGCTGTTTGACTAAAGAGAAGCAGTTGTTACCTAAATATTTTCTGTCTTGTTAGGTTGTCCCTTTCCTGATCCTGGGACTAAAAATAAATGGTTTTATTGGGCTTTTTAAATTTGTACCTGTTGAATTTTTCATGTGGCTGGCTCCCTCAGCTCCAAGAAAGGGATGGATATAATATATATATATATATTATATATATATATATATTATATATATATTTGTTATATATAATAATATAATTATATAATAATTATATATAATATATTATATATATATATATATATATATATAAAACAAACCTCAGGGGCAGTACTTGTCATGTCCTTAGTCCCAAGATCCCTAGTGGGTCTGATACTTTACTCCACTCTTCAAACGCTTCCTATGTTTGTTTTATGTACAACATCCAAAGTATTTAGGTATACTTGGAAGGAAAAATAGGGAAAAGCACCTCTACTCCTATTTCCCAGAAGTGAAATTCCTGTTTTATCAGAATGGTGTTTAATAAATAGATACACTTTATTAGTATTTGAATTTCCTTATTCATCTTTATTTCCTTTTGTACTTTAATAGCATCACTTAATAAAATAGTTAATATAGTCTAATAATATTGTTTTGTCATTATATTTCCCTGTTTTTCTCTGTATAGTTACCATCTCTTTCCAGCAAAATACTGATTTTTAATTAATGACAATACTGTAATGGGAGTTGTTAATTTAACAATAATAAAAATAGAGGAAATTTCTTAGGAACACATTTGATGTGTAAGTACTTTATAAGAATATAGCAAAAATCATGGAGCTATAATTTTAATTACAGACTTTAAAAAACAGTGAACTCCTTGAAAACCCTTTCCTCTCCTGAACACATCAAGGGTTTAATTGTCTGGGTGTCAGTAGGTATGTCATACCACTTGGACAGTGCTCCCCTGTTTTAGGGCTCAGTATAATAGGCACTGATTCTGCCACTTTAGCCTCAACATGCAGAAACCTACGTAATGGGCCAGAGTTTCTTTGGTTGCTGGATACCCCACGATCAGAGGAGGAATGCTTTTCATGTTACTGTCAACAATGCCAGCACATGCCGTGTCCCCTGATAATATTTTGTGCACAGTTTCTGATTTTCACTCTCTGGGGGTGTCTGCAGTTCTGAAACAATTAACTTCTACCTGGCATATAACCTGAAAGATGTCTTGCAAACATGAAGTGCATGTGCTGATCACAGTAAAACTACACACTGATTTCTGACCTAAGGCCCTCTGAGGAGTGTTCCTAATCTCCCAAGAGTGATTTTGTGAGGGAATCTTTGATTAAACTGTAAGATTAAAGAAAATTTAAGTGGCTGGACAGCTCCCTATTCACTGCATGTTTGAGACGTCTTGAAAACATGTGTTACTCTTTTCAAAGTTGGTTGTAAATCAAACTCTCTAAATTGCTTCCAGATCAGCCTTTT
Organism: Phyllostomus discolor; assembly: GCF_004126475.2. Classification (NCBI taxonomy): domain Eukaryota; kingdom Metazoa; phylum Chordata; class Mammalia; order Chiroptera; family Phyllostomidae; genus Phyllostomus; species Phyllostomus discolor. The sequence goes on along the minus strand of NC_040908.2, from coordinate 105,399,181 downwards.
CAGGCAAAGCATTAAAATGATGATTCTATCAGCCAAAACACTAATTTCTGCCCTGATCACACATACTATTATAAATTCCCCTTACCTAATATAGAAGAAGAAGGAGATGCCAACCCAACCAGTCATTCTTTCTCTAGACCCCCAGATGTGCTGTCTGGATCAGAAGCTGCTCTCAGCAGTTTGGTCCCACAATTTAGCTCAGATATTTTGAGAGATCAGATGTGTGCCTCTGTGAAAACACTTTGGCTTAAATTCCAAGAATATTCATCTTCAGAAAAGAGTACCGAATGAAAGTAGAATATTTAGTTGAACAGAAGTATGCTCTCTGACAGAAAATTATTTTATAGTTTTCAGAAACTTCAAAAATAAAGTGTTTAATTGTTCTTTTTCAATATGAGTATATGCAATACTCATTCTTTCCTTCCCTTTCATCTTCTTCTAGTCAAAACTTCAATTTTAAATAGCCTTTACTGACTATTCAAAAGTAATGAGTATGTATTTTGTTGAGGATTTTAGCATCTATGTTAGAGATACTGCCCTGTAGTTTTCTTTCTTTCTTGTGTCTTTATATGGTTTTGGAATTAGGATGATGTGGGCCTCATAAAAAGAGTTTGGGAGTCTTCCTTCTTCTTGAATTTTTTGGAATAGATTGAGAAGGATAGGAGTTGACCCACAGACATGAACAACCATGTGGAAATTGAATGTGGGAGTGGGGCTTGGGATGGGCGGAGGAAGGCAAAGGGGGGAAAACTGAGACAACCATAAGAGAATAACAACAAAAAAAGATTTAAAAACAATAATGAGTATGTAAATCATAGATTTTTAACTAATCTCCACATATGAACTCCAGTCCACCTGTGAAGTCCCTAAATTTCTGAGCTTTTTTTTCTGGAAAAAGGAGTCTACAGTTTATATTCAACTTTCAAAGATGTATATTGATTCCAATTCTATAATTATTTTTACCTATTAGTAAGCCCATTGCTTTAAATTATCTAAAGAAAGATAAAAATTAGGTGTGGACCAACATTTATCAAATATAAATATAAATAAATATATATATACACACATATATATACATATACATATGTACATATGTATATACACATATACATCTATATATATCTTCAAATTTATAAAGAGAAAAAACAACTTATATTTTACAACTAAAATAACAAATACACCATTATTACCAAGTCAAACTTGAGTATTAGCTTAATTTTATAACACTGATTATTTGTGCCATTTGGGAATAATTTAAGACAGTACAGAAGAAACTGTGGCTTCCAGTTGGCTGAAATCAGGCCTCACTCAAGGCCCTTTCAAGGAGTCTTCTATTGACAGATGGTATCCCTGATTATATAAATATTCCTGTAGCCATGGGGAGTTCTCCATAATGTCCCCAAGGAGAAGTGTAAGCCTGGTAAATGATAACAGATATTGTAAAATATCATATGAGATTTCAAACTTGGGCAAGCTGGAATAGCACACTTCACTGTCTCTCCCACTGAATACAGCTATAAAACCTGGATGTAATACATGGAACAGATCTTTGAGTTCTTTGGAAAGTAATAGCAGGCAGCTTGGGATGAAGAACAGAATTGAAAGGACCACTAAACCATTTTCTACTAGGGTGTCTTTCCAGCACTCCAAACCTGCATGCAGTGCCATCTCTAACCTGGAAATGGGCACAGAGTGCATGCTAGGAGACCCCTCTAGTTCTGAGTTACAGAGCAGAAAAGGGAACAATTACTGTTCAGATACACTGAAGAAACCCCCTTTTTGTATTTTTCCCTTTTTTCTCCATTCTCTTACACTGCTGGCCCCAAAAAATACTTCAGAGGGGGCAACTGGAGTTGTCATAGGAACACCCAGGAACCAAAACTTTGAAGGAAATAAATCTTCAGCCCTATCAGTGGAGCTGTGGTCACCAAGAAGGTGAGGTAATCTTTTGTTGCTTTTTTCTTCTTCTTACTTTGTCCTTTCTCATCTTTGTCCTAGTGATGGGTATATTTGTGAAAGGGCACAGAAGAAAGGAGCAACTAAAGCCCTTGCTTTATGGCCATGGAACCCAAAAGCGGAGCTCTGAGGATACAGGAACCCCCACAGATGGCAAAAAGGAAGACTGTAGGGAAAGTAGTTCCTTAGAATAATTTATGAACTTCTGAGCTCATTCTCAAGCTGCATATGTGTGGGTCTGATAGTGCTAAAAATATGAATTTGAGAACTAAACTAACAGACAGGTCACCCTTCAGGTGGGAGACAGAGCCAATCAGTACCACAAAGTTTGAAAACCAAACCAACTATGGAATAACACCTGATAGAAGACAGGCTAGAACTTGCCATCTTAACTAGCTATGTAGATTGACTGGTAAAACAGAATAAATTCTCCACATGATTTAAACAATACTTATGCGTTCATAATGCAAATATCATATATTTAAATGTTCAGAATATAATTAAAAATTACACAGCATGCAAAGAACTTCAACTCTCATGAGGAAAGCCAATCAATGAATGTAAATACCAAGGTGACACAGATCTTAAAATTACCTAAGACTTTAGAGTAGCTACTATAAAATAATTCCAGCAAGTAATCATACAGATTATTGAAATGAATAGAAAAATAGAAGTCATGGCCAATGAAGGATGATGGGAGCAAACAAAAAAGAACAAAACAGAAATTTTATAACTGAAAATAAAATAACTTAAACTGCAAAATCATTGAATGGAGAAAACAGAGAAAAGAGTCAGTAAAACTGAAGCAAGATCAATAGACGTTATCCAACATATACTTACCACATGTCTCATCAATCTTTAAACTATTACGTTAGAGAAATAAAAATGTATGTTCACCCATAGAAACCTGTACATGAATATTTATATCACCGCCTCCAAAATTTATATTTATATTCATCATCTCCCAAAACTGAAAACAATCCAAGTGTCTTTCAACAGGTAAGTGGACAGGGAAACAGAGAGATCCATACAAAAGAGTGCTACTCAGGAATAAAAAAGGGACAAATTGCTCATGTGTATGAGAACTTGGATGAATGTTGAATGCACTATACTGAATAAAGGAGCCACCAGTCTCCAACGTTTGCATACTTGGTGATTCAATTTAGATGATGGTTTCAAAAACAGAACACCACAGTGATGCAGAAGAGATCAGTGGTTTCCAGAGGTCAGGAGATAAGGAGAATGAGATTATATGACAAAGCAGGTTTTGAGGGTGATAGATTTGTTCTATATAATCACTAACCTGGTGGTTGCATTGATCTAATCAGGTCAAAATTGGTTGAACAATACACCAAAATGTCTGTCTTACTATATGTCAAAATAAAAATAGTAACCTAAAATTATGCAGGATAATTTGACAAAGAAAAAAATGAATAAAGTATTTGTTCAATATAAAAGACACACTTGTCCAGTACTACACATTTGGTGCTTCCAGGGTAGTTTGTGTTATTGGGAACTTAATTGAGATTAATTTTCACACCATAAAAGTTATGCCATGTCTACCTGATGATCTGCAAAGCTGTTGAGACCCAGTGAATGCATTGGCTCCACCCCAAAGCTTCTCATGAAGCTCAGGCAAATTTGTCCAAAGCCTTTTCTAGATCACCTCTTTGCCCTCTACATTTTTTATTATATCATCCATACCAATAATTCCTTATTAAACTATAAATCCCACAAAAAAGGCATATTTCACTGTTAAGCCTCATTTTTTAGCAAAGAATTTGCCATGCACTAGACACAAAATAAATGTTTCTTGAATGAAGTGTCTAGAACTATGCATTATTTAAGATGCAACCTAGAAGGGACTCTATCACACCTTTGTTAAGGTTGTATTCTCTATTTATTTTCAGACAAAAAAATACATCTTAGTGAAATAAACCACTGGTCCTGGTTTATCACCTGTTCCTATAAATGAGCTCCTCTATACTTGTCAAACATGTGTGAAATTCATTTATGTTCTGTGCTCCCACACCTCCCTCATGAAAACATCTTCCTTTAAGTCTCTTAAATACCAATTAGCATGCAAGAGAAACTTCAGACAAGTGTGCACATGATCAGAACCACTATATCTCATTGTTCTGAGGTGGAGGCCAGGGAAACATTTACTCTGTGGGCACGTAGAATATGTTGTTTACGACAATGAAACTGCTGTGCCTGGAGTTTAAATGTTCTTGCTTTGTAATATATAATGGAAAGGCGCAGTCTGGGCATGAGCACACATTCAGGCAGTCAGTGTTTCTACAATCACATAGTGATATGTGGTCTGCATCAATTGGGGATGAAAATAGAAACCAGAAATGTGAGTGGTATTAAGCTTTGGGATTGATAGTCCATGATTTAATAATAGAAGTTAATTACTACACTAGAACAAAAGCTCATCACCCATCTGAACAGTCCCATCACTCTATGGATATGGGCGGGTATATATAAACATTCTAGTAACAAACTATAGAAATGATCCCCAAAAGTATAGTCTTGTATAAACATGCTAAATGTGACTGATCCCTCTGACCTTGAACATCTTCAAATCCGTAAAGGTGGAAATTCAAGTTAATGGTATGATTTCATGGACCTGCTGTGGACAAATAATTAGTAAGAGCCTTATCTCTCACAGAATCCAGTAAAGTACTGCCTGTTTCCCAAATAATAAAAATACTTAAGTTCTCATCTGTGAAGAGGAAACGATGATGGATGAGGAGAGAGAGAAGCACTGAAATGAACTGCAGCAAGGAAATTAACAACGAGACCATTCCAGTGCATTGCAATAGAGCCTAGGTTGTCCCTGGCACTGAGGTAATGTTCAGAGCAGGATAACTGGGCTGTGACTACACAAGAGTATCTGGAGATAATGATCACTTTGTCCCCGATCATGACCTGGATAGAAAGACAACACAATATGATGACATTCACTGACAGCTTTCTTCTGCTCTCTGAGAAAGAGGCAAACAGAGTAAATGATTTCCAAAATGTTAACCAGGCCATTTCTAATGATGTCCCTATACAGAAATTTCAGAGAACCAAATGTATTTTTAGTCTGGTGTCCACTCTTAGAGGTGCGAAGAGGGCAGATGATCCCATGGGTTATTAAACAAAGCCCTGATACTGCAAAGATTAAAGTGACATTGACTGACAAGCTTGGGAATTCATTCCCCTCTATTTCCACTCTCCTCCATTATATGAATTACATCTCATCAGCATTTGGATTATTTGTATCCCACTCTGATGCACAGTCCTTTATATTTTTTAAATAATACATTTTATTGTGGTAAAATATACATAATACAAAACTTACCATTTTAACCATTATCAACTTATGGTTCATTAGTTGAGGCACATTCACATTGTGTGTTTCATGCTACCTAACTGAATATATTTTTTAAAGTATAATAAGGCAATGCCTTGCACATAAGTTTGTGCACTCAACTTGCACTCAAATATTTGTTTGAATGAATAAAAAGATGAGTGAATTTTCTCCTTAAGATCATGTGCCACAGAAGATAGACCCAGCAGAGCCAGGTCAGAGAGAACACCCAAAACCACAAAATACTCATGAAGGCTAATCCCCGGGGGTTCATTTACTACAACTCCCTCATTATACAGACATTGAATGAAAGTTCAGACAGGATCAGTTTTCTGGTCCAATATCCCAGAACTAGTGAGTGATAAAGACCAAGACTTGAACATAAGTTCCTACTCTTTCTAAACCTATAGCTACACTCTCATACTTTTAACACCTTGTACAAGGTATTGCAGGTTTGCTTTTTTTCCAGGAGAAAACTCCAAAACTTCAAACTAAAGGGATTTCCTTTCCAAGTCAGCCCACAGCCAGAAAATGACTGCTTACAATGAAGGGAATGCTGCTCTCTAGGGAAGAGTTGGTGGAAGCCACCCTGAGCGTGGAGTTTCTAAGGGATACGAAGTAGACACAAAAAAAGAAAAGGCAGCATTTCCTACACTGACCTTTCTGTTCTGAATAATCCCTGAAATACTTCCTAGATTATCTGAGGATGGGAGGGTAGATACTAACATCGAAGTGCCAATCCCCTTTCTGGTAAATGTGCACGCCTTCCCCTCAAGCTTCTCTTCCCTGTGCCATCCATGCATCTCATCTTTCTACTTAGGTCAAGCCATAATCTCTACCCAAACTTTATTCTACTTACAACTTCCTGAAGCCACTTTCTCAATAATTTTAGGAATTCTAAAGCTAACAATAGCTTTATTTTTGCCAGCTGGAAAAACCAAAACAAGAAAATATTTTTGTTTTGCTTACAATTATCTCACAAATTATCATTTTAGAAGGAAGTGATATCCTTGGCAGGTGTCTTTTCACTGATACAGTAGAAACTTCATTGCAGGCTGAAAAACAAAACACACTGGAGAAATAAAAACCCGAGACTGAAAGTCAATTTGCAGTTTGAAAGGAGTATGATTTGTGACCATGTCTGATGAGGTAGACCCAATAATATTAAAAACAGGAGAATAAAACACAGTTGACTGTAATGGCAGTTCTGTGCCTGAGAAGAAATGAAACAGAAGGGGAGGAGATCGCACAGCATAAATGAGGAAACAAAATAGCCTATGAAGGAGCAGAGACGACCATGACACAGAGAATGCTACTTCATGCCCCAGGGGAACTTTAAGGGTAAAGAGTAGACACACGAGGAAGCACAGCTCAGGTATAACTTCAAACTCAACTCCACTCCAACTATTCGACCAGAGTGTACATCTATTACCATAGAAAAGACAAATGTGGTCAGTAAATACTGACCACAGGGATCCTAAGGGATCTGCATTGCTTAGAATATCTTCAAACCCAGGCACCTTTAATATCTTACATTAAAACAGGCTTGAGAAATAAAAAAGGATTTATTGTATTGAAGAATGTCGATTCATCAGCAGTCATTAACTGGGATCCTACTAAATAAGGGGCACTTGTCTATTGGTAACTGGAAATTGAGTGCTTTACAGGAATGTCAATAGAATTCATTATGGATTGATGGAACATAATTCTTAGTTTGTTTTTCCAGTAGGCTATAATACAGTGCATATCCACAGCTGATATTCCTGCTGTGTGGATTCAGCTATTCTGGGTAAGGACTGAGTAGGGCACAACTGACGGGCTAACTGATGGAGCTGGGAAGCACCTGATAATATGATTTGCCCATGAAGAATTATCATAAAATCATAAATATTATATAAAATCTGGAGCAAGAGCTGGCCTCTTTCATGTTGGTTACAGGAAATAGTAACTTTAACATATAATATCACCTAAATTATCTGACTGCCTACTATGTGCTAGAACACATTTATTCATTTGATGTTTTTTTAAAGGTACAACAAAAAACTAGGGAATGATTTTTTCATTCATGCAGATGCTGAGACCTAGGCACTGGAATAGACATAGTTGATACCTTCAGTAGAGATTAGGTCAGTTCTAAGTAGGGATTCTAGCATGTTAGGGTTGGTCTGTCTGGCTACCTGGTTGGATCTCCCAAGAACTGATTCCTAGATGTGCATGGCAAAGGACCGATAAGAGAAAGGGTTTCAAATACAGCACCACCACGAGTTCAGATGTGAGACCAGATCATCTCTAGCTGCCCACAGTGAGTAATCCTTGAAATGGAGCCACATAGGAAAAAAGGCAGTCCTGGAGCAGCAATTTTGGTGGAGAACCCTGTGCTTCCAGTGGCATTACTAATAAATGTATTATCTATCTTAAGAGATGAAGCATACAAATAGGTACAGAAATGTTGATCAAAGATCAAGAACTTGATCCCTATGAGCTGAATTTATTTGCAGATGTTTATTAACTCTTTCGCATATTTACAAAAAGAGAGAGAGAATTGCAATGATTCCCAAAGAATTTACATGCTTTATTTAGTTTGTCAGAGTTCCCACCTCCTTCTACTGCTTTACACCTAATCTGATGCCCTCATTTAAGTTACCTGACAGTCCTGAATAATCACCTCAATCTTTCAGAACACTGTAACCTCTGGTTTAGACAAATTAATGAAGGATGTGGTTTTAATGGATAAAACCAGCAATTAAAAAATTGCAACCACAACTCTCTCAACCCTCCCTTCTTCACTTTCCCTGTTTGTCTGCTTTAACTCTGCATCCACTCCCCCTAATCCCCCACTAACACGCACCCATTTCTCCAGCTGCAGTCAGTGTCGCCCACTCCGGTGCCATCCAACACTCTGCCAACCAAGCTGTGGTTCTTCTGAATGAGGACTGAACAAATCTCTTTTTCTCATAGACCAGCAAGGGACAGACAGTAATCTTTTGATAAAATTTACTAAGAAATTGTTATAAAACAAAGGGAAACATATAGACCAAAAGAAACAGTGGCAACAAAGAACAAATTCCCTAGCAGAAAATATTTCCTTATTAAAAATTTTGTTCATTCCACATCCTTTATTGAACAAGAAGTCTTAGCACTATGTGTTATCCTGGGAGTTTTTTAAATAGTTGAGGAAGAAGATACATAAGTAATCTAGCAGTGTAGTGTGACATACTAGAGGTCACCAGAGTCTGGATACAATTTGTGTCGACCACCCACCTTTGCCTTTGCACAGTCAGGATTTCTACTTTAGCATCAGCTCTGCCTGAAGAATTCACTCTGAAGCCCTTTGACCCCTCTGCTCCCTACTTCCTGGAGAGACTAAGTCTGTCATCTTCAGGTTCCCCTGTTAAGATGGCCTATATGTAGTAGATGGGAAAGGAAAAGAAGAACTATACTTTTCATGAATTTAGGAGCATAGCCATAAACACAGAGAAAGCATCTGGTTTCCCACCCTTTCAAGCATAGCAATGTCTCTCCAAGAACAAAGTGTTTTATCTCATGGTAGTCTTTAAGGAAAGTTGTGAACAACCAAAATGCATTCTTAATTTCTGAACATTTATGTTCTGTCTTTTGTTTGACAGTGTGTCACCTACTGTGTGCCTGAGAGTTTCCCAGGTGCTGGAGATACATAAAAGACAGTTCTCAGCTCTTGAGAGTCTTACAATTCAATATCTAAGAGCAGTAAACCAACAAATGTTATCATAAAGATAACCATTATTTGCTCTAGGCACTCAAAGGAGGGGTGCCCACACAAGACTGAGGACAATAAATGGGCTACTAGAAGAGTGGCACCTGATCTGGGTCTCAGAATGAGGCGGGTTAACACAGTAGAGAGGTGAATAGGCTTTGGGAGACTTTCCCACTCATTATTCCATGGTACCAATGGCAGGAACAGAACGTTAACTAGGTGATGGTTGGGGTTATAGAGCAGCACCTGTAACTTTTCAGGTATGCCAAGTTAAAAAATCAATGATAAAGCAGTTTGATATACCATTAAATTGGTGTATTTCAAACAATCAGCTCCCACATGTCAACTGTCTTAATATAAATCGCACATCTGAATCCTGAATTTTGGAGGCAGCCTTAAGTTGCCTAAGAATCATCTAAGAAGTTGTATGTGCTTAAAAAACAATCAAGATGCACACACACACAGATATCTCTTATTTATTTAATTTTGTTTTAGTCTTGGAGTGCCACCATTGACAGTTACTGCTCACAGAGACATGTCATCACTGTTAGCAAAAGGCACATGAGACCTCTATTTAAATATGCATGTAGCTGCATGCATATGTAATGGTGTACACAGGACAGGAGATACACGTTTATAATGAGAGTGATTTTAATGGGCTATTTCTAAAGCTTGAAGACATTGATGTAGGCCTGCCCATGGCCAGGAGAGTTGGAACAGATGCTGAGTCTCCTATCTCCAGTTCTGTGCATTATTTCCCCTCAGATTGTTGGAAAATATTGTGTATCTGGTAGAACTCAGCTAACCAAACAACTGGTTCTGCCAGAAATATTGGTGGTGGGTAATCTGATTATAATACAAAATATCAATCTAATAAAATATCCCTGTGGCCAAAATGAAATGAAGCAAACACTAATAACAATGAGGATGAATTCTGAGGGAAAGTCTCCTAGAATCTCCAAGAAAGATCTTCAGTGAGATGCTATGTCTGTCCCTCATTTAGAACATAATTTTAATACCTATCACTTTTTAGGCACTTTTGTGGATAAAAGATGTAATAGTCATGAATCCTCAAGGTAGGATTCATGCAAGCTCCTTGAGGTAGGCCTCAAGGAGCTTACAGGCTAACATGGGAGACATACTACATATACATATATATATGTGTGTGTATATATATATATAATTAATTTAAATATGTGTACATAGTACATGGTAGTAAAAGAAAAAACAGACTAGCATTTTTATTCAAAGGCGTCTCTGTGGGTTTTTTTTTAAATTTTCTTTGTTTATCTTTTAGGTAAGTCAGATACTCCACTATATTTTTATATAGAATTATATCTCCAAAATCTAAGGTGGAAGATCAAAAGTCAGGAATAATTGTTTAGAGCAGCCAATTTTATACTTTGCTACATTGAAAGTCAGGCAGTGGTACAATGAGGAACTAACTCAGGAGGATGCCACATCCATCTGCTACCAAACTTGGACCTTGGCCTCAAAGAACTGCAGTCCTAATCATTTTGCGTACCGAGATTATTACACCTCTAGAAAAAATTCACTGAAAAAAATGTGTTTGAAATATCACTGCTAAACAAATCAATTTCCCCTGTTTCTTCTTCTTTTCTCAAAGGTTCAAGGCAGGGGAAGAGATATCTCCAATTGAACATACGTATAATAGGAAACCACTTTAAATACATGTTATTCATAGAACCATTACAAATACTTGGTCAGATAATTAATGTAATTGATTGGTCTCTCAGAATAATGATATGTTATCTCTACTAGTCAGTAGTACTTTTGAACCCTTGCCTTTCCATCACTTCTAAAGTAGACAAGACTCTGGAAACTGCTGCTTATCCTATAGATACTCCAATAGCCTTTCAAATGACTACTGTCTGGGTTGTGACCAGAAAATAGAGCTTTCCCCAGCAGACCATTTGTCCTCCGCTAAAATTGCAAAGAAGTCTTTTCCATTCACCTATGTACTTATTTAAGGCAACATGTCAGAAGAAAGTAAAAAATGTTGACATAGTTTGTGGTTAAGTTTTGGGTATACTAATGTTTTTTCCTTTTTAACCTTTACCTCTTTTATTCTTGTTAAAATAATATTTTCACATTTACACAATTAAATTGTCCTTAGAGATTCATAATAAAAAAAAAGAAGTCCCTTGATATGAACCTGACCCTCTTCAGTAGCCGTACAGCTCACCAGTAAAAATTGTTTAGGCTCTTCTGGTATTTACCTTCTCTTTTCTAAGAAACGTACCCATTTTTTGTTTTTCATTAATTATAGAAATTATTGGTAATCTCTTTTATGAAGGGTGAGGATTTCTTTTACATGCCATATACTAAATATAATTAGATTACTATTTTTAAAGACATCAATAGTCAATGTTTATATGATTATTATAAGGTATTATTCACAGAAATGCCATGTGATAATAAATATCCATATAACTTAATTCAGTCTGGCCTATGCTCAATCAGATACCATTGGCCTCTGCTCTGATCTCCTTTTGTAACTAAACATTCTTTCACAGTGATTTTCAAGAAGTGTGCCACAATACTTTTTGAAACATGCAATACCTAACTATTTAGTCAGGGGCACTGACCTCGTTTCTCTTAGACTGTCAAATTAAAAAATGACAACAGGCAACACAACAACAGCCATCTGGTGTGAATGCCGTGTTGTGAACCATAAACAAATAGGTCGTATGATAGAGTTGCATCTTACTGGTCACATTGTATAATAGGATGGCATCTGATTGTTCGATTATTGGTACCAGAAATCCTTACTTACAAGCATAGAAACCTGATTTTTTTTAAAAGGAGTCACTTTGAAGAAACAAGTGTAGGTAATTACTGTTATTGTTGTTTTTGTAAGCTAATAATATACCTATATTTTTCTAAGATTAACAAAAATATACATTTTTTGTGTGTGCCACAGAATTTTGAACTTAGTTTATATGTGCCAAGAGATAAAAAAGGTTGAAAATCACTGCTGTATCATATCAAGTTGTTTATTATGTCCCCTTTTTCCTCTTGGAAACTTTCCCCAGAACTTTGTATCTACCTGCACCCTAGGTCTTCTGGGAGCTCCATCCAACGACTTCTCTTTCATTCTCTCCCGAGATGGTTTCACTACATCTCAGACAACACATACTTTCTTTCTTCACTCCCTACTCTACTTGATAGTTCTGCTGAGGCATTTATAAGAAAAGGTGCATAAAAACTAAACTTTTGGTGACCTTAGATAAATATGACATCGTTTTCTTGCTTATTTCTGGCTGATGGCTCTTCTGAGTATGGAATCCTAAGTTAAAGATAGTTTTCCCTCAGAATTTTAAAGGTATGTTGCTTTTATCTTCCATTCTCTTTCTGTACATCTCATGTTAATACATTATTGAACCTTCTGGGTAGATCTTCCAGGACCACTCTTTGTCTTTTATTTTCTCCAACATTGGTCTTTGGGTCTATACTTTAAGTGATTTCTTCGATTGCATCTTCCAAGCATTCCATTGGTATTTTTTCACAGGTGTATTTTTATACTCCAGGAGCTATTTTCCTTCTTTACCCTCTTCTGGTTCTTTTCTACATGTGGGTTATTGTTTCCATGCAATAGTCTTCTCACTGTCTCTCAGGATACCCATTAAAACAGGGATTTTCACTGGTGAGCTTGAGGGTGTCCTGAAGAGGAGTAGGCCATTTTCTAAGGAAACCCTAAATAAGCTGTACATGGCCATATTTTGCCCAGCACTGTTTAGCTCCTCCAGAGAAATAAATCCTATTTTTGCCTGAGGAGTTACTGCCCAGCTGCCTGTGTTGTACACACAATTTGGAAAAGCTGACTTCCCAACTAACATATCCCTGTTCAGTACCCATGCTCCAGTCTGGTGGGGGTAGAGCGAATATATCACCTTAAATGGAGAAAGGGTTCTAGCAATTTACAAAGGTAAACCAGTTATCCTCTATCTTGGTGGGCATTCCTGGAACAATCTCAACTGGGGACTTAGTGACTCTACTTTTTATGAGACTTTCTTTGGATACCAACATGTTCCTTTAATTAGAAAAGCTTATAACCTGGCTGGTGCAATGAAATCACAGTGAAGCACTTTGCTTTTAGAGTCTGTTGCTGTATTTGAAATGTACACATGTGATGGGCTTTAAACTACCATCTGTGCCCGGACATCCCAGTCATCACGTGCACCCAGTCGTCTCTATGGACAGAAAGCACCTCATAACCATCCTTTGGAGACAGTCTGAGGCAACTGGGTCTACACACAGCCCGTGCTGCTTGTATTATCCAGCTAAAGCCCTGTGGGAAGTATTGTTCCTTTCCTGACTGTGAAAGAAACTACCCACTTCTTTGGGGCCCAGCAAGCCACCTGAACAAACCCATTCCCCTTCTCTCTGTTATCAGCAGGTACCTCATCCCACCTGGCATATTGAAAAGCAGTAGGACTTTACTCTTCCCTTTGGCTAGGGGTCATTCTCTTTTCCCCCCATTGTGTTTAATAAGAATGGCATGTAGTACTAAAATGTATTTTAATTCATTATGTCAGTGAGTGTTCAATTATGAAACAGGGACAAAAACAGATACATTAATAATAACACAAATCATAATATAGAGAATTGTTCAAATAAGTACTGAAGGATTAAAAGACAAAAGGTGGACACTGGGGTAAGAGAGAAATAGTAACTAGAGGGAGCTGCTCTCATCTCTAAAGCTGGTAAAACAACAGGGTGAGGTTGCTAGGATTTAGAGTCATGGACGAGAAGTCCCTGTTGAGCTGGGATGTGGATTTCTGAGGAGAGAACACAGACTCAGGAGCTCTGGGAAGCACCCTTTTCCCAAGGCAGGATTCAGTCTTCTGAGGAGAGAGTACTTCCTGGCTCTAGCTAGTGTCTGTTAGGTGGCCTGATTAAAGTGTTCTGAAAGTGTGGGGAGGAAACCTCTGAAAATTGGAACCAACTGCTGCTGATGGAGTCAGTAGCTACAGCCAGAGTGGAAAGTAATGGCTGGAGTAATACAGACGGACAAAGGAATCAAACAAACAAACAAAAATGTCCATTCTCTCTCCTCTTTTTTTCTAGTCTCCTTTTGGAATTCCCATCAGTGAAACTTAATAGGGAGCAAGCTGGCCTAGGATAAATGTGGTCTGCCGAGTTTCCATCACAAAGCAAAGTCTAGAAGGGCAAGTTCTGAAAAGAGGCAAGAGCTTACTTGCCATCATATCAAAACTTTATGCACAAGCTCATTGCTTCAAGGGAGAGATAACTGAACTTCTAATTCCAGTGTTATGATAAGGTAACATAATGTATAAGTATCTCTATTTGTCTGTTGACCCAGCTCCTGGCACAAAGCTCCTAACATCTTTGTAATTTCCTAAGTGATGAGAGCACTAGAAGCATCTTTTGTTCCAGTATTTGGTCTTTGACCCCAGTTCCTGATGCAAAGCTCCTAAATTTGTTGAAATTTCCTGGGTGATGGCAGTGTCTTTTGTCCTAATGAGGTGACTGGGTAGGCACCTAGATGGCTCCTGGATGGCGGCTGGTCACCAAAGAGACCAAGCCATGACTGAGTAGGACAAGGAAAAAAAACAAATAACAAACAAACAAAAAACAACGATCCTCAACCCTTCAAGGTTTGTTTGGCTGGTCTAATAATTAAATCTACATGAAGTAGATTAACAAGAGAAAATAACCAAATGTATTTATATATGTACATATAGAATCCCTATACATCAAAGAGACAGAGATCCCACATACATGAGATGTGCAGAGACAGAAAGGGAAGATGAGGTACCTATGACATTCTGAGATAAGCATGAAGTAAGATACCTTGGAGTTTCAGAGGGGAGGAAGGTCACTAGCAGGCAATAAGAAGAGCAGATATACAGTAGTTAGAAATTTGCGTTGCCCTATAAATAGGTCATAAAATGTGATTTCTCATCGCAACTCTTAATATACACAAGACCACTAATTCAAATTTTTAAAGGGAGAGGTAAATGTTTCTCATGAAGCTGTAAGGTCTCGATTGCCTTCAGCTCAAAATAATTAACATGCCAAAGTGGCACATCTTAGGGAGGCCTGTTCTGAACCCCTTCATTTGAAACCTTGGATAGGGGCTGAAAATGGAGTTAAGATCATACCTTCATAATGAAGGTATGGAACTCATATTGGACTCCTATTGGGACTTTGTAAAGTCCCAAAGCACAGGGTTTGGACAGCTTCCGGGTTGATGAACACATCCATGTACAAGGAAGGTAATGAGTCCCATCTCCATGAAGATAGAAGCTCCTGTTATCAGATCCTCCCAGATCTCACCCTGTGTATCTCTCGTCTGGCTGATCCTCTGTATTCTTTAGCTTACCCTTTAATAAATGGGTAAATATGTTTCCCTGAGTTATATGAGAAGCTCTAGCACATTAATCAAATTCAAGGAGAGGGTCATGGGAATCTCAGATTTATAACTGATTAGGTGACAACCTGGATTTGCAATTGCCATCTGAAATGTAGGGGTGATGGGGGGACTCACGAGTTGGAAAATTTTAGTTTTAAGTTATGGTCAATAAACTTAGTAGTTAATGCATGTAAAACACTCTTGTCCCAGGAACTGAAGGCATGACCCACCATGACTCCAGGAGACCACAAGCAGTTCCACCTTCTTGCCCTGGGAGGACTGCAAACAATCAAGTTGGTATCCGAGCCACGGTGCTCCAGGGAGAGATGCCCATCGCCCAGAACACAGATAAAGAATCACCAGCCAACAGATGAAAGAATGCTGCAACTTTTTAATCTTATTGACCTTTTCCCTGAATTCCAAAACCTATATACACTTTTCTTCTTATAAAAAGGGTTGGTTTAAAATGGAAGGCAAGATGGTCTGTTAGGGTATATAACCTGCCCTCTTCTCAGGTCGCTGACCATCTGAATAAAGTGCCCATAAAGATTTGATCCCCATCTCTGCTCATTGGATCTGGTAGAACAAGTAGCATGAACACTGGCTTTTCCCATTTCAGTGGGGAAGCCATTTGGACTGAGCCCTAAACTATAGGATCTAGTGCTTTTTCCAGGATAGACAGTGTCAGAATTTAAATTATAAGCCACTCAGTTGATATCCCAGAAAATTCCTTAGTGGGGGAAATGCCCACACACCTGGTGACCCAAAGTGTCAGAACTGAAGAGTTTTGTGTCATTAGTAAAGGAGGCACATGGGATGGTACCCTGTGTTATTTCAGTTTAGTTACAAACACTATGGTTAATGCCATCCAAATTTAGGAAACTGAGACATTCTCTTTACTTCATTATACAAATATCCAGGATAATGCTCCATTGTCAGACATTATTAAACAATGATTATGGTCCCCTCCACACCTTTTCAGGTCAGGAGAGCCACAGTTCTACCTCTCTGAGGGCCACTCAGTTACCACGGGCTGCTGCTACTTGACTTCCTTCCCTTTAGACTGAGTTTCATCCAGCACAGGTATCCTCAAAACATTACCTGAGATCTTCAAAGAGAGAATGTTTTAGTTTCCTTAAAGAGCTCAAAGCAAAACCACTCTACTTTATACTCCATTTGGCTCAAATCTTTTCTTTCTATTCCTGAAAGACTTTGCAATTTGCCTACCAACATTCACTTTTATGTTCTACTTTATTAACAGAATCCTGGTTTTGCTCAAAATGGTGATGTGTCAGGGTAAAAGCAAACAAACTGTATTTGTTACCTTTTTCAAATAAAAATGAGTACATGCTGAAGGGGAGCAGAATATGCCACCCCAAAGTGTGCCTCTTTGGTGCAGGATTATTTAGGCTGATTATTTTGAACAATGGTGAACAAAGAAAAAGATCTGAATACTGAATAAAAGTTACCCTTTTGTAAGATGCATTTACACTTATGAGGGAAATCATTGTCAAGGTGTTTCCTTCTCTAAACCAGGAAGATAAGGATGATTCTAAATATTCAGAAACTGTTCTCCATGGAGAAGAGTAAGACTTAAATCTGTATAACAACCTAGTCCTTGTTTACTGTGCTTTTTCTGGTAACTTCACATGCCTGGCTTCCCCAGACCCCAATATCTTCTTTCCTCTTTAGCTGGTGATGTATTGAAGGTGGCAGTCTGGGCCACTTGGGGGAGTTACCCAGTTTTCCGGGGTATCTCCCATGTACGTAGGAGAATGCATGTTGTTAAACTTCTGTTTGTTTTTCTCCTGTTAATCTGTCTTTTACAATGCGGGCAGGGGTGAGTCTCAGTCAAGAACCTAGAAGAGTAGAGAGAAAATTATGTTTCCTCCCCCACAGTGTTATGTTAAAGCAAGTGAGGTAAAGCAGAAATCTGCTTCCCTGTGGTGTTCCAAGAAAGGTTGTTACATTCTTTCTTGTTAGGCTGCTTCCTGGAACATGAAGGGGAGACTGGAGCCACCTTATAATAGTGAGAGAATCATGAAGAAGAAAATGGTCAAAAAGAACTAAAAAGCAGCAAGAGCATCTCTGCCCTGGAGTCCCTGGGCTTCCATATTTGTTTTATAGAACACTTCAACTTTCATTGATACATAATTGATCACCACTTAATTGATACAATATTGCATCAGTATTATTCCATCTTAATTCAGGCATTTTTATGGAACTCCTGTTATGTGTAGTGCACTATCCTGATCAGCGTAGGGAATAAATGATAAATAATAATTGACAGACTATGCTGACTTCAAGGACCTTACAAGATAGGGGAGGAGACAGACATATAAAACAGACATATACAAACTCGATTATGATAAAAGGCCTTTCAGTAGCATTTATTACTGAACACTCACAACTTTTTGTAGCTTTGATCCCTAGAAATTCTGAGGGATCAGATTTTTCTAGGTCTTAGGAGGTTTTAATGATATCATGTGCCTGCCACACTGGAAGAGGGACATACATTTCTTTTGTGGCCAATTCTAATTCACAAACATGCAAAAGAGGAACCACTTCCAATGTCTTTTCAACTTACAGAAGTTGATGCAGCACAAAACCATCACACCCAGTTAGTGAGTAATAGATCTGGGATTCAGCACCCTCTGTCTTCAAAGCTGTAACTACACCACATTGCTTCTCACACATCACAAGAAAGGAAACTTCCCCTAATTTGAGAGTTGAGGTATCATCTTATTTTTCGTATGACCTCTCAATATTCTATGTGCATCTGTTCATGAACGTGGCAAAGTTTGCTAATGGAAAAGCTTTTATTCTGTGTTCTTACTCCCAGGATGTAACTTAGGTTCTCTCCCATGTCCAACACAAGCAGATCACATGAATAGCAAATTCACCAAAACTCAAATGCATTGATGGGGGAAAGATGAAGGTAACGCATTCTAAGATAAGCGCGAGTGAGCACAGATTATCACCCTGATAAATAGATAATGAAGTACAGGAGTGTAGAGAGCTAACACAAGGCGTAATGTCAGAGACTAAAATATTCAATAAACCCTATTTGACTTCAAACTCTTGCTAGTTCCTCATAATTTCCAGAATAGTTTCCTAAACTCGGGTTGAGGACTCCCTTAACACGAAATGGAAACTAAATGTTTGCTATAATCAAGATACAAGCTGTGGGGCATGTAAATGAAAGTAATTTATCCCTAACAGGGGGTCAGCTTCTAGGAGAAAAGGCATAGCACTGATGACTAGTAAGGTTTAAATAGAAAAGAAGTGTGTGGCAAGGCAGTCGAAAGACACAATGGCCCTGAGGCATTCAGTAAAATATTTATACTTTTTATGTGCCCTTCACTGTGCTGGGAATAAGATTAGTGTTGTAAAAAAGGCAAGACCAGTTCACAAAACAAATTTTAATTTGATATATCTGGAATGTAGGGAGGGTAGTATGAAATAGAAGCAGATGAGTTTGCAAAGGTAGGACAGATTACGGTCAATGGAATTTCTATTCAAAGTAAACATTTTCCCTTTTGTGGATAGAATTCAAAAGATACAATGTATAAAGGTTTTTGAAAGTTCACTATAAGCAAAATAACACTATAAAAGAAGAAAATTGCCACAGCCCAGTTCTTTCTCTCTTTAGAAATGTATTTGAATGTGTTTATAATATAAACCATTTCTATTTCCTTTGAGATGAGGAGAGAAGAGCCACCTTTTATGAAATTTATGGAGTTTAAAATTCAATAAGCACAATGTTTACAGTGTTACACATTCTTTCTTAGCCAAAGTACAGTGTCATTCAAAGTGCTCTCTGCAAGATTGACTTGTATTTTATTTATTGCAAAACACAGAGACTTCTCCCATTCACAAACTTCTATGGTGCCTGAACACTATTCAACTATTGCAACATAGTACTAATTATGTTCTGTAAGCCACAGACTGGGGCATGGCTCACAGAAGGAATGAACCAACTGTCAGTGTAAATAAAGCATTTGGGAGAAACCCTTAGCTACATCAATTAATGGCTTGTGTTGCCTGTTTCATTGATACAGAGAGAAAAATAGGGTTTCAGCAATAAATAGAGGCAAACATACTTACTTTACTTGAACCCTCATGAACCCTCTTGGCCCAAAAGGAGAAAGGTAGAGAAAAGATAGAGGCACAGAAAAGGGAAATGGGTCAGGAATTATATATCCTTCTCACACATGCCATAACAAATAAGGTTGTAGAAATTAGCAGAGATATCATGTCAGTGGGAAGTTTCATATTTAGAGTGAATCTTCTGAATAAAAACAGTATGCATAGTATGCAAATATGTTATATAGTCAGGGTAACACTTGTATTTATTAGAACATGGGCCTTTATTCAACTGAAAAAGTAGGGACTTAAGAAGATGACAAATATTAGAAGTTCTGATCAGGGCATGGGAGATGGTAAGGAGAGATGGTGTCTGTTTAGAGCATGGAGTCTAAATGAAAAGGAGTCAAAGTTGAGACCCTCCACCAAAAGGATGTGTAGGAATTGTGGGAACCTCAGCATGGTCAAAGAAATAAATGTGGAGTTAATGTTTCCCTGATTTTTATAGTCTGATGGTACAAGGGTAAATGTCATAATTTTGGAGTCATAATTAGTTCAGTGTCTAGTTTCTGGAATCCACTAATAGCTGTGTGGCTGGTGGACAGACCCCAAAATATTCCCTTCCTGGTATCTATGTCCTATCTAACCCCTGCCTTTTTACTGTGGAAGGGGACTGAGGCTTGCTTCCAATCAATGTAATGTAAAAGGCAATAGCATTCAAAAGATTATAACCCACCTGCTAGGAGAATAGCTCTTTGTGCTTTTAAGGAACTAAGTGACCATGTTCAGAAGGCCTATGTGACGAGGAACTAAGGGTGGCCTCTAGCTGATAGCCAGCAAGAAACTGAGTCCCATCATCTACCTTCCCACAAGGGACTAACCGAATGCTGCTTAATGTGAACTTAGAAGTGGATCCTTCCTGAGTTGAGCTTCTCATGAGACTGCAGCACCAGCTGACGCTTTGATTCCAGACTGCGTGAGCCCTGAAGCAGAGGATCCACTAAGCCATGCCCTAAATTTTGACCCACAGAAATTGTAAGACAATAATGCAGGTTTGTTTCAACTGCTAAGTATGTGATAATTTTTAAATGAAGTCATAAAAAACTAATATACTGAGCTGGGGACACCTTACTTCACTTCTCTAGACCTAAACTTTTTAAAATCTCTTTCTTATATTATCCTTTTCTGTAGGCTAACTGCATAATATCAAAGTAAGGTCCATTAAAACGTTTTCCACAGAGCAGGATGCCATGAGATCCAGGTGTGCAGATGTCTGAAAACTTCACAAGACAATGAGTACCATATTCAGACCACTGTTTCTCCAAGTATTTCTCAGAATACTAATTTTACCAGGTGATACTGGTATGTAAAAAGCGTGACCAGTGGAAAAAACAAGTCTGAGAAAAGTGAGTAAGCTGAAGTGAATCAGATTGCCCTAGTCCAACTTTTCAGATGCTCGAATGCACATCGAGAATCTCTGAAAAGGGATGAAAACTAAGGAGTTAGACCAGAACTATCACTAGACAGTACCTGAGGAAAAGGTGAGAGCTCCTCGGAAAACCATTTGGGATCCACCTCAAAAGAAAGACAGATGGGTGACTTAGGTCCCCTAAGGCCTACAACATAGAACATACTTATAGAAAGGTCAGCCTGGATTTTTTTTCTTCATTATTACCAAATATCCAAATGAGCAATTAAAACAAATTAAGAACCTACCAGACTTCATCACATTTTAAGCTCTCCCGGATCACAAAGTCATTCTCTTCCACAATTTGGGACATTTGGGTAGAAAAGTCTCAGAAATGTAACTTTATGGCGCTTTGAGCAATGCTGTAAACTTGGTTACCGCTGGTGGTCCAGCTCAGCCGGGAGCTGGAGTCAAGGACAGAGACTGGGGTGTGACAGTGGAGCCAGGGGGCACAAACAGAAGGAAAGAAGGCCAGCAGGATTCCAGTAATTCACAACCTATCCTGCTTGCAGACCCCAGTTAGTCCCCACTGTGTCTAGCCCAGTGCTAAAGGCTCCTTCCTGCAAATAGTGACCTAGGAAGGAATTGCTGTTTTAAAAGAAAACATTTAAGGAAAATGCGTTTCCAGGCACAACAGCTGACTTTCCAGCGGAGGAATAGCAGCTTCTTGGGGCACGCTGCCAATCTCAAATGAAGTGCCTGCTTGAAAAAAACACTTTTCCCCCCTAAAAAATTTTCATCCCCCAAACAGACATTCTGGACTTTGGAATGCTCCTTTTATTTATTTTCACCTTTGGCTGCACAAACACAAGAGGTAAAGATGGTCCAAGCAATTTTCCTGACCTAACAAAGTCACCTTTACAGAAAAAAAATTAGATAATTGAAAGCAAAACCAGATTCTTTGGTTTTATTTTGCTTTAGTTATCAGCATAACTAAAATTATTATAGGAAAAATTTATTATGAGGAATAGAATTGCTAAGATAAAATTTCTCTGTAAATCTGACAGTACATATTTAAGGAAATTCTTTGTAGAAAGAATATTAACCTTTCCTGTATTTGATTTTTATTTTTTTTTTAAGATTTTATTTATTTATTTTTAGAGAAAAGGGAAAGGAGGGAGAAAGAGAGGGAGAGAAACATCAATATGTGGTTGCCTCTCACACACCCCACAACTGGAGACCTGGCCTGCAACCCAGATATATGCCCTGCCTGGGAATCTAACTGGCAACCCTTTCGCTCACAGCCCACACTCAACCCACTGTACCACACCAGCCAGGGCTGTGTTTGATTTTTAAAAGGAGGTTAATGATGATGATTTCACAATCATGATCCAGAAGACACAAGTTGTCCTTTGCACATCATCAGCACTTAAATGGGAAATTGATTTGTATCCAGTGTCTCTGCTGACTTTTCAAGTATACAGGCCATAAAGACAGTGGGGCACAGGCCTTCTGAACTGTATATAGAATTACTAAATGAATACTAACAGAATGCCAAAGTGGGGCAAAATAGTTTTGATTATTTTTTCTATTTTTAATTAGTAGTTTAAAAAAGAGAACTTAATGTTTTATAATGTTTCTCAAAAATTTACTTAACCAAGTTAATGTGTATTGATAAATATATAGACTTACTTATTCTCCTTTTATTAGACATTTAAATTTTAATGAACTTTTATTATTCTTATTTAGTTATGATAAACTTCCTTATGTATTTATCTCTGTACCCATCTCTGAATATTCTCCTAAATCACTTCCTAGACATAAAATTAACAGAGCAATACTAGACAACATTATTAAAATGCTTGGTACTGTTTACATATTAATGTCCAGAAAAGTTGACTCAATTTAGGTTCTCATCAGTAATAGACTAATGATTTATTTCAGTGCAATGTTGGCATCACTGTTTTTTATTAGTTGGAGTTGGCTTATAACATTTGTTTTCAAATTTGTAATTCTCATTGAGATATAGCAATGAAAACTTAGGCTATTTGGTATGCAAATCTCAAGCTAAAATATATACTAAGTAAAATTAATATGTAGATAAAACTTTAAATATGTATAGATGTAGCAATGTATAAAGACAGGTACAATATATAAATCATTTTTAATGTCTTTTGCAGGCTTAAAATTCTATGCCACACGATCTAGTAAGGAAAAAGAATAAACTATTTATATGTGGTAAACATCTATGCAACATTAATTCTTGACAAAGCCCAAGATTTAGGTGTAGCTAGGCAGAGTCAGATCATTTGTTTTAAAGAAAGATGAACTCTCCATGAAGAAAGGTGATTCCTTAGCAAACCTTAATGGATTTAGTTTTATTTATCTTCCTCAGAGGAAAACACAGCACTTGAAATATTGGCAGAAACCAGATGATGTGAGGAAATAGCCATGCATGTTCCTGAAGATATCAGAGGTAGCTAAAGGATTTGGGATTTTATCCATCCAAGTTAGAAAAATAAAGGCATGGGAGAAAGAACATATTTTGTTGGAGAATTCATTTTAACAATGCCAACATTATTATTATTATTATTTTATTATCATCATCATCATCAGTATTATTACTAGTCCTAAAAGCCTTAGCAATTCTCACCCTTTCTAGTCTTCCAAGCCCTCATCAAATCAGTGACTGTGATGACCGTGAGGTGCTGTCACTTCCTGCACATATGTGCTTCCCTCTGCTGATTAGAGTAATCTGTCTTTTCTTGCTTCCAGATGACTCAGTCACACATATCAACATCCTTCCACATCAGAACAGTATCCATTATTGTACCAAAGCCTACATTTTCCCTATTCTTCACAGCTTATTTTTTTAGTATGATCATTCTATTTTATTTTTAGTTATTCTCATTAATCTCTTACTGTGCCCAATTATAAATTAAATTGTATCTTATTTCTTTTTTATGGTTGTTCTAAACATTGTCCCAATTTTTCCCCCATTGCTCTTACCCCACCCAGTCCTGCTCCCACTCCCACAGTCAATCCCACCCTTGTGGGATTGTCTATGTGTAAAGGACTCACAGCTTATCTCTAATGAACAATTCTTTTTAAAAGGCTATCATTTAATGAGAGCTTACTATGTAATAAATGTATAAAAAGGGCTCAGTAAGCGCACAATCATAAATAGTTTGTGGTTATCATTATTATCCCCATTTGATACATAAGCTATCTGAGAATTTAATAAAACATTATATATGAGTTTTAATAAATTGTAGGGTAGGATGCAGTCATAACATAGAAGTCAAATTACATGTTCATGGTCACATAGCTAGCAGAACTATATAGTTGTTTCCAGAGACACCTGATTCCCCCACACTTAGCACTGATTTTCACAGGTAAGCCAAAGGCCCTCTGGAGCAGTGACAGACTGGCCTTTCCTCTTCCCCTCTGTCTTCCACCAGCACATAGGGGTATACAATGCATATCTATTTCAGGGTTAATAGATGAGCTCCCACTAAATTATCCACTTTGTCAGTTCCAAGGCTTATAGGGTTTCAAATTTGGCAATTCAAATAAAGAAATTTAGAAACTGTTTCCGGATAAGAAGCAGAAATTATAAATTTTAGGAGGAAAGTAGTGCCTACACTTAATTAACTAAAAAAGCTCATTTGGTTTGGGAGTGTACCTCCATTTAATCTTGTCACTGTCAAATTTTATCATTTTTTTGTGTTTTGAATTTGAAAAAGGTACCTGATTTTCTGAAAATTATGTAAATCCAAGAGTCATTAAATCAGGCACATCATTTATTCACAGGTGTATACAAGAATATTAGACCATGAGTAAATGCAATGATATTGAAGACAAAGTGCCAGGTACAATAGAAATTACACTTAAAAATATAAACACTGTTCTCATAGAATTTGGCAGAGATAAAACCTTTAGAAAATAACAGGATCTAAAATAAATATACATATATATGTGTGTATGTGTGTGTGTATGTGTATGTAAAAATTGATAGTTCAGCCCTGTCCAGGAGGCTCAGCTGGTTGGAGAGTCATCCCACATACCAAAGGCTGCAGGTTTCCAACCCCCAGTTGGGGAGCGTACAGGAGGCAACCAATCAGTGTTTCTCCCTCTAAAATCAATAGACGTATCCTCAGGTAAGGATTTAAAAAATTGATACTTGGAAGAGTTATGGTTTCCATTAGAGGGAGAAAATATGGAAGGTATGATATGATAGCAATTGAATGGAGAAGAAATGAAAAGGAACAATTTCTTTGATCATCTAAAATATATCAGGAACTGTGCATAGAGTTTTAACATTAAAAACATATATATGTAATCTTCTAGAAATTCTTTCAAGTATATATTACAAGAGTCATACAGAGGAAGAGAGGCCAGAACAGGGAAAGTTTGATGCCATGTCGATGCTGCCAGTGCTTAGCGTTTTCCCTTAAGGCACTACAGTTTCTGACTGTCCTGATGACTTCCTATTGCCAGCCTGTGTATCTGTGTTCCTGGGGGCTTTCCCTGAAACTGCTGATGGCAACTCTACCCTAATCTGTGACAGATCTGAAGCACTAGGAAACCTGTAGCTGATGGGATTGGTGTACCCCTCAGCTTGTTCACTATTTGACTGGAATAAGAGTTTTCCTGTCAAGTAGAGTTTGATATGTACATAGGAAAAATATTGAATAAAAGTGGTGAAAGCAGGCATCCTTGTCTTGTTCCTGATCTTAGTGAAAAAGCTCTAAGTTTTTGCTCACTGAGTATGATGTTGGCTGTAAGTCTCTCATATATGGCTTTTATTAGGTTGAGGAATGCTCCCTCTACTTCCACTTTGTTGAGGGTTTTTATCGCAAATGGGTGCTGTACCTTATCAAATGCTTTTTCCACATCTATTGATATGCTCATGTGATTTTTGTCTTTGCTTCTGTTTATATGATGTATTACATTTATTGATTTGTGAATATTTTGCCATCCTTGCATCCCTGGGATGAATCCCACTTGGTCATGGTGTATGATCTTTTTAGTGTGTTGCTGGATGCAGTTTGCCAATATTTTGTCGAGGATTTTAGCATCTATGTTCATTAGCAATATTGGCCTGTAGTTTTCTTTCATTGTCATATCTTTATCTGTTTTTGGGATTAGGATGATATTGGCTTCATAAAAATAATTTAGGAGTTCTCCGTCCTCTTGGATTTTCTAGAATAGTCTGAGAAGGATAAAGGTTAGCTATTCCTTAAGTGTTTTGTAAAGTTCTCCTATGAAACTGGTCCAGGGCTTTAGTGTACTGGGAGTTTTTTGACTACTACTTAGATTTCACAAGCTATTATCGGCCTGTTCAGACTTTCTGCTTCTTTATTCAGTTTTGGAAGATATATTTTTCTAGAAATTTGTCCATTTCACCCAGGTTTTCAAATTTCTTGGCATATAGATGTTCATAGTAATTTCTCACAATCCTTTGTTATCTCTGTAGTATCATTTGCAATCTCTCCTCTTTCATTTATGATTTCATTTATTTGAGTCCTTTTCTTTGTTTCTTGATGAGTCTGCTTAACAGCTTGTTGATTTGGTTTATCTTTTCAAAGAGCCGGCTCCTGTATTTATTGGTCCTTTGAATTGTTCATTTTTTAAAGATTTTATTTATTTATTTTTAGACAAATGGGAAGGGAGAGAGAACAGAGGGAGAGAAACTTCAATGTGTGGTTGCTGCCCCTATCAGGGACCTGTCCTGCAACCCATGCATGTGCCCTGACTGGGAATCAAACCAGTGGCCCTTTGGTTTGCAGGCTGGCGCTCAATCCACTGAGCCACAACAGCCAGGGCTTGAATTGTTCTTTATGTCTCTATGTTATTTAATTCTGCTCTGATATTGGTTACTCAAAAACACTCAAATTCATGGAGATTGAATAGCATGCTATTAAACAATGAATGGGTTAACAATGAGATAAAGGAAGAAATCAAAAAGTTTATGGAAACAAATGAAAATGAACTCACAACAGTCCAAAACTTATGGGACACAGCAAAGGTAGGACTGAGAAGGAAGTTTATAGAGATACAGGCCAACCTAAAAAGATAGAAATATTTCAAAAACAACCTAATCCTATATCTACAAGAACTGGAGGAACAACAACAAACAAAGCCCAGAGATAGTAGAAGAAAGGAAATAACCAAGATCACAGAATGAAGCTATCACTTTAAAATAGGGCAAGTTACAATGGCATCATACAATGCTTTCATTACTAGTCACAACAAAATCTAACCAAACAAACATTTTTTTTGAGGGGCTGTGACTCCTGGAAGTGTTGGGTGCTAGCCGCCAATACACACAGTATATGGAATTACCCTTGCCTTTGGGATTCTATGATCTTAGTAAGGCAATGACTCACAGAAATAAAATAATCAGAGAATAATAAAAGATCAAAAATAATAAAGAATTCAATAAATATGATTGTGAGTACTGAGATGTTGTTCTGGTTTTAAAGAGCCTTATTCTGCTCTACCAGTCTTTATGCGGGAAAAAATGCAAGATAAACACCCAAGAAATAATTTAATGGGAAGCAGAATAGTACTCTTTAATAAGTTGGACTAGAAGTAGAATGTATTTTCACTTTCACCCTCAAACCTAAACTTGGTTCATATAATTCTCAAGTTAGTACATGAAAGAAAAGATGTCAAAGAGAAGAGTGCCCCAGAAAGACACCCAGGGGCAGACCCCAGATCAAATCTGCCCCTAGATCTAACTGCACATGACAATTTAGTACCAGCTGTGACCCAGTCAGGAGTCTGGGTTATGACCAGTCCATAACAAGTCCCACCTCCACTGAGTGGGGGCAAGACATGGGGAGAGGGAAGAAACTTGAAAGCTTCACCAGTAAATCCTGTGAGTGATTTGTATGTGGTAACTTTGTCTGAAAGCAAAACCGGGTACAGTCAGGTGCCCCCTTAAAGAGGGATGCATAATGGGGTCCAGAACTCAGGGTATCTGGGAAATATTTAAAATATAGGATGTCCTCACCCCTACAAGTCTGAACTGGGGTATGGGACACATGGAGCAAAGCCATTGAGTTATTTTGCATAGCAATAGTTTTGCAAATAACCTCAGGAATGGTCACTTAACATATATATAAGTTTTAACTGGTTTCATGGATATGTTACATAGCTGTGGCCATGCTTTGAGGCAGGCAAATGGGAGTGACTTCCACCCATGAGATAACTGGGAGGCAACTCCCCCTGGTTACAGTACCTGTGTGAGAGCTTGGAGATGGTTGGCTCTATGCCATGGGGCCACACCTGCCTGGACTTACTATGGCAGCCCAGAAAAGCTAGAAAAATACAGGAATGCTTGCAGGTGTAGCTGATTGTGGGAGTAGTTGGAAATGTGGATGCAGAGGAAGATTCACACCAGTATTTAAACCCAGGCACAGCAGCCATGTGAGTTGAAACCTCATGCCTTTGGGGCTTCCTTTGCTATGCACCTTAGGAAGCTGGAAGGCAAGATGTAGCAGCCGTGCAGAGCTCTCTCTTAGCAGTTTGGAAGAATGCAGGAGAGAGGCTGTGGGAAGGAAAGGGATGAAAGGATTTTCACTGATAGGCCATGAGAAGGTGCCATGCAGGTTTGGATTAAGAACTGAAGATACTGGCAACACAGCTGATGGTGCTGGGAACAGCGTAAGGCCTGCCAGCCAAGCACGGGTTAC
Organism: Phyllostomus discolor; assembly: GCF_004126475.2. NCBI lineage: Eukaryota > Metazoa > Chordata > Mammalia > Chiroptera > Phyllostomidae > Phyllostomus > Phyllostomus discolor. The sequence goes on along the minus strand of NC_040908.2, from coordinate 105,370,534 downwards.
TGGGAAGGGCCAGGAGCTACCTGAGCCACAGACTTCTGTTCTTCTCCTGACATACAGTGCCCCCGAATGGCCAGACTGGGCAAAGTGGGGAAGGAAGAACTATGTGTTTGTGGGTGTTTTAAGGGATTTGGAATTTTAAAGAAGACATTAAGTCATCACTGTAAGTCTGTATAACTTTTGAATAAATAGCTCCTGCCCTTTTCACCAATGTCTGGCATTGGAAGCTATAATTCCCTGGTGGTGGACAAGGTGAACCTAGTACAGGGGTACTGCAGGAGAAGGAGGGGTCCATTTGGTAATAGCATATCACCCCCCTGCCATAGGTCTGTTCTGTAACAAAAACATGAAAGATATTTGCATAGAAAAAAATGTTCTGAGATTTACCTTGTAGGATGAGTAAGAATGCAGATTAAAGCAAGCAAGCAAAAGGACATCAGTTGGGAGAAGACACATACACACATACTGCACCTTAGTCTGCTCAGGTTGCTGTAACAAAATACCATACACTGGGTGGCCTAGACAACAGAAATTCACTTCTCATAGTTCTGGAGGATGGGAAGTGCTGGATCAAGGTGCCAGCCAATTCATTCCCTGGTGAGAGCTCTCTTCTCAGCTTGCAGATGGCCACATACTTACTTTGTCCTCACGTGGCAGAGAGAGAGAGCACAAATCTGTCTTACTCTTCCTACCAGGCCACTAATCCTATTATAAGGGCAGCAACTTGTGCCTTAATCTAACCCTAATTACTTCACAAAGTCCCCTTCTCCAAATACTATTACTGTGGGATTGAAATGACTTTGATATAATTTGCAACTTAGCTTTAGACATCATTTTTTCCTCCCTCTCTACATCCTTCATAGACCTAGATTTCCCCAGGATAATCAGTAACCCCTAGGCAGCCAAAGGCAGTAGCCCAAACCTGACCAATGGACACAAGGTCTGGACCTCTGGCAGGCTAAGATAACATCTTGACTGAAGTTATGTTTCAGCTCATAAGCCCTAAGGCAGAAGGACCCTCTGGCTACTTTCTTATGAAACCAGACAGCAGGATGTCAGAGCAGACCTCAGGTCTATCCTCGAGAGCTGAAGAAATGGTTTATTATCCTCACCTCATCTCTGACCAATCAGTTCCCAGCACAGCCCCAAACTCTTAACCCGGTGGTCCCCAACCTTTTCGGCACCACAGCTGGAGATGCATCAGATATTGATTCCCAGCCATCTGCAGACTTCATAAATCAAAACTCTGAGGTTAAGTCTGAGTCAACCATGAAAACAAATGCCCTAGGCAAACATGCAAATTTGCATCCTGGAACATTTACAAGAATGTTTATAGTATATTTGTTTGTGTTTGCACATAAATGAAAGCAACTAGAAATGAGAGAGATGAATAATATTGAATTCTATTCATGTAATGTAAGACTATTTAGTAGTGAAAATAAATGTCCTTCAGCTATTCTCATGGATATAGCCAGCACAAAAAGTAATACAGAATAAAAACAGCAAGTTGCAGGTTATGCACAATATGAGGTCATTAATATTAATTTCATAAACATTTAAACTAATCAATATATTGAATAGGTGGAATAAAACCATAAAGAAGAGCAGGCACTTTTTTTTAACACAGTAGTTTCTTCAGGGAGTGTGACTAGAGAAATAAAAAGAACAAGGACTCAAGGAATTTCAACTTCATTTTATCGCCTAAAGTCAATGTAGAGGTAGGTATGTTCTTTACATTATTCTATATGTATACATTTTGTTATTAAATATTTATATAAAAATTAAGGGTGAGAAATATAATAATTGTACTAACACCCAGATACAACTAGATATTTTTTCCATAAAACTGAACATATGCTATATATGCTGATTCTAGCTAAAACATTAGAAATCATAAGTTATAGACCAGATTTTAGACACAAGATTGATCATTCCACTCATTCCTTATTTGTTGTTTAAAATGATGAACACTTAAAGATAGTTTTGAGGAATTAACATTTGTACTCCAGTTCCTCGGAATTAAAATGGCCACAGTGTTGTTCCATTCAGCACCAGTTTATGGATGGTTAAAAATATAACTCTGGTCAATTATTGTTGGAAGCATGTGATCAGTTGTTAGCAACAGCTGAAATAATTACTAACATTTACACAAAGCTTAGCACATGCTAGGTAGGCAATCTGTTCTGCATATGTTAACATATTTAATCTTAGGACATTACTATGTCATATGCTTATGATTGTCACCATTTTGCAGTGTGTAACCATGGGAAAGAGAGTTTACATAATTTGGCCAAGGTAACACCACTGGTTGGGAACAGAGCTAAGATTTCAAGCCAGGTTCTCAGGCTTCAGGTGGTAAGACCTCAGAATCCCTGATAAAATCAGCAGGATTTACTCCCATGCTTCTAAAGTGCTGGGAACAGAACAAATATGTCAGGTGTTTTATGTTGACAATAAGAGTTTCCATCTGCACTGAGAAGGGCCAAGCACAATAAATAAATGCTCTACTGTCAAGAAAGCAGAAGAGATGATGGCAGACAGGAGACTCCTAGACCATGTAATCCACCCACCTTTGGAGTGTGGACCTGCACTGAGCAAAGGAAAGATTGAGTGGTATGTTTTTTGAGACCTTGATAATCTGAGACAGTCTTTCACTTTCTTTAACAAAAGAAAAATATTTTGGTTTGGAATAAAGTTATCTTCCTCCTCTATCTCCAAATTCTGCAAAGGAAACATCTGGGTCAACCTTCTACTTTTTTTCACATTTTTGATGCTGGTTTGTCTTCAGCAGTCTTCAATTTTTCTTTTCTTTTTTTTTTTTTTTTTTTTTGTAAGTGCATTTCAAAAATCTTCACAAAACAAGCCTGGAGATGGTTTCCTTTACATTGACTTTGTTTGAAAGGGTGAGTATAGATTTGCATATCTATGCCTCTTTCCAATTCTGAAAGGTTTCTTTAGCCACATCTTTGATATGTAAAGTGTTTTGCTTCTGATTATTCTGATTGTACCCTTGGGAAACTAAATCCTATGCTCTTTGTTTTATGTCTTCTCACTATTTTTTTTAACATCTCTGCACTCTGGAAACGTTTCTCAATTCTATCTTCCACTTCATTGATTTAGTTATCCAAGGAAACTCCTCTTCATTACCTTCACTGAAAATTTTACTTCTGTCATTACAGTTTTAGTTTCTTTATGAAACCTCATTATCTTGCCCATTTTCCTGATTTTAATCACAGTAGTTCCCTTTTTATGATTTTTCTGAACATGTTTGAAAAATCATATATATAAAATCCTATTGAGAATACTAAACATATTTCTAAAATGTTTCTTGCTTCAGAGAAGTTGCAAAGATCTCTTCTTCCCCTGAACAGCCAGAATGATAATGCTGAATTTCCTTGTTTTTCAAGGTTTTCACACAGACTCTTCCTTTTGGGGGATGTGTAAAAATAATCTATTCTAAAAGAGGATAGCTCAAAGTTCCTGTCCATTCCATCTAATTTGAACTACGAACTGGCTGTCTGGTAAAATCTGATTTTGGTGAAATTCCCAAAGTCTTGTGGGCTTCCATTGACTTTTGAATCTATGGCACTAAAATAGCCCAGTCCTCTCACACTTGGAACAATGAATATACGGAAAAATGAAATCATTGGGATGCACAGTTAACAGGGCTATATTCTGACCCTGCCTATTGACATTTTAATTATGGCAACCACACCTCTTTGAATGAATACACAACCATTAGGACCACCACCCAGTACTCCCCAAGTGTGACTAGTAAATATAAAAAGAGATACTTCTACTAGGGAGAAGAGAACATAACTTCTCATTGATACAACTGCAACGCAACCCAGATGGAGAAGGCAGACAGGAGAAGAACAAAAGGTCTTACTAAATACTCTGAGGCAGGTAGACTCATTCTACATTTGTAAAATACACTTTTTTTGAGATTTTATTTATTTTTTTAGAGAGGGAAGGGAGGGAGAAAGAGAGAGAGAGAAACATCAATGTGCGGTTGCTGGGAGCCATGGCCTGCAACCCAGGCATGTGCCCTGACCGGGAATCAAACCTGCGACACTTTGGTTCGCAGCCCATGCTCCATCCACTGAGCTACGCCAGCCAGGGCTGTAAAATACACTTTTTAATCCAGTTCTATAGTTCTTATGAGTAGACATTTCTCTCAGAGTCTGACAATGAGTTAATTGTCTAGGTAACAATTGAGTTTAACGTTTTCATATATCTGACTCCATTGATATTTTAGTGTAAAATTTAGAGATATTGTACCAACAAAGCTGTTACCCAAATAGCATTGAATTCCTTTTGGCCCTATTATTATGGGATTTATATAACACAGGGATTCATAGCATTCCCTGTGCCTACCCAATTCATATCCACATTGTTCAACTAGACAGTAGGTTATAGCTTGTCTGTTCTTTCAAATCTGCCAATAACTGAAGAAAGAGGATGTTGTTGTTATGGATGTTGCTGTATTTTCATGGTATTACAGAACTGAGATTTGAATATGTTAATCGGGGTTTTTTAAAAAAAATAGATGTAGAGACATTAAAGGGTCATTTCATCTACTTTATCTTCAGAGAAAAATTTTAACCAAGAGTGGAATAAATAAAAATATTTCACCACATACTCTAAGCATGCCAGTTTCCTTTCCTTTCATCCTTTGAGTGTTTGTCTAAGCTAATAAGCTTTGAGGGACATTATAAAGACCACCTAGTGCCATTTTATAACCTGGACATTTCATAAATAGAAATCCATATTACAGAGTTCATTTTTTATGCCTGTGTTCCTTTCTAAAATAAAAGTCTGCTTGGAATAGTTCATTGATTTTATTTCGTTATTAACAATGAATGAGACTCACCTCAATTAATGTATTCTACAGATAGGTTGGAACAGAAAACCAAACTCCAACATGTTCCACTCCTCTCGGGGTGGGAAAACAGTTAGGGAGAATGAAGTCCACAATTCCAGAAGAGAATGAGAGTATGTTACTGTAACAAGGCACATTCCCCCAAAATCCTGCAAGGGTGCAGGCAGGGAGGGGTACCCACAGAGTGGAAAGTGCAGCATTTGAGGCACATTATATAACAAAGGCAGGTTAACAGCCTGTGCCTTCCTGAAGGGAAGATTTATGGAAGCTGCACATTGTGTACATGACTGTGAGAACATGCACTGGCCGAGTGATGCATGACATAGCCAGAGTGGAAGCTCATGCATAGCCTGCCTTAGCTGCAGGGGTGGATGTCCACCCTGCATGCCCATGCATGTCACTGGGCACTCTTGCCCTGACTAAATGGAAACTGAATGAGGGTCAAAAACACTGTGAGGCTGATAAAAATGGTAGACACTAACTCATCATAGAAAAGCTGGATGTTAGGCAATGCAGGAAGATCTGAGCAGGACATTTTAATTAGAGTGGGCTGAATGACATGGGGTCAGCCTGGAAGTCTGCCATGAGTTTGAAGGGTCTGTTTAGAGAAGACTGCAGCAAAGATGGCAGCAGAGCTGGTGAAGCAGTGGAGACCTACCTAGTCAAGCACACAGACTCATGGGGGATGCTTGGAGCTGAACCTGGAATGCTGAGCTGCAGACTTCTGCTTTTCTGAAGGACATTTGGAGACATTGCTCTTTTAGTACAAGGGCCTTTGGTGTGGGATTTTGGAGCTGGGTAAAAGCTCTCTCTCTGGTCTTTTGGAATTTGGACATTCTGAGCCTCTGATCCTGCTCCCCACATGGATGGGAGTGCTTGTGGGGCTAGGAGATGCAGGCCCACCAGGATCTTAAACCCTGCAGAGGTGGGAGCCCACTCCAGGAGGCCGGGTCCCATGCTGGGGCATGTGTCTTCCTGGGTTCCACCTTCTGGGACAGGGACAGTGTAGCACAGCACACAGTTATGGGACTGCTCCACGGAGACAGAGAACAGCACACCACAGTGTTGGGAACTGCCCTGCCTGGTATCAGAAGCTGTAACCCCCACCAAAGCTAAGGCTGAGGGAGTGGCCTTGGACAGTAAGCCAGCAAGGAGACAAAAGCTTATCTCCCTGACAGAAGCTCGGCTTCTGCTGCTTCATTCATAACTGAACCCCAATACTTGGTCAGTTAGCCAATGATGGGTAAGATTCCCCAAGGGGGGAATGACCTAAGACAGGCACAATCACGTGGGAGGACCCCAAAAAAGGACTTTGGGGGCTACAGCAAAAGGGGGTGATGGACCCTTGCTCCTTGACTTTGACATAGCCTGAGTCCTCATCTTCTGGGAGAAAATCTCCTTATCTCTTGGTTGCCTTTGTTCCCTTGCTCCACCTAAGCCTGAAACAATGACAGGGTGGTGCAGCTCTGTGCTGAAAAGGGCGAGTTCCCCAGGGGATCAGGCCTAAGAAAGAATATGTAAAATCCTGTGAAACCTGCTTTGTTTAGAATGCTCTCAATTGAATGATAAGAATCCAAGGAAGAAGTAAGTTTGTTCTTTAAAGATTTACAGCTCTTCCACCCTGACTCAAAATAGGCCCTCAGACTTCCTTGTTATCTATTGTTTGATCCTTACTTCCTAGCAATGAGTAATGAGCTTTTACCTGAATTCTTACTCAAATGAAACCAATAAAAAGCCTCTTCGGAGGGGGATCAAGGCGCTCTCCCCACCAGAGAGAGGGTGGCCAGGCAGCACCCTCCAGGAGAGAGGGTGGCCAAGGTGCTCCCCACGTGAGGAGTGGCCCTTCTGTTCCTATTCCCTCGCCGGACCTGGTTGTCTCTGTGTATGTTTTTCTCCTGTTTCAAAGAACCATCCGCAGCATTCCATGCTCACTGCAGGCAGGTGGACACGTGTCACCCCAGGTCCTGAAGGATAGGGCTGCTAGGAGAGGATGGCAACTCTGAAACCTGCAAGTGTGTGTTCCAGAGAGGATGGACATCTGTTTGCATGTCTGTCTAATGGACAGATAAGGATACAAGGACCTTCTGGGCATGGTTTTGATGTGTAGCCTTTTGGGAAGCAATAGAAGTTCTGGGTGTCATGGGAGAGAAATGTTTAGAGCAGGAATGTTCTCAGCCCCACCAAGGCTGGACCTCTGTTTAAAAAAAATCTGTTTCCAACAACTAGGGACAGGGTGGTAATGGTAGGGAAGTGGGGAGGGTTGGGTGGGTGGGCTGGAATGGGAATAAAAGGGAGAAAACTGTACTTGAACAATGATTAAAATTAAAATTAAAAAAAATCTGTTTCCTTTAACACTAATTGTTGAGTCATGTGTATTCAAGGCACCAAACAGCCAAGTACAGTTTGCATGGTTACATTACTACCAGTTGTAGAAGGGAACTTGACAGTAACTAAGGGACATCAAAAAAAAAAAAATAGATGTCATTAGTTTGCCTAGGTCTGCTCAGGTGTCACCTGAACCATTAGAGAGCTTCAAAGCAACAGCTGGTCCCACGATCCTATCACACATCATACATCACACATCACACATCTTACCCTCACAAGATTTTCCCTTCCCATTGATATATATCTATAATGTTAAAAACTATATCTATATCTCTTCTTTTCTGACCTTGAGTTGAGGTAAACAGAAAGTTTCCAACATCCATAAAATAAAATATGTTCTTCTGGGTAAAATGCAGAGGTCACAGAATTACAGAAAAATGTTTCAAGTCTACAGAGTGAGAAAAACATCTCTGGCCAAGAGAAACTAGACAGTTGATCATGGGACAGCTTTGTCAGAGTCTGCAATGAAATGTGTAGTAATGGTGAGATGCTGCTGACTTCGAAAAGGTGGACCTGCTCTCACCATTATGAAGAACTGCCCTGTGCGTCTGCTGCTCTCTCTTGACACCTTACTTTGACTTGATCTGTGTTTCACACTCTCTAAAGCAAAGCTTTTTAAAAGTTTTTTAACAGGCGTGCTAAAGTTATTAGCAACTTCAATTTGTTCCTCCTATAAAGTTAATATGTCCCTAAGATGATGCACTGAGCACACTCAGCTTTTAAGAAAATTGGATGATTCTGAAGAGTTCTACATTTCTTCTGAATTGGAAATCAGCTCTTAGTTAACTACCGTATTTTGCCATATATAATGCACACTGTTTTGTTCAAATTTTTGAGGGAAAAATAAGGATACACATTATACGGGATAGTGCTGAAGATACACACTATACATAGGACTGCATTATATATGGCAAAAGATGGTAATTAAAGAGCCAATTTATTTAAAGTTACAAGCTTGGCAACTAGCAGACGAATAAGTCCTGGAGACCTAGTGTACATCATTGTGATTATAGGCAGAAACACTACACTACAAACTTCAAAGTTACCAAGAAACTAGATCTTAATTATTCTTACCCCCCAAAAAAGAAATAATAGTTATGTGACATGATAGAGGCACTAGCTAACACCAACATGGTAATCATGTCACAACACATAAATGTATTAAATCAACACATTGTACACTTTAAACCTACACAACGTTACATGTCAATTATATCTCAATAAAAAAATAACATACACATACAAGCTTTTACAGTAAATGCCAAGGTTTACAATCACAGACTTTTCCATTACAACTAATCAACCTATTTCAGACTATCCAAGATCCATATTTAGCCAAAAGCTTTATAGTAAAAGTGCAAAGACACAAATTCACTGAAAGAAAAGCATAATTTTTTAAAAATCAAAATTTCTATTAAAAGAAAGTAAATTTTCATCTCTCATTTATAGGGAAAAGCCCTATACATGAAAGGAAATGTGAAAGGAAAGTATTATGTTCAAAATCCCTATTTGGGACTTCAGGAAATATTACAGAGTTTATATGAAAAAATGTACCACCAATTTCCTTTGGAGAATTCCAAGTATAAAGTATACTGTAATTACTATAAACAAGAGTTTGTTTTTTGCAGTAGTCTTCTACTTTTCCAAAATAAGAAATGCATGGGAGGTAAGGATGGCTGGGGTAGGGATGACTGAACTTGAACAACAATAAAAAGAAGTAAAAAAAAATGTTCATCCAAACTTGGAGTTGGACCTATGTCTACTTCATTTTTCACCTATGGAAACTTGTAGTTAGGATTGAACCAGGGTTATTAAATATATTCAATTGATTGTGTGCTAGCCACATAGGTTCTAGGGATTAGAAACACAGCAGTGAGCAAGAAAGATAAAGATCCTGCTCTCATGGAGTTTATATCCATGGAAAAGAGTGGTTGAGAAGGTTTAGACACTAAAGTACTATAAAACATTTGGATGGCACAGTATGATAAAGAAACAGAAACAGGACAATGGGACAGAGAATGACTGGGGCTCCTTTATTGTAGATGGTCAAGGAAGGCCTCTCAGAGTGTGTGTGTTTCACCAGGGATGAGAATGAGAAGGCACAGACCCTGTGCAGATATGAGAGAAGATCATTCCAAGCAGAAACAAGTAAAAGGCCTTAAGGCAGAAACCAGTTCGGCATCTTTAGGATTAAAAAGCCTTATTACAGGAACTCGGTGAGAACCGTGAGAGTGGTATTTGCGGAGGCCCAAAGGTCTCAGTGGGGGTGTTCTGGGTATGTTTACCAAGCTCTCAAATAATTTGTAACACTCACCAATTTTTAGTTTTCGTGATGTGCATACTCCCTCCATGGATGATTTCATGTCACCAAAATTTTCAAAGCTGTCTCACAAAATTCCTGAAAATTAAAGAATCTACAGCTAGCCAGTCCAGCAGAATAAGGACCCTGGATTACACCTGTTCAGGAATAAACCCAAACAGGATGTTCCTTGGGTTTTACAGCTCTGGTTTCCATTGAAGGGAGAGAAGGGAGAGTATCCATCCTAGTTCTCAGCAGATACATATATACAGGGAGAATGTCATTGTTCCTCTGCCCCCACCAGAAGGAGGAGGCATGACTCACCTGATTGACTAATTTAGGAACAGGAACCTGACATGCCAGGTGGTGACCCTTGCAAGCCCTCTCTTTCTCAGATCTACTCCACCACAGGCAGAGAGCACGCAAAACTGTTCCCTCACATGGAAAAACATTTGGAGATAGTTAGATAGTTTTGCCTCAGTGGTAGAAGCCTGTGATTTTGCAGAGTGAGGAAAGTTCAGGGAGAAGGCACAGGTCCATTGTGGCCTTACCAGTAAGACATGTTCCTGATTACCGTATCCACTACAAGTGACACTGGGGTCCCCTTTCTTCTTGTCTCTTATGTGGATTTCTCAGTTCTAAACTCAGTGGAGACATTAATAGTATCATACATGTATTTTTAACCTTAAAACCCTGTAAGATTATAAGAGAAAAATGGACTTTAGCATAAGAATGATCTGATCTCATTAATGTTTTATATTAACAGAATGCTGTGTCAGAGAATAACAGAGAAGGTGGTTAAGAAATGTCTCCTCTAAATAGTTAAAAGTTAGCTGAGAATGTAGGATAAGAAAAAACTAGCATCAAAAAGATCAGGGAATACTGTTTCTGGCAGAGAACAAAGATTGTCTTCTGGGAAAGAGCTTGGTGCACTCAAACACTAATAAGGACCAACGTGACTGGAACAAAATGAGCGAGGGAAAGATTGGTACCTAATGAGGTAAGAGTGAGGTAGGGCCAGCCCTTGCCGGGCTTTGTCATGACTGTTAGCACACTTGGCACCTCTGCACAACTCAGAGAAACATACCTCCTCAGAGCAGATAAATTAGAAAAATAGCCTGTTTGGGCAGAGAAATTAGAACAAGGTGCTCCATCCCCTTGCTGATGTTTCTATAAGCCCTGGGACAGAGCTTGAGTAGCAGCAAGCTGGCAGATGAAATCCAAGCTGCATAACCAACCATATGGAAAGGAGTGGGATTTTATTCCAGTGCTGGAGAGAACAACTGAAAAGGTCTGAAAAAGTGATTGAAAGAGCAGAGCACACAGTAAGGGCACCAAGCAGCTGAAGTTTCTCTTTTGGCTCCTCTACTTAGGCTGGGTACCAGCATTCTAGGTGCCTCCATTTCCCTGTCTATAAAACAGGAATAATAACAGTGCCAACATCGTGGGGTTACTCTTAATCACAAATGAGTAATATATGTAATGCATTTAGAACAGTACCTGACACAAAGTATGGGATTCATAAATGTTTGCTAAGATTATTAGCTGAATTATATGTTTTCAAAGGTCATGTGGCTTATACGTTGAAGATAAACTATAAGGGACAAAGAAGTGGAGAGGACGATGAGAAATCCATTCATTGTGTTAGTAATGGATGACAGTGGTATTAATGAAAATGTAATTACATCATATGTGATATTCAAATATGGTAGCTGACATCATCTATATGAAGTTATTAATGACTATCTCATATTTATCTCAAAAAGATAAGAAATCTTTTTAAACATAGACATAATATCACAATTAAACCTTAAAATATTAATTCCTTACTCTTCTCAAGTATCAAGACATTGTTCCAATATTCTAAGTTGTCTCATAATTTTACAGTTGGTTCAATTAATGATGTAAATACAACTCACATATTGCAGTTATTTGATGTCTCCTAGGTCTCTTTTTTATAGATATCCTCCAACCAATCTCTCTCTCTCCCCCCTCCCCATTCCCGCTTTATCTCTTCTTTCTCCCCTTTTCAGTCCCACTGCCATGCTTTCTCTTTCAATAATAGAACCTCACGGACATGATTTCACTGCCTTCTTCTGCTGGTTCTGAAAGTTCTGTGGGATGAGTTTTCTTGCACTCTCAGGTGGAGCCTTTGAGCCACATTTTCCTCCTTAGTTTCACAGGTCTAGAGCCCCCTCTCCTATTATGTTCATCAAATGTTCAGAAACATAACCTTGTACTTCCTGAAATCTGTGTTTGCTACTCCCCCACTTTTGTCTTCTCTTTTATTCTTCCTTATTATCCTTGTTCATTTTAAAGTAAGTTGTGTCTAGCAGTTTCTCCTCAGTTTACAATTTTCTCCTGGAACATTCCTTCAGCTTTTTTCCTAGGGTCCAGACTGCTCCAGGGTTTTCTAACTCTCACTCTCACCAATGAGTTTAAACCAACAGACTTTCTCCCAGGTCTTCTGCTGTTTTCTGATTGGTCCATACATATTCCAGTAAGAATCTATGGGAATTTGAGGGTTCTTTATTTTTCTGGTGGTATCAGAATCCCATTGCATTTCATCTGCCACCACACACGTGATTACTGGTAAGTTGTTGGTTTTCACTGCTGTGAGTGGCTCCCTGTTGCCTCCACTGCTTATATTTTGGGGACTTTAAAGATATTTTACATGCAGGAAATCTGCTGGAATTTTGAGAACTATGCCATGATCACACAATCACCCTGCAGTTATTTCTGATCCTCACAACCATTCAGAAAAGCTGAAAGGAAGTTCTATTAAACTCACTGTACATATGGAGAAACTAAAGCTAGGACATACTAAGAAAGTTAAACAAATTCTCAAAAATACAAAGGGGCAAAGATGGGATCTGAACCCAGTTCTCTCTGACTACCAAACACACATTCTTTCCATTAAAAAATATTTCCTCTCCTTTTGTTGGAGCAGGATTGCACTTGATTTCTCCATTTATTGTTAAGGAGAGAAAATGGGTAAAAATAGATATACTGAGATATGGGCAGGCATGGGTCATAAAACAAAGCTTTAAATACAGTGCCTCTTCCCTAAATTGCCATGGCTAAACTAAACTTTCTTGGATGCAAAGGGACTCTAGACACAAATTATTTACTGTTTAGTTAAGAAGCAAACATTGAAAAAAATTAAAATTTTGATTATTTAATTTCTCTTATTGAAATAAATTGCCATCTGAAGTGGTTCTCACATGGTCTTGAGTAGAGCTAGGGTGTGATGCAATAATCTTCATGTTTTTTCTAGGATTGGAAGTCTATAACTAAGTAAACTCACTACTTCTGGCATTCAAGTCCATTTTTAGGCTGACTAGGGTCTAGGTTAAGGAGAGGTTGACAATGTTCTAAATTAGTTCTAAGGCAAAAATAAATGTCTGACTAGATCCCAAACATATGGATCATCACACAAGCCATACAAGAGAGAACTACACATGATTTTCCCCCTGTTCTTAGGAAAAGCCAAAGTGAAATAGTTGTTCAGAATATCAATTACTCAGCTAACAGGTGAACAGCTAGGTCATGGCACTGACTCCTGAGCCAGGAGAAAATTTGATATGCATAGAGTCACCAGAGAACAGTCATGGATTCTATCTGGGAAATGGATTAAACATAGGAAGTTCACCAAGTCACACTCTGTAAGCATTCATCCATTTCTTTCTAGTTAAAACAAAAAAGATCCTGGGAGGATAGACCCAAGATGGAGGAGGAATAAGTGGAAATCACATTCGCCTCCACCCAGTACCAAACTGGAATTACAACTACCTTATTTTTCGGACTATAAGACTCACTGCCCACCCCCAAATTTGGGGGGAAAATGCAGCAGCGATCCTGCTCCTGACTCCTGTGACCCTGCTCCACCGTCACCCTGCCCCCAAGAGCAAGCCAGATAAGTTACATTCAGACTATAAGACGCACCCCCATTTCCTCCCAAATTTGGGTGTGTGTGTTATAGTTTGAAAAATATAGTAAATTGTGAAAAAATCATCCTGAATAACCAACTGAACAGTAGCTGGAGAGAAGACTTATAGTCACAGACAGATGGAAGAAGACACATCACCACAGTGTGACTGCCTACAGCACCAGAACCAGGAAAGGAACCCAAATAACATAGAACTTTGAAACGCAGCAGGTTTCTCTCCAACAGGGTAAACAGCTGGACACAAAGAGAGCCTCTTAAAGGGTCAACACACAAAATTCCATTTGCCCCCACTTTCCATGGGCTGCATCAGAGGGAGGGCAAAGTGGACTAGACACACATGAGAAGAGTCTGAGGTTGGTGGCTCTGGGGAGAGATCTGAAGGAAAAGCCATCAGGAAGCAATAGGCCCACCCACAGGATTTACTCTGCCCCACCCTGAGGTGTTTAAGCCCTGTTGCTGAGGAGTACAGCTAAAAGGCGTTCACTCTTTAAGCCTAACAGAAAGCCTACAGGAAGAGGCAGATATCTGCAAGCTCTGAGACTAAAGGTGACCCTCCCCTGCACCTGCTGCTGGCAAAAGCCAGCCTTGGTGTGCAGCCTTGTTCTTTCTGCACACACCCAGACTCAGCAGAGGGTCCTGAAAGTTGTGGGTTGCACAGCTCCAAACAGGTTGCCCAGAATTAGTCACAGGCAGGGTTTCACATAGGTCTGCACCAGAGTCTTGCAGATCTACCGGATGCATGCAAACAAACACTAGAGGCATCCAAAATGGGAAGAAAAAAGGAAAAGGCCCCAACTTAAAGAACAAGAGAGTTTTCCAAAAGAAAAGATAGATGAAATGGAGGTAACCAATTTATCAGATAGTTTAGAGTAATGATTATAAGGATACTCAACAGCATGAAAAACGGCAAAGAAACCATAAAAAAAGGACCAGTCAGAAATAAAGAATGCAATATCTGAAATGAATGATACACTGGAAGGAATAAACAGTAGGTTAGATAAAGCAGAGGACAAAATCAGTGTTTTGGAACAAGATAAAAAAACAGCAACAACAACAACAAAAACACCCAAGCAGAGCAACAGAAAGAAAAAAGAATTTTAAAAAACTGGGAGAGCTTAAGAAACCTTTAGGACAACATGAAGAGTAACAACATTTCCCTGGCTGGCATCGCTCAGTGGATTTAGCACGGGCTGTGAACCAAAGTGTTGCAAGTTCGATTCCCAGTAAGGGTGCATGCATGGGTTGCAGGCCATGACCCCCAACAACCACACATTGATGTTTCTCTCTCTCTCTATCTCTATCTCCCTCCCTTCCCTCTCTATAAATAAATTTTAAAAAATCTTAAAAAAAAAGAGTAACAACATCTGCATCATGGGAATACCAGAGAGAAGAGAGTGAGCATGGGATCAAGAACCTATTTGAAGAAATAATAACTGAAAACTTTCCTAATCTAGTGAAAGAAAAAAGAAATACCAGTCCAGGAAGTTCAGAGGGTCCCAAACAAGTAGGACCCAAAGAAGCACACACCAAGGCACACCATAGTGGAAATAGCAAGTCTTAAAGACAAGGAAAGAATCCTAAAAGCAGCAAGAGAAAATCAGGTAATTATAAACATGAAAATAACAATCAAGATTGTCATCTGATTTCTCAAGAGAAACATTTCAGGCCAGAAGGGATTGGCATGATATATTTAAGGTGATAAAAAGCAAGGACCTACAATCAAGACTACTTTACCCAGCAAGGCTATCATCTAAAATCAAAGGAGAAATAAGGGGTTTCCCAGCAAGAAAAAGCTAAAGGAGTTTGTTAACACAAAACCAGTACTGCAAAAAATGTTAAAGGACTTACTTTAAGAAGAAGAAGAGGAAGAAGAAAAAAACAGAGGAAAATAGTCTAACAATAAAATGACACTAAATATCTATCTATGAATAATCACCTTAAATGTAAATAGTTTAAATGCTCCAACCAAAAGAAGTGGATAAGAAAACAAGACCCATATGCATGCTGCCACCAAGAGACACACCTCACATTGAAAGATATACACAGACTAAAAGTAAAGGGATGGGAAAATACATTTCATGCAAATGGAAAGGAAAAAAGAAGCTGGAGTAGCAGTACTTATACTCAACAAAACAGACTTTAAAACAAAGGCTATGATAAAAGACAAAGAAAGCCACTACATACTGATAAAGGGAACAATCCAGCAAGAGAATATAGCCCCAATAAACATTTACCACACCCAACATAGGAGCACCTAAATATGTGAAGCAAATATTGATGGACATAAAGGGAGATATCCACAGAAATACAGTCATAGTTGGGGGCTTTAATACCCCATTGACTTCAGTGCATGTCTTCAGTGGATACGTCTTCCAGACAGAAAACCAACAAGGAGACAGTGACTTAAATAACACTAGATTAAATGGATTTAATTGGTATCTTCACAGGATTTCACCCAAAGCATCAAAATATACATATTTTTCAGGTACACATGGAATGTTTTCTAGGATAGACCACATGTTGGGAGACAAAACAAGTCTCAACAAATTTAAGAAGATTGAAATCATATCAGACATCTTCTCTGACCACAATGCTATGAGACTAAAATCAATTACAAAAAGAATACTGAAAACAGGCAAAGACATGGAGGCTAAATAACATTCTATTAAACAATGAATGGATCAACAATGAAGATCAAGGAAGAAATCAAAACACACCTTGAAAAAAGTAAAAATGAAAACACAATCCAAAATCTGTGGGCACAGGGAAAGCAATACTAAAAGGGATATTAATAGTATTATAGGCTTAGCTCAATTAACCAGAAAAAGCTCAAATAAACAAACTAACTTTATACTTGAAAAAGAACAACAAACAAAGGAACTTTATAATGAACAACAAACAAAGCTCAAAGTGAGTAGAAGGAAGGAAATAAGAAAATTAGAGCAGAAAGAAATGAAATAGAGTCTATAAAAATGATACAAAACATCAATGAATACAAAAGCTGGTTCTTTGCAAAGATAACAAGATTGACAAAACTTTAATGCAATACATCAAGGGGGAAAAAGAAAGGACCCAAAAAATAAAATCAGAAATGAAAGAGGAGAAATAACAACTGACACCAAAAAAATACAAAGGTTGTAAGAAAAATATTATGAACCACTATGTTCCAACAAACTGAACAACTTGGATGAAATGGATAAATTCTTAGAAATGTATAATCTTCTAAAACTAAATCAGGAAGAATCAGAGACTCTGTATAGACAGATTACACCTAGTGAAATTGAAGCAGTAGTCAAAAAACTCCCAACAAACAAAAGCGCTGGACCAGATGGTTTCACAGGTGAATATTACCCAGAAGAATTAACACCTCTCCTTCTCAAACTTTCAAAAAATTCAAGAGGAGGCAGGGCTCCCAAGCTCATTTTACAAGGTCAGTATTATCCTAATTCCAAAATCAGATAAAAATGCCACAACAAAGAAAGTTAGAGTCCAATATCCCTGATGAACATAGAAGCTAAAGTTTTCAACAAAATATGAGCAAATCCAAAAGACCATACACCATGGTCAAGTGGGATTTATTCCAGGAATGCAAGGTTGGTACAACATTCACAAATCAATAAATGTGATTCACCATGTAAATGAAATGAAGGATAAAAACCACATGACCATATCAATAGATGCGGAAAAAGCATTTCATAAAATCTAGTCCCATTTACAATGAAAAAAACTCTAAGCAAAGTGGAAAAATAGGGAAGATGCCTAAACATAATAAAGGCCATATGTGACAAACCCACTGTGAGCATCATACCAAAGGGCAAAAATGACAAGTATTCCCCTTAAGATGGGGCACAAGACAGGGATGTCCACTTTCACATCTCTTATTCAACACAGTACTGGAAGTCCTAACCACAGCAATCAGACAAGAAGAAGAAATAAAGCCATCCAAATTAGAAAGGAAGAAGTAAAACTGTCATTATTTGCAGATGACGTAACACTGTACATATAGAGCCCTATAACTCCTACCAAAAAACTACTAGGACTGATAAATGAATTCAGCAAAGCAGCAGGATACAAAATTAATATCCAGAAAAAAAGTTGTATTTTTATATGCCAATAACAAACTAACAGAAAGGGACATTTTAAAAAGCAATCCTATTTCCAATTACTTCAAAAAGAATAAAATACCTAGGAATAAATATAACTAAGGATATAAAAGACCTATACTTGGAAAACCATAAGACACTGAAGAAAGAAATTGAAGAAGATACAAATAAGTGGAAGCACATACCATGTCCACTGATAGGAAGAATTAACCTCATTAAAATGTCCATACTACCCAAAGCAATCTATATATTCAATGACATTCTTATCAAGAATCCAATGACATATTTCACACAACTAGAGCAAATATTTCAAAAACTTATATAGAATCACAAAAGGCCCCACATAGCAACAGAGATACTGAGAAAGAACAAAGTTGGAGAAATCATGCTACCTAGTATCAAACTATAATGTAAGGCCATAGTAATCAAATAGTATGGTGCTGGCCTAAAAATAAACCCACATCTTTATAGTCAATATTCAACAGAGGAAGCAAGCATATACAACAAGCTAAAGATAGGTTATTCAACAAATGGTATTGGGAAAATTGGACCTATGTGTGCAGAAAAATGAAACAAGACCACCTTCTTACACCACACACAAGAATAAATTTAAAATGGATTAAAGACTTAAATGTTAGATCTCAAACCAGAAAAATCCTTGAAGAAAACATAGGCAGAAAAATCGTGGACATTGCTCATAGCAATATTTTATCAAATATACCTCCCAGTCAAGGGAAACAAAAGAAAAAAAATGGGACTACATCAAATTAAAATGCTTTTGCACAACAAAGGAAATCATCAACAAAATAGAAAGACAACCCACAGAATGGGAGAATATATTCACTGATATATCTGATAAGGTGTTAATATCTAAAATTTATAAAGAACTTATAGGACTCAACACCAAAAAAAACCCAAACAACCCAATTAAAAAGTGGGAAAGTGTCCTGAATAGACACTTCTCTAAAGAGGACATACAGATGGCCCATAGACGTATGAAAGAATGTTCAACATCACTCATCATCAGAGAAATGTAAATAAATACCACAATGTGATACCATCTCACATCTGTCAGAATGGCTATCATCAATAAATCAACAAACAACAAGTACTGGTAAGGATGTGGAGAAAAGGGAACCCTTTTGTACTGTTGGTGGGAATGCAGACTAGTGCAGCCACTGTGGAAAGCAGTGTGGAGATACCTCAAAAAATTAAAAATAGATTTGCCTTTTGACCCAGCAATCCCACTTCTGGAAATACATCCAAAATACTTCCAAAACACTAATTCAAAAGAACATAAACATCTCCATATTCACTGTAGCATTATTCACCATGTCCAAGATATGGAAGCAACCCAAATGTCCATCAGTAGATGAGTGTATAAAACCCCTATGGGACATTTACACAATGGAATACTACTCAGCTTTAAAAATAAGTAAGTTTTACCCTTTGTGACAGCATGAATGGACCTGGAGAACATTATACTAAATGAAATAAGCTAGTCAGAGAAAGACAAATACCATTATGATTTCACTCATATGTGAAAGCTAATGAACAAACTGAACAAACAAAATAGAGACAGACTCAGACAGCTGAAGTGAGGGGGGAAGTTAGAGGGTGCAGGAATTGAGCAAAAAGCAAAAAGGACTCATGGGCATGAACAACAGTGTGGTGATTGCAGGTGTGGAATATAAGGGGAATAAATGGTAATGGAAAAAATACAATAAAAATCATTACAATTGTATTTTATCAAGTTAATAAAAAATAGATCCTGGAACATATTTTGCCCAATTTAATCTATTTCCATTAATATTGCATTAATTATTGATATTTAATTTGTTAGAAGCTCAGTGTTTAATTTTAGAAAGCCAATGCATTAGTAGCATTTTAATAAATAATACCTAATAATTATTAAAGATCACCCAAAATGTACAAGTGATTTAATTTCATAGCACAAATCTTTTGTGATATTATAAACTGAAACCAAATCTTGCCTATAAGAAAATTCAGAACTTCGACACATTCACAACCTTCCTTCAGTGTCAGTGTTAAAAGGACATTGGCACCCACTTAGAATTTGTGACTCAGAGTATTTTTGTAAGAAATAAAAACCTACAGGAAGTTCAGCCCAATTTCCAAAGGTAGAAACAGTATTTCACCCTCACAAACACACCTTAGTCCCAAGAGAAGTTTGGGGAAACTATATAGAATAACTAATAATTAGTTATATAGTATCACAAATTAGTAAACACTGCATCTTCCACCGTACTTTCTCATTATTCTTTTCCCATATTTCCCCATAGTGTCAACTGTGAAACAAGCTGACATCACATCAGACTTAGAAACACAAAGAAAATTCATACTAAATTAATAAAAGTTTATAATAAAAATGAAAATTTTAATCAGATTTGAAGGAGAATGTATTTAGACATACATACTATTTTAACAGTAAATTTTTATCAGCATATAAAGTTTTATTCTTTAGAAAATTGGTACATTCTTTTTTTAAAAACTTTCTTTTTTTCAGATTTTACTTATATACTTTTAGAGAGAGTAGAAGGGAGAAAGAAAGAGTGGTAGACAAACACCAATGTGCAAAAGAATCATGGATGGATTGCCTTCAATTAGGGAGCCAGCCCTCAACCCAGGCATGTGCCCTGACTGGGAATTGAACTTGCAAGCTTTTTGGTTTGTATGTTGGTGCCCAATCCACTGAGCCACACTAGTCAGGGCCATCATACAAAGTTAATCTGAACAAAATTTAAAATTCAGAGTGAGTGGGCCAATTGGCCTATATACAGCCCCACCACACTTCATTCAAGAGAGTCCCCGCCTGCCTTTTCAGCCCTATGTCCTTTCTCCAGCACCACTAAGTTCCTGTTACACAAGTGTTCTCTGTGTTACTCCTAGAAGTCATGCCTCTTTATCCATTTCCTCCTGGCTTTTTTTCTCTACCACATTCTTTCTCCACACTATTTTGTGAACAAATCCTTACTTTCCCTAAAGATCCAATCCAAATATAATGCTTTACTAAGCAAAATTAATTCCTTTTCTGCTTCCACACCCATAGAGTGCCTGGCAGATACCTCTTTCACAGCAATTAATGAGTTATGCTGTCCTTATTTGCATATTTCTCCCTCCACCCATTAGCTCTTCTCCAAAAGTAACTTGTTTTAATCATTTCTGTATTTCTAGCACCCTTTGTAAGTCATGGAACTAGGAAGTCACTCACTTCTATTTGCCATCCCTTCTACTTATCTCATTAAGGCAAAAATGTTTTTGGTACTTTTATTCATTGACTGAGCTGTCTCTCTGACTGACATCTTTACTTGAATGTCTCATTAGATGCCTCACAAAAGCACCATCCTCCTTCTCATCTCTCCTGTCCAACCTGGTAATTTGAATTTTAATAAGTAATATCACACTCCACAGAAGTATGAGGATTATGCCTAGTCCTTTCCTTTCTTCAACCTAGCACCTAATTTTTCAGCAAAATTTGTTCTGACACCAAAATAAACTTTGAACCTCTAGCTACCAATACCACACTAGTCTAAACTATCATTTTTCCCCCTTTGGTTACTGTCATAGTCCCTAAGTGACCCCTTTGCATTTTTTTATTACCTTCTAGTCTATTCTCCTCAAGCCACCAGAAAGATATTTTTAAAATGCAAATAAGATAGTCATCCTCTTTCTTAAAATAATAGGTTTCCATATCACTTATGTTAACATCTACCCAGTATCATGAATTATAAATAGGGCTGTCAAATTTAGCAAATAATAATACAGAATACCCAGTAGAATTTAAATTTCAGATAAACAATGAATTTATTTAGCATAAGTATGCCCCATACAATATTTGAGATATACAAAAAAAGGTATTAGTTGTTTATCTGAAATTCAAATTTAATGGAGCATCCTATATTTCATCTGGCAATCTAGTTTTAAAGCCAAGTAAAATCTGGCCTCTGTCTGATTTTCTCAGTTTATTTGGTGTGACTATTCCTTTATTCACTATGCACAATTCACACTAACATTCTGACAGTTCCTAAAATATGCAAAATCCATTTCCATCACAGTGGCCCTGCACTCCTTGTTTCCTCCACCTTTAACATTTTCCCTGGTCCTTTCCATGCCCAGCTCCTTCTGATCACTCAAATATCAAATCAAATGTCATCCTCAAAGAAGACCTCTCTGACTGCCTTAGAGAATATCAGACTGCTCAGTTTATTTTGTTTATAGTACTTATTACAATTCAGTGATTCCTTTTTGTGTGCTTATTTGTCTGTTGTTCCATCATTTTTATGAAATTTTAACTTTTTTTTACTATAATCTACCTTTATGAAGTCAGGAAATGACTATCTCATACACAATAAGTTGAATATTTCTTTATCAAATGAAAAAAAGGAATTCAACTCCTATAGATTTCAATTTCATGCCTGGCATCAGCACTGGAAAGAACTTAAAGCAAAGACTCACTCTAATTGTCAGGGTTTGAAATCCCATTCTTATCATTTGAGTAACTGTGAGCAAATTATATTACTTTAAAAGCATTATTTCTTCATTATTAAATTTTAGATAATAGCAGTACCTGCTTTATAAGGCTTCTGTAAGAATCAAGAGTAAATTTTTCACACCCAGCATATAGAATGTATTCAATAAATATTAGTAATATCAACATTATTACTATTTTATAAGCATCCCAATTTACCCTTTAGTCTTTCAGACATTATCTAGATCTACATCACACTTAGCAAAGATTCCACTTCAGAAATGGAAAAAACATATATGTTTATAAGGGTTAGTTTGAGAAGGAGGCTATTATGGAGGAAGGATTCAACCATTTCTCTCACTAAGCTCCTGGGTAGACAAGGAACAAGTTAACAATAAATATGATAAAACTATTTGCCTGATGCCTTAACTTTTATATTCTCGGGACTTCTGGGGGACTTCCAAAAAAAGGAAGAAAAAGAAGAATTATCCTATTAATGTGGGGTATCTAACCTGCAGTTCATGGTCTGCATACAGCCCAGGATGACTATGAATGTGGCCCAACACAAAATCATAACTTTACTTAAACCATGACATATTTTTGTGATTACATGTTGCAATGTATTTAATGTATGGCCCAAGACAACTCTTCTTCCAGTGTGGTACAGAGAGGTAACTTTTTTGACTGTAGTGTTGTGAACAGCCAAATAATCTAGGGCCACTAATATCTGGTCATCTAACTGCTACTAACTCATGGAAAGATGTCAGGATTGCCTTTCTGATATAGAACATCTTCATTTAGCAAATAGCTGTATCAAAGAAACCAGAACTGCTTCCGAATAAAATTGAAAGGAAAGGCCCTACATTAAGTAAATCCAAGGGAATACTATGTTCTACTTTCTCAAATCTATTCAAATTGAATAAACCCCAGAATCCAGATGCATTTGTATAATTTCAAATTTAACTCAATTGTCTTTGCAAATACATAGTTATTATTCATTTCAGTATACTGAATATAAAATTTGATATCTTCCTGTAGTACAGGATATATAGAAAAAAAGAATAAAGTATGCCATTATATATTATTAATTGTTAGAGGAATTTGGATTTTGAAAATCAATCTTTCCTTCCCAGAATGGAGAGAGAAGAAGCTTTTAAAATTCCAAGCTATTTTGCTCTCTTAAACCAAAATACAGAGAGGCTTGTTCATTTTTTAATTTAATTAAAAATAAAGTTGTAGTGACTAAGAACAATATATCAACTTTCTGTTCAAAATGCATGTTTTTAACATTAGATATAGTATAATAAACATGATGCCATTGTAACTAAAATCAAGCTTTAGATATTCTGCCAAATGCATATTTTTCAGTCATGCAAATTGTGTCCTTTTAAAACTTGTTTTTATAACTTACTCTGAAAAAATTGTTCAAAAGGATTCTTTCATTCTTTTTTAAGTCCACTGTTTATATAACCAGACCATTTTAGGAATACTATTGAGCTAAACATAAATATGGCTTTCATTTGACTAGCCACTGTCAATTATACTACAAATTCCAATGGTTGATCTCTACCAAACAAATTTACCTGGGAGAGAAGTAGGTCAATGTCAAAGGTGAGATTTGGCCTTGATTACTCAAACATCATTTACTTGTTTCCCAAGTTCTCTCACAATCAGACATTTAAGGGCCATCACATAATGGAAGGAGAAAGTAGAGAGTGAACTTCAAAGCAGCAAATATAAAGAGAGAAATCCTGTTCTTTATTAACTGAATATCTGAGAACACAATACTTCCCACACGCTCCCTTTGAATTATACCTCTAATGTCTATGGAAGATAGTCATAGTTTTAGGAAATTCAGTCAAGACTATCTAGTTAGATAATACCAGTAATCATGTGGTTTGGAAATAGTTTCGATGGTATAGGATTGTAATCAAATTATAGCTGTCATAACTGGCACAACAGAAATAATCCATACACCGATATATCTATTAATCATCTGTTCATGACTAAAGGGCTATTTTCAAGGCATCCCATTAACCACTGAACATAAAGAACTGGTAATTATCAGAATACAATTAGAAAATACTAAACTACATATATGTAAACTTGCAGGCATATTCACATGCATCCAAACATGCATTGCATTAGCAGTGCAGCAAAATGTTTCAATTTGCAATCATAAACATCATCTAGTAGCATATCATTAAAACTGATCACTTATTTTACATAAATAATAGTTCACAATTTAAGTTACTTTAATGGTCTAGAAAGCACACTAGTAATTTGAATGAATTAGAATTTACTATCATATCTAATATACAAAAGTAACTAGTCATCATACAAATACCTTTAACCACATTATAAAATAAACCATCAATTATGTTATGTCTTGCAATGAAAGAATGACCGATAATTCTCTTCATGATGACTATATAAAATAAGCTTTTATCACAATGGCAAAATAAAGAATACTAAATTCAGGTTTTCCTGTCTCCTGTTTGCATTAGCACTAGGAACACATGAACTTGAGCCTATGATTTAGATTTCCTGTGCCTCAATTAACTGCTGCATAATATAAGGATAGCAGCCCTGGGCAGTGTGCCTCAGTTGTTGGAGTGTTGTCCTATAACCAAAAGGTTGCAGGTTCGATTCCCAGTCATGGCTCATATCTAGATTGTGGGTTTAATCCCTGGTCCTGGCATGTATGATCCCTGGTCCAGGTGAAATGAAAAAGTGTCCTCCAGTAAGGATATTAAAAAAAAAATTTAAATGAGGACAAGAACTTGCCTCATAGAATTTTTCTGAGGAAGAATTATGGTAACAAATAAATATTTCTGGCATTTATCTCATGCTCAATAAATGTTAGCTTCCTTTTATCTCTTTAGAATGAAGCAAGGATGTTAACCTTCACAAAATGAGGAGTTATGTTGACTTCAGAGAGCCACTGCAAGCTGGAGTTTAAACTTGGCATGACTCCAATTATGATCCCAGACACTTCCAAAATAAGCAATTAGGAGCTCCAGGATTTGTAGTAAAGGCAAAGAGTCTGAATAGAGCCTGAACAGATAAAAGATTTAAACTTGCTTAATAAGCCCTTTCTTATAGGTTAAAAATATTTTGAAGAAGTACCTTAGACACTACTTTTGAGGTACAGAAGAATCACATACAGATGCTAGTAGCTTTTCCTTGTCATATCCCTGCTTACACTATGATGGCTCTGTTCTGTGTTACCAGCTGACCAGTACATGTTCAGGGCTCAGGACACAGTGCTAAGTGTCAGACATCTCTCTATGTCACATCAGTATAGAATGCTTAGGTTGTAATCTCTTAGAAAGTAAGATTATATATTAGCCAAGACACGTAACTTCAAAATCCATTTCTTTTTCAGTCCATGGAGCACACTACAGACCACCATCCTCGAAGAACTTTTGAGGGATATAGGTCCTGCCTCACCAACCCTGGATCCTACTAGCCTCTGTGAGTCTGAGGTTCACTCTAAAGAGATAAGGCAGCTGCTAATTTCTGTCTGTTATGCCATATTTAATAGCACAGACTAACACATATCAATGTTAGAGCATATAGTCCAGGGATTTTCAACTGGAATACTGCAATTTATTTATTTACTTACTTACTTATTTATCTATCAATCTATCTATTTATTTTTGAGTTGTTAAAATAATCTTTATTTGATGATAGGTTATCAATAGATAAGTTAACTAATTGTTGCTTTAAAAATCTCACTTCTATAAAAATAAAATTTTACACTGCAGATTATGAGCTCCCAAAAGCAATATTACCTTCTACTAATTGTTGAAATTATCATTTTGAAAAAGAGTAAGTGATATTACAATACTTTCAAAATTGAAAAAGTCAAATTTGATGTAAAAATTGAGAATTGTATAAAGTTTTCAGAAAATTGCAAAAACAAATGAAAAATAATTTAGAACAAAGATCATAAGTTAATAGCAGAATTTTTTTTTATATTAGTATAATTATGCCTTTAAAATTCAACTGGTAGGTTTCAGGGGACTCTATAATGACAGCAAAAACAGTTTAGAGCACAAAGTAAGGAAATTATTCTGCACAAATTAAAATGGTATAATGTTTTAAGTGCATTTCTTTTAATGAAATTCTATAGATATTTAATATGAAATAGAGTTTAAAAGATAGCAACATGTAGGTCTAAAATTGTGTTCACAATCACATTCAGAATCAGTTTATTTTCAGTTTATTGATAATTTTTAAATAATTAAGATAGAAAACACGGCTTTCTCCAAGGGTCACTATTGCACTGTATGGGCATTGCCTTTGAAGTATTTTTTTTATTTACTTCAGCAGGACTGAATTTGTTTTATTGCTGTTCCCACATTGTTGCTCTCCCCTGCCCCACTCACTCCTCACTCCCCAGCCCCAGCTGCCCCCACAGTCAATCCTCACCCCACCGTCCATGAACACTCAACACCTGACTACTTACTTAGTGGTACTGACCTCTTTTCCCTTAGATTGTCACATTTTTAAAAAATGACAACAGCCAACACAATAACGACAACAGCCATCCAATGTCAATGAATCAAAATTATTCCCTTTTTTTAAAATCAAACTAGCAAAAAATATATTTTGGGTGTGCCACAGAATTTTAGTAATTCATTTATGTGAGCCATGAGATGAAAAATGTTGAAAATTACTGGCATAGTTGACTATAGAGTCAACCTGATGGAAGAGCATTTAATGTAGAATTTCTTAGTTTGGAAGTCATGCTCCACTTCTCCTGCGAAGTCTTCCTTGGCATTCATTCCCTGGCCTGGGAAAATATCTCTGCTATGACCTCTCACACTATATTGAGATTCCCTATCATCTCCCTGTTACAAATGATTTTAATTGTTGGTCTAATTGTTGGTCTTCACCATCAGGCTCTTTTCTCTGTGAAAGCATGAGCTTTATTTGTCCTAGTCCCCATTGCACCCTAGAGAAGTGCCATTGTGCTTGGTTCATAATCAATGCTCAAGCATATTTGTGGAATAGCTGAAACTGGCAACAGAAGCTTCTTCTCAAGGTGAGTAGGAATGTCATTTGTTCGTATTTGGGGGAGAAGTTTTCAATCTAATAAGTGAGTGTTCTACAAACACACACTTAAATGTTTGCTTTTTTCCTCTTTGTACACACCTATACTAGCACAGGGCCAGATACATAGAAAGTAATTAATTCTCTTTAACAAATGAGTTAGTTAATAAATTAAACCTTAACATTTCAATGTTTATTTTCTAGGGACCCTTATCTACAATTACAAGTCCCTATGTCATATAATGCTCCTGACTGGAGCTAGAGTCCTCCAGCGGTGCACATCACTTTTTCAGATTTTCCATTACATCGCCCATAAACTTTGAAACCACAAGGTGTGAGAAGATTATTCTGTTTTCAGTGCATTTTAAATGTAAGTGTTGGCTTGCTCTGTTCCTTGTTAAATGTTTATGTAATAATAGCTTCATACTTAACATTTTTCTGTTAAGGTAAATATGGTACTTGACTTAAATAAACAGTTTTAGTTAAATGCTCATGTATTAATGGTTGTGTTCCTAATACTCTTCTATTAAAATTCAAACATTCTGTGACATTTCCTATCTGCTCAAGAGTTATTCCACAGTTTTGTTATGGTTTTAGTTCCAAACCAATTCTATCTTTTCACAAGACCCATATTAAAAGAAATTAAGAATTCATAACAGGTATTATAATTCAGGGTCATATGAAGAAAGCACAAAAAGAATTTCCCTCCCTGGTTCAAAAGGCCATTTATGTAAGTTTCTGTTTGTTGAAATGTCAAGAATGGCCCTGTTATCTTGTAGTCGAGTTGACCAGAGGCAGTGTGTGGAGCAGCATTCATGGTTTTCGTTGTGAGTCCCAGGTTTTTTACAACCATTTTCACATATTCCATCTGGTTCTGAAATCCAAAACAACCTTCTATATTTGCACACAGGAAGCTTGCACTGAAACCATTCCCTCTTAAACCACCTGGGGATAAACACTAAAACCTATCAGGCCCCACTGGCACAAGGAGACAACAGCCTAGACACAAAAGTGGGTGAGGAGTCAGGAGAAGGCGACTCACCTCTGCTCTAAAATAATTCAGAAAAGTTACCAAACTAAGTTAAAATGAAAACTTAAGGATGTTAGTGTTTGCTTTCTTTGACTTTAACACAAAACAACATGATCACAAGAATTGATAATTTCACATAATTTAGAAATGTCACTTTAACTCTGTTGGGTCCTAAGTCCTAAGATGCCTTCTGTCAAGCAAGTGAGGGAGATTCCTCTGGAATCTACAAGTTTAGCCTCTCTGACTCAAGGGGGTATAAGTTAAAAAAACAGAAAAAGCAAGCTTTGAAAAGATTCCCAAAGTCCCTTGAGAAGACATTCTTTGGTTATGTGTAGCTATCCATGAAGATTTTCTTACTAGTTATGTTAAATATAATCTAGCATCTAGCAGTGACCCTACAAACCCCTTCTTTTTGTGCTCCCAGATCTGTGGTTTGTACTGTAAAAGAAATTATACAGCTGACCAAAATAGCGCAGTGAGGGAAATCTGGAATATTTCTTTATAACCAACTTGGGTTTTTTGTGGGTGTTTTTTTTTCTTTTGCTTTGAGTCATAGTTTAAGTGAGGCAAAGCTAACTGTTGGTCTCTTCGTAACCAACTACAAGGAACTTCAGTTTAATATTAGTTTACCCTTCCTAATCTCCAAATCCTTTGTTTACTACCATGGAAATTATGTCTGTTTAATACTACTGTTATACAACTGCCATTCTCAGGAACCTAAGGAGACCTCCTTCATATTTACGCAAAGGGAAGTTTTTAGCAATTATTAAATTTCCCACCCTCATTTTCTTGAAGCATTCATTCAAGATCATCCACTGGATGATCTTCAACTTACAGTCTTCAACTTGGAAGGCAGTGTCATTGCCTTCCTCTAGGAAGCAGTAGTAAACCCAATAGTTAAGAAATCTTTACCAATCTGGGGCCCTGGCTGCTGCCTGGGCTCATAGCTCCTGGCACATTCTTTAAAGCATCCTCTGTTATGTTCTCTTATTCCTTTACCACCACCTTTTTTCTCTTAATCATTATTCTCTCCTCCTTTTTTACCATGCTTTTGATTTGGAAACCAAACCTCTTACCTACCCCCACTGTTAACATGGCACAGAAAAATGCTTAAGCCCCATAAGTTTTAGTTTATAAAACTGAATCTTCATTAGCTTTGGTAACGTGCCTACTGGCTTTTGTAAACTACTGAGTCTAATTATGTGGTAATTTACTGGCTTTTATTGAGTGCACTTATTTAACCTTCGTTTAGTTTTATTAGGTAGTAAATTTGTTTATTTGACACAACCTTATGCTTTCTTGGCTTGGCATCCTGGGTTAATAAATGCTTCACTATAATCAATGAATTTACTCATTTACTAATAAGTGCTCCTGTGCTCTCCTAATTGTAGATCTTCATCTTTATTTAAAAGCCAATTTAAGAAAAATGGCTTCTTTGCCTATTTAAATTTGGACACTTAGTAGGAAATTGCATTCCCTTCATCTAATAAGCAATATTGAGTGGTTAGTTTGGTTTTAGCATTGTGTTAAATGTTATGGAGAAAACAAGGTAGCCTTAGACTCAAGCTGTGTTCAGGGAAAATCTTCAGTTCCCATTTTGGTTGCTTTATTTATACTGTGCCTCTGTTGGAAGTGAGCTGTGTTCTCCACAGTGCCTACTTGGTCAACCTGGAAGATATATCAATTTATTTTTCATAGCCTCAGGTTCACTTTCATATCTTGTTGTTGGTGTTCTGTATCCTCTACCCCAAGGAAGGACAAATTAATCTTCTCTCATCAACTGTGTTCCCAAACCATTTTATGTATATCACTGGTCATCCTGAATAATAGCTATGAATGATAAATAGGCCTTTATATATTTATCTCTTTCCTACATGAAACTTCCTAAGTGAAGACAATATTTTTATAAATTCCTAGGGCTTAGATCAGAGTAAAACCATACCTCCTTATCAGAATACCAGAGATTACAACTTTAGCTTCATAAAATCTACAGTAAAGCTATATTAGAGAGGAGCAAACACATAATCATTGGGCTTGATTATAGGGAACCATTCCTCTGAGTGGCAGGGGAATGTAGCCCAGCCCCTGATTCAGAAAACCAAAGGGGAGAGAGGTTGGCACACAGGACCCACACCCAAGGATAAGTTCTCCCATAGGGATTCAGGTCTGCATCGTACTTAGGCTGCTTTGAGGCTTGCTTTTGCTAAAAGTTCCTCACCCTGAATTGAGGCAGCAAATGTTTACTGCATATCTCTAAAGTAACTTCCTAAAATCTATGCTAAACCTTCAATCACTTTTCCCTTCGCATTTGCAAATATCCTTTTTCTTTGTAGTAATTAGCAATTTCCTCTCCTTTGTTATCTGTAAAAGACAACCACCTAAAGTGAACCTATGCATAGTGAATGAGGATCATCCTCAATGTAATGTACCCAGAAAAGCAGTAAAAGCCTGACCGAGCAGGTGTTGGAGCCCCCTCTCTCATTCAGAGAGTGGCCATGCCATCCCTTTTTCTCCACAGGACTTCTGCAGGCCGTGTGAATTTATTTGTCACACCCACAAGACACAGACCCTGCAGGCCAGGGTCCAAATCACTTGATAACAGTCCCTGGCAGCACACAGCCTACTCTGAACAATGTTGCTTAGATTTTAAATACCAGCCAAAGAAGACTGGACTAGGAGGAAACAGAGCCCCAGGTCTGCCACTCTCTTATAATGTGACTTGGGCAGGTCATTTATGTTTCCTGGGTATTAGTTTCTTTATTAATATCACAAAAGTGGTAGAATGAATACTTATTAAGGGTAGCTTGCAGTAAGTACTTGTGATTCTATCACATGAGATTGGGTAAAGTATACAAACATTTATGTAACATACAACAAGTCTTAGTAAATACCAAAATTTTCCAGTTTAGACATCATGCATTAGGTAAATTTAGAGGAGAACAACTTTGGGACACTTGGGCCAAAAAGTTAATTACAGTTATTATAAAATGATCTAGTTGATCCAAAGTGATAGACCGTGAGTATAAACTGCATGCAACATGAACAGGGGGAAGTTATTAGCCTTTGTCTAGCAGACAGGTCCCCTGGTGTATTAACATTAACACATGTGAGCCCAAAATGAGTGGTTACATCAGCTGTTATTCCTAGAACGGTCCTAGATAGACATTGCCAGGTGTGTTGACTTCAAAAGTAACTGGATATTACATTTCATCAGACTGAGAGGGAGTAAAATTAGGTTCATGGTAAATATATAGAGTATGATCATCTTTTCTCCATAAGATTTTCTAGAAAAGAAAAATAAACACTACAGGCAGGTTACTTATAAAAGTTGTTTTAATATAAAATTACAGTTGATGAGGAAAGTGGTGAGGAGCCAGTCATGGTGTTCAAGGAAACAGCAGGCCACTTTTAGATGAACTGGGATGCCAAATCACCCAGGCAAATGTACAAATCAGTATTCCCTTTTTGGGAATATGGAGATTTAAAAGCCAGCACCAGTGTAAAGCTAGACTGATACTCTGGGGAGGTGAATAGCTTTACAAATGTGACTCAGAAGACATCCTAAAAGAAACAATGATAAAATTTGGTCTCAATATTTCAGGTTGGTCTCCATAAAATGGTTTTAACAGAGAAGAGATTCATTCTTTAAATAAACAGTGGTCTAAGCCACTCTCTGCCTCCCTCTCTTAGGTGCTGAGTATGGATCAATGGTTCTCAGCCAGAACCATTTTGCATTTCAGGACACATTTGGCAATGCCTGGAGATATTTTTGCCTGGGACCACAGGGACAGACCATATTACAGAGGTGGGTGGAATCCTACTGACATCTAGGGTATAAGGCCAGAGATCCAGCTAAACATCCCATAATACACAGGAGAAGTCCACATAGCAAAGACATACCATGTCAGGCCCAAAATGAAAAAAAAAACTTTGGTACAGACTGAAGAACAAACAGATATGCTCTTTTCCCTTATAGAATTTATTTAATAGGGATTTTAAATAAACATACAAATAGATGTATAACAAAATATTGCCAAAAGGGATTTGAAGAAAAGAACAAGAATTAGTCGAGTGTGAGGTAACACTGGAACTACTTGTTCATCTAACCAACAAAAAGAACAGGCCCAATGGATGACAGGTACTCAAATTGTTGTTCAATGAATAAAACTCCTCTATAAATTACTAATTATAACAACCCATTACATAAAGATCTTCCCTTTCAACTCTTTTTAATCCCCTTGCTCTTTAAATAGTATCGGCTTATATGAAAGTGGCACAACCAGAATGTTCTTTCAACCTGACACCTACGCTGCTGCTATTGCAGCCACTCCTCCAATGCCTCCCTAAACTTGCCCTATGTGGCCTCTCTATTGTACAAACAGGGCTTCAGATACTTAATCTGGTCTTTTCAGAATTATGATCAGTGCTTGGAAGAGAGTGAGGGAGATTTTGTCTGAAAGCATTGAGAGGAAACACAGGATTACACAGAAGCACTAGCAGAAAAGGCAGTCAATCATACGTTGGGTCTTCCTGCTCAAATGGGGGCCTTAAATACCTGCAGAGCCCTTTTTAGCATCCTTGACATTTTTTGGGGTTGGAGCCCCACCATTTGCCTAGAGAGGAACCACTTCTTCACTGTAGGTCAGAACTTCCTGGCTCAAGAGAAAGGCCTCAGCAACCACAGCCAATGGTACTAGTGTGCACATTCATTGAAATATTTGAAAAAGAGGCACTTTATTTCTATTGTGATTGCTGACAGGAAAATATAGGAGACTGGATTTGCTGACAATTATCTTACAACAACAACAACAAAAAAAGGGGTGCTTTCCTGAAAACAGAGCCCACCTAGAGGAAAAAAATCAGGGCAATGTACTAATGATACTATTTAAGTTGCAGGATCCAGCAAAGCCTAATTCCAGATAACCTGGGTCAGTGTGTCAATTTGATCTAAATCATACTACAACTAATGAACGTTGAACACATATCCAATCCTGAGCTAAACTCCAATCAATATTTATTGAAATAAACATACAATAAATGAGCCATGGTCTTGCCATTAAGAATTTCATGCTTACTAGAAGAAAAAATTTTACTTGTGAGAATCTACCATGTTTTAGTCACTATACCTAGATACTGCACAGGTACAAATAGAGTAAGTCTAAATTATCTTCATTTCATTAGACATATGCTTAGTATCTTCTCCAAAGGCACAGAGTTAGTGATCATCCGGATTTTGGATCCAACTCTTTCTGATTCTAAGGCTCCCACACTTTGTTCCATATTATGTTGCATCTCTGCATTGCCATCTGAAAAGTAATTTACTTGTAAAAACATTCAAAGAAAGTTCCAATAGTGTCCAGAAAAGGAAAAATAGAACTGTGAAATGTTTCACAGATCAAGTTTTAAAAGTATAGGGTATAGGAAGGAGAAAAAGTGGAAAAGGGTCTTATGAGGAGATCAATTTTTACTAGCCAAACATTATTCTAAGGATATTGCTATATAAACTCATTCACTCATTTATCCTCACAGTAGCCCTATCAGTGATTGCTGTTATTATCACTATTTTAAAAGATAACATGGGGATGAAGAAGTGAATAATTCTTCAATTAAGTGAATGAAAATAATTTGCCCATATAACCCTTCTGCAGACCAGAATTTGAAAACAGGCCGTCTAGCTCCAGAGCACACAACTTTGCACCTCATATTGCCTTCCACCTGAGTACACCTTCGTATGACTTTACAAAAGTGACAGAAAGTGATAAGAACTTTGATGGCAAAATTTAAACGAATATTTTGAATAGATATCAGTCTAGTATTTTCTTTTTTTATTGTTGTTCAAATATAGTTGTCTCCATTTCCCCCTAACCACTCCCCACCACCCCACCCTTTTCCACCTCCCACCCTTGATCCTACCCCCCTTTGGCTTTGTCCCTGTGTCCTTTATACACGTTACATGATGGCCCTTCCTCTTTCCCCCCATTTATCCCCTCCCCCTTCCCTTCTTGGCAAATCACATCCAGCAGTACATTAAAAAGATCATTCACCATGATCAAGCAGGATTCATCCCAGGGATGCAAGGATGATAAAATGTTCACAAATCAATACACATATCACATAAACAAAAGGAAAGACAGAAATCACATGAGCATATCAATAGATGCAGAAAAAGTGTTTGATAAGGTACAGCACCCATTTATGATAGAAACTCTCAGCAAAGTGGGAATAGAGGGAGCATTCCTCAACATAATAAAGGCCATATATGAGAGACCTACAGCCAACATCATACTCAATGGGCAAAAACTAAAATCTTTCCCACTAAGATCAGGAACAAGACAAGGATGTCCACTTTCACCACTTCTATTCAGCATTTTCTTATATACATATCATATACATACCAATTACTTTATAAGTATATTAAAAATTTTATGTGGTTACTTTCAGTGATGATATTTTATATCATATGCAATACTGATAAAAACCTCAACTAGAATTTATTGAACCAGGTTCTCTTTGGAGGACTGACATGGATTTAAGTCACTTAATTTCTTCAACCAGCCCATAAATTAGGTACAATAGTGTATGAGTCACATAGTGAAAAAGCTGTGACAGAGTGGTTAAGTAACTTCCCAATGTAACACAGAAAGTAAACGGTGGAGCCAAGGGTCCCATCCTGGGCAGCTGAACTCCAAAGCCTGCATTCATAACCACTACTCTGTGCTCAATTTATACAACCAGGTAAGGCTGACCCTTTAACAGCAGTCATCTCTGGAAGCTAGGGTTTTATCTCATTAAGCTGCCCTTGTACATACAAGGTTAAATTGTCTCTTTGCAATAACTCTCAAGGGCATTTTATTAGCTGCACACTGTCTCCTGGTTATATACATGCATTTTTTATTGGGCTGGTGACTTAGGGTACCTTTCTCTCTTCCTCTTTCTTTTTTCACAGCTCATTTGTACCCACAGACCCCATCCTTCTGACCAAATAGATAAAAGTGAAAGCATCATCATGGACATACTCTGCTGTTGCCCTTGGCTCTGAACTGCTATTCATAAACTAAATGGGGGAGAAGGACCCTCACATGGATGGTCAGGAGGCAACCAGCCTGAAAGTCAGCTTACTAGCACACAGCCGGCTGGCCTACTGAGCCATAATGTGATGATGTGGAAAGGTTGAGAACTGCAGCATGTCACAAATTGAAGATTAATTGTGCCCTAGCAGAAAATATCAATTTACACATGAAAGGATAATCTTCTGTTTACATTTCAAATTAAGGAAGCAATTGTTATTCCAAAGACTGGCAGTTAGGAGCTCCTAACAACCATTGTAAATAACACCCTCTTGTATTTCTCCTATACAATAAAATTTCATACCAGGAAGCAACATTCAAATGAATTCATCTGATCCAGGATTTAAACTAATAAATACTAATATTGTGGATCTTTGGATAAGTGTAAAAAAATTTAGTACATGTCTTATTAGAATTCTCTGTGAACATAATCCATACATTAAAGTTATAAAAGGTAAAAAGTAAACATTTTAAATTTATGAATAAGAAAATTTATATATACCCCAAACCAATCATCAAATAATGTTTGATGTTTTCATATAATAGAAACAGTAAAATCTATGATAAGAATGATGTAGGCATCATCCTGGCCACAAAAGGACACGTGCCCAGAAAAGACTCCATCAGAGGGAGGCATTGCCATGTACATTTCACATTAATATTAGCCATCAGTGAGCGCTCAGCCTGGTGTGCCTACTGGGCTTGAATCCTGGGCCAGCTTCTCTAGGGGAACCCAAAGAACTATGAGCAATTCCCGACACACAGTAGGAGGCCATGAGATTCAAACTGCCAGAAGCTTACCTGCAAAAATTAAAATGAATGAGGCAATTACAGAGCTGAAGAAAAGTGTATAATTAATCTTAGTATTCCTTCTCGCAGTTTGAGTTACTCCAGTTTGAGTTATTACCAAGTGGTCAGATTGAGTTAATGTTACTCTTAGACAGAAACATTGAATGTATCAATCCTAAAGCATGATTAAAACCCCGATGTACTTTTTTCTTAAAGGTATCACAAATCATTTTCTAATGATTCTTTAAAAAGGATTTGCCAAACTCACTGTCTTCTAATGAACTAACTAGTGTGAGTTTATTAGATCAGAGAAAAAAGTCAAATGATTTCATTTATTGTCTGCTTCATATGCAAGGTAGATAATGACAGATAGATCTATTTATCACACATACATCATATATAGAGAGAGAGGTATACGTGAATATATATGTGTGTGTATAACATGTATATATCAGGAATGATGTTTATTTATCTTTTCGATCTAAAATAACATATGGTATACTTAATTCATTGAATTGAACTGACTATGCTTAGTCAGTGACTATGCTTATTTTTCACATATTCCATTGAGCTTCCCTTAAGTCCCACATGTCTTAGTTAGGTGCCTCAGTGCTTCTGACCCTGTTCAGAACCATGCTGTGAGGGGGTGGGGGGAGCACTAGGAGAGAACAAAGGAATGTGTCCCTAAGAAGCTCAGGACCTGATTGATGTGACCTAGGCAATCACAGACCAGTTGGAGAAACACACAGATCAATGTGCCAGGACTGAGGAAAAGTGCAAAGAAAGTTACCAGCCATTAAGAGACAAGGCCCCCAGCCCTGGCTCTGCTACCACACAGCTGCAGGCGAGTGTGGGTTACTAGCTGGTTTCTATAGCTCTTACTTACTGTCTCTAGACAACAGGCCTGGCAAGCTAGTGAGCCTCTGAATGGGCAAGTCTTTCTGAGTCGTATCTGCTTAATATCTATATTTAGCTAGCAGCAACAGCTGTACTGGTCGATATACTTAACTACAAACAATAAAATATAACACTCTATGATTCAAATTTAACAAAGAAAAAATAAGTAAATGCTATTAAATACCTTACAGAATTACCACAAGCAATCAGATGAGAAAAAGGACAAAAAAAAAAAAGCAAGAAAGAAAAAGCCATGACACCTAAACTATAGCCCAAATGATGCCTCGGAATGTGCTGCCGCCAATGATGGTGGGATCCCCCACCTTGTGGTATTCAAGGCTGTCAGTGCACACTGCACAGTGCTGCTGGTTCCACAGGTGCTAGGGGCCACAGTTACTCCCGCTGCCAAAAGAGCTTCTCCATTAGCTCACCTTCTGTGAATAGGGGCCTAAGGAGCCAGGCCTGGTTCAGAGCCACAGCCCAGCTACAAATAAAGATAGGAA
Source organism: Phyllostomus discolor (assembly GCF_004126475.2). NCBI lineage: Eukaryota > Metazoa > Chordata > Mammalia > Chiroptera > Phyllostomidae > Phyllostomus > Phyllostomus discolor. Next base: position 105,333,083 of record NC_040908.2, on the reverse strand, counting down.
GGTTATGCAATGGGAAGTGTACAGTTCCTTCCACAACCAGCCACAAACTTAAAATTCGGGATTTTTCAAACACAAGAGAAGGCTTATATGCTAGGTTGACAAAAACTGAGCTTTACTCAAACACAAAGAACCCATCTTCAAAGTTTCCCACTTACCCTGAAGGACAACATTCAGCAATGGTGGAAGATTAGAGTCAAATTTAAATGCATGTTGAGGACAAAAGCATGTTTTCATCATATTGTAGAACACAGAGCTCAGAGCACTGTAATTCCTAATTTTCTCACTAACACATCCTACATTTTAATGCAGTTGGCGGGGGTGGGGGGCGTGTCCCCCTAACAGGACTGCATGTCAGCATGTGCCTTGTTTTCCTTTGTGCTCTTGGCTCACTTCAGGAGTGAAATAAATATTTTGCTTTCTGTGGTTTCATCTTTGGGGGTCGTAGAAAATAAAAACACATGGGATGATTAAAGATTGATTTTGTTAATGTGTATTCATCGAATCAATAAGAAAATTTCTAGAACTTTGAAAGATACTGTAACACAGGACAAACAGACAATTCACCAAAATGGAAATGTGGCTAAATAGCAAGACATGTGCATATTCCACTAATAAAAGAAAGAGATAACAATATGAAATCATATTTTTTTTATCTGATTTGAAAGGATTTTTCCAAATCATAATATAATATATAGTATATATAATATACTATAGTAAGTTACTCAAGGATTCAGTAAAATGGGTAGATTCATACATTTTCCTAGGGGCACAAATTCATAACATTTAAGACAATTTATAATACATGTCATGAGTTTCAAAATTCTGATACCTACTGACTCAGCAACACCTAGCCCAATCATCTATGCAAAAGCCAAAATGCAAGGAAAAAAAACATAGAAATCTTCACTATGACACCATATAGTAGTAAAACATTACTACTATAGTAGGACAAATCATAAATTTCATAGTTTAAAAATGGTTAGGTATATGATAAAATACTTAAAAAGTGCTATGTCACCATTCAAAATGATGTTTATGAAATATTCATACTGACATAGAAAAGTGTTGCCATATGCATCTCATACAGACAGGGATTGCAACTAATAGCACCCACTGCACTTGTTCCCTTTCATAGCTGGTCTCTTATGAAACCATAATATCTTCAAAGTCTAGTATCTTGTCTTATTTATGTTTTTATCACTAGTAACTAGCACACTGTTATCTAATTCAAGCTCAATATGTTGTTGAAGAATAAAATTAGTGAAGACATGAGCAAAAAAAATAGATATAGATAGCACTGCTTGCCTAAGTGCTATCTGTGTCTCTTATTTTATGTATTTTGTGACACAGCATAGAGCATCAGATATGAAAAATCTGAGCTCAAAAAATACGTGTTTTGAAATTCAATGCCTCATCTGGGTTAAAAGCATCTTCCTATTACTTTTATTTTGTTCAATAGGTATAAAGCTAGATATGAATTCCTGGTAAGCCACAATACTGACTGGATTTTCCAAAGCCCCTAATACAATTGAGCAGGTAATTTCCAAAGTCTCTGAACAACATGATAAAAGTCACACACACACAACTTGTCAGACTATCAGTGCCTGCCTCTGGTCCCCTCCTGGTTCAGGCCTTCTAGCCCTAAATACTGCCTGCAGAGGAGGACAGACAGTGAAGGACCATCAAGCTCATAACTTGACAATCTATAAAACACTGAGAATTGACAATCTCCTGGTTTTCAGATTTGAAGGAATGTTGAATAGTGCCCACCAGAATTACAGTCACATGTGTTGTAGAAGTTGTGCAGGCAGAGTGTGCTAGCACCACTAAACTAGGTCAACCACCAAACATAGGCATGTGCCTCTGAGGCCACATGATGACTAGGACACATGTGCCCAGATGAAGGAATTTTCATTGATAAATTAATCTTCTTCAGACTCTCAAGAAATAACTAAAATACTCTGACCCCATAGGTAGCATGGGGATTTACCTACATATCGTATCAATTATTCATGAAATGTTTTATGCATAAAGAGTTTGTTCCAAGGTTATTTATAGATATAAATAGGAAAATTTCATAGAAATGAAAAACATAATGTTCATATACCTACTCATTCTACAACAAGGTTCTTATGTCAGATGCATGGACTCTGAAAGGGGATTGATTCATAATTCATTGTGTCACCTGAGTTAACAATGTAAATGGAGGCAGAGCTGGAAAATTGAGCCCCGTTAGTAAAAGCACAGTCTTTAGAATTAGACATCAAATTTCAGCTCCTAGCACTGCACTCATTAGCTGGGCGACCTCACTTATTCAACCATTCTTACTAGTGTTTCCACCCCTAAAAAGGGAAATAGTGATAACAACACCACCTACTCATAAATTTATTGTGAAAATTAAGTGAGCACACAAAGCACTTAGCATAGCTCATGGTTCACACCAAATACTACACAATAATATTTAGTTGGCCAAAATTACAAGATTCCATGTGACTCAACTGATTAAATCAATAGTGCCTTGCCATAATGGAAATGCCTTTGCCTATCAGAAAAGTAGCATGGATATGTTTTTCTGATGCAGCCTCAGTAAGAGACCAGGCAGCTTTAACTTAATGTAAATGACCAGCAGGTTGAAGTTAAAAATAGCAAAAGTTAAAATCCTCAGGATTGTCTTTAAAAACACTAATAAGCAAAAACATCTCAATTTAAACAAAAGAGTGATGTCCTTCTAGGGGCCTCACTCAGCTCTGGCTACATGCTTGGCATTGAGGGGGGAAGGGTAGTGTCTTAGGTGCAGAAGTTCAATAGTCTGCTGTTCTAGTGGTTTTCAGTCACTTGACTGCCTTCCCAGGAAGGACTCTGCCCAAGAGAGGGAAAGAAAAATAAGACCTATCTATAAGATTCATTTAAAAAATAAAATAGGATCCTTAATAACATTATCCAGCAAGGAAATGGTGAATTCCTCCCCTACAATATTTATTTTACTACAATCCTCTGGCTAACTAAGCATTCTAACTAGAATTGCAAATACTGCAGTAATACCTGAGGAAATATGACTTTTGTTAAAAACATCACTTTTTTTGCTAACAAAAGACATCTCAGAGTTTTTAGAAACTTTAAAAGCAATTAATAAAACAAGACTTCCTGACTTTCAGGTTCAATTTAGCTAAGCATTGCATTTTAAAAGGGGTTGTAGTAAACATTACTTTATTCAAATGTTTTGGTTCCACCTTAATTTTTTTTCTTTACCCTTTTTGTAAGGACATACGGAAAGGAGGCAATGATTAAGGTAATGCATCATATTGTGGTATTTTGTTACATTTTCTACAAAACTTGCTAAGATGGATGCTTAATTTTCTTGAAAGATTACTTTTCTCATATTGCAATCATTTAAGAAAGCAAAATTTTATTAATACTATAGTTAAGAACTATGACTAGGTGCATTGGAGAGACTAAACAACATACAGATTATTAGTTTCTTAGCTTTACTGTACTTCAGCTTCCTCATTTGTATAATAGGAATAAAGTGGAACATATTTATACAACCTATAAATATAAATTTATAGGCCCTATAAATTTATAGGGCCAACTAGGCCCTATAAATAAATTATTTTATTTGCATAGCTGTCCTATAAGGAAAATAATATCATCCCCATTTTATAGATGAGGCAACAAAATACAAAAAGAAAAAATGATGCTTATTAAGTGGCAGAGCCAGAGTTCAAATCCAGGATTTCTAAACTTGCACTCTTGGCCACCATGCCATATTTTGGAGTATAAAGGAAAAAGTTGTCACAAGGCCATGGTATATATAGAGGTACATGAACAATTTTTGAAGATCAAAAAAATTTGGAACAACTCTAGAATTAGGCATTTCAAATCCCTTCATTCTCTCATCTGAGAAAAACTCCCAATAGAAATCAACATTGTGTTTCATAACTCTGTAATATTCTCTTGGGCTTTGAAAGAATCTGAGATGGAAATGAATACTGACATAAGGATTTGTGACCAGATCAATATGTAATTATGTTTTGGGTATCAAATTCTCCAGGGGAAAACTGCATTTAAACCCTCCTAAGAGACTCAGCTCAAGATTACAGATGATTAGTGGTAAGTCACATTAGAAAGAGAGAAGAAATAGTGATGAGACACAGCACACTATAGAAGTATCTTTCTGAAGAATGCCCTGCTTCAACCAACATGGCAGGAAGCCGCAGATCGAGAGGAGGATTTGCTTCACTTTCTCCTTTGCTGGTGATTGAAGTTTATAAGAAGCGTAAGCTCTCTGAGGAATGTCCATGCATTTTCCTTCATTCTAGATAAAAGTAGATGGTATAACGATGATTTTTCAAGAACATTTATGCAATCTCTATCTTCTACTTCATAGGACAACTGTTTAAAAATATAGATAAGAACAAGTTTAGGGGTTTGTTTTTGGGGTTTCTTTTAGTTTTGTTGTTGTTGTTGTCGTTGTTGTTTTCAGAGAGAGAGGAAAAGAAAGGGAGAAAAAGGGAAAGAAACTTCAATTGGTTGCCACTCATGTGACCCAACTGGAGACCAAACCTGCAACCCAGGTATGTGCCCTGACCAGAAATTTAACCAGCAACCTTTTGGTTTACAGGACAATGCTCCAACCTACTGATACACACTGGCCAGGGTACAGGTTTAGTTTTTATCTAGAAATATAAAACAATACAGAAATTAAGAGAAGACATAATAATTTAAAAGTTATAATAATAAAATAAGAGCTGACTCAAGAGCCACCCCACACAGCACAACTCCAAGCTCACTGATCACTGTGATCATCTAGACTACAAACGGAGTCCTTTAGATTCCCTAGCATCAGATACTATGCAAATCATTGTTATATATGTTAATTTAATCCTCATACACCTTTACCAAGGAATGATTACTATGTCTGCATTTCACAGTAAGCAATGGAAACATACCTCAAAGCAAGGCTTTCTTGTCTTAGCACCTACTTATAATGATCACACTTTCTTTCATCTCTAAGAAGAAATGAGGAAAGCAGGATCAAAATATTAGTAACCAGCCCTGGCTGGTGTGGCTCAGTGGATTGAGTGCCAGCCTGCAAACCAAAGGGTTGCTGGTTTGATCCCCAATCAGGACACATGCCTGGGTTGTGGGCCAGGTCTCCAGTAGGAGGTGCTTGAGAAGCAACCACACATTGATGTTTCTCTTCCCTTTTCTCTCTCTCTTCCCTTCTCCCTAAAAATAAATTTAAAAAGAAAAAAAATATTAGTAACCAGAGTTAACAATGCAATCCCAGATGGACTAAGCATCCTAAAGAATATATTTTTTAATATTTTATTTATTTATTTTTTAGAGAGGGAAGGGAGGGAGAAAGAGAGAGAGAGAGAAACATCAATGTGCGGTTGCTGGGAGCTGTGGCCTGCAACCCAGGCATGTGCCCTGACTGGGAATCGAACCTGTGACATTTTGGTTCGCAGCCCACGCTCAATCCACTGAGCTACACCAGCCAGGGCAAGAATATTTTTTTAACTGATTAAAATTTAAAGCTCCAGACAGAATTTAAAAATTAATTACTTGAGTACACTAGAAAATAAATAGCAGGAGGAGTGGGGGAAAACATCAAAATGTGAAAAAGAACCCTTGGGGGAATGATTTGCCAAATTTGTTCCTCTCCTCTCCTTTTTCTACCAGCTTGACCAGCATGGGGTCCCAGGTCTAGAAACCTGCAACAGCTGTACAACACAAAATATCATTGAGAAACTCTAATTTCAGGCCAGAGAAGAGACAAAAAAAAGTCCCTGTATGCTGGGTGTGAGGAGATGCCACATTTTATTTCTTTTTCTTTTTCCCTCTCCATTCCCCACCCCTGGGCAACCCCAATCACCAAACCACTGCTGCTTCATCAAACAGGCACCCAATACTTCAAAAGAAAAAAAAGTTTGTCCAGAGAAACTTCAAACTTGGGACCTGTGTACACAGAGCATGAGTAAAATCTATTATTTTTTTCTTTCTTCTTTTGCCACTTCTCCCTCAGCACTGCCACCATCACATAGAGCTCTGTGGCAGAGCGGGGGCCTAACACTGTGGGAAAACTCCACCTTTCTCACCAGTAAAACTGAGAAAGGGGGTGTTCCGGAAGGTGGGGATAGATTCTAGAAAGGAGAAAGCTGGAGAGAAGATATCTTCGTTCTGTGTGTGAACTGACGCAAGTCCCAGAATCATCTCACACCGTGTGAGCATGGCACAGACACTGAGAAGCATAGCCAAGGCTATGAGAATTCATCAGTGTTATAAATCACCACCTAATTCCTAAACTAAGACCTGAGAAGCACATGAAGAGACAGACCTAAAACAGAGCAGCAAAGGATTTGAAAACCAAAGTTTAAACTTGCTGTTTAAATCTAATTGTAATGATTGACTGCTAAAACAACCAAACAAACAAAAACATTTTTCAGAGGATTTTAACAGGGCTTAGATCTTGACAGGCAATGTTTAAAATGTCTAGGATACAATTCAAGATGAATTTATATACAAAGAATAAGGAATATGTGAGCAATTAAAAAAGATAATTAACAGATGCCAACCCTGAGATGATCTAAATAAGACTGTAAATTGGCTATTAAAAGCATACTGTGTGAGATAAAAATATATATTCTAGAGATAAGTACGAAACACAGAAGTTCTTACTGGAGAAATAAAAACCATAAAAAGTAAACAAAGAGAAAATTTAGAACTGAGAAATACCATACCAGATACTTTAAAAATCTACTGAATAAGAATAATAGAATAATGAAGAGGTCAGAGAAAAAAATCAAAGATAGAGCAATGGAAATAATCCAATCTAAAAGTCAATGAGGAAAAGCATATCTTTGTAAAAAGAGAACAGAGCCTCAGGAACCTGTAGCAAGAAGTTTGATGCACTGTATATTTATATATACGTATGTAATTTAAAATACATATCATGTATCTTTAGAAAAATAACCCGCTGCACTATAGGAACGATGATGCAGATGTATGTGTATTTCTCAACAGAAACCATGGCGGCCAGAAGAGAGTGCAAGGAAAGAACTGTCAACCTGGAATTCTCTGTTCAGGAGACGTATCTTCCATGAACTACAGGCAAAGAAAACTCTAAATGAAGAAAAACTAAGATAATTTGTTGTCATAAATCTTATTCCAAATGAAATGCTAACAGAAGTTTTTTCAGGCAGAAGAGACAAGACATCAGAAGTAAGCTTAAAAGTTTAGGAGTGAAAGGCGAGCAAGGGGAATGGTAAAGTTGTAGACTAATGTAGGGCGATTGCTTTCCCCCTTCGATTTCTTCGAAATGTGAAGGATGATTTAAAGCAAAAATACTGTCATTGTCTGGTTATTAGTTCAAAGAATAACTGCAATAACTGTATTGCACAGGACAATTATAAAATGTAGCGGTTAAAGGAATATGGTTATAAGTCTCTATATTTCTCTGAGGTAATCAAATCTAAGTAGATATTAAAAATTAAGAGATGTTTATTTCAATCTCTAGAATAAATTCAGATAAGAAATACAGTAAAACATAATCAAACATCAATAGATAACTTGAAAAGAAATATTAAAATATTCAAATAATCCAAAAGGAGATAGGTAAAAGGCTGATAGAAGAAGGAAATCTTAGCCACAAAGAGAAGGAAATAAAGTAGCTGACCCAACTCCAATCATATTGGATAATTTATTGATCTAATGAATACATCAATCTCTTTAATTAAATATCATAATCTAAAAACACAAATTAAACAAATATTGTTTTCATTTGAACAGAAAATTACCCAAAAACTCTATGTTCTGTATAGAAAAATGCTTTAAATATAATGATATGAGTAGCAGGGCAATGGAAAAATATATGCCATGCAAATACTAATTAAAAGAAAGCTGTTAGTAGCTATATTAACATCAAACAAACTGGATTTCATGACAAGAAAAATTGCTAGGGACATTGCTTAATGATTTTTAAAAGGTCTATTTAGCAAAGAAACACAATTCTAAATGCATATGCACTTAAAAACTGAGCGTCTAAATATATAAGCAAAGTTTAATAGAATTAGAAAAAAGAAATACACAAATTTATTTACTATGTGAAAGATACTTTTATAAGAATGGAAAGCCAAAGTACATCCTGGGACAAATCAGTTGCAAATTACATATCTGACAAAGTACTAGCATTTTGATTATATAAAGAATTCTCAAAAACTCAACAATAAAAAAACAAACAGCTCAATAAGTAATGTGATTAAAAGACTTGAACAAAAACTTTACCGAAGAAGATACATGGATGACTTGGGAAGCTATAAAATGATCTCCCAAAGGTGCCTACATTCTAATCTGAAGAACCTATGAACATATTAATTTATGATCAGGGGCCTTTGAAAATGTAACTACATAGTAGGTAGATGAGATTATTTTAGATTACCTGGGTGGGTTTAATGTGATTACATTAATGGTCCTTAAGAGGGCTGACCAGAATCAGAGATCAAAGAAATACGTAAGTGTGGGAGCAGAGGTCATAGAGGGGATGTTATACCGCTCGCTGGCTCTGAACATGGAGGAAGGAGTCACAGCCAAGGAATGTATGTAGATTATGGCAGCTGAGAGAAAAATGGATGTCCCCATAGATTTCCAGAAGGAACCCAAATCTGACAACACCCTGACTTCAGCCCAGTGAAACTGATCTCCAGAACTGTGAGATAATAAATCTAAGTTGTTTTATAAGCCACTATATTTGTAGTAATTTCTTATAACAGCACTATACAGAAATATATAGAAACAAATACAGATGTCAAGTTCTTAAATAAAAAACATCACTGCTATTTGGGGAATTCAAATTGAAACCACAATGAAATGCCACTACATAGACACTAGAAGGGAAAAAAACTAACAATACCAAGTGCCAAGAAAGAAAGTGAATATTAGGACACTCTTGCATTGCTGATGGTACTACAATATGGTACAACTGCTCTAGAAGATAGTTTGGCAGTTACTTCTAAAATATAACATATGGTTATCATATGGCCCAGAAATTCCATGCTGAGGTATGTACTCAAGAAAACTGACAACTTACATTTACACAAAAATGGATTGACATTTTTATTCATCTTTATGGCATCTTATAATTGTTCTTATAATTGAACATTATAATTGCAAAATGTTCTTCAACTGGTAAAGGGACCAAGAAAAAATAATACATCCATTGTAGAACATTAGTAAGCAAGCAAAAGGATTGGATTAATTATTATACATATAGCAATATAGATAATTCTCAAATGCATATGCTAAAGAAAAAAACACCAGACTTAAAAGACAATGCACTGTACAGTTCCCTATATGTAAATTATTCCAGGAAAACCAAAATGAAAAGACCAGAAAACAGATCCATGGTTGCCACAGTGCTGATGCTGGACATGGCTTGACCACAGAAGGACAGCCAGAAGAAATTCTGAGGGGTGACAGTACTATTCTATATCTTGATTATGGTTATAGCTCCATGGCTGTATATACTTTTCAAGATTCATATAACACTAAAAGAGTAATTTTTATTGTGTATAAATCTATCTTTTTTGATAGTAGGAACCAAGTTGATGTGTCAACTTAGGTGTGTTTTTTTAGTTGTACCACAGACCTTCACTGTTATTTTAAAGGCATTTTTATTTCACTGCTCAAAAATATTCTCTCTATACTATGAGTGTGTAATTTATATCATAATAGCATAAATATCATTACTAGGAAAGTTATCAATTAGGAAAGCATATTGTTAAAATACTGGCATTTAAGCCATGCCCACTTTGTTGGATAACCCCATTTGTCGAGTCAGATATAAGCAGTGCCAGGTGGTGTCCTGTCCCTCCTTCCGTGCTTCAGGTCAGTCTTAAAGCAAGGCTCATCCTAGTGTCCCCTTTCCTGTAAGAGCCCATATCCCTAAAAACAACGAGTTACTTAGATTTCATTGAAGAGGCATGTAGCACACAGTGGCCTAAGTAATCATTCCATTTGTCTCTTTGCCCAAACTTCCCTGGAATCAAACTTGAATCATTCCCTCTTCACCTATCCCAGTTAGTGACCCAGAACAACCTCAAGCAGACTTCTAAGCTGTAGAATCTTCCTTGAGGGTTTCTTAACCTGTCACCATATTCCTCACCAGTACACTCTGAGACTTACCTATTATTGCATCTGTGTGTACGTGTGTGTGAGAAATCCCAATGAACAGGCAAAGGCAGCAACCAGATTGGAATATTCTGAGTAATTGAAACATGAGGAATCAGAGGCAACACTAAAATCTCTTTTAGAAAGCAATATTGGATAAACAATATTTTGCACATAAAACAACCACAGAACTTAAATCAAAGAGCCTAGAGAATGTTAAATTGTATAGTATAAGTTAAGTGATGAAAGATTTCAAATAAGAAAGAATCTGGGTGTTTTTAAACACTAAAGTATTAATGAAATGTCATCTGGGCACCCAGCACAGTCTCATCTTATGAACACTTATTACCACTCCCTACTCCAACCCTAGGCACTCACACACACACACATCAATGTATCAGTGCACATTTCAGCCACATAAAAATCCAAACAGGGTGATTAAATCACTACTAGTTTGTGGCATAACAGTAGAACTTCCTATCACTGGCTGATCAAGGACCAATTTTCTTTTAAAGAAAAATGAAATAAATCATTTTCTTCCAGATGAAACAGAGATAATCTCCCAAATGTTGTACTTATATTTTCTACAATCTTCAGAATAACTATATCTACAATTTATAGTAGAGATTAGAAGGCACAACAGTTTCTATTCATGCCATGTAAAGAATATGAGAGTTTTGTACTTTCAAACCTAGACTTAGAAAATATTCATCACAATGAAAAAATGTGACAAAAACCTTGAAATCTGGTAGAAATTCAGTCTGAAATAATAATTGCCTCCTCCATTCTTCACAGGAAGGTTGATTGAATTTAACGTGATATAACAAGTTAAGCCACGTACTCAGACTTTTTGCACTGAGCATCAGTTATGTACAATGTGCCACATTTCAGGTAAATTGAGTACATGATATAGCACCTAACATTATTAAAATAACATAGGGATCAGAAACGACTGCATGCTTATATAAATAAAGTTTTGCTGAAACACAGCCACATCCATTTGTTTATATGTTGTCTATGGCTGCTTTTGTGTCCCAACAGCGGAGGTGAATCATTATGACAGAGACTACAGGCTCCTAAACCCAAAAATATGTACTATCTGGCTCTTTGCAGTCAGCGCTGCTGGCTCCTGGAAAACAAGATTTCAGTGTGTATTTTCTGTGTGCTTGTTTGGAATATATAGTGGGAAGAGAACAGACAGAACTCAGTGAGAGGCTAGATGAAGTAAATAAAGGAGAAAGAAAAGCCGAAGATGACTCAAAAGTCTTACCTAAACAATTGGATGGACCATGGTCCCAAGTACTAAACCAGGGAAAAGCTGGGGGAAAGGTAAATTGTGTGTGAGGGTCTTTTGAAATGGTATTGTCTCTTCACAGCAGTATTCCATATCCGGGCCCCTGAGGTTCGTTTCTTGTGTATTTTTACCTTTCCTGTCTCTTTAATCCAAATTGTTACACACACCATGGGATGTAATATGGTGCAGTGCTTACTGACAAGTCCCCATCTGGAGAGAGACCTTCTGAATTTGAGACTTGCCTTCAGCAATACTAATGATGTCATCCAGGGCAAGTTTTTAAATTCTTTTTTCCCTTAGATTCTTTATCAATAAAAAGTCAAATGACAATAATATTTAACTCAAAGTATTGTTATGAGCCTTACAGTAAGGTAGTACTTGTGAAACAGCAAGAGGGACAAAGCATTTAACGTGTGTTAAATAGGTAAGTAAAACTGAACATGGAGGTTTTGTTTTAATGCTAAAAACAAAAACAAAAACAAAAACAGTCTTCATCAGTAAAAGTAAAACTTGCCCTGTACTGAGGGAGAAGAGGAGAAAAAAACTGGCTTTGCTTTAGGTGCCCTGGCCAAGCACAGACTGGCAGTCAGGCCTGAGGCTGCTGCTACGGTGGTGCACCAGTAGGTTGGCATGTCCATGAACTTGTGATCTTCCACTGATAGTGGTAAGATGAGTAAGAATCTTGTGGTTATTATGCAATTATTATTCATATCTGAAAATTATTTTTATAGCTGCCATTTAATTTGTTTCTATTAAGAACTGGGACCCTGATTCCCATTCCCAATAATTTTCTCATCTGTCTGCTATGCGGATAATCATGCTTCCTTGTTTTATTTAGTGTTTGTGTATGTATAGATATACCTCTAAATCATGCATGCCTACAGAGAGTATGTAGTTTAATTTTCCAAATGATATAAATGGAATTATGCCACATTTATTCTTGTTGGTCTTGCTTTCTTGTTTACCATTATGTTTGTGACAATCAGAAATACTATGGGTATCATATATAATACTCTATTACATAAACACAACAGAATTTTATTATTCTGCATTAATGGCCATTTTAATTTTTCCATTGTTTTTACTATTATAAATAGTGCTTTCATGACATCTTTTGCCATGTCTGTCCATGAGTGCACACACACCTTTCTGTGGGTCTGTTCATTCTGAAGAACTGAATTAACTTTGTCACAAGGTACACCCACTGTTAGTAATGTATTAATACATTACGTGAAGCTAAACCATTTTCCAAAGTGAAGGTACAACCTGCAGTATCAGAGTTCATTTTGCTCTATATACTAATCAGCACTTAATATTTTTCACCTATATAAATGTAGCCATTTTTGATGGCTGTGTAGCACTATTTAATTGTGCTATTGTCTGAATGTCCCTATGCTTTCTAAAAGGTATGGTAAATACAGAAAGAAACTGAGGGGAAAACATATTTCTTGGAGATGAAACCATGAAACAATGCCTAGGAAGGCTAATGCCAGAAGCTAATGGGTCGGGATGGCTGAAACTGGGAGAGAAAGAGGAAGTGTGTGATGGAACAAGGGCTTGAGGAGATGTAAAGAGAAGAGTAAAACAAGAGTAAAATAATTGCCCTGAAGCAAGAATACATCTTGCACTAAACCAGGAGGGAAGAAAAGTAAAGAGAGGTGCAAAAGCCAGGCAGAGAGTGGGAGTGAGGACAGAGAGAGAAAACCTGAACTTGTGGAGTTTCCTGACCTGAGTTTTCCATTTTACCTGTAAGAAGGAGTAAGTTATCTGCTGAGATTCAGAATGCAGGGAAGTGATACAGAGACTGGTGGAAAGAAATAGCTACTGTGGGCAACAAGAGAGAGCAAGCTAACTTCGTTTTTATACTCAGCATGTAACACAGCACCTACACAATGTGACTTTACCTAGAATAGGACTTATAAACAGAATGTAAATTGTTAATAGTCTCTCTCCCACTGTACTGTGAATTCCTTTAAGGTGGGGAATCACATCCTATTTTCTCTTGCATCCAGAAGGTTTGTTATAATTTCTGCTGTCTAGTAGGTATCCAATACATTTTTGTTAAAAAATTATATAAAAAAGGAAATTCTGTATTAAACCACTGCTGTAATTACCTTTAGATATGCCTAGGAATTCCTCAAGAAGGGTTAGGAAAATGCCACCAAGAATTTAGATGCTTAATGTACTAAAGAGCTTCCTGGGATTACAGAGCAACCTAGGCACCTAGAAGTAGGGCTAAACTGAAACTAAAGAGAGCCATGTTCTTTGAGTTGCCATCAGAGGTAAAGCAAAGAACTGTTCCACAGTGAAATGACGGGGGAGGACATGATATACGATTCAGAGAATTCTCCCATGAACATTTATCATTGTTGGGGCACACCCAGAATTATTCCATGGAAGCAGCAGATGTGATTTCTACAGCTTAGGTAAGAAAAAGCCCAGGAAATACTGTTTCTGTGCTTAAGATAAACACTGTGGATCAAGATGATGACATACGTTGTTCCTGACTTCATTCCTCTTACAGAAACTGAGGAGCAACTACCCAGAGACAAGACACCGCTATGTAAATCCCTGAACCCAAGGGTGAGTTGAATCACCCGTCTGAAACACACAGAGACTGAGAAGGACCATATTAGCTGGGTAAGAGAAGCAGCTACACTCTGCCTGCACCCCTGTGCCCCTGGGCCAGCACAGTGTAGCACTGAGAGGGCCACCTGGGCCTGGGGTTTCTCCAGTGATTTAAAACAAAAAAAATAGAGTGCAATATATACATGTGGCTCCCTAAGCTTTGCAATATGCTTCCTGAGAGGCCCACTGGGGTCTTGTCTCATGGGGACCACGGACTTGACTGGAACACTAAAATCAGAGAGGAATGGAGAAGAGGGTGGGGGTTACAGCACCCAGCTCTCAGATCGTGGTGGACGTGCTCCTGCTTGTAGCAGCACACAAGCAGACATCCACCTGCACAGCCAAGGGGACACTTACTTGGCTCAGGAGCTCGGTTGGCAGTTCTACCTGACTTGATTCCCCAGTCAACAGGCTGTCCTCGCCATGGAGCCCTTTCCTTCACCCCACCTGGGAAAGGAAGCAAATTTTCTGCCCTACTGGGTGTAGCCTTCGGTCTCTCCTGACCAGAGAGCCTGGGCATCACAGGGCCCAACCCTCACCTTGCTCAGGCAGGCAGTCAAACCAGCAGCCCTGCCCTACTGATGAGCATAGCCTCTGTCATCACATACCCAAGGATTCTGAACAGTAATTCTGAGCATCCTCAGAGCTCAGACCATGGCACTCCTGAACTGAGGGTAGAACCCACAGCCCCACCTATCAGTGGAGCCCAGCTTATAGCCTTGCCCAATTGCTGAAAGTGACCTGAGGCCTCATTGAAGCAGGGAGCTCAGCTAGTAACCCTGCCCAATTGCAAAGCATAGCCTGCACCTAACCTGACCAGAGAGCTCTGACAGCAACCTAGCCAATCACACAACACAGTCTGTAGCTCCGCCCTACAACAGGATACAGCTGGAGGCCCCTCTTGACCACAGAAATCAGCCAGTAATCTCGCCTAATAACAGCAAACTACTGGTGGCCTGCCTGATTGCAAAACCCAGTTCGCAGCCCTGACCAACTTAGGGCACAGCCTGTGGCCCCCAACTGATCACAGCATAGCCCGAGGCCCCGTTCATCTGCCAAGCCCTGCCTGCAGCCCAGCTAAGTACCAAGTCCAGCCAATAGCACTGTCCAGTCTGGGAGCAGAGCCTGAGACCCCACCCAGCCAGGACCAATTCTTTCCATTCTATTCAAGCATCCATGCAGACACATGACCTGTCATCAAAATTCATTTTTCTTACATGAATAACCAGTCTTACAGCTTTTTGATTGTAGCAACATGATGGATATGAAAATGCTCCCTCATTTTAATTACTACCAATAGCAAGAAGCATTCTACTTGAAAAGTACTATAACCTCACTGTAACAATGTCCTCAGAGTCTAGTGTCCAGTTACACCTTACGGATGGCCCTGTCATATTAATGATGGTCTTTACAATTTCATTTATGCATTCACACATTCCTAATCGACTGTGCAAGGCACTGTGTCTCACTCCATGGAAGATGCAGACACAAAGCAGAACCAGTTTTCCTTCAAAACACTAATACAATGAAGCAATTACCAAAATATTGGGAACACAAGCTAGAACATGGTGGGACATCTTTGTTCCGAGACCCCATCTTGTGCAGGAGCCAACTTACTCTGTTTCTACAGTCCCCTCATTTATATCTCACTAAGATTTACCAAAAAACATTTTATTTTGCCTCATTTCAAGATTTTCATTCAAAATAGGAACTTGTGCCATGAGCTATTAAATACATACCTTCTGAAACTAGGTTTTCATAACTAAACTAGGCACATTTCCTATTTTATGCCTCTATTCCCACCTCACTTTACTTGCTAAAATTTCTACATATGTATAAACATGGAATAATACAGTTTTACAAGTTGTATGTGTCTTCCCTTTATCTTTTAAAGGTATATGAAGAATCTCTTGTAGAAAAATAATAAGGAACATAATTCCTGAAGAAATCCAAATTGGCAATACACTCTAATGATTAAATGACTCTGTTCTGCCTGCCCACAAGATATTGGAATTACAGTTAACTTGAATGCATCAATGCATACACAATAACTAGGATATTACAAGTAATTCCAGTGGGATTACATTACTCTGTCTCACAAATGTCACAAGCAAATTTAACAGCAGTTGTTCAAACAGTATTGGCATAATTTTTCTTTTATATTATTCCTATGAATTTAACATATAATGTCATGAAAAATATATCCCTACATAGGGATTCTTCACTATGAATTAAAATTATATTATGAAAATAAAGTATCCAAAATCATCAAAAAAATGACTAAAGAGCCCTGGACAGGTGGCTAAGTTGGTTGGAGCGTTGCCCCATACACCAAAAGGATGTGGGTTCGATCCCCAGTTGGGAAGCATATGGGAGGCAACTGATCAATGTCTTTCTCTCATATCGACATCTGTCTGTCTGTCTCTCTCCCCCCAACACATACAACCCTTCCTCTCTTTTTAAAATCAATAAACATTATCCTTGGGTAAGGATTAAAATATGACTAAACAGTTTAAAGCTAAGAGTGAAGCTCTAGGCCCCTGATTCCTACATTCTCACTTTCTGTAATATTCAAATGGATATTAGTTCATGACAGTGATGAGAGCACAGGTTTACAGCAGGGAGTCTTGCATGTGGGTCACATGACATGGAAACTCCAACAGCTTGCAGAACCAGAAAAAAAAGATGGGTTTGAGAGAGTGGTGAGATAACAGTTCCTCAAACCAACATCAGTCAGGTTTTTCTGCTGAAGTACAAAATTTGGGCCACGCTGTGTGACAGAGTTGCCACTGGTGTCAGCCACAGAGAAAACCATTGGACCCATTCAGTGCATGTCCATGATACTAAAAAAATTTTAAGACCTGAGCAGCATATTCTTCAAAAGTTTTATTCATAAATGCCAGAAAGTAGGTATCTAAAGGCTGCTATAGTTCAGGAAACCTGTGTGACACAACATGCAAACCTGCACACACAATATTACTCACACCTGAGGTAGAGGGTTGATGAAAATGACAGGTCCTGGTAACACAAGTGAAACTCACATGACTACCAAGACACTGAAGCAACGGTGTTGATAAACTAATCACATTCCATGTCTGCTCTCACTCTTGGTCTCAGAAACTAGATTTATTCAGCACATTAAGAACAGAATCATCTTTCAGGAGGTGAGTCATATTTATCAGACCCATATGGATGGATATATAAAATCACAGTAAATTACAGATTATGGACAGTACAACATCTCTTAGTAGACAAGTTGTATAGCAAGCCAAATTACTGTTGAAATGCCAGTTATTAATCAATAAAGAGAATTCTGATTTCCAAGTGGGCCAAACATAAAAAATCTTTAATAGTATATTTTCTTCACATGAGCAAGCACATGGAAAACTAATTGATAATCAGATGGTTGCTTATATATAATGGTTTGGAAACACAGCACTCACTTTACAGTTTTAATAATTATAGATAGACTAAAATAAAGGTAGCCTGACCCTCCTCCCCTGGAAATAGACAGACATGTATTGGGAGTGCATCCTCTCCTTAGACTACAGTTAGAAAACTGGAGTCCTAGTTGCTAGTTGTACATCCTCTTCCACAAAACCTTCTCCCTAATATTTATGAATGTTTTTTAGTGCATCTACTCCAAGTTCTTCCTGAGGCTTTTGAGTTCAGTGTGCCTTCTAGCTATTTTCTTCCATAGTGGAGTTCAAGAACTGAAATTCCTTCTCAGTATGATACTTCAAGATCATGGAGGTTTGGGGGTGGTGGTGAGCCATTCAGTTTTATGGTTTGTTCTCCCTTCCTTTTCAAAACTATACCATTTAAAGTTGCATGGTATATCAAACAATTTTTCCCTACTGGGGTGTCCAACTCGCAGCCTGCATGCTGCATGTGGCCCAGGATGGCTACGAATGCAGCCACACACAAAATGATAAATTTACATAAGACATTATGAGATTTCTTTTGTTTTTATTAGTGTTTGTGTATTTAATGTGTTGTCCAAGATAACTCTTCTTCTTCCAGTGTGGCCCAGAAATGCCAAATGGTTGGACACCCCTGCAGGCCCAGCCCTTGGGCATACTCTTACTCTTTAAAACCTGTCATAGCTTCCCCATGATGACTTTTAGGAGACCTCGTATTTCTTGTCCAGAATCAACTACTCACCTCTCTCCCAGCAATGCAGTTCTTCAACTTTGTTTTTCTACCTAGAGCACACTAAGCAAGCAGGTTCAGTAAGAATGTGACACTCCAGGACACACAAACAATGGATTATTGATGTCCACTGTATAGATCTCTATACTAGCACAGTCACAAAAATGCATTATGATTCTTGCAGAAGTTCACTTTGGGATAGAATATATGTGATGCTCTCCCCTCAAAAAGTAGTGATTCATTCTAGGAAAATAAAAATTTTGCTAACTTTTTTGTTACTTGCAAGCTCACACTGTCCACACTGGAGTTAACTCTTATCATTATCTTGCAGAGCAATGCAGAAAGTCTTAGTTTCTCTCTTCTACTTCTCCATCCAACCCTTCAAATTATTCCAATAAAATCTATATATATACGGATGGGCAAAAGTAGGTTTGTAATTATAATACAAATAAATAATACAACAAGTAATAAGTAATAATACAAGAATAAACTGTGCATTCACTATTGTAAAACTACTTTTGCCCACCCCTATATAACAATAAATTACTTTTGCCCATCCCTATTAACAAGTAATTTAGAAATAACTCCTAATTAGCTATACAGAATCTCATCTGAGGTTTGAAATATTAACACTCAAGAATGGTTAAACTGTAGACTTTATGTTACACACATTTTACCAAAATAAACAAAAAACACTTGTAAGCTGTTGACCAACTTACCTCCTTCCTTCCCAGACTGAGGAGAGAGAGGTGCAGGAGGATGGTTTCCTTGGCCTAGTAACACCCCTCTGATGCTCCTTCATGCCTTGTTTATTCCCACTGCAGAATGACCTCTCTTGTGATTGACACATTCTTTTTTTAGATATGTTAATACCCGAATACCTTAATGTTTACAATAGTATAATTTAGCTGGCCTGGAAATTATTCATCTTTTTCACAGGATACTGGGGCGACAATGTTATTGCTCGTGTTTCAAAGTCATTTGGAACATTTCATCATTGCTTGAGTGCATCACCTCCTTTAGCATTAGTATACACACACACACACACACACACACACACACACACATATAACATATATATGAAGTTAAACTTTTTATATATAATTTTGTAACTTATATTACTTGTAACTTGTATTCTATTATATGTAACTTGTATTCACTAAAAGCCCAGATTTCCAATGCCAGACTTCCTGGATTTGAAATCCAACTCACCCACATACTAGCTGTGTGACTGTTAACAAGTTATCTGATCTTTCTATGTCTCGGTTTCCTTAGCTGCAACATGGGGATAATAATAATATTCCCATAATAGGGTTCCTGTAAGAGTAAATGAATACATACATGTAAAGTATTTGGGACAGTGCACAGTACACTTAATATTATTGAGCCTATACTATGGGCTGGGCACTAGGAATATGATGGAAAGAGAGACACAGATCTTGTAATGAGAAAAATGCCATCTCTGACTACTTTCATACTCCTTCTGGCCACCAAATGTATGGGGGTTTATTCCCTCACTGATCAGTTCTCTGACTTCAGGTAGGTAACTTATGACTCCATGTAGTTCTGACACTATTTACCTGGAACTATTGTCAGATCACATAAATTAGTGACTCAACTCCCACCGAACTGTCCCCACTTCAGATTCCAGTCACAAGTCCCACATTGTAACCTGGTACTTCCAACTGACCAGCCCTAAAGGAGGGTTCCTACAACTCCCTTTTTGGCTTTCATAACATTCTAGAACAGCTCACAGAACTCAGTGAAGCATTTACTTGCAGTTGCCAGTTTATTTTACAATAGAGAACATGATAAGGACACAGGTGAAAAGCCAGATGAAGAGAGACATGTGACAAGGTGTAGAGGTTCCTGAGTGCAGGAACTTTTGCCTGTGGAGCTGGAGTTCATCGCCCTCCTGGCACACGAGTTCCCCGAATCCTGTACTTGGGGGGTTTCATGGAGGCTTCATCACGCAAACATGATCTGTTATGATATATTATTCACTGAATTTCTCGTCCTCCTCCCCTCTCTGAAGACTGAGGGCTGGGGATGAAAGTTCCAAGCTTCTAACCATGGCTTGACCTTTTCAGTGGCCAGCCCCATAAAGGAGCCCACCAACAACTGCCTCATTAGAAAAAATATGCTCCCATCACCCAGGAAATTCCATGGGATTTAGAAACTCTGTGTCAGACACCCCTGTCACTCAGGAAATTGTAAGACCTTTTGTCAGGAACCAGGTTCAAATACCAAATATTAGCTGGAACTGGGGCAGAGACAAATATATATGCATGAGAAATACATGTATTTCTCATTATTTCACAATTCCTTTCTCAGTAAAATATATGGGGCTTATATTCTATTTAAAGAGACAGACAAAAAAATCCAATAATATAGGCAAGTAAATAAAATAACTACCTGTTATAAGGAGGCCTATTAAAAAAGAAGAAGAAGGACCCTGGCCAGGTGGTTCAGTAGGTTGGAGCATTGTCCCCATATATAAAAGGGTTGCCAGTTTGATCCCTGGTCAGGGTATATAAGGGAGGCAGCTGATCGGTGTTTCTCTATCTCTTTCCTGATCCCTCTTTGTCTAAAAATTAATGAACATATCCTCAGGTGAGGAGAAAAAAGGGAAGAGAGAGAGGGGGAGGGAGGGAGGGAGGAAGGAAGGAAGGGAGGGGAGGGAGGGAGGGAGGAAAAGAAAGAAAGGAGTTGTGACAGAAAATAATAAAGAGAAATTTGTTTAAATAGAGCAGCCAGGAAAATCTCCAAGGTGGTAAGCGTCAGAAATGATTTCCAATTCAGTGAATTGAGAGAGAAGATTCCTGCCAGCACATACAAAGCGAAGAGCCTGGTGTATCGGCAGCTGAAAGAAAACAGGGTGTGAGGAAAATGGAATGTGTCATTTGGTCTTATTTCATAAAGTCAATGGTCTGTAAATACTAATGCAAAATTCCTTGTTACATTCATAAACCATGCTTAACATCCAGTTACTCCTCATATTGTTTTTTATAATTCAAGGCAGAACTTAGCAAGTTCTCAAGTGGAGGTAAAAGAAGAAATGCTATATAATTATAGTGCAAAAGAAATTAATTTTGCAAATTTACTGATTTAACATGTGTTTTGAGATAACATCACTTCCCAAGTTTCTATTGATTTTACAATTTTTGTCCCAATGTCTGTCCTTAAATTTATCAAAGGAATTAATTCTGGATGCAAGCTGTAACACCATAAATGGCACTTAAAACCTGCTGACAATGATCCCCAGGGTGAAGCAGAGGGAAAGAAAAAGCCTCAGAGCCAGAGAAGGAAGGAAAAAGAGAAGGAGAAAATCACCAATGGTCAAAAAGAAAATAGACTGCAAAGCCAGCCAAGTGTGAAGGGATCTAATGGTTTGGAAGAAGAGAGACTGACAGACAGTCCTGAAGGACCAGAGGAGGTCATCTGTCCTGGATCACTCTCCCACACAGTGCAATGTTACAGCACCAAATTATTTGATATTGAACATCCCAACTGTAATTCTAGCATATTTTTTATGTAAATAATCTGACCTGCAGGTGTTCACAGAAGAAATTCTGGCAGATGGAGCCAACTTCTACGCACAGAGTAACACCACAGGTAATATCTGTGTGAGCCCATCAAGCGGCTCAATGAACCTTAGAGTACCTGTGAGGTGGTACGCTTGTTTGATGAGATCACAAGGGAAAAAGCAAGGGGAGGAAACACAACTGCAATGACAGGAGCAACTGTTCTGTAAGAGGGGGTGTCTAACGGGCACATCCAAGTTCTTATGTGTGTGATCAATTACATGTCGATGCCTTAATGTCACAGGCAGAAGTGTCAGTCACTCTCTAAAATAAGAGTAACCAAAGATCCCAGATACTATTTGTACTGCAGTCTTCCCATGAAGTGGAGAGCACTGATGGTCAGAGACTAATAACAGAGTGACTGTTTTTTCTTGAGCTGTCATATGATGGGGTTAAGAACATGCTACCCTGACATATGGCATCTTGGTATATAGAATAATTGAAGATGAAGGACTTTGGAAACAGGAGGTTTAAGAAAGACTCTTTGACTTTTTTCTTCTCCCCTGAAGCAGGTCATACAACTCTCATGTGAGAGATTTGCTACCTCCACTTGGAGGAAAGTGGCATCTTTATCACTGAAGATGGAGGGACACTAACTGGAATAGGGACCAACAAGCCTTGCAAAGCTTCCCCCAGTTTACTAAACTTAGTTCATACCCTTTGGTCTTATCACATTTTCTCATGACTTTCCACTCTTAATCAAACCTTATATAAAAATGCTCAAACTTAACATGAAGACTTCAAGTCTTCATTCCCTTATAAAGCCTCCCATGTCATGTAAAACTTACATTAAGTAAATTTATACACATTCCTCCCATTAATCTTTGTCAGTGTAATTTCAGGCCCAGTCATGGTCAAAGAAAAGTTGTTCCTTCCCTACACATAGAAGAAGAAAACTGGCAAAGGGGAGCATTCATCTTTAAATTTGCTAATTCATCTGTTCAACAGATATTTATCAACTTGCCTACTACCTATACAGGTCAGGAGCTGAGAATACAGTGGTATCTTCCTTTCATGATCTTCAGATCATTTCAATAAATATGTATCAAGTGACTTCTCTGTACCATACACCATGCTAGATTCTCAATACACAGCTAAAAGTCACAGCAACTGCCCTCAAGGAACCCCAGTCTAGTTGGAAAGATATACAAGTCAGTAAGCACAGCATGAACAGTGCAATGATAAAGATACACAAAGGTACTGAGTGACCCTGCCTGGGGGAAGCATGGTAAGGAAGTTTTTCAAGTTGAATGGAGATTGGACCAAGTTTTCAGTGATGAGGAGGACTAGCCAAAGCAAAGACTGAAAAGAAATGAGATTCCCAGACTATTTATTGTGTGTGTACAGTGTATGTGTCAGGTAAATGCTCAACACTTTATATGGATTACTTCCGTTATCCTTTACAATAATGCAATAAAATACAAACTAACATTAGCCCCATTTTACAAATGAGGAAACTGAGGTTTAGGGAAATTAAATCACGCAAAATAAATTTAGACATTTAGTAAAGTAGAGCCAAGATGTCTTATTTCTTATTTGTGAAACTCCAAAGTCTGAGCTCTTAAGAACTGTGCTTAAATTCCTGGTATGACTATCAAGTATATGCTGAATCAGGAAACAGTGGAGAGCTAGGGAGAAGCCAGAATTTGCAAGCTGGTATAGGTCATACTAAAGGCTTGGATTTAAATTGAAGACAACCAGTAAAAGATTTAAACAGGAGAGAATCAAGAACAGAATCATACTTAGATATGTTTTATTCTGGCTACAGTTTACAGAATAAATTTTAGGGGAAAACCTGGGGTGGGAGGGGTCAGGTAGGTGCTACCACAGTATTTTAGGAGGGAGATGGCAATGGCCTGTAACAAGGCAGTAGTCAGTGGGGCAGGAGAGAGCTTTGAGAAATGGGTAGGTTGTAAAGTTGGCAAGACTTGGCCATTACTCTGATATGAGAGGTGAGAGAGGAGAAATCAAGGATGATTCTTAAGGGCCTGCATCAGCTGGAGTGAAAACACGGGGCTTTCATTACATAATGGGAATACAGGAGGCACAGCAAGATCGAACAGGCCATAATTAGTTGCCTTTTGTAGAAGTGAGGTTGAAGCCGCTATGAGGCATTCAGTGGGAAGTTTTAGCAATTTGGACACAAGATGAAAAAAGTTCAGACCAAGCCTGAAGAGAAGAGATGAGCTGAACTCAACGAACAGACCAGCCACATAAGGGAAATGGAGGTAATAACAGCAAAATGCCTGCTTCAAGGCCAAGGTATGCCACCCACTAGTCATATACATTTGAATAAATCATTCAGTCTCTCCGATCCTTGGTTTACTTTTCTTTAAGATGATGGGACTCAGCAATCTCTAAGATCCCTTCCAACTCTAACTGTTCTATATACCATCATAACCCTTTTTAAAAAATATGTTTTTACTTGGTCTTACTCCTTAATGAGTTTGCCATCTATGAAAGATGCACTGGAGAGAGATGAAGGAGATGGAGTGCTGTTATAACAGGAAGGGGGTAATATTTAAATAAAAATAGTTAAACTTGAGTACAATGTTGTCCTTCCATTTGTTCTACAAATATGCATTAAGTTCCTACTATATGCCAAGCACCACATTTTTCCCTGTCAATAAAATAAACATGGTCCTTGCTCTTGTGATTCTATATCCTTGGTCAAGCCACTTAAGCATGTTTTTTTTTCAGTTATGAATTTAAGCTAATCATAACTCCACTGCTATTATGTTAATAAAGTGGTACAATGTATATGGGAGCTCTCTAAACACAATATGACTGATGTTACATTATTCTAATTCTCCTCTAAGAATCTCGCTCTCCCCATGCCAGAGAATTATATTTTACATAGTTGAAGCATTAAAATATTGTATTTCATCAAATCTTTATTCAATCTAATTCATCATTGATATCACTAAGAAAAAAAAAACTCCTGCCAATTAAAAAATGTCACAATGCTAGGATGCCATCAATTGTATGATTCATCCTGATTTCTGAAATGTTAAAATATGAAAAGATAAATTTTGTGAAACTGTAAGCTAGCAGTCATCTGAGTACACATTCAGCATGGAGATAACATGACCTTAGGAAGTGGAAATATGTGACTAATTCAAGCTCTTATTTTCATAGGAAAACAAACAGTAAATAAGGAAGAATCCATAGATATAATTTGCAGGATATCATGAGGCATTTATTTTCAAATAACATTTTCACTTGTAAGCTCAGAAGATGGTCCAGATCATACTGTTCTGATACAGCTTGTTGAATGGTCTGATGTCCATACTCAGACATTCATTAAAAAAGATACCAGGTACAGACACTCTACATGGATTTAAGGTGCAAAGAGGAATAAAATTCATAACTTGCACTAAATGACTTCAATATCTGGATTGGCCTTAAAGACTGGTGAATGAGTTTGGCTATCTTAAGGATACAATTTAGAAGAGTGAGTGAAGCTGGAAAAAGAAATCTAGGCTCTGAATTGCTTCAAAATGTTATCAGTATCTTAGATTAAAGATGCTTTCATTCAGTTTGCAGAAAAGTGGCAACTTAAAAGTAATTAAAATGGAAAAGAAAGAAACTAAATACAAAAAAAATTGAATTATTTATTCCAATATGCTAATAGTCAATAGCTGGTAGCATAAGATATAATCTGGAAATTAAAAACAGCTATCTAAATGTAGAATTAGAAATAAGATACAAAATAACCTATATGGGCCTACATGTTGAAAAAATAGAGACCATGAGTTCAGCACCTGCTTAAAAAGGGTCCAGAAAAAATCGTGAGAGAAAAAAAAAAAGACTAAAGGGAAACCTTAAGGGAATTGAAGAACATGGATAATTACCTGGAAATAGCCTAAAGGGCGACCTCACTCTGTCTTCGTGTGTAAGAAAGGTTATTATGAAGAGCATTAGCACAAGTTATACCCTTCTCTAGGATCACCAATAAAAAATGCAGCACATATCACAGAGAGAAGGATTTCAATGATATGAACAGTAGATATAAAACTATCACCCACTAAGGGTGATAAGGTAATTAGTCAAATATCTATTATATTCCTGTGACCATTTATCATTGATATATATTAATGCTTCCCAAAGTGCATTCCACAGAATAGTTCCACAGGTGATACATATATATTGGGGAAAAAAGAATATATAAATATGTTTGGGAAACATTGGGTTAAGCAATAGCAAACATGTTTCTTTATCATGAAGCTTCTCCCAGGTTTTATGAGGCTGTATAGGAACCTCTAATACAATCTCAAACTTAAATTTGAAGATGGTATCTTCTTGCTCGTGTAGCATCATTAAGGAGCAGCTAAAGTTCTATAGAGGTCAATTCTGAAAATCCTTATGCAAGTAAATCTCTGCTATACAAAAGGGCATGAGAATGTATCTCCCTCAGACCCTAAGATTTCTCTTTTTTAATTTTTTTTTATTCAATTTGAATTCATTCTTTCACCAAACCATGAAGGTTTTGGAGCATGCTCTTAAGGAGCCAGAGGGAAGGCAGCATTCTCAGGCAGCTCTAAAGGAATAAGGCAAACAAAGGACTGTCAACGTGGAAGTTATTTTTGACTTAATGTAGACATGAGAATTGTCTCAAAGCACTTTGGCATCCAGAAACCATTCTAATCCCCTAGATACCTAGTGGCTATACTTGACTATAAAAATCTTTTTTATATATTTTCTTTCCTTTCCTTTTAAGGAGCTGCTTCATAGCCATCACACTTGTGAGACCGAGTCACAAACTTGCAGCTAACCTTTAATGTATAGATTTTGTTTCCACAAATGGAAAAGTCATAAAATGTATGTATTAGTAATATATTAGGTAGTACTAATTTAAGGGGTGATGAACTTCAGTTTTAAGGCTCACTAAAGCAAAACCCTGTATCAGATGCTGTTGGCTAGTTCTATTTGTAAAGAGTGAACAATTTAAGAATTCCATGTGAATCTGCACCCTGCAAAGCCATTACTGGGCCCTTCCTGAGATTTAAAAACTATGTCTGGTGAAATGTTATGGTATATAAGCAATGTATCTCTGCTAGAGCCAGGAAAACATCAAATTACTATTAGAATCCAAGAAATAAGTTTTTGCTCTATTCTGGTTTTAAGCAAGAGTTTGGTAGATTCTGGCTCTCTTGCCCTTCCCTGCCTATCTCAAATATTTGCTTATAGAATATAGGATATTTAGCCTTTAAAATAAACCATGATCTGCCATGGGCAGTGTGGGTCAGTTGCTGGAGTGTTGTCCTACAAACCAAAAGCTTGCGGGTTTGATTCCGGGTCAGGGCACATGTCTAAGCTGAGGGTTTGGGGCCTGGTTGGGGCACAAGTGAGAAGCAACAGATTGGATCAATGTTTCTCTCCCACAGCAATGTTTCTCCCCACCCCCCCGTCTCACTCTCTAAAATCAGTAAGAATTTCTTTGGGTAAGGATGTGAGGATGATAATTAATAAATAAGAAAATAAATAGGCCATGATCACACTCAAAAGGTGAAACTACTTGTGTATATAGTGACTTGTTTATTGATGCTTACTATATGCCAGGTTCTTTACAATTTTTTTCACTTAATAAAAATACCAATCCTGTGAACTATTATTTCCATCTTAACTTAATTAAAATGTTGCAGTTTGGAAAAAGTTAAAACGAGTATCCAAAATCACATATCTAATGAATGGAAAAGCAAGACATATCATAATTCAATTGCCAAAGATTAAAGATAAGGAGAGAATCTTAAAAGCAGCAAGAGAAAAGAAAAGAGTTATCTACAAAGGAGTTCCCATAAGACTATCAGCTGATTTCTCAAAAGAAACCTTGTAGGCAAGAAGGGGCTGGAAAGAAGTATTCAAAGTTATGAAAGGCAAGGACCTATAACCTAGATTACTCTATCCATTAAAGCTATCATTTAAAATGGAAGGGCAGAGAAAGTACTTCCCAGATAAGGTCAAGTTAAAGAAGTTCATCATCAGCCCTGGCTGGCGTAGCTCAGTGGATTGAGAGCGGGCTCCGAACCAAAGTGTCACAGGTTCAATTCCCAGTCAGGGTACCTGCCTGGGTCGCAGGCCATGACCCCCAGCAACCGCACATTGATGTTTCTCTCTCTCTCTCTTTCTCCCTCCCTTCCCTCTCTAAAAATAAATAAACAAAATCTTTAAAAAATAATTAAAAAAAAAAGAAGTTCATCATCACCAAGCCCTCATTATATGAAATGTTAAAAGTACTTAGCTAAGAAAAAGAAGATCAAAACTATGAACAGTAGTATGACAACAAATACAACCATCAACTGAACCTAAAAAAAAAAAACAAAAAAACCTAAGCAAACAACTAGAACAGGAACAGAATCACAGAAATAGAGATCCCATGGAGGGTTATTGGCAGGGACGGGGAGAATGGGGGAGAATGAGGGAGAATAGGGAAAAAGGTACAGGGAATAAAAGCATAATTGGTAGGCACAAAATAGGCAGGGGGAGCTAAGAATATTATTGGAAATGGAAAAGCCAAAGAACTTAGAAGTAGAACCCATGGACACAAACTAAGCGGGGGAATGCTAGAGGAAATGGGAGTACTGGTTGGAGGGGAATAAAGGGGAGAAAAAAGAATGGGACAAATATAATAACATAATCAATAAAATATACAATAGATAAATAAATAATAAATAAATAAACAAATAAAATTTGTACCCTCTGACTTTAAATTTCATGCTATTAGAGGCTGAGCAATGAATTTTCAAAAGACCATACTCTGTTGCCTTTAAATTCTGGGCGATTTGGTTTGAATGGTAAAATACACGATGCTGATGAGGCCTCAAGTCACAGTTCACTGTCAAGATGGCCACTGGTTTCACAGTTGGCTTATGCATAGGTGAAGAGGTTCAGACTCAGCTACAGTCAGCTGAGACTAGAACAAAAGAAGAGCTTTGGAGTATGCAGTGCTTTGTGATAACCACTGCCCATGCCTTTAGAGATTTTATAGTGACTTTTGCTGTTGGTGATTTACATTTAGGATCATACATTGATTGACACAATGTAAAACTGCAGAAGCTGTAAGTGTAGTCTTGCAGTCTGCCTACCCTATCTTTGCATTTTTTGTTTCTTCTCTAGTAGCCTACTCTTCTCAAATCCAAAGCATCTTCAGTATATTTAATCTCTCTTACATTTCTTAGATGACACGTTTAAAGATGTTCATTTCTGTACTTCTGTTCATACTTATGTTTTCATGCTCATTCTCTCTTGTCCTGCTTTATTAAGGTATAAGTGGCAAATAAAATTTAAGATATTTAAGGTGCACAACATAATGATTTGATATTTGTGTACATTGTGAAAAGTTTCCCTTCACCAAGTTAATTAACTCATCCATCACCACAGATATTTATCTCTCGTGTGTGTGTGTGTGTGTGTGTGGTGTGGTGAGAACATTTAAATTCTACTGTCTTAGCAAATTTTAATTATACATATGACATTACCAAGTACAGTGATCGTGTTACATATTAGGTCCTCAGAACTTATTGATTTGGTAACAAAATTTGTATCCTCTTACCAGCCTCTATTTCCCCCTCTCCCCAGCCTCTGGCAACTCCTTTTCTACTCTGTTTCAGTAAGATGGACTTTTTTTAAAGAATCCACCTAAAAGTGATGCCATGTGGTGACTGTGTATGTGTGTGTTATATATCTTATTTATCCATTCATTCATCTATGGGCACTCAGGTTATTTCCCTACCTTGACTATTATGAATAATGCTGCAATGAACATGGGAATACAGATATCTCTTTGAGACAATGATTTCCTTTCCTTTGATTATATACCTAAAAGTAGAATTGCTAGATCATATGGCAGTTCTATTTTTAATTTATTCAGGAACCTTTGACATTTCCCATAGTGGTTTGCATTCACATTCACAGAAACAGTGTAAAAGTGTAAAATGATGGCCACATCATGACCATCATTTACCTTTTGTCTTTTTGAGAACACTTTTGGGTGTAAGGTGATAGCTTATTGTGGTTTTGATTTGCATTTCCCTGACAATTACTGATGTTGAGCATGTTTACATGAACCTGTCAGCTATATGTATGCCTTCCTTGGAAAAATGTCTATTCATACATCTCCTTTGCCCAATTTTTAATTGGTTCATTTGGGGGGTTTTGCCATTGAGTTGTATGAGTTACTTGCATATTTTGGATATTAATCTCTTATCAAATATATGGCATGCAAATATTTTTCCTACCCTGCAGGTTGTTTTTTCGTTTTGTTGATGGTTTCCCTTCACTGTGTAGAAGCTTTTATTTTGATGTAAATGTACTTGTTTATTTTCACTTTTGTGCCTTTGCCTTTGGTGTCAAATAAAAAAAAAATCATTGCCAAGATCAATGCCAAGGAGTGACACCCTATGTTTTCTTTTAGAAGCTTTGTGGTTTTAGGTCTTCATTTTTAATTCATTTTGAATTGATTTTTGTACATTTTCACCCTCATCCTTGCCCCATGCCCCATCCTTGTGCCATTCTCTCCTCAATACAACATTTAAACTCAAGACATCTTTCTGCATTCCTCATTCATGTTTAGGATTTTCTTTCATTTGTTTTATGCTCCCTATGCTCCTTAGAAAGAATCTACAAAAAATACTCTCTGGTCTATATCTAGAAGGGCATTATTCATACATTCTCTGATTTCCCAAGACCTACTAATTTGTTCTACTCCACACCTAGTATATTTTGAGACTGAGACTATAAAGTTCTTCATTCTCATAAAATAACCACTTGGGCATTAAATTTTTCTTTACTGAAGATGTCTAAGAGGCTTACAAGAAATTGAAATGATGTGTTAATTCAGCCACAATATGCTAATTAGGAAAAGAATTTTTTTAAATTCAGGAAGCCTTCATAGAGATAGTGCCCATTTAAACAGGAATATGGTTGAAGTGGTGCTTAAATGTTTACCAGAGAATTCTTTTCTTTGAAGTGTCAGGTTACAAGATTAAAATACTCTTTCTCAAGTAATTCCATTAAGCAAAAGGCATCGTGTGTAGTTTTGAGATTATTGTATAGTTATCTCTATGCATTCACCATTCATTAGCGTAGGAAGATGAATCTCTGCAATCAACATTTGTTTAGACACAATGTTTTGTCAGCACTTGGGTAGCAAATGTCACTAACCTAAGTAAAAGCATTTCTTACATATGCTTGTACAACAGAAAAGACACTGGGGAAGTTAATTCTGTCCTGTTACTGATTTTAAATGTCAGTCCACTTTAACAGCCACATTAACAATTGGTTCAGGTAGTGCTGACAGCTGGTGAGGAGGATGGGCTAAAGTGGGAAATGCATTGTTGATTCAGAATCCTACCATTGTAGTCCTTGAATTGGGAAACTCACATGACTGACATAGGTTTTAGTAAGTGCTAAAATGAGTTATGGATCACTTCTGTTAAACTGATTCAGATTTTTTGGTGACACCAAATAAAAGATAATCCTCTCGTGTCATCCAGAAACTTTGGTAAGGTTGTTAAGGGCGGAACAACTGATGAAATGCTGAAAAGGCTGTCACCACAGACCACTTACATGAAAAACTGGCACCAAAGTTCATGCTATATGCTACACCACACATTTTCTATAAAGGGCAAAATAATAAATATAAAAGGCCATAAATCTCTGTCACAACCACTCAACTCTGCAATTGTAGAGTGAAAGTAGTTATAGACAACACATAAATGAATAAGCATGGATGAGTTCCAATAAAACTTTATTTACAAAGTAGGCAGTGAGACAAAATCACCTATAGGTAGTAGTTTACTGGTTTCTGTGCTAGATTATGACCCCCAGAAAGCTGATGTTAAGTGTAAAGAGAATGTTATTCTCACCAGAACAGGGGTATAGATGTGTGTGTGTGAGAGAGAGGGACAGAGGGGGACAGAGGGGGAAAGAGATAGGGGGAGAGAGGGGTGGAGAGACAGAGAGAGAAAGATCCTTTCAGTCAGCTAGAAAGACTCATGGGTTCTGAATCCATCCAGATGTAGACTGGAGTCTCAAGCTTAGGACCAGACTTGAAGAGTGCAGAGAAGCAGAGCACCACATGTGTGATTCATCGGGTATGTCTGTCACAGACCCATCTTCCAGAGAAACTCAAATCACTTCATACTTTGGCTTAAATATTTCATCAATGAAACTGCTATGTTATTTATCTATTTGTGAAAAAGGAAAACCATGGAAAAAATATTGAGAGCCCTAACTCTGGTCTAGTTTCAGCAATAAATAAGTATGCAATCTTAGATACCTCACTTTATATCATTGGACTTCAGTTTCCTTAACACAGTAATGACAATGAATTTGATTATGTCAAATATATTTTCCAGGTATTATGTCATGTACAATTTTCATTTTTCCCAGTATTTATGTTCTATAAAATTGCTGCCAACAATGAATTAGCAAATGTTCAATCATTGCTCCTATGGGAGAAAGTGCTAGGTTACTGAGAGCCACTGATCACAGTACCTTTGTCAACCTATCAATACACAGCCTTGTTTTACGTGCATTTCTGTTTAAAGGCACCATATTTAATAGATTGCATTGTTTCATTAACATTAAATTCTTGGTCAATAGTACAAAAACTCATGTCCGAACAAAGATTATCTAATACACATTTTGTCCCTAAGGCACACCACAGCCTTATTGCACTCAAAAGCAATAGACAACACTTTAATATCATGCTTGGGCACAATTTGAAGCAGCAAAATCACCAAAAATAAGAACAAAACTGTGAGAAATAGGGAACTAAATATACTATGAAAAGGACACATGTTTATGGTTTGAGATCTGAAAGAAGTCAGAGCATGATCTTATTCTGCTTCCACTGGGATGTATGCTGGACAACTCAACTCTTCCTTTTTTTCTCTCTCTCTTTTTTTCTTTTCTTTTCTTTTTTTCTTCCCCGCCTCCCCCCCTTTTTTTTGCTACTCAGAAAATATCTGTAAGTGATCCAAAAGTATCATGAGTTTTGACTTTGGTGTTTCCACAAATGTAGTGAATAAACAAATTTGCATTATAGAATCATCAAATAATAGGACTGACTCTGATTAGAAATAAAATGATAACAGATCTCCATACTCCACTGACCCTACTTTGTTTCCTTATACTACTCTTCATGAACTTCATGTACTATACCCCTCAAAACTCTGCCATATCCAACCACTCTGAATCACAAGCCAAGTATTCTCAGCTTTTGTGCTTAGACAACTACAGCAAGCTCTGATTTCTATCTTTTCTAAATTTAGTCCTTCTTCCACATTGATTCTTTTTTTTACAGAAAGATGCTATTTATTTTATTTTCAGTTTTCTTATTGTTGTTCAATTACAGTTGTCCCCATTCCCCCCCCCATTACTCTCCCCTGCCCTAACCACCACCCATGTTCCACTTTCAATCTCCCCCATTATCTTTGTCCATGGGCCCTTTCTATATGTTCCTTGACTTGAGCCTTCCCCTTCTTTTGCCCATTATCCCCTGAGATCTTGCTAAAAACAAATTTGAGCTTTTACTTCGTGATTCAGCAGTCCATGCTAGTTTCTCATTAACCATAGAATAGTATCCTAAAATCCCAGCTTCTTAGTTTGCTATGAATATCTTTCACAATTTAATCTCCTGCCTCCATTTTAATTTTATTTTATATATATATATATATGTGAATGAGTGTCTGTCCAGAAAGTATCCAGCCATGTATACTTTAGAGACATTTCTTGAAGAAGATACAAGATACAAAACATTGTACATATGACATTGATGCCTTAGTCCCCTTCAAAGTGGGTACCTTGAAACCTCAGTTCTCCCAGTCACCATCAGCTACTCTGTCATATTTTCCTGAATCTCATCTAATGTCTGAAATCTTTTTCCTTTCAAGGTGATTTTAGTTTTGGGAAAAATAAGGCATCAAATCTGTGCTGCAGAGGGGCTAAGTCCCTGTGTGATTTGATGTTTTGCAAAAACTCTGCACGAGACATGATGCATGAGCAGGTGCTTTGTCGTGATGAAGCTGCCAATCACCAGTTAACCATACCTGCGGCCTTCTGAATCATCTAAGTTGTTTCCCCAGGGGAATATTCAAGCTTAACACAAAATTTGATGCAGATTCGTTGCTCTGCTCAGTCATTTTGAATGTGATGACCACACAGTACACATGCTCACTCAACAGTATCTACCACCCCCACTGACTAGTACAGTGAAGTCATCATTGCTCACACATTCACATTCCAGTCCACTTTCCTTAACTGTCAGGTTATATGAATGTTGTGCAAACCATTCTCATTATACTAACAATGGTTGAATTGATCTTACATTTTTATTTATTTTGTTTTTATAGGCCTATGCTTTTGTGGGTTCTAGTTTTTGATTTGCTGTGCTCAAAATATAACAACTGAATTATCCTTGATTTTCTTAGTAAAAATGTTACTTATGTCATGAAATTACCTGTTTATATGAAATTGTATGCACTATATTGTTATCTTCTGTTAAGGACAAGAAAAATATCTATGGATATTTTATTTTCTAAAACCTCAGGATGAGGCCATAGCCTAAAAGATGCTCAATAAGGCAATATAGCATGTACAAAAACAGTATACATTTATTATTCATTAAAATATTTATTTACTACATACTATTTACTACATATAATTCTAGATGTTCAGGAGACAAAATGACTAAGATAAAATAGGTAGTGTTAAGTCTCAATTTCCTCATCTATTAAGTAGGAGTAAAAATATTCTTTTTTCATAGTGCTATTGAGAAACATAAATGAGATACTGGAGAACTAAAAGTAATCCTTAGCACTGTGCCTAAAGGTAGTAAATACTCAGCACATATTAATTTTGTAAGACTTAATATTGAACAAATTATCAGTTATTTCCCATTATATACACCCAAAACTCCTATAGTACATCTTAAATTTTCTTGAGACTCAGAACTATTTTAAGTATAACAAAACCTGTAGAATCTCACCCAGGGGAAGTAGAGTGGTTATACACTTATATATATAACATAATTTACATATCTTTCAGTCAATCTACTAATTTCTGACTTAGAATTACTTTAGACCTTTCTTTCTATTCCACAATTATATTCTCATTGAGGTAAGATGTTCTTTTAGAAAAGGATGATCTCCTTTGGATATGTATGATAAACTCAGTCCAATATCTGGCTACAATCTACAGAAAATCTGACTATTCAGGCTTAGAAAATATGGGGTTGTTTTCCTTAGAAAACGAAAAGTCTGGAGTCAAATGGCTGCTGGCACTGGCTTAGTGCCTCTGTATGGGGGCAAATTCATCTGTGATTCTCCTGGCCTATCATAATTTCTAAATGGCTGCTGCAGATGAGGCTGCCATGACTGCATTCAAGGCAAGAAGAAGGGAGAGAAGAGGGGCAGCATCTGCTTCAGGAAGACCAATCTTTCTCAAAAAATCATGATACAATCCACTTACTGTCTTGGAAGGTGCCTGTAAACCATAACTGCCCCACAAGCTGCATGCAAGGGAAACTGGGACAGCAAGGTGTTTTAGTCTGACTCACATTCATTACCACCTCAAACAGATTCAATTACTGTTGGTGAGAAAGAGGTAGAAAAAATAGATATCTTAAGCCCTAGTATGGTTAGCCACACACACACACACACACACACAAATCAGCCTGGGATAGGTTTCAAAAACCCCCAAAAGTTGGTGAATAATTAAGAAATATGGGCCTCCAACAACACATTTGCTAATAAACATACAAATATATTTCTCTGACCTTTGGTCTCTGGATCATGAAATATAAGGTATCTCTTTGTATTTATGTAAATAAAAATAACAATCGACCTAATTCTAAAGTTTCTTAAAGATTGTTTTTCTTTCTGTGCCTCTAGGACATGTATCTTTCAAGCCTTGTGTTATAAAATCTATAACTTTTCCTGAAAAAACATCACTTCTCTCACAAATATCCCTTCGATGAGAAGAGATGTGAGAGAGGGAATGGGTAGGGTTTACAGGAACAAATTTGGAGGACACATGGACAAAAACTAGGGGTGGGGGGTAATGGGGGGGAAGAGGGGAGGGTTGGGTGGGTGGGCTGGAATGGGAGCAAGTGGGAGAAAACTGTACTTGAACAATGATTAAAATAAAATTAAAAAAAAAGAGAGATGTGAGAGATGGTGGTGCATGGAGGACGTGTCCAAGGGATGCTAAGAGGAGACCACATTTCCCTCTTACATGACCTGCAACCCACATAGTTGCTAAAAATCGACAGCTATGTTTAGCTCAGGATATTGAGTAGCACTGACCTACAGGTTTCACAGCTTCTATAACTACAAATAAATTGACAACAGCTGCCTGAAGCATTGTATTGAGTTTAAAGCTACCTCTGGACTCAGAGGTAAAGACCCATGTGGTAATTCAGCATTGTCTCTCCTGGGTAAAGGAGGTATCAAATGCTATTATATCTTATATAAACTAATATATTCAAGACTGGCAGAATTAGAACTTGGAGATTACCTAGTTCCATAACCTCATTTTCAAGATGGAGTAACACAGATTAAATTTAGAAGAAGTTCCCCTGACTTTGTCCCTTGTAAACTGCAGGAGGCATCAGGCATCAAGTTAAAGAAATAATGTAAAATCTCAACGTCCTCGGCCTCCAGGAAAGAAGATCCCAAACATCACTACCACCCCTTCTCGATATCACTTAAAGCTCAGTGACAGATAAACCCCAGTGTCCCAAGATCTACATGGCTTTTATACTGGAATGTACCAGTTATTCACTTAAAGTTCAATTGGTTGCAGGGGAATGACTCCTTAGAGTCATTCAGGTCTAAAGGTCCTTCAATCCTGAGGCGCAAGCCTCTTCTAGAACACCTACTCTCCTTTCAGCTGCAGGTGGAGAAAGACAGTGAAGAAACATCTGGAAGAGTTTCAAGGGCAGGACTGTAAGAAACATAACATCACTTCCAATAATATCCCATTTGCCAGGACTTCAGTCACATGATTGCATATACTATAAAGGAGGCTGAGAAATATAGTTTAACTACGTTATTCAGAAGGAAATACGGGTTCGGTCCACCATTAGCTAGGCTTTGCCACAAAAGTCAGTCATTTGCAGAAACTTTCCCAGTAAGTGGTTACTACTTAGTGGCTGTGTGCACGTGTGTGTATTTTTCATCAGTCTTTTAATAAGCTCAGAGTAGTAAAGGAAAACAAATGTAAAAAAAGGCACATATTTTTTGTCTTGAAATGTTACCATACAATCAGCTTTGATTTCTCATTTAAAAAAAAAAAGAAACAAAGAATTTCTTGGAAATCAAGTTGAAAGCAAAAATTCAAATTTGGGATACATGTATTTCCCTTTTTATAAACTTTTTCTTTTGAAATAATTACAAATTCATAAGAAGTTGGAAAAGAGTATAGAGAGGTCCCATGTACGCTTCAGTGAACACAGTTTACATATTGTATTTTGACTCTGCACATCTATAGCACAATATTGGAACCAGGAAACTGACATTAGCACCCCGCACTGGCCTGCTGCTGCTGAGAGTTCAGCTCCCCACTGGGTCCCCACTTACATGCCCCTGGCTGGGAGGAGTTAGAGGGCCTTGTTACTGGGCCCCTGTGGCTCTCATTGATCACCACTGGATGGTGGTGAAGATCCTGCCTCTCCTCTAAGCCTCTTCTGATACCACATTAGCGGGGGGAGAAAGAAACTTCTGCTCCCTACTGCCAAGTAAGGGTCAAAGTGCAGGCTGCCCATATGGTCCTCACTGACAGTCTTGAGAGGGAGCTCGTTATCACCTGGCAGCACTGTACTGCAAAAGTGCTTGAGGCTACATCTGGACTCAAAGGGAAAGACCCACGTAATTTTTAGCAATTGCATTAAATCTTGAGAAGGTGGAATTCTAGGTTCTCTACACACTTTTTGCTAGTACAGGTGGGGTTGAGTCAAAAATTTTTCTGTGGTGTTTGGTTGCAATGGAAAAGTTACTGTCTAAAAAGGTTTCTGTTTTGCTAAGTTGCCCCTTTCCTTGTCTTTTAGCTGGAAAGAGAAGGCTTCTCTCAGGGCTGTTTGTGTCTGCACCCCTTGGAGTATCTGGGGCACTGGCTTCTTCAGCTCCAAGCCTAAGACATAGGAGGCAGAAAGGAAACTTACAGAGCTTCCCCCTGTCTTGTTCTTTGGGTCCTGATGTCCCTAACCACTCTGTCTTCTTTTTACCACCTTTTGGAGTTTCTGATTTGTTTTAGGTTTAATACCCAGGGTTTTTAGTTGAACTTAGGAAGAGGAACAGGGGAAAGTGCCATCTACTTCATCCTTCTGGAAGCTAAAGTTTCCAGGCTTGAATTTTGGAAAAACTCATAAAGATAGCCTCTATGGCAGATGCCACCCACATGAAAATATCACGACTGCTTCTTCTAGGCTG
The DNA here is from genome assembly GCF_004126475.2 of Phyllostomus discolor. Taxonomy (NCBI): domain Eukaryota; kingdom Metazoa; phylum Chordata; class Mammalia; order Chiroptera; family Phyllostomidae; genus Phyllostomus; species Phyllostomus discolor. Next base: position 105,294,825 of record NC_040908.2, on the reverse strand, counting down.
CATTGGGTCTGAGCATCTGTTCTTTATGAAAGCACCTTCCATCCCCTTCAAGGTTTCACACATTAGTTATCAAGCACTTTTCTATCACACATTTCATGAGTTGTAAAAAACACTTCAATTTCTTAGTGTATACTTTTTACAGAAAACCAAGTATCTTTAGATACTATAGTGAAATTCTCACCTGTAGCAGGTATTCAATAAATCTTGAATAAATATTTACATAAATTAATACATTAATAAACTAAAACATATAGGTCCCAACTTTTCTGAGCCACTGACATTTCCCAGACCATAACAAAGAGAATACTGCTGACAAAGGATTATCTCTCCCCACTACCACCAAAATGATTGCAAGAATTGAGGACATGGTGACTTTGCTTTTCAAAACATTCTTGAGGTCTTAATAAAATACCAATAGAAAACATCAGTGAAAAATCAGAAGGGAAAAGCATGAATTGGGAAAAGTCTGGATCACAGCAGAAAAGAAGCATCATGTAACATGCATGTATGATAAGCTCAGGTAGAGGCAGGCAACAGGGCAAAGCAGCACTAGTCATCCCAGAACCTGGGCCATTTCTCCAGCACTGTGCTTTTTAAATGTCAGGTACAAGGTTACAATGACAGTTGTCAGCAGAGAAGAATTACAGACCTGCAAAACTACTCACTCAATTCCAGTGACTTAGCCCTCTCCCCTCAGGGAGAAGTCTAAGTAAACAACACACAGATAACATTTACCTGACATTTTCTCTCTCTTCACCTTGATTGGCAATTCACCAGTAATTCAGGTTCCCTTAGGCACACCTCTTGGGATCAACATAATTCTCAGAAATCTAGAGAGAAAATGGACAACTTCACTCAAGGCCCCAGCCTTCATTCACTCAGTGACCTCACTCTTACCCTGGAATAAGAAGACTAAACTTGTCAGGAAAGCAAAGGCAAACACAAGCAGACCAGGCGTGTCTCAGAGTCCCGACAGCCTGCTGATGAACTAACGCAATTACCCTGACTCACTATTGCCAATTCCGTCTGATGGGAACAAGCAGCCTGTGTCTTATCTGGACAGGAAATCATGTCATCACCACTTTCTCTTAGAGCTCTGCACAAGCCAGAGATTTTCTCAGCACCCATCTTAATTCCCAATGAATGGCACCTTGACTGCTGAACAAAGTATTCCTGAGCAGCTCTGACAGGAACTGTTTGATTCAGGATGAAACACCGGGCTAAGGTATTTCTGCCTGCCCCACCCAGGCCAGTCCAGGATCTTGAAATCAAGCCTTCCTGCTCACCAAACTCACAGTGCAGCTGAGACTCAGGAAGAGGTTTGAATTGTGCACCTTTGATTCTGACATGTGCTCTGACTCTGAACTCCATCCCGTTTCCTACCCAGCTGGAAAGTTGGATTGCTCTCTCTCCCATTTCTGACACCAGATTCAGTTACCTGATCAATAACTGATGTTGATTTCCTTGCTTTTGACTCCTTGTCTCTCCGAGAATTTGAAACCTAATCTCTTTCTAGCTCTTTGTGCAACTGGCCTTTCTGGATAAAAACCCACCACACCAAATTCTTCCACTCCTGACCAGCATCCATGCCCCAGCTTGACTTCTGACCCGTCTCAGATGAGTCAAAACATATTTAATGGAAATAATTATCTGAAAAATCAAATATCTCTGCTATTGCTTTTGTAACACTTTTCTATATCCTATTTTTGTCATTCATCAAGTTATTAAAAATAATGGAATGAACATCTCAATATTTAAAATACTGAAATATTATTGTTTTCATTGCAGTTTAAATAAGGGCAGAGTACACAAATTTGAAGTTCCATCTATTTCCCTACTCATTTCCATTCTGTTCTCTTTCTCCCCAAAGGCAACTTCTTTTATTAATTTGGTAAGAAAACTTCTATGTATAGATGCATATCCATAAATAGCATGAAGTATTACCTTGAATGTTTTTAAATATTATGCTGCATGTTGTAAAGATAAATATATTTTCACTCAGCATTGTCTTCAACATGTGTCCATCAATCTATCTATTGTCTCTCACCTATCATCTTCCTATGCACCTATTATTTGTTCATTCATTTTAAACCAATGAACAGTACTTTATTATATGAATAAATAACATATTACATATTCATTTCCCTCCTGAGGAACATTTAAGATGTTTTCAAATTGTGTTCTTATAATGCTCCAGTGGACATTATAGCACTCTTCTATACTTATGGTTCAAATGTGCTGGTTTTTCTAGAGCACTGTTTATCAAACTGTGTTAAACTTATTAGAATGTCATCAGGTAAATTTCCTATATCAAGACCATCATTTTAAAACTGACAGGATAGAATAAAACAGAATCAAAGTGATAGAATAGAATACCAGGGTTTGTAACACATAAAATTGTGCATTGCCTAGACAGGTGGTCACCAACAATCCTCTCGTCCCAGTGTGTTCATGTCCCATCCTTGTCAAGAAGTGATATCTATTACCCCTCCCCCTGAATACAGTCAGTCTTTATAACTTCCTTTGGTCAACAGGATGGGATGAAGTGTTATCAAAGTTCTGAAACCTGGGTCTGCGGAGGTCTGGCATGTTCTGTTTTTATTGTAACAGAGCCCTGAGCCACCATGGAAGGGCATCCATTCACTCTTCAGAAGAGTCCATGTGAACAGAGAGAAATCCAGCTGTTTTAGCCATCAAAACTGAGGTGCTACACATAGGACTGAAGCCAACTTCAATTAATCAGCTGAAGTCTAAATTCCAGGATAATGCTTCTCTAGAAATGACCCAGGAGACCAAGAAATAAACTTCCCAGCTGAGCCCACACTTGAATACAGAATTATGAACAAATATGTGGTTTTTATTTTAGTCTGCTGAGTTGTAGGTTGCACATAATAAGAGTAAGAATAATGAAATACACAATATGGGTTATGCAATGCTGCGGGATCAAAACCTCCAAAATCAATTGGTTTGTAACTCAAAGGCCTGTTTAGCAGTCGGTCTCTGTCCATTTTGGGCTGGTTGGAGGCTCTGTTCTACATCTTACTCCAGGACACAGGCTGGGAGAGCAAGTGACCTCTCAAAGTCCCTAGTTACCATGACAGAAGGGAAATAAATAAATATATATTATATATATAAAATCTTGCACTAGCAATTAAATGCTTTAGCACAGAAGTAATAAACATCATTTTTCCTTATGACTCATTGGTCAAAACTTGTCACATGACTCCCCCAAGCTTAGCCCAAGCTTAGGGTCTAAGAATTGTGAGTATGTAGACCTGATTTAAAGATTGTGTAGCAAGAAGGCAGGGAGCCAGCAATATTTTGTGAACTACATTGTTTCTATGTGCTTGTATCAACTTTGATATACCATGTGTTTTTTTTACTGTATTGTGGTTTTTTAAAAAGTTTAGAAAGAAAAAGAGCTCTAACGTATATTTCTCAGAGAGGGATCACCAGGTCATAGAGCAGGGACATTATCCACTTCCCCAGGCTTTATGAAAATACATTCCATAGTGGCTGTACCAATTTGTACTCCAGAGTTTTGCAATGCAGCCTTGCCTGTCAGTGCTTTCTGGAAATTCTCATTCCCTCATATTCACACCAAAATTTAGGATTCTTTAATTTTTAACTTGGGCAATTTGTTATTTTTAAAATATCTTGTTTCTCCTTTTATGTCCTTAATTATTAGTGAGTCCTTAATTAATAATTAGTGAAGTACAGTATCACTTCATATATTTACTGCATATTCTGATTCATTATCTGTGATTTTTCTGTTCATATTCTCTGTTTGTTTTATACCAGATTATCTGATTTTTTTCTCATTGGACTCTTTAATGTGTTCTAGGTACTAAATTTGTTTAGTAACATACTCTCCCCACCCTTCTTTTTGTGTATACATTTTATCCTTTTTCTTAGTAGAGTTAAATGAATCAGTCTCTTCCTTTATGATTTGTGATTTGACTTGCCTAAAACAATTACTTCTTACCCTAAATTTATGAAGATGTTTTCTATAACTTGATATTTTTATTAAAATATTGCCACTTCACAATCCATCCTTTTTCCACCAGTGCCTAACATTTTGTTCTATACTAAACTTACACACCTATACTATATTTCAGGTGTATCAAGGGTGTATAAGTGCAGTCTTTCCTAGCAGAAGGCAGTAGGACAATACACTGCCTATAGAAAACATTTTGAAACAATGGAAAAACTGACTCTAACTTATTACTTTTATTTTTATCACACATCAGCACTTCTAAACAGTATTGGTCACAAAATTCTCCTGCCTGCCAGGGAGGACTGCTCGCACAGTTCCCCACCCCTGGGCAGGTACCTATGCATCTGCATTGCTCCTGCTGTCCAATTGATAAATTTCTGAATCAGAGAACATGTATGAAGAGATAGACCACATGGTTTAAATTCCAAAATGTGTAATAAGCTTTGATATATGATAGAACAAAATTTTCTTCCTTGTTTTTTTTAACAATCCCTGTTCTTAATCTTTTTCTCATCCATATTAATTCTGTCATCATTTTGTCTAGTTCCACAAAAACAAAACCTGTTTATGTTTTTTAATTGTGTTGCCTTAAATTTATAGAGCAATATCGGGAGAACTGTCATCTTCTGACATTGAGTATTCACATTCATGGTTATTATTTATTTTTTCATTTAGTTTTATCTTCTTTAATATTCAGTAATATTTTGTAAATCTCTCCAAAATAAGTCTGTGTGCTCTTGTTAGATGAATTCCTTAACACTATGGCTTATTGTTACTATAAATTGGATTTTTCCTGCTATTAATTGATATTAATGGTATATGAGACTATCGCTTTTTTTTTAATGCTGAGTTTATACCAAGGATAATGCTGAATTCTCCGTTTCTAAAGTTTCTCTATAAATTCTATTACATCTCTTTATTTCATGTCTGTATTTCATTTTTCTTGTCTAACTGCAATGCCTAGTTCCTCCATTACCATGAATAGCAGTAGTAAAATTAGGGCACTTTCTGATTTTACAGAAAATGCTTTTAACATTTCACACTGACTATGACCCTTGCTATAAGTTATAGCAGATATCTATTATCAGGGCAAAGATTTTTCCTTCTTATCCTAGTTTAAGAATTTTAATCATTAATATATGTTGAATTGAGTTTTTAATAAATGTATTAAGGTAATAAGAAGATATTACAGTAGAAAATTAAAATAACAGGTTTTCTAATATTAAACTCTTCAAGCATTCCTTATATAAACTCAGTATAACCATAGTATATTTTGATAGATTTCTGGTGAGTCTTTTATATGATTTTATATTTATATTTCTTAAGTGAGGTTGGTCTATACTTTTCCTACTTACTCTAATCCTTGGGTTTTGCTCTGAAGATTATATATGAGGAGTATTCTCAGTTTCTATTCTATGCAAGTTTGTGTATTATATTGAGATTAATTGATCCTTGAAATTTTAGTGGAACATTTCTGTATTCATGTGTACTTTTGAATTATGTTTTTAAAATCTCCCAATGTATACTTTCATATTACCTTTTTAATCGTTGATTTATAACTATTTATTTTGGGTCAGAAAATGAAAGTGTAAAAATAACATTTTTAAATATGTTTCGAGCCTCGTTTCATGATATAGAATACTGACAATATACTTCATAAATTTCTATTATACTTGAAAAAATGTATAAATGTTCTTGGGTCAAATGTTCTATATAAGTCCATTTTAAATATATAACTCCTAAATAAATATCTTCCAGAAAATGTTTTCTCTTAAGTTCCATAATTCTCTATTCAACTACTTGCTTGAGATTTTCATGTTTTGGTACCACAGACAATTCAAAATCAACATCTCCACTCATCACCCTTCTTTCTTAACATTTTCTTCTCCTATATCATACCTTGGTAGACACAGAACTGGCTCCCACTTGATTAACTACTACCTAGCATGTCATTTGTGTTCTCAACTTTAGCCACAAGGGTGATTGTCTTGGTAATTCAATGTTGCCATTCTCTTGCTTAAACACTTTAGCGAATCCCAATAACTTACAAGTTAGAATTCACATTTCCTAATACTATCTTCTAGGACCTTCATGCAGTAAACCTTATCTTGCTCTCCAGTATCAGCTCTCACTATTTTTTTGTCTCATTCTTTTTTCTCACAGTGTATCATTCACAGTTCTCTACAAACATCAGGATATTTCCAATTACTGCATCTTTCTTCATGATTCTCTGTTCATTTACATTGGATTGGCCAAAAAGTTTTTTGGTTTTTTCCATAAGATGGCTTTAGTAGCACTTAGTCATCTTTAATTTCATTTGAAACAACTTTGTTAGATTGTATTGTGACAGCTATCAGCGTGCATTTTAAAAAGAACATCAAAATTAGTGAATTTTTGTGCAGCCATTTTAATATTGAAAATGTGAGAAAATACACAACACTTTTGGTATATTATGCTTTATTATTTCAAGAAAGGTAAAAATGCAACTGAAACACAAAAAAAGACTTGTGCAGTGTATGAAGAAGGTGATGTGACTGATTGAATGTGTATAAAGTGCTTTGTGAAGTTTCATGCTGGAGATTTCTCACTGGATCATGATGCTCCATGGTTGGGTAGACCAGTTGATGTTGATAGTGGTCAAATGAAGACATTAACTGAGAACAATCAATAAAGTTATTGGTAGAAATGAGTAATGTGTCTTTAATTTTATGGAAAAAACTAAGTGGATTTTTTTGGCCAACCCAATACTTGCCTCCTCTCTCCTACTAATTAACATAATCTCCTAAGACACAGTTTAGTTGTTATCTCCTACAGAAAACAAACTCTTCTCTAATTCCTTTTTCTCCTCTCCCCTATGCATTTCAATACAAAGACATTAGCAATATTACTGCTGTACTTAAAGCTGATTTTGTCAATTATTTTCGTCTATGTATACATTCCTTTTCTAAATTGAGGTATAATTGACATATAACATTTTATTAGTTTCAGGTATGCAACATAATGACTCAATATTTGTAAGTATGTATGTCCTTTTAAGTTATTTTGTTGTTTGAATTTTCCTTATTTCATTACTGATTTTATCTACTTGATATCAATTATCGAGAGAGATATCTGTTATAGTGGTGGTAGATTTGTCATTTTCTCTGTGTGTATCTGTCAAGTTTTTGCTTTATATATTTTGAAGTTATATTATTTGTTGTACATAATTTAAAAATGATGGAAGCAGCCCAATTGTCCATCAATAGATGAATGGATAAAACAATGATGGGTCATTTACATAGTGGAATACTACTTGGCCATAAAAAAGAAAAATTTTACCCTTTGTGACAGCATGGATGGACCTGGAGAACATTATGCCAAGTGAAATAAGACAGTCAGAGAAAGACAAACACCACATGATTTCACTCATATGTGGAATCTAATGAAGAAACTGAACTAACAAAAAAAATTAGAGATGGACTCAGAGGTAGAAAGTAGGATGACAGCTATGGAGTGAGTTTAGAGGGTGGAGTGATTGAGGAAAAAGGTACAAGGTCTCATGAACATGGACAACAGTGAGGTGATTTTTGGTGGAGAAGGGTGTAAGGAGGCTAAATGGCAATGGAAAAAAATACAATAAAAACAATTTTATAAGCTTTTAGATTTAAAAAAATGATACAGCTTCTCCCCGGCCTGTGTGGCTCAGTTAGTTGTAGTATCATTCTGTAAATCAGAAAGCCACGGACGAGGTTCTATTCCCTGTCAGGGCACACACCTCAGTTGCAGGTTCAGTTCCAGTAGGGTGTATACGAGAGGCAACCCTTCAATGTTTCTCTCTCACATTGATGTTTCTCTCCCTCTCCTCCTCACTTTCCCTCTTTCTAAAATCAATAAACATGTCTTTGATTGAGGGGAAAAAAGTAAAAATGATTCAGCTTCATAGTGATACAATACTTAGCAATTCATTTTGACTGAAAGGATATTATCTAAATATTAAGTAAGCTACACCATCTTTCTGTGGGTTAGTGTGATTTAAATAATTATGGTTCTGCCCCTGTGTAGAGTCAGAGGTGAGGTGAGTTAGCCCATTAAAACATATTATGATTCTAGAAAGATCATAAAACTTTATGAGCCTCAGTTATCTCACTTATATAATGAATGTCTTGATTATGATGATCTTTAATATTCTTTACAACTCTGACATTCAATGATCTTCTACCTTTTTTAGCTTGATTTGTACTGTGCCAAAGTCCTCCATTTCCTCTAACATGCATTTGGTCATTCTATGAAATGATATAAATGACCAGCTATTCCAGGTAATTCTATTTCCCAAATGAAGAGGTCAGAAGGCCATGCTCTTTGGTTGAAAGGGTTTTTTTTAAAGTTACTTTTACAAGTGTGGCTTTCATCATAGTCTAGCAAACAAAACATTCAAGTTCAAATCTGTGTTAGATTTTGATCTGTTCTACAAATTCTTTGGATCACATAAAGCTATATAGAAACAGAGAGAAGAAAGCTCTAAATGAGGAAAAGAAGGGCAGAGATTATGCCTTCATCCCAGCAGGAGGATGGAATTTACAACAATTTGTACACCATTACCTGAATTCTTGCCAGAAATATTTTGTTCAATAGCTGCTAGCAAGTAGGCTTATCATCAAATATGACACAATGCAATAAATAAATATTAATCCCCTCATGTCTAACACAAAGGATAGTAACAATTTATTTATCTTTTTAAATTTTAATTGTTCAAGTACAGTTTTCTGCCTTTTACTCCAGCATAGTAACAATTTAAAGCCAGAAGTGTTATTAGATATCATTAATTCCCGACTTCTCAATTTAGAAACAGAAAATTAGTGCCCAAATAGTGATTTACCATGCTATCTGTTTAACACAGTACGCTTCTGATAAACGTGTATTGATTATTAATTTATTTTACCTAGAACCTGCCAGAAAAGTTGGACCTTAGGTCTGTGTGAATATTTTTAAAATTTTATTTTATTTTAATTGTTGTAGATTTGTAACTCTCCTTTCACTAGCAATTGTGAAGAATGAATTTACTTTTGTTCATTCCTCACAATTTTTACTACTGTATCCTTGCATATATTTTAAAGAAGATTCATAAACTCTGGAAATACTTTGACCTAAAGAGTTTGAAAGTATTTTTATATCAACCTAGAAATGCATCTTCTTAATTCAACTCTTCTTCTCTCTGGGGCTACCAGATGTTATGTTTTTGTTCGTCATCATTGGCATGAATAATTACAACTAGAGAATCTTCATATTATAAAGTAATCAAGTTGACACTAGCTGGATTGCCTTCAAAATACCTCTTCAAGACCTTGTGGGTTCATGGATATGTGGAGTATATATTATTTGCATTGAATTCTGTGACTCTCTGTAACCATTCCTAATAGTTTAAAATATTACTAGATTTATTAAACAAATATATCTTTTAAAAAACTCACAATAAACCCATAGGACAGAATAGTTACCAAAATACTAGGTTATGGAAGCTTCTTCAGATAACTTTATTTCTTGCAGTATATAGTACTTCAGAGATAAAAATATTCTGCAAGTTTTTCTAGGCCAGTGGTTCCCCATGTGCAGTCCCAACACCAGCATCATCATCATCACCTAGGAACTTGTTTAAAAAGCAAAACTCTCAGTAGCCAGAGACCTACTTAGTCAGAAACTATGGAGAAGGTAAAGAGATCACCAACCTATGTTTTAATATTCTCCCAGCTTATTCTGATGTACACTCATTGGAATCAGGCACTTATTTGAAGAAATACAAGTTTGAGAACCATATGCTTAGATCATCCTGCATACTCCCTGTCTGCATTTTGTAAATGGGGGGAAGTGGAATACAGGGAGTACATTATAACCCCCATGTCTTGAATATTCTAACTCCCTGGCTTTCCTCAGGTTATACAAAAACGCAGTAACAGACCCAGGATGAGAACACATGTTTCCTTACTCATGCATACCTGAGGTATAGAATAATAGAATATTAAAGGTAAAAAGACTGAGATGTAATTAATGTATGTTATGTTCTTATGTATTATGTATTTCAGATTACAAGTTACTATACTCATAATTGTTTAATGTCTATATTTTCTACTGAATTTGAATCTCTATAAAGTGAAAGACCATAACTATTTTGATCATCATAAATTCTATAGTCTTCACAGTAACCTATAACAGTAGCTGCTTAATAAATATTTATTGATCAAATAAGGATTGACTATATGAATGTAAAACTATTTTCTCTAATTCCAGAGACCCATAATAATACTGAGTTTCAATCACATTCTTTTTCTAATCTGGTAAAGTTTTCTTTTTTTCTTTCTTGTTTTTAATTCTCACCTAAGGGTGTTTTTTCAGGGCTTTGAGAGAGGGAGGGAGAGACAGAAACATCAATGAGACAGAGGAACATTGATTGGTTGCCTCCCATACATACCCAAATTGAGGATCTTATGTGCCCCAACCAGGGACTGACTGAACCCACAACCTAGTTATGTGTCCTCACCAGGATTCAAACACACAACCCTTCAGTTATGGGACCATACTCCAACCAACTGAGACACACTGGCCAGGACTAATCTGGTAAACTGTTAATAAAAACATTTGTACTCTGCTGAACTTTATGCATACATAAATTGACAGTTTGGAAGGAGTCACTGGAAGGTAGAGAAGAATGATTTATATTGTTTAGAAGTGTGTTGGAGTGTGTCTCAAAATACAAAATCCATGAGATCTTTGAATTACCTCTGATTCACAGAGAACCCTGGAAAGAAAGGAAGAGTATTATGCTTTTATATTAAAAGTACAACTCAGATAAGAGAATAATCAATTTTTTATTTCTAAATACACACCTCTACAACTTAACCTAGGGCATTTACAAAAATATATTTTCTCTTTATAAGTAAATCAACTATAATTCATCTTGACACTAATATGAATGCATATATACATTATATGTCAAACTTTCCTTCTTCAGGTTAAGTGAAATGAAAGCTATATTCTAAAAGAATACCTGAGACTTTACAGGAGTGCCTAGAATAATCCTTTGTGTGAAGACATACAGACAAGGTTTCTAACAGAAAGCAAAGCATTAGAGTTTAGACAGGAACAGAAACCAAAACTGTAAGTTCCACCTCCGATATGCACCAGTTGTGTGACCTTGAACACACGTCTCCTTCTCTGTTCTGTAAAATGTTGGATAATAATAGTACCTTCCTTCTAAGAATAAGAGTATTCAATACATTAAAATACATAAAGCACTTAGACATAAATATTACTTAGTATTATAGAGAACAGAGCACTAAATTAGGACTAAACCATGTTCTACATATTTCTCAAACAATATGCTCTCAAAATTAAAAATAAATTGGCTAAAAAGTCTTTTCAAGCAACTAGATTTAAGTTTCAAATATGGGAAGGTCTCTAGTCTCTCCTTTGATCATCCCCCCAATCCACAAGATGTAGGTCAACCAAATGGCATTTTGTAAATTACTTTGAGAATGGCAAACACTACAGAAATAAAAGGTAGTAACAAAATAAAAAACATTCAATTTATTTGTATAGCCTGCCATGCCATCCTGGCCTTTGGCTTCTCCCTTGCCACTCTCCCTACTTAGACACCAGGCTTCCAATAGGCCTGCAAACATGTTGTTCTTCCTCATGCTTAGAACCTGCTTACAGCAAATGTTCTAATCACCAATTGCTTATCCTTCAGGCTCTGCTTAAAAATCATTTCCTCAGGGAAACTCTCTCTCAATTAGGGAGAGGAAGAGGAAAAGGAAGAAAACCTCTGTTATATGCTTTTGTATTAACTGTACTTAGGCTATAATCGCAATGAATTTTTATATATGTAAAGTCTGTCTACTATTCTAGACTTCAAGCACCACAAAAGTGAGCTATGTGTCCACCTTGTTCTACACAGAGTAGACACTAAAAAACAAACACAGAAAAACCTGTTGATGGAATAGGTGAGTGAAGCATCCATCTAACCTGGTGATAAATAAAGTAAAAGAAAACGTTAAAGAGAAAAGCCAGATTCCCGGTGTTCTCCAACACTATCCTTTTATTTTATATACCTAAAAAAGTCCCAGTGGGTTTTGTGAGAAAATAAAATCTTTTTGACGTTAGCCTGTATAAAAAAGCTAAAAAATAAGCTTGATGCTGGACTTTTCCATAAACATACTGAAAAACTGAGCTGCTCCTGTATACATATTTCTAACCATGTAAATACACAATGAGGAGATATTTTTCTTTCTTGCATCTAGTATAATTTTAAATATTGTTTTTAAAACAGCAATCATTTGATTACAAAATTAATTTTAGATTCTAAAAATAATCCCCTGGTCCTGCTCTCACCCAAACGTTAGTGCAAGTCTGCAAAGATGCCTGACCCACCGCACTTAGCAGATGCAGCAGCAACTGCTAAAGGAGAAAGAAGGATCCAGGTACCTTCTTTTGGTTTCTTTGTAGTCCAGTGATGAAGCTGTAAATGTGGATGTTGTCCAAATTCAGAAGAAACAGCAAGATTGTTTATTTGAAATACTGTCTCAGGCCCAAATATTGTCTCTCAAAAGAAACAAAATGTAAGAAAGGACAGAATGTACATTTTTTCCTCAGCAAACCTTACAATAACAAGATTTGACTTGGGGAGTAATGAGAGTTGATGTACCCAGGGGAAGTAATCTAAAACAGAGCTAGTCAATTGCTGCGAATAAACTGGAAAACAGTATCAGGAAATAAAACCTGGAGTTAGTAGTGGGGAACAAATTGATAGGAATTAGCAATAACATAGTACAAAGTCTGGAGAAAGTCAATTAGGAAGAGATGCAGAGCTGTAGAAAAGTAAGAGATTCTCAAGTTGGGCTCTCAGTAGCTCCTCCACTCCAAATGTCCCTGGATAATTCAGTGCCTTTTTCTCGCTCTCTCCTCTGCATCATATTGATTTTACAAAGCATCCTGTACCTCTTTGGTGTCTACACCTTCTGCCCCCAACATATGAGAAGTATAGGCATCAAAAAATGCAGAAATGATTCCAGAAAGGCAAGAAAAGAGGGATAGAGTTGCAATAAGGGAAGGAAAAAATTCATTGATCTTTCATATATAATTGAGTCCTCATCATAATCATATAAAATACATGTGATTGTTTTCACTTTACAGATGAGCATGCTGACATACAATGAGGTTAAATTACTGGTCCAGGATCTCACAGCCAGTAAGTTTCAACACCATGATTTCAGACTAAAGTCCATGCATCTTCCACCATCTCCCTTAGGTTCTTGTTATCTTCTCTTTATTGGCCCTTTCTGTTTTTAGATGCACACTCCATCTGTAAAGTATCCTAAACAATTCCAGTGTCCTGTCATATGTTTAGAACATCACTATCTCCCCAGGCATATTATTATGTAGAATTATGTTTCAGGACACTCATCTATTTAATGAAGCCAGTTCCATCTCATCTCAGGTACTCAGTCACCAAGTCACCCACTCCTTTTTTGTATCTATTTGTACTGCTAGTATTCTCCCATTGAAAACAAGACTGAAATGATTACTCTGGTTTAGTTTAGAAGTCAACACACATTTTCTTTGAAAGGTCAAACATTAATAATTTTCATCTTTGCACTCGATATACTCTCTGTTGTGATGACTGAACTCTGTTGTATAAAGCAGCCATTGATAATACATAAATTATGATGTATCAAAAACAATAAAATGCTTAGGAATAAATTTAATCAGAAAGATGAAAGGTCTCTCCACTGAAAAGTACAAGACACTGAAGAAACAAATAGAAGAAAATACAAAATGATGAATTAAAAGAATTAATACTGTTAAAATGTCGATACTTGCCCTGGCTGGCGTAGCTCAGTGGATTGAGAGCGGGCTGCGAACCAAAGTGTCGCAGGTTTGATTCCCAGTCAGGGTACATGCCTGGGTTGCAGGCCATGACCCCCAGCAACCGCACATTGATGTTTCTCTCTCTCTCTCTTTCTCCCTCCCTTCCCTCTCTAAAAATAAATAAATAAAATCTTAAAAAAAATGTCGATACTACCCAAAGCCATCCATAAATTCAATGTAATCCCCATAAATAGATTCCAATGGCATTTTCCACAGACATAGAAAAAACAATGCTAACATTCATACAAAGCCACAAAGACACTAAGTAGCCAAAGCAATCTTGAGAAAGAACAAAGCTAGTGGCAACCTATTTGCCTATTTCAAACTATATTATGAAGCTATAGTAGTCAAAATCATATAGTACTGGCATAGGAACAGACACATAGATCAATGAAACCAAATGCAGAGCCCAGAAATAAACACACACATACATGATAAACTAATATTTGACAAGGGAGCCAAAACACACACAATGAGGAAAAGACAGTCTCTTCAATAAATGATGTTAGGAAAACTGGAAATTCACATACGAAAGAATAAAACTATATGTCTATCTCACACCACTCACAAAAAATTAATTTGAAATAGATTAAAGACTTAAATGTGATTTACTCATTTTGAAGAGAAACCAGTGTACATAGATGTGAGGCTGGAAAACCAAAAAAATCCTGAAAGAAAAGAAGAGCTATTGACCACAGTCTTTGCAATGACTTTTTGGGGTATGGCACCAATGCCTAAGAAACGAGAGTGAAAATCAACAGGTATAATCACATCAAGCTAAAAAGTTTCTGCAGAGCAAAAGAAACAATAAAAAAAAATAAAAATGCAACTACAGAATTGGAGAAAATGTTTTCAAATCATACATCTGATAAGTTAATATCAAAAATATGTAAGGGATTCATACAACTCAATAGCAAAAGAAAGCAAATAATATGCTTTATAACTGGGCAGATGACCTGAATAGATATTGTTCAAAAGAAAACATACAAATTGCCAACAAGTACATAAAAATGCTCAACATCATTAATCACAAGGAAAATGAAAATCAAAACACAAATGAGATATCATCTCATACTTGTTAGTCTGGCCATTATCAAAACACAAAATATCAGCAGTGGCAAGAAGGTGAAAGAAAGGGGAAATATTTGTACATTGTTGGTGGGGATGTAAATTGGTACAGCAATTATAGAAAACAGTATGGAGGTTCCTAAAAAAATTAAAACAACCATATGATCCAAAAGTAGCAAACCTACTTTTCAGTGTGTGTCTAAAGGAAGTGAAATAACTATCGTGAAGATGTATCTGCACCCCTATGCTCACTGCAGCACTGTTCACACTAGTGAAGACGGTGAACCACCTTAGTGTTCATTCATGGATGAATTAATAGAGAAAGTGTGTGTGTGTGTGTGTGTGTGTGTGTGTGTGTGTAATTCAGCCACAAGAGAGAATGAAACCCTGCCATTTGCAAAGCCATGGATAAAACTTGAGGACATTAATGTAAGTGAAATAATCAGATAGAGAAAGAAAGTACTGTGTGATCTAATTTATGTGTGAAATCCAAAAATGCTGAAAACATAAGAGTAGAATGGTAGTTGCCAAGACCTGGGATGGGAAAAATGCACAGGTGTTGGTTAAATGGTACACACTTTCAGTCATAAGTTTTAGGGGTCTAATGTATAGCATGGTGATAAGTGAACAATACTGTACTGTATATTTGAAAGTTGCTAAGAGAGCATACATTAAATATTCTCATTATACACACGCAAAAAGGTAATTGTATGAGGGGACTGATGTACTAACTATCATTGTGATAATCACTTTGCAATATATACATGTATCAAATAATCCCATTGTACCACTGAAATTTACAAAATGTTAATATGTCAACCCTATATCAACATAAAACATGCAAATGAATTCAATAAAATAAGTAGTTACTTTGTGTTTGAGAGTGTTAGCCACTTCTTTTCTGGTATGTCACCATTCCTGGCCAGCCACTGTCCCTACCTAAATAGACTATTAGATTTCATTGAAGTTTGTAAGATAATTGAGAATCTTGCAAATATTCACAAAATGAAACATGAACATGGACATTGGGCTTCTCCCTATAGCATCTTTAACAAATGTTCACCCAACTTCCATGTAAACACCTTCCAAGGCAAACATATGAACACGTTAACCTGCAGCCACTTCTCGTGTGGGGTATTATTCAGCCATTTAGTTATTCATTCAGCCAAATTTTTTAACATCTGTATATTCTAAATAAAAGTGAATTAAATATGTTTCCCTCTTCAAAATAGTCAAGGGAAAAGAGGCTTATAAGTAATTAAAAGTCAAAATGTACAATACAAACTGTCATAAAAGTTTATATGAGATACTAGATACAAACTTCATTTTTAGTATCTGTTGCAGATGCAAATGATAGCAGGGATTCTCCATTTCATTAAAAAAGAAGAAAATAAGAATAAAATAACTGCTCCCAAACACTTCTTAAAGAAAATTTCTTCAGTGATAGAAAAAGTTGACATCAAATTTACTCAACAGATTAACAACAACAAAAAATATGTCAAACAGAAGGAGTCCTGATGAAACGTTTAAACTGACTGTGAAACCTAATGTTGGCAGAGTGTCTTACAGGCACCAAAGGAGCCAGTTTGATTACTGGAATTTTCTGAATGCATGTATCCATATCTTTACTGTTACAATAGATACATCACATTATCTCAGCCTCCTGCCACTAAACATTCAAATCCTGTAACTAACTCCCCTTGTTGATTTCATGCTCAATCAGCAACCTTCTGATAATGGGGCTTCCTGAGCAGCTTGCTCATAGGGGTTGAAGGTAAAGCTTGAGCTGGTGATATTAGCTCTTCCTTCACTGTATGGTGTTCTGATTGATACATCAGTCCCTTGAGAGCTCTGTTATCACAAACTGCCATCCCACAAGGGGATACCAATGGAACACTAATGTGAACAAGTTTTGAATATGAAGACCTAAGTTCTAAACCTTGTACCACAGGGAATTCCCTGGAGAAGTGCATGGAACACTGTGGAGTAAGGGTTTCATCATTGACAGTTATCTGCGAGAGACATAGGCACAGAAGCTATTGCTCCTTTGACAATGGTAAGTTCGTAGGCTTCACGAGTAGGCCTTTTTGGCACCCTGTTGCGTATAATCCACTTCAATACTGTAGACAGCTGAAACAATTATTGGAAATTTCCTTTGACTCCTGAAACAGTCTGATAAGCTAAAATCTGCTGGCGACTCTCCCTTTTCATTCATAGTTCTCCCCATATATTTTAATAGCTAAGTTTTACTTGAAATGCCTATACTAAATTCTCTCATTCTGATTGAACAGATGCTGATAAAAAATTATTGTATTTAAAATCCCTAGAAATGCACTTAAAGTGTGTTCAGCAGAGCTCACAAAAATGTTTAATATTTCAATGTCAGATAATAAAATACTTTAAAAATAACTTCTAAGAAGCTTAAAGAAAAAAGGTGAATGAATAATCTTCCTAAGTATACTGCAAATATACACAAAGTACCATATCTTACCAAGAAGCACATATGACAACTTAAATGACATGGTTTTATGATATAATTTGGTTACTTTCTTGAAAATAGCAATGATTTAATGATATGCGAGAGCTCTCATAATACAACATCATGCAAAATTGACTTTCCATGTTGATCTTATACTCATTATTACTAATATGGAAATCCTAATTTAGTGCAAGGGCAGTAACAAGTTGTGGGAAGCAGACAGAGATCTGATACAAGGATAAGGAAGGTTATAAAAGTGGGGCACAGATAGCATAACAGAGGGTCAGCAATAATAGAGCATTAGGAGAGCTCAGCATCTCAAAGATAACTAATTGTCCTGGTAGCAGAGACAAACAGAGTGCAGGGTCCAATGAGAGAGAGGAGAAGAAAGGCCCAGTTATAATGGAGACAGTAGTTGACCGCTATAATGGTCATGTTCTGAGATTATCTCTACCTTTATTTATGGTTTCCCAGACATATGGGGGGTGGTAGTAGGTGTTACATGAAGTAAAACAGGATTATCTTTATTTGTATTGATTATTGTCATGATTACCAAAGTAAAACATGTTCCTTGGGGGAAATTTTTTTTTAAATATTATGAAGAATTTCAGGATAAATGTAGTAAATTAAAGAGAGGATCTTATCTCAGTTCTTTTTTCAACCCCACTAAAATCATACTAAGGAGACTGCAGTGGTATAACCTACCATAGTAAAGAAAGCAGACAAGGATTCACAGTTAGCCTTTAACTTTCTTGGATCTTAGGTGTGCAAAAAAAAATGAGGAAGTGAACAAAAAACAAATTAATTTTTCCTCCTGGATGCTAGAATTCAGGGAGGTCCCAGTTGTTTCCCAATGAAAGGAAATATGATGAGATCATAAATAAGAGAATATATTGAAAATTTGCATGAGAAGTTGTTAGAAACCAGATCCTCTCTGCCACCTAAATGAAAGGCAAAGAGTTTATTCCCTCTGAGGTGAGAACCAGAGATGCTATGGCATAGGTGATACCAGGCCTGATTGAAAGAAAGAGAGCCAACGTCTCATGGAAAACACAGGGATTAACTGAAACTGTGTACAGTAAACACTGATGCTGACTCATTTTCCCAGTTCCAGTCTTAGATCCCTGACTATTCCTTACTTCTAGAAAAAACAAAAACAAAACAAAACTAAGGATATTATCAAGAAAAATTACCCACTGATACATTTAGAAGTAATAAAACAAATAGCTAGTTCTTTGCCCATTTATAAGTCGATTAGCTATAGCAAAGCATAGAGATCTTATAAAAACCTTTAAGGTCTTGTTAAAGGTCTTGTTGAAAACCTTGTTTTCAACAAACAACAAGTCCTGGCAAGGTTGTAGAGAAAAGAGAGCCCTGTTGGTGGGGATGCAGACTGATGCAGCCACTGGGAGAAACAGTATGGAATTTCCTCACAAACCTAAAAATGGAACTGCCTTTTGACCTGGCAATTCCACTGCTGGGATATGTCCTAAGAACCCTGAAATACCAATTCAAAAGAACCTATGCACCCCAATGTTCATAGCAGCACAATTTACAATAGCCAAGTTCTAGAAGCGACCTAAGTGCCCATCAGCAAATGAATGGATCAAAAAATTATGGTATATTTATGCGATGGAATACTACACAGCAGAAAGAAAGAAAGAGCTCTTACCCTTTGAGATAGCATGGATGGAACTGGAGAGCATTATGCTAAGTAAAATAAGCCAGGTGTTGAAAGACAAATACCATATTATCTCACCTATAAATTGAACCTAATCAACAAAACAAGCAAGCAAGCAAAATATAACCAGAGACATTGAAATAAAGAACAAACTGACAGTTACCATAGGGGAGGTAGGAGGGAATCATGGGGGAAAAGGGGGAAAGTCATCAGGGAACATGTATAAAGTACACATGGACAAAGCTAAAGGGGGTGTAGGATTGAGGGTGGGAGATGGGGATGCCTGGGGCTAGGGTGAGTGGTGGGGTGAAATTGAAGACAATTGTACTTCAACAACAAATAAATAAAGAAATATCTTCTATTTTTTAGCAACTAAATTTTAATTATAACTAGACATATTTTCCAAATTTCACAAGAAAGTCCCTAACCTAAAAGACAGAGAAGGAAAATAGAAAAAGATATAAAGAAGAAAAAGAGAAAATATAGAAAGCAGAAGATAACTTCAAATACTAATCTCTATATTTTCAGAAAGATAACAGTTAAGAAGAATGTGTTTTTTTAAAAAGGAACATAGTGTAAAAAAGAGGAACTTGGGTTAAGAATTAGGCAGGCACACTAAAATAGTGAATTGACAACTGGAAGATGTACTTGAAGAAACCTCCCAGTAATCAGAAAAAAATTTAAAAGATATGGGCATTAAATGAGAAAAAGAAAGCTCAGTTCAAGAGGTATACCTTCCAACTCAAATAAGAATTCTAGAAAAAGATAGAAATAGAAAATTTTTCATAACTGAGACATAATTTTTTTCAGGATAAAAGAACTGCTAGATACCCATGATATTAAATGGAAAAAAAAATCTCTCAACAAGGTACATCATGTGATATTTAAGAATACAAAGGACAAAGAGAATATTCATTCTAAAGATTTCTTAGACAGAAAAATTGTGATCAAAATATCCATAATTATAATGCCATTGGATTATTTTTGGACCCCAGGAGTGTTAAACATTGTCTTTAAAGTACTGAGAAAAAATTACTTCAAAACTCTGAAATTATACACCCATCCAAAGTGTCAATCAAGTATACGAACAGAATTACAACATTGCTAGATATTAATAGTTTCAACAAATTTATTCCTATATGCCCTTTGACATGAAGTTGTGTTTTATTAACATGAAGCAGCAAACTAAGTAGTTGAGAAAAATTATTTAAAGTAGGAGAAAATAAAGAAAAATTCCAAGATAGCAATAAATAGTTCCAAGAAAATAGCCATTAATAATGCCAAACACTTAATAACAATTAATACAGGCAGATGGGAGACTCCAAAAGTGATATCTACAAGAAAAAAAAATTAAACTGATCTGTTATAACATCTGATTATCTAGATAGGACTTTCATGTATATGTTTATCAGAATTTATGAAGATAAGGCTCAAGAAAAGTTAAAAAACAAACAAGACAATTATTAACTTCAAGAAAAATGTATGAATAAGAGGAAGTATAATCATTGTAAATCATGCAATTCAACAATACACATTATTTTTAACTATACAATTAAGCATAGAATAGTGAGTATTCAAATTTTATCATATTAGTATGTTGATATGATTGATGGAAGGGGAAGTACTTGTGATTGTTAAGGGAAACATAAGGAAGATAATTTTCAAACATCATTATAAGGAGTCAATAAAATACACTTAATTGGTTAAAAAATTAAAAAAAAAAAAACCAGCAAGTTAAGTAAACTACCTAGACGAAAATAATTTTTAAAAAGTAGAAAGTAGTTGCCTCTGGAAAGTTGAATAAGGGAGTAGGAAAAGCTATTTTTTTATTTTAATTCATTTACTATTATTTAAATTTTCACATTATACATGGATATTGAATTGTTAGAAGTATTTAATTAAAAGAAAACACACTTGAGAAAAAAAGAAAAAAATATTTGTAATTTCTTCCTCATTAATAATCACTGTAAATTATTTTGGTGTGAATCCTTCCTTTAGGTCAATTTTGTAATATATGTAAAATAACGATATATATTTTGATGAAGTGACAACAGTATACAATTTCTTTCAATTATAGAATTATAAACACATTCTATATCATAAGCAATTCTTCCATATTTGCAATGAGAACAGATCATTCCATCATAAGAATACACAATTTATTTAATCATCCTCTGTTTTTTTTAGAAATTTAGGTATCTTCTAATTATTCATTATGATAAATAGCACTGCTATGAATATCAGCTCTATATCTGCATGTTATTCTAGACACTATCCTTAGAATTATTTTCAATACTTTTCTAAAAATTTCTGTGTTTGTTAGTTATTGATTCAAAAGATGTAAGCCAGTATTTTTCAACTATTTTTCATTATTTACCCAAGGAGACCTTTTTAGATATTTCTCTGAATCACTTATTCATGTAATTTTAATAGATCAAATACTCTGTATATCTTCGTATATATATTTTCTGTGCTTTATACATTAAAAGAATAAAATTTTGTCTTTCCACTAATCAATCCAACCTATCAATTTATCTCCCCATTGGGGGGTGTTATCAACCCTGTTCAAAATGTATGGTATAAATATTCATTGGTTTTTAGTACATTTTACCCAATTCCTATCCTCAAAGACATTGTCAACTTCAAGTTTAACCAGCAGCATTTAGAAGTACATTTCTCCGCTTTCTCAGAAAAAATGTTTGTAAAATAAGTTCACAAACACATTTTAATGAAAGTGTCTCAATATGTCTTAATGTTTTTATTTATTGATTTTAGAGGTGGAAGAGAAGGAGAGCTAGGAAGTGGAAGGGAGGTGAAGAGAGAAAGAGAGACATTGATTTGTTGTTCCATTCATTTATGCACTCATTGGTTGTTTTTTATATATGCCCTGATGGGGAATCAAACAACAACATTGGTGTATCAGGACAACACTCCAACCAACTGAGCTACTGGCCAGAGCTCAATACAAATCTTAAAACTGCATTATTTGCTTGTAAATATTCCTCAATGCCAAATGTACGAATGAAAATATTTATTTGTTTCAGACTTTGCCCCACTATTGTGGGACAATGGCTCATTTCAAACTTTCAAGCAATTTACATTTAGAAAGTATGCTTCTGAGTGTCATCATCATTCTCAATATGATTTAGATTTTTTAAAATGCCAGTTTGGTATTGATTCAACCAGAATGGTCAATTATATCCTGTAGATCTTCTTGAGTTCTCAAATCATTGACCTGGTCAAGTCAATTTGTAATTAGACAACTTTTTTAAAGTGTTTTCCCTCCAAGACTATAATAGCGGTTACAAATTGTGAATTCTCCCAGATTTCGTGACTATCTAGGTATGACACTATTTTTATCTGTAGCAATTAAGGATTTTATTTCCTTTTTTCTTCCTCCTTATAGCAATATGTTTTATTGAGGTATATCTTGTGTTTGTAAAAGCAGTTAAAAAATTGCTTAGAACACTCCAGGACTGGGTTTGTCAGCTTAGTATTAGGTAGAAAATCATATTAAACCATCATCTTTTAATTCAACATGATTAAATATCAGCAATTCCATATAATTGAATTGAATAACTTAGTCTTCATTTACATAGCCTCAAAAAATATGAAGGTCTATGAAGTATTAGGACTGCCTAGGCCTTGCCACATAGATTTTAAATATTCCATTGATATGTGTATTCTTTATAATGAGACAACACCCAAACAAAATTTAGCCATAAAGGATTAGATACTTTACTATATCTGCATCATTTTCAGATTGACAGAATCACTGTCTGGTTTCCTACCCCAAGTCAGGAAAGCAGTTGCAATCCCTACCTTATGTAGTGAAGACAACACAGGAGTTGAAATCAGGGACAATGAACTGCATTCCAAGACATTTCTTGACAAAATTTCTAGTCAAGCAATTTCTTGACTGTGTGAGTTTCAGCTGCTGCTTCATCATTCTTTAATTCTCGGTAATGGTGTAGGTATTATCTCCTCAGAGAGTCCTTCTCTGAGTATCATTACAGTTGAAATCTCCATAGCATCCTCTGCTCTCCCTTTCCAAAAGGCATTTATTATACTAAAAACAATTATTTAATGTCTGTGTTCCTCACTAAATCAGAAACATGAGGTCATAGAGATGTTTGTCTTGTTTATTCCTTTATCCCTGGTATCTAATACAACTCCTGACACAAAGTAAATGGCCAGTCCACTTTTGCTCAGCAAATATGCGAATGAAATAAACCTAATGGTTAACAGCCTCAGTTTCATCATGTACGAAGGGCATATAATAGTTCCTGCCTTGCCACTCACAGGGTTGCTACTGTGTACAGTTAAGGATATTTGGGGAGACTTAAGTGAGAAAGAGTATATACATTTTACCTCTTCAGGATGAGATTTCTCAAATCCAAGAAGGATAATGTATGTGAAATGTTTTGTGAACTAAATAGCTCTGTACAGGAAGGATTTACTATTGATATTCATATAAGTAAAGACTTTCCTATATTCATAAGAATTTTTTAAGGCTTCATTCCAGTGGACTAGGCTTCTTGTGGCTACCTACACATCTTTCCTTACTTTCCCTAATTCATTACATGTACAATTTTCAATCTCTTAATGTGGACCCCCCCCCCTTTGGTGAATTGTTTCCTCTCCCTGGGAACATATCTAAATTGTTAAAACTCTGCGTGAGTTACAATTCAGCCAGAAAACAGAAGTCACTCTAAGTATTCCAAGTAGGAAGGGTTCAAAATGGAATTATAGGCTTATACAGACATTGAAATGGCTGGGAACAAAGGTCAGAAGAATAGCCACCAAAGATCCTAGATTCCTGCCACACTGAATAGGGAATTCTCAAAAACTGTCTAGAAAGTCATTACAAATGTCAAGAAATGTCACCAGGAAGCAACCACAAATGGTTTCAGTGGTTCCAGTGATAGATAGGATCCTGGCAAGCCAGATGAAAATCTCATGAAGCTGCTTCCAAATCTGCTTATATTTCCTCCAAGAGATAATGGCTTCTCTTAATATAGCTTTAACTCCCGTAAAGACAAAAATAAACTTTTGCAAGTGGATCCATTAGGAGTAATAGTAGCTACTCTCACTTCTACCTCTTTATTTCTAGATGCTTATATTTTGGTGTTGGGAGAAATGGTTTTATATATAGGTCATTGATTATAAGCAGCATTTTAGGATAAAACCAGAGCTCTGCAAGGTGTTGTCATACTACCTGAGCTGTAACTACATCATTAAAAGGTGCTTAAGAGTAAGAGGGTACATGTAAGATGTGTTAATCCTGGGAGCATGAGTCTAATATCTCTCTGCAGCTGTTATATTAATGCTACTTGGAATACTGTGACATAATGTATAAAATATGGAGGTTGATGCTGACAAAAACATGCTTGCAAAGGAAAACCAATTTTCTGAGTAAAGAGCTACTTAATGAGGACAAGTAGATGCTTCTTCTATGATAAAAGGCATCTTGTGTCATCATCCTGTCACTATGTGGTTTTATGGTCCTCACCATAAAATCCCAGTAAGAGTGCAGCACTGGTCTCTGCTGTTGGCAGACTGGATAATCACCCATGGCAATAGACAGATCAGCCCATGTGTTGTTCATCTCACACATAACTTCTCTTGCTGCTGTCATAGTCATATCACATAATAAATGTTGTTCAACAGATAATTGAGAAGTTCCTCTGCTCATGAACCATTGAGGAAACATAGAGATGGTTGGGGAAGGGGGCTTACTAACATGGACAAAATAGGCCATCTGACTCACATAATTACTCTTTGCAATGGATGCCCTTTGATGAGCATTTATATTGAGACACACATATTCTCACAGTTTATGCTCATTTCCTCCAGCATCCTGTCATCAATTTTTCAATCACGTTCTGTTCTACTGCATCACTATCAGCCAAAGCATTAGGAACCATGAATTTATGCATGCCTTTATCTCTGGTCACCTCTTCTTCCAGGAGAAGGAAACAACCAAATGCACTCCTTAAAGTTCTGGCCACTAGGAGGATTTTCTTTTCCCACTCTTTTATAGAACCCCCCATGATGCAACTATGCTGCAGCAGCCCACTTTCAAACAATGCTCATATGTCATACAGGACCACCTGCATGAATATTTTCCTTCCTTTGACTACTGCTCAGATGGAACTCCATGTGAGGTCAAGGTGTGCTCTTAGGAGAAATGGCAATGCAACAGGAGTAGTTACATTGGAAGTCTGAGACACTTGGTCAACAGTTACTATTGAATTTCACTTGTTCTACTAGCTGTTTTATAGATTTTCTTAAAAAATATTTTGAACATATGTGATTATATCATCATTGAATAAATAAGGATGTTAATTTTCCTTTCCAGTCTATGAATTTTCCTTTTTCTTATCTTACCATCTCCACCTCCTATCATTTCCAGTACAACACTGAATGGATATGGTGAGAGCAACTAACCTTGCATTGTTCTTGATAGTAGGGGAATAATCAGTCAATCTTTTACCAATAGGTATATCATCTGAAGTTTTTTCATAGATACTCTTTACTGGCTGAGAGTTTATCATGACTGCATTTTTAAATGCTTTTTCTGTGCCTGTTGAGATAATCATTTTTTTTTTTATTTTGGACTCTTTTAATATGGTGACTGAAAGTTTGGTTTTTTGACTGTTAAATCAACCTTAAATTTCTTTGATAAGAATCATTTAGACAACCTGAATATTCATTTTACTTACTGTTAGATTCAATTTGCTAAATTTTCATGAGCATCATTTTTCTCTTGATACTTTGTGTATCTTATGCATCTGGCTGAATGCCAGTCACTATGTGTAGAAGAATACTAGAGATTGAATTAATAGTATTTAGGCTGGAAAAAGGCCATGCTTTTTCTCTTGTCAGGCAATTTATATTTGGAATGAGTTATGTTTGGGTATTATTATTACTATCATTACTTTCAATGCATCCCCAACTTCAAATTCCTCCATTGATGGGAAAGACTTTTTTAGTCTTCCAGCTCCATTCTCAACTTTCAGCAGTCCTGACACTACAGAAAGGGTTTCTCTTCCTATCCCTTCCCTAGTTGTAAATTGTTGTTACTTATTTACTAGCAATAGGCTCATGGTAGGAGCAGGGGACATTACTTAGTTTTCTTGATTCAGGATCAATCTTAGACTAGGCTTGTGCACCTGTGATTCAGAGTTAAGTGTGTCATCTTTCCTGCCATTCAATTCCTATGTCAGCCAAACTCTCCTCTCTTTCACCTAGAAGAAGATCTCAGCTTTTTACAGTTATAAGATCCCGAGCTCAAGACATTCAATGCTGCTCTTTCATGCGCAGATGTATGTTTTTTTACTCTAGTTTCCCTAGAATCAGTGGATGTCTGTCTAATTCCTGGGGCAAGGAGAAATGGAGGGTTTTCCATCCCTTCCTAGAAGTCTATAAGTTTTTCTTCCATTTTGCTTTCAATGGCCTTAAGGGTAAGAAGATGTGTCATTCTCCACTACTGCCTTCCTTAAGGTAGTGTCTTATAAGTGAAGAATCAGAAAAGTAGACTTGGCTTTTCTTATCTCCCAGGGCTAGCCAATCACTTCCAGCACTTACGTATCTCCACGATGGGGGTCTCTCTCTGGTAACCAGGGCAGTAATCTTTATGTTTTGTTCACTACTGTTTTCTTAGCACTGGATATTGCTGGCTGGTACATAGTAATACTTAATTTTGATAATTAGATGAATGTATGCTAAAAAAGAAAGGAGGACAAAAATCAAATGATATAAATTCAGAGAAAGTATCTTAAGTTTGAAAATGCTTAGAAAATATGGTAATTTGCTTTTTTCCCTGTGGGAGCCACTGGGCTGAGGATTGTGGCCTCTCTTCTCCATGCCATGGCGTGTACTCATCCACTGATATCAGCGTACTCTGAAAAGGAGGAATCATCTGGCAAAATGGCACTTTGCCTGCTGTGTTTGTTCAGGCTCCCACTCAGCCAGATATTGTGAACTCTGTTCATTCCAGCTTGCGCAGAAACAATAGACAACCCTATGCTGTCAGTGAATTGGCAGGACATCAAACCAGTCTGAGTCTTGGGGTACTGGCAGAGCTGTGGCTTGAATTCCCAGAGTTCAAGGTGATGGGACTCACCATTCTGGCCAGGGTGCTTTTGGAAATATGTGTTGTGAGGACTGCATATTTGCACCAACCAAAATCTGGTGCTGTTGGCACCACAGAGTGAACACAACACAGAAGCAATATGCCATCTGCTCTGCCCTGGCTGCCTTGGTCATACCAGCACTGGTCATGTCCACAGGTCGTCGTACTGAGGTCATTCCTGAATTTCCTTTTGTAGTTGAAGATAAAGCTGAAAGCTCCAAGAAAACCAAGGAGGCTTTTTTGATTCTTAAGAAGCTTAAGGCCTGGAATGATGTCAAAACTGTTTATACCTCTCAGAGAATGAGGGCTGGCAAGGGCAAAATGAAAAAATGTTGTTGTATCCAGTATAGGGGAGCTGTATCATCTATAATGAGGACATCAGTATCTTCAAAGACTTTGGAAACATTCCTGGAATTACTCTGCTTAATGTAAGCAAGCTAAGCATTTTGAAACCGGCTCCTGATGGGCACATGGGCCCTTTCTGCATCAGGACTGACAGTGCTTTCCACAAATCAGATGATCTGTCTGGCACTTGGCGTAGAGCTGCCTCCCTCAAGAGTGACTACAACCTTCCCGTGCACAAGATGCTCAATACAGACCTTGGCAAAATATTGAAAAACCCAGAGATCCAAAGAGCCCCCTGAGCACCATGAAAGAAGATTCATCACAGAGTCCTGAAGAAGAATCCACTGAAAAACCTGAGAATCATGTTAAAGCTAAACCCATATGCAAAGACCATGTACCGGAACACCAATCTTCTCCAGGCCAAGAATCACAAGCTCTGGATGGATAGAGCAGCAGTGGCACTAGAAGCCAAATCAGATGAGAAGGGGATTCCAGGCAAGAAGTCTGTAGTAGGGAAAAAAGGAAAGAAGGCTATTGGTGTTAAGAAGCAGAAGAAGGCTTTGGTGAGAAAAAAGGGTTACAGCTACCAACAAACCAGCCACTGAAAAGAAGCCTACAGAAAAGAAAACTGCCACAGAAGAAAAGATGCCTACAGCATAAACTTAAATTTGTTTATTCCATAAAGGTCAAAATCACTGTGGACAGCTAGTTTTGAATAAAAAAACAAGTCAAAGGCAAAAAAAAAAAGGCAATTTTCCTATCTCCTAAAAAATGATTTCATGACCTTGTCTCATGATACAAATGTTCTCAGTAGCCTATTCAAAATACATTATTTCTTTAGGGAAAAACTTCCCTAAAGAACTAAAGTTAAAAGCAGTTATTAATGGCCCATCCAGGCCATGTGCCATTGTGGTTACTTTAACCAGAAACACAAAATTTGACACATTCACCGCAACATAACTTGCATAGTTGGTCTTAGCTAGACTTAAACATGAATCTCAGGTTTTCCATATCCTAGTTGTATTATTATGGACAAATCACTTACCCTCTTCTACTCTTTTCACATCTGTGTAATTGGGTTAATTGCAATATCGTCTAGGGCCACTATTATGATTACCTTCGAAATTGTGGCTATGTATACATACATGTATGTACATGTGTAAGACCTCATACAGTATTTAGCAGCAGTGAACATAAACAATAATTTTTATTTATCTCGGTTTTATTTTTCATGGTTCCCTGCGACCATATCTTACTTACCTCTGTGACAAAACTGTACTTTCTAGGATCATAGGGCTGATTTAGAGATTGTATAAAAGATGCCTTGGTAGGAAAAGTGTGCACTAGGTCCACAATTTCTTCATAAGTGATTCATATTGAACATGGAAATGTTAACAAGGAGGGCAAAAGTACTTCCTTTTGTATGTTTTTCTCCATTTCTATTCCATAGAACTCCCCACTCCTGTTTTTTATTATATCACCCATTACCTGGATTAGAATCCGGATGAGAAACATTTGTTTTATTTTTGCTGAAATACAACTGGTCTCCAGGGAATCAAATTCCTTTGATTCCACACACATTTACCTGTCCTCTCTATACATAAGACACAGTGCAGGACACAGGAAGCATGAAGGAGATATGTTTCTTATACTTAAAAACCTTGGGCAGTGGGAGTCATCAGTAGCTTGGGCCTCGGACAAGCTGACCTTGCCTGGAAGAAGAGGAAATCTGGATTTTAACAAATACTTGATACTATGTGACCCCCTAAAGCACCATTTCACTGGGTGATTCTTGTGCTTTCGAAATAATGGCAATATTTACACTGACATGGTGATTTCAGTAACTGAAGGCATATTCACATTTTACCTCCTTCTATCTTCACCCCTGTATGGTAGAACACATACTATTTTTTAAATTGAACAAATGAAGAAACCAAGTTTCAGAAGGGTTACATTTCTTTAAATTAATCACAGGTTTTATAGCATTACCTAAGCCATATTTAAAGTCCTGTGATGACCTATTTTAGTTTTTTTTTCCCCCAAGCAATATAATTAGAAATTATTTCAAGTTCTCTATTATAGAAGTAAGAAAAGAAAGAAAGGATGCCAATAAGTAGCAAATGTTCAGAAATATAATACTGCCAGTGACTATGACCAACCTGTGGGAGTCTGGTATAATAAAGTGAGCACAAGAATTAGTGATAGAAGGCCACTTATTAGCTCTGTCATTTCACAAAAGAAACTAAGCTTCCCTGACTACTACACACCTATTTGAATGGTCAAAATCTAGAACACTGACAACACCAAATGCTGGAAAGAATGTAGAGCAAAGAGAACTCTCATACATTGTTGATGGAAATGAAAAATGGTAGTCATTTTGGAAAACACTCTGACTATTCCTTGCAAAATTAAATATACTTTTACCATAAGATACAGGAATCAGGCTCCCTGGTATTTACCCATAGGAGTTGAAAATTTATGTCTAGTCAAAAGCAGCACAAATATGCTTATAACAGTTTTATTCATAATTGCCAAAATTTGGAAGCAACCAAGTTTCACCAAGCAATCACCCTCAGTAAGTGATTGGATAAATTAACTGTGATACATTCAGAAAATAAAATATTATTCAGCACCACATAAAAGACCTATCAAGCCATAAAAAGACAGGGAATTACCTTAAATATGTATTATTAAATGAAAGAAGCCAATCTAAAATGGTTTTATGCTGTATGATCCCAAGTATATAATATTCTGGAGAAAGCAGAACTATTGAGATAGTGAAAAAAAATCATTGGTTGTCAGGGGCTGTGGGAATGAGGGATAAATAAATAGCACAGA
Source organism: Phyllostomus discolor (assembly GCF_004126475.2). Classification (NCBI taxonomy): domain Eukaryota; kingdom Metazoa; phylum Chordata; class Mammalia; order Chiroptera; family Phyllostomidae; genus Phyllostomus; species Phyllostomus discolor. The sequence goes on along the minus strand of NC_040908.2, from coordinate 105,264,383 downwards.
GGATTTTTAGGGCACTGAAAATACTCTGTAAAATGTTTTTATGATAAACACATGTCACTATATATTTGTTCAGATATATAGAATATACAACCTCAAGAGCAGGCCCTGATGTAAATTATGAATTTGGGTAATTATGACTTGTTATTGTTGTGGATCTCAGTTTCATCATCTGAACTGTGAGGAGGTTGATTATAATAAATGCAGGCTTTACTCTTCACAGGCTTGTTAGAATGGTCAAATTATATCATGCATGTTAAAGTGTATAAAAGTAAGCTAAGGAATGTGGTATCGCTAAACATATTAGCCATCGCCATTATGACTTGGCATAAATTGGGTCTGATGTCATAAACACTATGAAAGTACAACAAAGGCTCAGAAACCACTTCTTGCTGCCAGGGTAATCAATGTTCCAAGGTCAGAACATAAAAATGAGGGGAGGAATAAAAATCCAGAACAACAGAGCAGCAAAGTAAAATTGTGTCAGACTGACCTAGAATAAAACTCTGGTTCAGAAATACGTGAGATATGTGGTCTGGATAAGTTCTCAAACGTATGTCAGAGTTTTGTTATCTTTAAGCATGGAGATGAGGTGCACTATTTTAGCATTCTTGTGAGAACTTAATGAGAAATGTAAATACAACTTAATATCATAACATATACAGATGTTCTAAACATATTAGCTTCATTATTCTTATTTCTATTCATTTACATATTTGTCAAAGCTTATTTGAACATCTGGTATGTGCCAGATTTTATGCCAGACACGGGGAGCACTAGTCCTTTCTCTCCTCTGCCCCTTACTTTAGAAAAGCTCATTCTAAAGGCTAACAGCCACTATCAATGTCCTGCTTCCATAGAGTATACTGATTCAAGTTCTTCACACTACCCTTCTCAAAAAAGTCATTGATTAGCAAGTCCAATGACAAAAGGTATTGTGATTTGGCAGAAGGAACACTGTGATTAAGGGAAGAGAAGAAGAGAAGCAGGGGTAACAAGAATTGGACTAGAGATGAGAAAGGATAACCAGGCATCAGGCAGAACCCAAAGGAATATACCAAGCCCAGGAAAAGGTGAGAATAAAAAGAGATCTGAATATGGAGGAAATAATATATTTTCTCTTTGTTCAGTGATTATGTATTGAGTGCCCATTATTTGCCATGCCCTCCTCAAGGTGCATAATCAAAGACACCTTTATTGCTGCCAGGTGGTGATGCCTGAGGGGAATTTAGGATTTATTATAAGCCATGGTTTAAAGGTAAAAGATTTCAGATGCCATTACCAATCCCTGAAGTCATTTAGTCACCAGTGTGAGCTATAATGGATTATTGATCTCATAGACTATAAAGGCTCTCAAAGATCTATCATAGGCTATCGGGTTAATCTAGCAACTGAACACACATACTCATTTGTCTGTGTTCATTCTCATGTATAATTCCTCCTTCTTGAGTTAATGGGAGTCATGTGTCTGTTTCCAAGGGGAAAGAAACACTTTTTTAGTTTTTATGCTTCAAATACTAATGAAATAGTAACCAGAGAATGAGGCCTTTGAATGCTGAAATCTGAGTCTTTCAAATGTATTAATTTGTGTCCATTATTATGAAAACTTCAGAAATAAGGGCCTAGCAAGTTTTATTTTAATTTAGATTCTTTGTGATGCTATATTATATATATATATATATATATATATATCATGTCTTTGCTGTTTTTCATTTGCTAAGTAAGGGGTGTGTGTGTATGTAAAACAGAGAGAGGAACAGAGACAAAGAGACAGAGAGAGAGAAAGAGCACCATGTGGCTTTCTGCCAACATTCCAAGTTGAAAGGCCATCTCCTGATTTGCCAAGAGTAGAATGAAATGAATGAAAATGTATGAACCCCTGAAATATGAACAACATAATGGAACTACTTGGATAATTGTCAACATAAAGCTGCAAACATGCATTATCTGATGGCCATGCTCTACATTCATGAAAGAGACATTTCAATAAAGAGAAAAACTATGTCACGGTGAACACCTCTTTTCTGTACAGAAAGTCAATCAAGGGACGAATTTACCTGAGTCAAGACACTAACTCAAATAAGAGTGATTATTCATTGGGAATATATACATGGTGGGACACCAAAAAAGACAGAATTATCTTCTGGAGGGCGAGCCCCTTGTATAAGTGGGTGTTTTCCCTGCTAGGTGAGTGTTCTAGGAACCCGTCTGTATCAGTTTACCAGCTGTCATTATTGTAAGAGGCTGTGTTCAGCTTCAGTGAATTTTTTTGAAGACTCTTTCAATATGTTTGCCCATTCCATGATGGCTGATTTACTAGCTTGCCTTCCCACACTGTCCTGAGTGCTCAGCAGTTTTTGACCAGAAATGGCGTGACACCCATGCCCCACCCTCCCTATTCACCTGATCTCACCCTGAGCAACTTCTTTTGTTTCCCCCGATGAATAAAGCCCTCAAAAGGAAACATTTTGCCAACGTGAAAGAGGTGAACCAAAAAAATGGCAGAAGCACTAAAAAGTATCAAAATTGATGGGTTCAAAAAACTGTTTAAGCAGTAGAAAAAATGGCTCAATAGGTGTACTGCATCAAATGGAGAGTACTTTGAAGATGACTGAAATTTAAACGTGTAAGAATAAGTACACACTTTTTACAAATAAATTTGCGGGGGGGGGCGGTTGGATTTTTTCATTCATTTATTTATCTCTGTCAGGAAGGCTTTGTGCACTATTCCAGATATAAAGGGTGCTCATAGATGCTCTAACATAGAATCAAAACCATGGATTTTTGTGTCCAGAAATAATCTTTCATTTTGTTGATGAAGAAACTGAGACCCAGAGAGGTTAGGACCTGCTAAACTCTTCTAGAAATGAGGAAAACCCTAGGTAAGAATGCACTCCCCTGTTTTTAGTCCACTCTTCAGTTTTCTCTCTCATCTCTCCTGAAACCAATCATTTCAAAGGGTCTAGATACAAAAATTGCTTCAACTCAAAACTGTACACATCATTATCATATACTATTTTAAATTAAGGATACCACTGCAGATACAAGTTCTACTTAGTTCCAATACTACTTAAAAATGCATCCTTTCACTTATTTATTGCACCTATACTGAAGTGTAGGGCCATCTAGAATATTCTGTAGAAAGTTGTTAAAGTCTCATTTCAGGTATGGATCAGTAAGAATATAATAAAGATGTCTCCTAACAGAGGACACAGTACCATCCCACTGGCTACCATAAAAGCCCTTTGTGCTTCCCAGGTCTTACTCAAATCCTTCTCACTGCTCGAGGTCCAGTTTAAAATCCATCTCATCTGTGAAGTCTTCCTTGACCTTTTCCCACCCTAATCTTTTATATCTGCACTGCAGTTCTACCTATAGCTGGTAAGCATAGTGTGCATTTCATTATTTTTCAGTTTTTCATGGGATTACATTTGTCATTCAGGCTAGGTTGATTAAATGGGAGAAGATGTTCTCTGGAACTCAGGGTCTTTTCCTCATCATCAGCTCTATGGCACCATAAGAGAAGGTCTAGCATATTAATTAAGCCTGTGAGCACACCATTGGGATGTATGTAAGAGACATTTTCAATGACTCTATGGATTCAAGTATCTCTACTTGTTTTGACCAAAGCCCATGTTCTAGCTGTAGGCAAATCAGCCAGATTTTGTTCACTTAACCATGGGTTTAATCCCTGGAGCATTCAGGTAATGAGAAATTACCTTGGAAAAGGAAAAAAAGTAATCATGGTATTAACAATCCCTTGCATTTTTACATTTGTATTTATTCTATAGTTTAACAATCACATACATTTTCCAAATTTATGTAGCATAATTAATTTTTGTAATATTTTGTTGAATAGGTAGTATAAAATAATGGTTATAATTGTGAATTCCCTAGTCAGTCAGACTCTCATTTCAATCTAACATTCCCTATGATTTCAGCTTCCTCAGCTCTAACATGGGGATAATAATGTCCTCAGTTTATTGTAAATGTTAATGGAGATAATGCATATAAAGCAATAAACCTAACTTTTGGCAGAGAAAAAGTTATCAGTTGATCTTAATCATTATTAGCATCCTTTTTATTATTATAATTGATCTATTATTACTGCAAAGGAGTTGCCTCCATGCCACTCTGCCTCATTAATAAAGGTCTTGGAACCTGACTTAGAGTCTGCACTAACTGGTCCCTGCAGTTATCTTGGTTGATTATAATATTCACCCACACTTTTCAGTTTGTGGGCTTTATCACACCCAAAAGCCTTCTCCTCTATTCACCACAGCCCCTTCAGTCACACAGTAATAATTGGTTCTTTCTATTATCCAAATATCTCTGCCCCATAACCACTAATTCAAGCATGCTTCTTTCTGACCATGGTCTCCTGTCCTACTTTGTCCAAAGTCATGTGGAACACATTAGCACCTCATTTCATTCACACTTTCACCTACAAATTTTACTCTCCTCCTGCCTTCAATTACTTTTATTACAAGTTTAGAACTTGCAGCCTTCATTTTAAAGCTTTCTTAATCTCTTTTTCTTCCCCCTCTATTTTTAAATCAAATCCATCTAGAAAAACCCCACTCCAATTTAAAACTATTTTCTTCATTCTTGTACTTAGAAAGTCAAACATAGTTTTCAGAAAATTGCTTAATAGATTAAAACTGCTTTAAACTTATGGTAAATAACCTTAGTAGGTCTTCAAAACTGCTAAATAATTCTACTGTGAATCTCTAGGCAATTTTTCACCCACTATCTACAAGAACTATTTCAGATCTCCTCAATTCTTCTCAAACCTCTGAATATCTCAGTTCTTCTCTTCAACAAGTACCCTTATCTCTAAATTCACACAATTGCTTCCCTTTTCCTTTCTCTCTTGCTCTCTCTCTCAGCCCACAGAGAGAAGTGATTTAAATGGGTAAGTGTTCAAATTTCTATACATCTAACTACCAAACATATAGACGTGCAATATCTTCACCATTTCTCTCCTACTTATTTCTCTTACACAGAGGAGAGTCACTCCTTCTACCTAAGTCCAATCACTTTCTTGTGCTCTCACTCCCACTACTTCTTGCCATCTCAGTAGTATTGTTTATCCTTTTGACAAAGTTCCTTAACATATCTTGTAACTACCATAGGCCCCAAATCCTGCCTCTCCTGCCATTATCGCCTTAGCTAATCTACTCCTCATTCTCTGTGTTCTCTAGACAATTTCCAGAAAGGAAGTGTCATACTATTTTGTTCACCATTTTATTCTCAGGGCATACCAAAAGGCCTAAAAGCTTGATGATGCCAAATAAATAATGACTGATTAATTAGTAACTAAGTAACTTTCCCAAGGCTCTTGAAAAGACTAAATCAAAACCCCAGGACATTTTTCTAGCAGTGTCCAAGCTGGTCTCATCTTTAACATATTAGGGATGAGTTGAGCTGACTATGGACCAGGAAAAAAAGCCAGTGGTATATTCCCTGCAAGTACGTTTCCACAATCCCCCTGATCACTAACCCAGACTAACTAATAGTTCCAAAATACCACCAAAAAGAGGAAGAAGAGGAGGAGTAGATAGAGAAGGAATATGAAGGGAAGGAAAAAGAAGATGAGGGGGAAGAGGAAAATGAGGAAGAAGAGGAGGAGGGAGAGGAGGATGGGGGAAAGAAGATGAAGAAGAAGAAAACTAAGACTTTGTAAAATTAAAATCTTATTTATCTTTAGAGAAAAATGTAAGAGGACTATAGAGGAGATAGCTTAAGACAAGCAAAGCTGAAACCATTTTGTTTTCATTTCCCCTTTTAAAATGCTTCCCTTTCATATTGCCTTCACTATAATGGGCCTCAAAAATCATCTTTTTTAACACTGCAAACCAAACAAGCTCTTGGCATTTCTGACATGAAAGAGGTCCCATGATTTCATGCTTTTGCAAACACACACTGTGAGCAATCAAGGGAAAAGGGAAATTAAAAACTAATTCTGCTGTTTATTCTATTCATTTATTTTATCAGTCATATCAGTCTCACACTGAATAACAATCAACAGGGTCTGACAGACACACTGGAGGAGGCCAGACATCTTCTCTCAAAATCTCCAGAAACCTGGACAAGAAATGGAATAACAGTTCTTGGGGAGGGCTATCTAATTATGTAATCAGAAACATCAGCACTCACATTTCCAGTAAGTGCAAGACTTCCGAAATCAAAAGTTGCAATGGGATAGCAATAATTTAAAAACTGGAGTTCCTCAGTCACAAGCTCAAAATATTTCACAACCTCAAATCATGACAAGGAAGACTGCCTCCAGAAAATTTTACACTTAGAAGAATAGTAAGCAATTACTAATGTTTATCTGTGCCTGTTTCTAATTACAATTATATGATTCTCCTTCCTTGGATTTTGGTAGTTTGGAGTTCGCCTTGAGGCCAAAGATGGCCCCTTTAGTGTAGATTTCACTTATGCATCAGCAGCATTATGGAAATTATTCATAATGCATAAAACCAAATTGTCCATCAGAGAAAAGTCATTTGCTGCTTCTGAAACTCTCCTCAAGGGTTTGGGGTGATTATTTGCTTTAATTATGCTTAAACATCAACATCACAAGTAATGGGGGGAGGCTAACTTTTCCCAAAAGAGTAATAAATATATGCAACAGAGCACACTGCACAAAGGGATGTTACCGAGGCATATGGAATTCAGGCTTAACAGTGCTACCTCTAATGTTTGTAGCAGTCAGTAGTAATTATTAATGTATGCTTTACTGCTCCCTTTATTCCAAAATAAATCTCAGTCAAGCAACCAATCAATACGTATTTATTGAGGATTGGCTGCCGGTCAATTTCCCTGGAAGCAAGCTCTGTGATAGATATTTGTGTGCAAGAGTGTATTGAAGATCAACACCTACAGGAGAGTAAAGGAAACAGGTTTGGAAAGAGGGAGAAGCTGAATTGCATTGAAGTCACAACTAAGGTCTTAGCTGATCATAGAATCTGCAGATAGCTCTGAAACTAGATGAAGCTTCACCTCTGAAGAGAATCCTTCAGATTGAAGCAAATGAACCAACTCCCCCCCCACCCAACGTTTTCCTACCTCCTCCACTCTCAGTTGACTAGTTATTGGTACAGTTTCCCCCCAGTGAGACAATCTCCAAAGGTCTGGTATAGATGGTCTGGAAACAGTGTCCCCTAAAACATCTATTATATATCTGCATTATAAGCCCCCTGGCATTAGGGAAATATAGAGAACACATAATCCATACCCATAAGAGAAAACTCTTATTTGTCCTTTGTGCCCCATACCAAATATTTATGAGGTCTGTAGGGATTTCCCAGAGCAAAGCTAGCTGCTTCCTCCACTTTGTTCTCTCATCACCACACTCGTGGATTTGCATAACTTTTGTCAAAATTAATCATGTGTCATTGTTTCCTGGTCTGTGTCCTATACCAGGCTGCATGTTACTGGAGGATAGGCTGCATTTAAATGCCACTTTCCTAACAAAAACCTTACAAACCACCGTATGTAAATAACTGTACTCCATTTATTATTCTCAATCACATCTAGCACATGCCCCTTCTTAGAATTTATCCTGACTTGTAATTATTAGATTTGTTTACTTGCTTATTGTCGAACAATTTTTGAAGCCATTGTTTTATAAGCATATTTAAATTTAAAAAATCATGTAGCTGGTGTATCCCACCCATGGTCCACAGTTGGTATGTAGCCCAGTATGGCTATGAATACAGCCTAACACAAAGCTATAAATTTACTTAAAAACTTTCTTTCTCATCATTTTCATTAGTGTTCATGTATTTAATGTGTGGTCCAAGATAACTCTTCTTCCAGTGCAGCCCAGAGTTGCCAAAAGTTTGGACATCTCTGAAGTGCCCATGGTTTTATATTTGGACTGAAACTCATTATTAACGCATAATAAATTCAGTTCTAGTTATGTATTTTAATAATGTTGGAGTTAAACAAGGCTTCCATTTTTCACAGCAGGAAGCAAGTTTCTGAACAATATTGTTATACTGTACACATTATTTATTTCAAAACCTTGATTTGAGATACTTATTTCATGGCAGTTTTTTTTTAAACTTTATTTTTAGAGCAATTTTGGGTTTAAACAAAACGGAGGGGAAGATACAGAGATTTCCCACATACTCCCTGCCTCCATATATGCCTCCCCTATTGTCAATATTTGCTTTAATTGATGAACCTACACTGATACATCATAATCACCCAAAGACCATAGTTTAGGTTAGAATTCACTCTGGTCTTGCACACTCCATGTGTATGCACACTCCATGTGGATGGCTACAATGACATGTGGTCATCATAAAAAATCAGACACTCACTCTAATACAGGATAACACAATGGCTAAAATGCACTGACTGTGGAGTCATGCAACCAGGTTGGAATCCCAGTTCCAATCTTGCAAGTTATGTGACATAGACATGAAATTTTACATCACCATTGTGTTTATTTTCTGACCTTTAAAACAATAATAATAACAAGACTTACTTTATAAGATGTCTGTGAGGCTTTAAGGGACTTAATCTATGGAAACTGCTTACAAACATGCCTGATACTAGGAAGTGTTATTAAAGATAGTAGTGTGCATTAGCTTATGGGATTGCTGTTCTGTCACCTTTCTAATAACAAAGTAAGTGAGGCAATGAGAATTATAACAGAAGGATAGAAGACAAGAAGGAAAACCTGGAGTAATGTAGAGTGAAGAGATATTGGTTCAGAAGTGAAAGAAGGCACAGCAGTGGGCATTAGGAAGGAAGGGCGCCACAAGAAGAGAGGCTCAGAGTGGGAGGTGGAATGCTGTTAAGAAACATTGAACCTGATTATTAAAATCTGGGCCATGACTGAAATTATGTCAGAAAAGAAGCAGCCATTTCCTTCCCCTTCTACATCTTCCCTTTTTGCACAAATGGTCAAGAGTTCTTAGAACCCAGAACTCAATTCAGTCCTAAGGCCTTCAAAGGACTCTAAGCTTCTAAGAACCAACTGCTTCTGACATTGTTTCTGTAATAAACTAAGTTCTAAATTCTAACGAGAATTGTATCATGAAGAGTTTAGATACAGTCTTTTATCAAGTTTTTGGAACTACCAGTGGAAAAAGGAATAGAAATACAATGAAAAGGACTAGACTGCTGGTAACAATGGCTGATACACAGACCCCAAAATGATAATATAAACCATCTGCTAAAATGCACACTTGGTTAGTTGTAAGCCACTGGGACCTCTTAAAGGCTTTACCATGTTAAGCATGTCTGGAATCACACTGGTTATTGGGTGCTCAGAAAGGAAAGCAGACTCCAGCTAACCCTGAGCATGAGTAGTCAAACGGAAGCAGGAATAAAGGAAAGAAGACCATTAAGTAGCCTCCTCTGGGAGCAGCACAGGAACAAAAGGAGGCTGGACAGATGTATTTTCCTAAATGTTCTAAACAAATGTTGCAGGTTCTGATATTTTTCTGCTGTTTGAAGAAAGGGAGCTACTTCAGAGAGGTCATATTGAGGAAAAGTGAGATAATTTTTTCCCAAAAATTATATAATTCAAGCTTTCTGTGAACTTCCAGTTTCTTTTATTGAGCACTTACTCTATGTCAAAATGAGGGCAAATTACTTAAAGGCAGTATCTTATTTATCTTTATTTTAAAATTCTATGACTGGATGATTATTACTGCATTTTATAGATAAGGGAACTGATCATTACAGTAAATAAGAGAGTAAATAGTTTCCAAAAAGTCACAAACTAGTTTGTGGGAAAACCTCAAATTCCCCACTAGAACATGTAACACAATATGGTTTGTACTAATAAGAGGTCACTCCATAGGCTACTTGGCTCTCTATTTCCTAGATTAAAAAAAGAGAAACTAATAATAAAAATTTGGAATTTCACCAAAAAACTTTACATTTGTTTCAAACATAATAGGCTTTTGCAATTTCAGATATGTTAATGATTCCTAGAGGCAAAAATGGTCTCTTGCATTTATAATTTAGTAAATTATCTTTCCTAAGTAGATTGCATTAAAAAGCTTTCTAACAGATAATAAACATTACTAGATACAGAAAACAAAGTTTACTTTTCCTTAAAAAAACAAAACTACTTGAAAACAAACAAAGCTACTTGAAAACAAGACAAGCTAGGTCTTGTCACCTATCCCAACAATCAGTTTCTCACACACACACACACACACACACACACACACAGAGTCTTACAACTTCCTATCTCCTCAAGTACAGCCAATACAGTTGTCCATTATAAACACATTACATTAATTTAGTCCTCTCTTTTCTATGTTGTTAACTTGTTGCTTTATTCTGATTTTCTATACTGTATTACTGCATATTAACTCTTAAGAGAAAACTTAGAATATCTATTCCAAAGCTCAGCTAAACTGTATCAAAATTCTTCCAGGCCAACATAGTCCTTTAACCTCTGTTTAATCTATGTTCCAAATTTACAGCTAGAGAAAGAAGGTGATATTGTTTTCAAGAAGGAAAATGTTTTGTCTTGATAAATTTTGGTATATAAAATCACTAGCTAATTCCAGGAACCAGAATAGAATTTTAAATGCCATCTTTTACTATTATTTTTAAAGAATTTTTTGAGCCAGCATAAAAATAGGAATGGTGCGAGTAGACTGCTGGAGATACATCAGACGTGTAATTAAAGCTATAGGTGTGCAGAGTACTGTCAGCCCAGACATGTATTGTCACTGATTAAAAAAAAAAGAGCTACAGACTTTTAAAAAATCTTTTGACAGTTAAATATACCAGAAGCATTCCCAAAATTTTGGAAATATTGTACAGTGTGTGTCAAAAAGAAGTCCCATTCTTTTTGTGAAGCTCTCTTCAGTGTTTTATGTTCCCATCATTTCTGTCCCCTCCTCTTTCAGTGATACACATGTCATGTGTCTGTGGACCTGAAGGGAAAACTCATGTAAACACAATGTCTGCATGGAAATCATTATGATTAGTCCTGACTGGAGACAGTGTCTACTGAATGTGATACAAATCCAATGCAGTGTATTATTTAGAGATTTTGCAAAAGAGAAGCTAAGCCTGCCTACCAGATAAATTATGTATAAGGCTTACCTTTTCTTAAATTCTAATGCCCAGTTAGATCAAATATTAGTAAATAAAAGATTTGCCTTTTTTGAGTACCACTATTTGATTTGAATCACAGAATAGCCATTCATTGATTGGGAGAAAATTCCCATTTGGGAAACACTGGAAGTTAAATGCAGTACCAGAATATGACACTAATTAGATGTCATGATTCTATCATTTATGTGAGAGGCAATAATAATACCAAATATTTGACTAAATGGAATGATGAAACAGGACTCTTTTGGTTGGAAGTAGCAAAAACCCAACAGAAGCTACCTTAAACAATAGTAAGAACAATAACAAATAACCCTGGTTGGTATAGCTCAGTCAATAGACTGCAGGCCTGTAAACCAAAAGGTCACCGGTTCATTTCCCAGTTTGGGCACAGGCCTGTGTTGTGGGCCAGGTCCTCAGTGGAGGCGTGTGAGAGGCAACCACACATTGATGTTTCTCTCCCTCTCTTTCTCCTTTCCTTCTTCTCTAAAAATAAGTAAATAAAATCTTTTAAAAAAGATTTTATAAAAATAACAAATAACATTTATTGAGAATTTACTATATTTCAGCATTTCTCATACATTATCTCTCAATCCTCAGAGCATTCCATCATGTAAGTACTATTGTTATCCTTTTTATTTTTTGACAGATAAGTAAATGAAGCTCAGAGAACCAAAATACTTTATCCATACCCACAGAGCAAGCTAGTAAGTCATAGCTTGAGATTGGGTTTGACACAATTCAACACTGAAGCCCAAGCTTTTAAATGCTATACCTCTGAGAAAAAAAATTATTGGAAGAAAACTAGGGGTGTTCACAAACCAAAGGAAGAAGATAACAGTGCTCCAGGGAGGCAGGAAAGAAGACGGGAAATAAAATCATGAATTGTCTTACACTATAGTCTTCTTGCATCCTATCCTCTTACAGGGTAGCGTCCTTCGTGTGTCAGGGAGAGTAGGCTCCCAATCCCTCACTTTCACCGCTACAGAGGAAAGGACACAGCCCCACCATGACCAATACCCAAGACTAGAAACATTACTGGGAAGAGCTCTGCTGAGTACCTACCCTTGGACCTGACACTGTGCTGGTGAAATGCTACAAATGGTCCATCTGCAGGTTTGAAAGAGATGAAAAGGGTTATTGAGTCACATGGGTTATGGGAACACATGGAAGGATTTAAGGAGAAATAGTTCCCCAAAGAAGAAAGGTACTATTAACAGAAAAATATGCATGCACTTGCATTAGGACAGAAATAACAGTGAGTGTCCAAGGTGCTTGGACGCAGAGGTTCTGGATGCCAGCCTTGGTTCCAGGATGAATGAACCAGGGCCCTTTGGGGACATTTTGTACTCCCCTGTGTCCTCTAACCTGTCTTTTTAAAAAGGATAATCATTCCTGTCCAAACTACGTTACATTCCTTTCAAATAAGAGAATGTTTTCAAGGATTATAACCATGCCAACAAGGCAAGGTTTTGTACTACTTATGATGATAAAAATGTTTATGAATTAAGTAAATTGTGGGCAAGATGTTAGCTTATTCAGGAAAGGAAAAGATAGAAACCCTTTTCAAATACTTTAATATTACTGCATAATCAGCAAACTTTAAGTGTGAAATGAATATTAAATATAAAACTTTCTAATTTATTATTTAAAGCACATATAAAAAGAAAATTCTATCACACTTTTCATGCTCCTATAACAAAACAATTATACCAAAATCTTCTATAATACTTTTAATGAATTAACTTTATATTTTTGCATTCATTCTTTAATTTGTCTATGTACTTGCATATTCATCAAAGGCATATTAAACTTCTACCATAATGAGTCCAAATTAATAGGCCGAATTAATAGGCCAAATTAGTAAGCAGGCAGCCAGTGAGACTCTGATGACTTCATTCAACAAATCCTTTAAGTTACAATGACCTCAAATTTGCCTGATTTACTGATTCTGATGAAGTCCTGCTCCACAATAAAATATAAATTTTCCCCAAGACAATGAGAATTTTATAATCAAATTTAAATTTTTTAGGCAAACCCAATACTACTGAATGACTTAGCTCATATTAGTCCACTGGAAGAGTTAAAGAATTTCAAGATGTATTTGGATAACAAAAATTCCTCTAGGGAATTTGAAAACCCCTTGAGCCATCTTATGCTAATAAACCCCTAATCTAATTTATACAATAAGAGCAAAGTGGCTTTACAGTGTCTACTCAAAGGGTTAATGTGAGGAAAAAGCATTTGTTACTTATTATTACTTAGTAATATCCAACCTGGGAATGGAAATCAGAATAAAAAGTCCTTCCTATTTGTCTACCACTATCATTAAGCACCCCACATTATTTTTGCTCAAGCATTTTTCATCAGATTAGTAAGTCTCTTTTTATAAGTGGCATGAAGAAAGACAGTTTCTTTTATTCCATAGTGGTTCTAAGAAAGACTTCTCACCCACCACCAATTCTTTCATGCATGGCACTATATAAATAAATAACTCCTATGGGTTACTGTATATATCACTAAGCAGACCATGCATATCTTGAAAGAATATATATATATAAATATTGAGGCCAAATGTGTCCAAATCTCCAGGGAATCAAAATAGTACTTGGAAAAGAAATTTTTTTCTTATCTTAAAACTCACAAAGTTCAGCATTGAACACTCTCATACTGACAGGAATTGGAATAGCCAGAGTTTCTTTTTGTCTTCTAGAGTTATTTTATTCAATGGCTAGAAAAAAATTACAAAACTACTTTGAAAGCCAAAATGAAAAAGGCACCTTCCAAATGGATTTGGATGCAAAAGTTCTTGGCCTCACTTGACAGAACAGGAGCCATTCACTGAGACCCGCCTATCTCTAAGGCAAACACCCCAGAACAGCCCAATCTATGTTCCCAGAACATTTAAATTTAGACTATGGTTTACTCAGAAGCCCTCCAAATCTAACACATTTATAAGCTCCCACTGAAGTCATATTTGTATTCAGTACTGGATACTGCTAACTGCTATCTGCTAAAAGTGGTACAGTTTGCTGAAATTTCTATTTTAAACCCAATGTCATTTGTTAGAGTAGTTAGTCTGTGCAGCCGTATTCTCAGTTCCCTGCCAAATGGCAAACGCTGTTTTCTGGAAGTAGCTAACAAAATGCTTCCTTCATGATAAACCAGGCTGCTTTTCCAAGTGTTTTAAGGGCATGTTCTGCTGAGACCTGAGTCCTCCTATCACTTATAGTTGTTAGTGAAGAATTTTCCCCAACAAGGGAGACACTGTATTGGGGGGAAAAAATACCCTTTTGGACAAAGGAGAGATCCTAAGACCCTACTGTCTTCTACTTGTTCTTGAAGACTAAGTATATTTGCTCCTACAAACCAAAACAGCAAATAAAATCTAAAAAAAAAAATGAAAGTACAAGAGATTTCTCTTAAAAGTGTTTCCAAAAAATGATAAGTAGAGAGAAGAAACTGTCACTAAGAATAGAATTTCTAAATGTCTGAGCATCATGTCCTTTCCTAAAAGTGTTCCCTGACAGGCTCTGTCCCTGCCTGCCCACCCAGTGTCCACATTGTCTGAATTACTTCTCTGGAGTTCTAGACCTGGGCCATGGAAGGAAAGCCCTGTCTCCAGCAAAGCTGACAAACAGTGGAAGTGTCCCCAGGACTTTAGCTCTCAACTGAAGGGGCTCCTCCTCCCAGAAGCCTTCACTGACACCAGACTTGATTAAGTTCCTCCATGGTAGACTTTATTGGAATCCTGTACTTTTCCTTCACAGCCTTATTCTAGTTACACAAATGTAACTATATGATTATTTTTAATATTACTTGCTTACTGTCGACTGTTTGGGGGAAATGAAAAAAGAAAACAGATGTCAATAAAACAGGAGAAAATAGCTGGCTTAAAACCATAAAAAATTAGGATGCTGCTCCAAAATACCTAATAAAAAATAGAAAAAGATGAAAGAAAGAAGAAAGGAAGGAAGGGAGGAAGGGAGGGAGAGTAATGGAGGGAATGAGGGAGGGAGGGAAGGAGGGACAGAAGAGAAAAAAAGGAGAGAGGGAGGAAGAAATATTCACCTGAGGGAACAGTCCAAAGTAAATAGGATTAAGATGAAGCTGGATTTGGAGTTCAAATGATATGACCACTTTCACTTTCCCTCTCTCTTTTCTGAGCTCTGTTTCCACAGGTTACCTCCTTTTAATGACCTAACTTCATGGTTACGTGCTTACTGTCTAATGCCTAGTGGAGAATAAGAGAGAATCTGCTTCACTAAAAACTCAACTGAAATCATAAAATTGAGTCCTTTTGGCCAGGTCTTCACTTGGCACACAGGCCCATTCCTGATCTAATCAATGTGGCAGGGATTTGTGGGCATGCTAATTTGCTTAAGCCAATCCAAACTCATTCTCCAAGCCAAGCATAAGGTTACCTTCCAAATCTCATGATTGGAAAATTCAGGGTATAATCAGAAGGCAAAACGTAAGAATGGATGTTATGGTGACAAAAAATAAATGTCTACATCAAAGACCAATTAGATTTTGCATGGGAAGCCACAAAGAGGTTTTCAGTGGATGAGAAGCAAAGCCAGATTCAGGCTTGTAAATGATTCAGTGTGGAGTAGTTAAATGTAAAGGGGAGTTTGTTAACAAAACAATAGGATTCGATGACTGGATAGGAATGATAAGAGAGTGTAAGGAGAAAGACAGCTCTGAATTATGTAGCTCCCTTGAATATAGATGTTTCTTCCATAGATTAAGAACAAGGAACAGAATTTTAGAACTCACCAAATACTGTTATGTTTTACATTCTGTAAATATCAGCTTTTAATTTAAATAGAGATTTGAGAATTATTTGGAGCATTTGTTAATCACTACTAAGGTAAATTTAATGGGCTGTCATCCCTCAAGGGCAGATTAAAAAGAACAGTGAATTACAATAAATTGAAATCATAATACCTAATCTCACTTCCCGAGTTTTAGAGAAGACACAAAAACATAAGATATTACAGGCCCTAAAGTAGCCTCTTATGAGTGTAAAAGCTAAAACTCAACTAGAGGCATCCACCAGCTATGAAATGAATTTTTGTGCCTCACACCCAAATTCATATGTTGAAAACTAATCTCCAATATGATGGTATTTGGAGATGGAGCCTTTGAGAGGTGATTAGGTCATGGGGATGGAGCTCTCCTGGATGGAATAGTGCTATAAAAACAAAAGAGAGAGAGATCCTAAAGAGGTCCCTTTCCCCTTCTGCCATGTGAAAATACTGCAAGACGACAGCTGTCTCCGAACCAGGAAGGAGATCCTCCTCAAGTGCCAAATCTGCCTGCCTTGAGTTTAGACTCCCCAGCCTCCAGAACTGTGCAAATTAAATGTTTGTTGTTTAAGTCACCCAGTCAATGATGTCTTTATTATAGCAGCCCTACTAGACAAACATAACTTCTGTACTATTTGCAGTAAACATGGGAAGCAGGGGAATCGTTCCTGTCTCACCTGAGGTCACACCAACTATAAAAATACAATCAGTTAGGTTTCCCGCATTAAAAAAATGTATCAAAATGTAATGGTTTGAATGACAACTGAATAATTAGTCCAAAGTCCTATGAAAATGCAATCTGGGCTTGGCTCCGCTGATCTGGGCTTATAAAATCAATTCCAGCCAGGACTCACTAGGCTTAACTGTTAGGTCAGACAAAGTCATTAGGTTCTTCTTAATGTGGTCTCTCACAGGTCAGTAGGTTAGCCCAAGTTTATACACACAGTGGCAATGTAGTTCAAAAGAGGAAAAAAGCCAGACCCAATGTGCAAGCACTTTTCAAGTCTCTACTTAGGTCATATTTGCAAAGGTCCATTGGCCCAATTAAGCCACATGGTCAATGCCAGAGTGAGTGTGAGAGAACCCTACTGAGAGGTGTGGAAAACACAACGTGTGAACAAATTGAGGCTATTCTGACAATCAGTGCATTGCAGTGACCAGCAATTTGACCCAAACCAAGTATTAACCACAGAATCACCTTTTACTTTTAAACTTGACGAAACATTATTTCTATATTAAAGCTTCACAAATTGTTAGAGCTGTCAAGAATGGTGGTCATATTTCTTATTCTATTCAGCAGGCTATCACTCTAAGACCCTTATTTTAGAAAATCGAGGTGCTAAGTTTTTGCTGTGTTATCTCATTTAACATCACTGTATTAGCCCTCTCTGACACAATTATTCACAACTGCATTGTTAGTAAAATTCACCAGACTTTTTAAATGCAAAAATGTAATACAGAAATTCTAATTGGTATTAATGTAATTTAATTCTGATCTTAATAGTATCAGTGCTGTTCTCATTATTAATCTGTGTTAATCAGTTTCAATCAATTCCCAGCAGAATCTCTGTCTAAAGGCTCAGGATGGCCTTGTTCAATTGGCAAATCAAGTGTGCTTAAGTTCCTGAAAATAACAAATCTACTAAAATCTCCATAGTTTGAGTAAATTAATATACAGGGTCCCACAGAAGTAACACCTGCTTAAGTGTGCTTGGTAGGGTAATAATATGGGTGCAATAATTTATAGTTTTAATTTGAACATTTCACCTAAAATGTCATATGGTGTGCTTGAGTATGATATTTTTATGTTACAGAATTACATGGCTATGATTTGTAATAAACAGGGGTGTTATTTGTGCCAGACTCTGCATAACTTAATGAAGCTAAGAAGTGACTGAATCAAGAAATCTAAGAATCCAAACTTCTTTTTTAGTCATAAAGGAGTAGTAACAAGGACCAGATTTACCCTCTCACCTGAAATTACTAAAAACAATCATGTAAAACAGATGAAAGATCCTAATTTTCAGACTTAAGACAAGTAGTTCAGGACAGTGGTCCTTTAGGGAAAGGAAACATACAAAGTCAACCTACTACTTCCTGCTTTCTAATAGGAGAGAGTTTCTAGGATGTAATGCAAAGAGGAAGAACCCAAACATAGTCTGGTGTCTCCATGATTTTAAAGTAACAGAGTTGAGAATTCAGAAAGGCCATATTGGCTAGAATTTATAGAGTAACTGAGAGGAGAGAAGTACAAGGACAGAAGAAAGCTAGAAAGACAGAGCAGGAAGGTGGGGGATAAAAGATCTGCAGAGATACCCTCACATCTTCAACTGAGTACTGGTTACAGTGTGTACCAGAGGCCAGGTAAAGAACGTACTCAAAAAGCAGGTGGCATATAACCTGGGGCTCACTAGATTTTAGAGTAGTTTGTGCTCTCATCAGCAAAAGGAAAGACCTTGTAACACACAGTAGGTTACTCAGGATGCTGCTACATTGGAGGGAAAATATGTCCTTAGATTAAAGGTTGCTCTGATGCTGCTAAAAAAGGTTTACGAACAAGCAAGAAAATAATCACACCGTTTCTAAAAATTTTAACTGCATCCCAGAATAAAGATAAAAAATATTTATAGAAATTCAAAAGTATCCAGTGCCCAACAAGGTAAAGTGTACAATGTCTTCACTCCAATAAAAAATTATTAGGCATGTAAAGAAACAGGAAAATTCAATCCACAATGAAGGGGGATAATGCCAATGGAAACAGCTTCAGAAATGACACAGATAATAAAATTAGTACATAAAGATATTAAAACAGTTGTTAAAACTATAATTCTTTTAACTATCATATATATGTTAAAGAAAATAGAGGAAAGCATGAGTCCAGCAGGGTTTTTCATTAAAATTGATTTTTAAGTTTATATGGAAAAAACAAAGCTTATATAAAATAGCCAAAATATATTTTTAAAAAATAACTATATTAGAGGATTATAATATCTGATTTTAAGATTTGTCATAAAACCACAGTAATAAGGCAGTATAGTACCATTATAAAGAATGACAAGAGCCCTGGCTGGAGTAGCTCAGTGGATTGAGTGTGGGCTGCAAACCAAAGCATTGCAAGTTCAATTCCCAGTCAGGGCACATGCCTGGGTTGTGGGCCAGGTCCCCAATGGGGGCCACATGAAAGGCAACCACACATTTGATGTTTCTCTCTCTCTCTTTCTCCCTCCCTTCACCTCTCTAAAAATAAGTAAATAAAATCTAAAAAAGAAAAGGGATGACAAATAGTTTAATGGAACAAAATTAAAATATGCCTCCACATATATTATTTGATCTTGGACAAAGATGCCAAGGGAATTAAATGGGAAAAAATATCAACATATGTTGATAAATATATGTACATATAAATGTTTACATATATGGTAACAAATATATATAAAAAATAAACTGTAACCCTTACCTGAAAAGTTAACTAGAAATGAACCATAGATTTAAACATAAGAGATAAAATCATAGGAGAAAAGAATAAAGGACCTTGGTTTTACAAAAGTTCCTCAATAGGGCACACACAAAAAGAAAGCTAACTACAAAAGAAATAAAAATTAGACTTCATCAAAATTTGGAAACTTTTGCTTTCCCAAAGATACTATTATAAAAATGAAAGACCAACCAAAAGTTTATGGAAAATATTTTCAAAGCATATACCAATAAAGGGTTTGTGTCTAGAATATATAATAGACTCCTATCACTCAATAATAAAATTTGAAAAGATCCTTCACCAAAGAAGGTATATGGATGAGAAATAAGCACATGCATGTCATTAGAAAAATGTAACCTAAAGTCACAATAAGATATTAGGAAATATCCACCAGAGAGACAAAAATTAAAGGACTGATCATACCAAGTATTGGGAAGAATGTGGAGCAACCAAAGCTCTCACATACTATGGTAAATATAAAAAATAGCTAATCACTTCAAAAAAGTTTGGCAGTTTTTTGCAAAATTAAATATACCTATTATATGATCTAACCATTCCACTCCTACATATTTACTCATAAAAAATTAAAAGCATATGGCTACATAACTACTTTTACACAAATGTTCTAGTGGCAAAAGCCAAAAGGTAGAAACAGTCCACTGTCTATCAAAAGGTGAATGGGTAAATAAAGTATGGTATATACATTCATTGAAATACTGCTCTGCAATAAAGGAACAGATTATTAATACATATACCAACATGAGCAAGTCTCAAATATTTATGCTGAGTATAAGAAAACAGACCAGAAAGATAGAATATATAATATATAACACCTATATAAAATTCTATAAAAATGCAAACTAATCTATAGTAACATAAAACAGATCAGTTATTACCTGTGGATAAAAAGATGTATTACACAGAGACACAAGAAATTTTGGGAGTTGATGAATACTTCATTATCTTTGTTGCAGTAATGATATCATAGTTTATACATATGTCATAATTCATGAAATTTAAATTTAAACAGTTTATTGTCTGTCAATTATACTTCAAGACAACTATAAGGGAAATAAAGAAATTTAAAGATATAAGAAAGAGTTCTAATTTTGAAACCAGTATTTTAGTTGAACTTTCAACTAAATTAAGTTAAACTAACTATGTTACTTATTGTTTCTGAATTTCATTTTCATCATGTATAAAATATAAGGGTTAGGTTAAATAATTTCTAAAGTCCTCTAAAGTTTAAAACCTAATTTTTCTATTTTTGTGTAGCTATTTTCTCAGGCATAGTAGATTACATATTTGTTCCTTCTCCCCACAATCTCTCCCCAAATAGTGCTTCCCTGTGGGAAAATTATATTTAATGTTGCATGAAAGTTTGGCTTAGACATGTGATCTACTACAGTCAATAAAATGTGATGGGAAGTAAATGACCAGAAAGTTTATTAGTTTGGTTTTGCCTTATCAATTACCCTCTTCCATGAAATCAGAATGGTCCAAGATACAAGCTGCCCTTCCAGCCTGTATTCCAGAATGAAGATGAAGAGCAAAGCTAAAGACCTGTGATAGACCATAATTTAGACTAAAAAGGAATCTTTACTTTTATAAACCTATAAGATTTGAGGGGTCTTTTGTTACTACAGTACAACTTAACTCAAGATGACTGATTCAGAAATTGGTATTTAGAAATGAGGTGATGTCAAAATATGCAATACTAAAAATATGTTTTAGTGACTTCAAAACTAGTCAAGAAAATTGCTACTGGAAGGTAAAAACTAGTGATACATGTTTTGCAAACTTGGAAGTATTTAGTAAACATGTAACTTCAGATAATATTAAAGTGTTTTCATTAACTTGATATTAAAAAACTTAAAAAACAATGTCAGCAAAAATAAATTATTTGCATGTGCTATATCTTCTTACTGTAAACCCATGAGGATGGATGAGAACAAATGAGAACAAATTACTCATTTGAGAGGAAAGAGATGAGCTCAGGAAAAAAATTATTGGGGTGCAAGCAGCATTTAAAGGGAATATAAAAACAATCAACCTGGAAAATACCTGAAGACTGGCTGAATGCAACTCCTATAAGTAAAGATATAAAGAAGAAGCCATGCTGAAACTGTTAGGAGGGGTAAACAAGAAACAGGCTGGTCAAACACCCACATGTGGCAGTTGAGAATTGGGAAGGATATCTCAGCTGCAGAGATATTCCCTGAAGATAAAGAGCTCCCCAGCCCAGGGCTCCAGTACTGGGAGAAGAACTCCCCACAACAGTTGGCTGTGAAAACAGTGGGAATTAGAAGTCCTTGCCATGGTAAAATAAATAAATAAATATATATATAAATAACATCCAAATTGGAAAGGAAGAAGCAAAATTATCATTATTTGCAGATAACATGATACTATATAGAGAAAACACTAAAAATTCCACCAAAAAATATTTGAACTAATAAATAAATTCAGTAATGTGGCAGGATACAAAAATAATATTCAGAAATTGATAGCATTTTATTCACCAACAAAAAACTATCAGGAAGAGTAATTAAGAAAACAATCCCATTTACAATTGCATCAAAAAATAAAATACCTAGGAATAAATCTAACCAAGGACATAAAAGACTTGTACTCAAAAAATTGTAAGACACTGAAGAGGAAATAAAAATTGTAAGAAACTGAAGAAGAAACAAATAAATGAAACATATATCATGTTCATGCATAGGAAAAATTAACATCACTAAAATGTCCATGCTACCCAAAACAATTTCTAGATTCAGTGCAGTTCTTATCAATATATCAATGGCATTTTTCAGAGAACTAGAACAAATAATCCTAATACTTCTATGGAAATACAATATACACGAATAGTCTCAGCAATCTTAAGAAGAACAAAGTTGAAGGTATCATGCAACCTTATACCAAAATATACTAAAAGGCTATAGTAATCAAAACAGTATGGTACTGGCATAAAAACAGACACATAGATCAATGGAACTAAGTAGAGATCCCAGAAATAAACCCAGAGCCATGGGATCAATGAATCTATCACAAAGGAGGCAAAAATATACAGTGGGGAAAAGACCATCTATTTGATAAATAGAGTTGGGAAAAACTGGACAGATATATGCAAAGAAATGAAACTATACCACATTCTTACACCAAAAACAAACAATCCAATTGAAAAATGGGCAGAGGACCTAAACCGACATTTCTCCAAAGAGGATATAGAGATGGTCAGTAGACATATGGAAAGATGCTCAATGTCCCTAGTTATCAGAGAAATGCAAATGAAAACCACAATGAAATATCAGCTCACACCTGCCAGAATGGCTACCATGAAAAAATCAACAAACAAAAAGTGTTGGTGAATGATAAAACTAAGAGCACCTTGAGCAATAAAAGGTGATTAACATTCTGCCTCTAAACCAGGACCAAGCCAACCTCATGGCTATAAATCATTTTATCAGCGATTGTCATATTGTTATCAGAGTTCTTCTCATTATCAATATGTTTTATCTTTAAAAGAAGAAACTCAGAATGACTCATGTTCTCTGAGGCCACAGCCATATGCACTGTGTCTACTATATTCTTAGTTGTGTAATACATATTGAATGAAGAATTGTTAACTTGCTGACTCTCTTCATGAGACAGGAAGATCCAAGACTACATATGTTCTCAAGTGAAAGACCTCTTCCACAATATTCTCCTGGCTTTCTTATATCAAGGATTTCTACTAACAGTACAATCACAATGATGCAGTGTGATCCTGGGAATACTTATTTTGTGAAATGTTAATGTGTTACAAAAAAAAAGATTCTATGGCCAAATTAGGTTAGAAAGTACTTAAAGTTAAACAATTTTGTCTAGTGTAGGACATCTTAGAAACTTTAAAATGCCAATGTAAATGGTAAACCTCCAAAGGGAGACATGATATGCAATGTTGCTTAATTTATTTGACCACAGAACATTTTGTTCCCTGGAGCATCTAGCAGATTCATATTCTATGGAAAACACATAGAATTTAATGTTTTATAGAAAAGCAATTCCAATACTGTTGGAAACACTAACCATATATTAACATCTTTGCTTTAGGGCTGCTTCCTTTTCTCTGTGCTTGTGTAGCTCCTCTCATGGTACTAAGAAGTGGTAATGAAAAATGATAACAAATCTTAAGTTTTTTGCTCCCAGTCTTTTTCTATGCTTACTTATATGCCATAAAGACTCCAATAATCAATAGATCCTTTGTTCCTCCACTGTGCCATGTTAATCACTCAATTACAACACTTCTTTCCAGCTGAGAAACTGCCTTTTGTTATCCTTAGTTCAGCAGCATATGGCCCTGGTTCAATGGGAAGGAAGCCAATCATGTCTAGTTACTGGCCTGATGCCTACCCATTGAAAGCTATATATGAGCAGGGAGCTCTAAAAAAGAGTCCTGAAAAATAATTTCAAACATTGCTCCTCTTCTTGCCTTTCTGTCTCATGTCTGTGCCTTTCCCTCCTTTTCTGTTTCTGTCACTGATCCAATAGTTTCAAGTTGTATTATTGCCCATTGTTCAATCAGTCATATTTCCCTTAGCTCCCTGTTACCTAATCCTCTCAATCTTCTCCAGACATGCTCCCTGCTTTCAAATCTTCTTGCTTCTGCTCTTGCTGCTCTTTCTTCCCAAATGCTCTTACTTCATCATAGTCTGCTTATTTTTTACCTTCCAGTCCAGAAGTTATCGCCTCTTTGTTTCCCTATCTTTAAGCAAGTTCTGCCTCTCTGTGAATACCCACACTCTATACTCTAGTTTTTGACAAAAACCACTTACTTTAATATAGTACAGTTATTTATGTATGTGCATGGGTGGTACAACTTGGCCATCTTTGGCTTCTCCTGTCCACACACTTTCCTCTCTCCTAATATGTTTCAGAAGATACTGATGTATGAGATACTTCTAAGTGTATAGCTCATAATCCATATCAACCAGCTCTGTCTTGGTTGAGCAAGCATTAGAACATAGATTCAGTATCTCTTTAACTTCCCAATAAAGAATCTATTTTGCAACAAATATGTCAATATAGGTTTTTGAAGATGTCACAGAAAAGATTTATATGACAAACTCTATAACACACTTTATAAGTCATTTTACACATCACTTCTATTAAGTTCTTCTTGTAGACATGCTGCCCCTGAGAATTCCTCAGCAGTCCCACTCTCAGAACCAAGCACAATGTTGTTCATTCCCACATTTTCCTCCCAAGTCTTGAAATCTGTTGTTTGCTTTTTATACAGAGCAGGTTATCCTTATATCATCTTTGTCATATACTGTATCTTTAAAAAAAGTTGTGTATAATCACTGCCTTCAGTTCCTCTCCTTCCATCATCTCTTAAACAAGTCCAAATAGTTTTTGCTATGACTATTTTACCTAAAACTAATTTCAAGGAGGATTCAAATGACTTCCAAATAGCTAAACCGTTTGGCCAACAATGAGAAAAGTATTTGACGGCTAACCAGCCCCTCCTCCTTAATGCATTTCACTCAGCTTCTCAAACAGTGCATTTTTGTGGTTTTCCTCCTACTCAACTCTCGGTCTCAATAGGTGGTTTTACTTCTCCTTGGCTTCTAAAGTTGTAACCGCTAGGAATAAGTCATTGAATATTTTCTCTTCACTATCTACTTTTGTTCTATTACTGACCTCATCCAGGTCCAGTACTTAAATGTCCTGTGTATGTTACCTACTTCAGAATTTATATCCCAACCCAATTTTTTTCTCCTAAACTCAGATTCCTATATTTAACTTCCTACTCAACATCTCTATGTGATTGGTTAATAGACATCTGAAAACTAACAAAAGTTTTTTAACGTTTTTAATAATACATGTTTTTAAAGTAACAAGTTTTTTAACAGTTTATAGATAATATTAATTAGCAATTTGAAGAAGACATTACAAGATAAAATTTAGCCTTATCAATTATTATCTATCATGTCTGGACTTTAAAATCATTGTTTTATTGGTTATAATTTATGTTCAATAAAATGCACATACCTTAAGTATTCTGTCTTATAATATTTGACCATGGTAAACATCAAAACAATCCACCACCCAAAAGAAGATATGGACTTCTTTACCACAGCGAAAGTTCCCACAGGTCACCATTTTGTCAATTGTCCTCTGTCAGCTGGCTATCGTTGTCCTGATTTCTATCCATAGATTTATTTTGCCAGTTCACGAACTTCATATTAAAAAAATTATATAATATATATTTTTCCAAGTCTTAGTATTTTTACTCACTGCAATGGTTTTGAGATTCACCCTTTTTGTTGCATGTATCAGCAGTTTGTTCTCTTTATTTGCTAAGTATATTCTATTGTAGAAATATACCACAATTTGTTTATATACTCTCCTTTTGATGGAGGATTAAATCCAGTTTGGGATTATTAAAAACAAGGATGATATAAACATTCCTATACAAGTGTTTTGTAGACAAATCTTTTATTTCTCTCAATAAAAAACATAAAGTAGAATTTCTGGGCTGTGTAATAGTTGTTTGTTAACTCTTATGAGATATTGCTAGAGTTTTCCAAAGTGGTTGTGCCATTTCCTTTCTTGAGAAAAGTATGAGTTTTATTGTGATTTCAATTCACATTTCTTTAATAACTTATAATATTGATAACTTTTCATGCATACACTTTTGAGTCATTCATATGTTATCTGTTATGGGTTGCCCAAGTCTTGCCCATTTTCATGGGGTTGCTCACCCTTTGATTATCTGACTTATGGAAGATCTTTATATAGTCTCAACATCTATATATATTTTTTTCAAATATTTTCCCAGTCTAATTTGACCACTTATGTCCTTAATGGTATGTTTTTTATGAGAAAATAGTTACTACTTTGATATTACCTAATTTATATATTTTTCTCTTATGATTAGCACTTTTTGTGAAGAACTAAATATATTAGAAGATACAACATATGTTTTAAATTTTTTTTAAATATGTTTATTGATTTTAAAGAGACAGAGGGAGAGAGGGAGAGAGAGAGATATGTGAAACAGAAAGAGCAATTTGTTGTTTCCCATACACACTCTGCCTGGGATTGAACCTACAATCTAGGTATGTGCCCTGACTGGTCATCAAACCTGCAACTTTTTCTTGGTGTACCAGATAACAATACAACCAGCTGAGCCACACTAGCAAGGGAAGCAGATATAATATCTTTATGAATGGAAAGACTAAATATTGTTAAGATACAAGTTCACTATCTTGTTCTATAGATTTGATTTAATTCTAGTGCACAATACAGCAGACATCTTTAAAGAGCTGACATGCTAATTCTAAAGTTTTATAAGAAAATGTTACATACCTATCAGTGTTAGCTCAATATTGAAAAAGAGAACTAGTTTAAATTACATAAACAACATTATTTTAAAACTCAGTAAAACCACAGCAATCAAATTAATATTACATTTGTATGAGATTAGAAAATAGATAATGAAACATAATAAAAAGGCCCTATTTAGGCTTATAAAAATATGGTCAACTATTTTCATTAAGGTTTCCAGCAAATTAAATGGGGAAAACAAGGGTTTTGTACAAATAGTGCTAGAAATATTAGATGTACCTAAGGAGAGAAAAAGAAACAACTGTGATCATCCTTGATTCCCAAGAAGTGATTTAGGATGGATATTAAGCTACACTTAAAACTTGGAACAAAAAAAGTTTCATAGCAGCACAATTTACAATAGCTAGATGCTGGAAGCAACCTAGATGCCCATCAGTAAATGAATGGATCAAAAAACTACGGTACATTTACACAATGGAATTCTATGCAGCAGAAAGAAAGAAGGAGCTTCTACCCTTTGCAACAGCTTGGATGGAGCTGGAAAGCATTATGCTAAGCGAAACAAGCCAGGCAGTGAAAGACAAATACCATATGATCTCACCTTTAACAGGAACCTAAACAACAAAACAAAGAAACAAGCAAAATATAACCAAAGACACTGAAATAGAGGACAGGCTGATAATGACCACAGAGGAGAGAACAGAGAATTTCAGGGGACAATGGGAAGGGTTTATGGGAACAAATTTAAAGGACACATGGACAAAAACTAGGGGAGGGTGGTAATACGAGGGAAAAGGGGAGGCTTGGGTGGGTGGGCTGGATTGGGAGTAAAAGGGAGAAAACTGTACTTGAACAGTGATTAAAATAAAATAAAAAAAACAAAACATGGGAAAAAATCCTCATGAAGTTGAAGTAGGCAAAGATTTATTGGACAAATTTTTCACTCTACTTTTAAAAATTCTTCCCAGTTTATTTAATAAGTTGAATCTGATTAATTCATCTGAGCTCATGTATTAATGATGAATAAAAAGCATAGATTATGCCCTCTCAGAAAACATCAGCAGAATACCTGGATGAATTCAACCTTAGGAGGAATTTAGTACATAAGAGGGGGAGAAAAATATTTTTGAGAAGATACCTCCTCAGGTGCCTCTGTAATTAAAGGCACACCCTCTTATTTGTAATTTGCATCTTGCTACATGAATAGTTATCCTGTGCTGACTACTGTACTGTGGAGACCTGCAAGGACTGGTTTGCATCCTTATGGTCAGACTTCCTAGAAAAAGAGGTCATTTCCTGGTGTCAATCATCTGATAAGAGGTGGGACATTGAATAGGAAACAGGAACCATCAGGAATGTTAAATTTTCTACTTCTCTTGTTCTGGATATAGACCAATATTTTTTTTAAATGTCAAGTCCCTGGCACATGGTCCCTCATTTAAATCTTTGCAGTCCTTGGAAGATGAAATCAGCATATAATGCACTCTTTCCCACAGTGTTCAGAGATGGTTTAAAGACATCTTATTCCCTACAATGATTCAAACAACCTCCACCTAGTTTATTTAGACTTGGCATGTAAGAAAACAATCAGGGACACTAAGTGATTAGAAGAGGTATCCTAAATGGTATGTTTTAAGATGGTATTTGTTAAGTGAAGCCCAGCTAGGAATAGGAAGAGAGAGACATAGAGATTTCTTTTCCTTCTAGGGTTTTCCACATTGGTGCAGAGATTTCAAGCTCAAGATAACAAGTCCTAACATACAATGTCATGTTTCCCAGATTTCTGACACTGTATTTATTGGCTTTTGGTTATCCTACATTTTTAAAAACGTGTTTTGACTCTGCCTATGCAACATCCATTTCCCACAGCCCTTCTGCATTGCTAACAAAACCCTAATAATGCTCCATAACCCAATTTATTATCACACTGCTTTATGCCTCAGGCATCTCAGGATTGAATCCTGATCAGTTCAAGATAATTAGGCAGAGTCCCATTGTTGTTACCAGTAATTGGTGCATGTGTGGGCATGTGATGAGAGTGGTACTGGCCAATGAGACATAAGGGAAAGTCTGAGGGCTTTTAGGAAAGACTCCTTTGATCTTTAAAAGAAACACATGAAAGGTAGCCTTTTCCTTTCGCTGGACGTCTTCATGCCTGAAGATGACTCCTGAAATTGCTATAGTCATCTGTGACTCTAAGTGGCACCAACTTTAAAAGGATGGTGGAACAAAGAGACTGAAACTTTGTGGTGTCATTGAATCTCTGAACTCACGATACTGGGGAATCAGCTTGCCTCTGGACTTTTTGATATAGTCCCACAAATTTAAGTCAATTTGTATAGAAAGTTTCCATATTTGCTACTAAAGGCATCCTATCTAATATGCTTTTCTCATTTAAAAACAAAATTCTCAGCCCTGCTCTCATCTTAATAGATAGGCTACAAAGAATATGTGAAAAGGTTTGGTACGTGTTTGTGTTTGATTTGAGTTAAAAGTGGAGTAGAATAGTCCGTGCCCTGCCATCCCCATCCTCATATTACCATGAGAGAGTGCCTACTTCAGAGAGTTTGAGTTTTATTTTAATAAAGACAGACATTATTTCTATTCAGACATTCAAGTCACTCCAATGAAGATATTCTGTGACAATCCGGCACAATCAGTCTACACAGCTATTCTGCTCAGTGACACTTAGGAGGGAGAAAAGAGGGCTACTTAGACACCTGCTGGCTCAGTGGGTGAAGGGAAGGAGAGGCAGCTTTTTTGAACAATGATTGCCAGGTTCCAAGATGTCATTCCTGTCTTTGCTTTTCTTTCTATGTTAGAAGTTAGAACAAGTTTAGGAGGCAAGATGGTTTGAATTTTCAACTTTCATTTTTTATGCTAATCACTTAATGACATTTTTCTCCTTCTGGGCTGAGGTTTTGCCACATTTGGTCTCTGTCTTCTTTTTGGCTTAATGAGTTGGAGCCAGAATCCCTTCCCCATCTGCCCCGTGATAACCACTGGTTTTCAGAGCAGTCTCTCAGAGATGGGACAAAAACAAGAATGTAGCTCTTAGCAGATGATGATGTAGCTTCCAAGGAACTAGAAACTTGGTGGCAGGAAATACAAGTGGGTAGAAACCACATCATGAACATTCATAGGGCTCCAATGGACTCTCCACACTACTCTGACCCTATGAAACTCTGGTCTGTCATAGCAAATGAAATGGACACATCTGAACATGTTTACACATCCTCGCATACCATATCTGTTGTTCATATGGGCCCTTCAGTGCCTTCAATTCTGCATCTCACTTATAATAATAATGGCTGTCATCATTACATATGTGACAGACGCTGTGCTACCTGCTTTGCAAATGTCAAATTATATTCATTCCTCACAGTTATCTTGTATAACAGGGATTATATTTGCTTTATACATGAAGAAACTGGGCAAAGGATTACAGTAATCGGTCCAGAGTCCCATAATATGTCAATGACATAGCCTAGATGTCATCCTAGTCCCAGCCGACTCCTAAGGCAATTCTCCTAAGCACTAAACTCATTTCTCCTTTTATTTGGTATATTTCTCCCAAATATATGTTCTTAAATATATGAGCCTAAATACATAAAAATTAACTCAGACCAGGTATATGTATATACAAGTGACATTTAGCTCAGTTATATAAAATGCATTCTTAGTCAAGCTACATCTAAGATTTGATGACTATAATAGCTATTTAGCCAAACTGCCCCTGGTAACTTGCTGACTCTCAAACCTGCACTTTTGGCTAGAGAAAATAATATAGGTTGATCAGTTAAAATATATCACCCTATTATAGTGTTTTTTTTTTTTTAAAGAAAACACTTTGGGCTCTACTGCTGGCAATTCAGTCACATAGTTTTTATTAGTGTATATCAACAACTAGATTCTAAGGTTCTTGTCAAACTATAAGATTTTCCTACATGATGAGCCTTTTGGTGGCAAGAACTGTGTGTGATTACTTCCATTCTTCCAAGAATTGACTCACTAACTGGAAACATAGAAAATATTCAATAAATATGTGTTAAGTTTGAATTAAAATACATTATGGAAATAAAAAAGATATATTTTAGTTCTATATGAAAATAAATTTAAATATAATTACTAAAGGGTCTTTAACTGAATTTCTATTTTAAATATATTTTGTGAGCCTGACATTAAAACAGAGGCTAGAAAGGCAAGTGGGCATGTGCTCAAATCCTACATTTTTATTTAAAATTGTATGACTCTGGATAAAATACCTAACTTTCTAATTCTCAGTTTTCTCTTCTATGAAATAAAAAAATAATACTCACCAAGGGGTTATAATTAGGAATATATATAAATAAATAATATAGTATATATATGTATATAGTATATATAACATAGTATAACCATAATCTAATGTTACTAGTTTAGTGACCAAAATATACATTCTATAACAGATCAAAATGTATAATTAACCATGTGCTTTTAATCTACTCTGTGCTTTCACTCCCATATGTCAAGTTCTCATCACAGCTGAACAACCTGTTCCTGGAATGACGGCCTCTGACACTGACAACCAACCAACACATCACAGACGTCCAGCTGATGCGAATCACAAAATAACATCAGAACAAGAAGAATGAACCTCAGTGGAAACTTCCTGATTTTGCAAAAGCCCCCTCCCCTCACTTGCATTTCTCTGTCTCAAGAAACCACACATCTGCATCCCCGCCATCAGGAACTCTTCCCCTCCCAAATTCCTACCAACTTCCTGTAAGAATCACTGGCTGGCTTGACCAGAAATGGGGAGATGGTTTTTGGGGTATGAGCCTGCCATCTCCTTAGGTTGTCATCATCTGAAATAAACCACTTTCCTTCTTACCAGCACTTGTCTCATGAGTTGGGCTTTTGTGGAGGCACAGAGTCCAACCTGGGGGGACATTTTTCCCCATTTCAATAGCACCATTCGTTTGACCTATGTATCAGCTTTTGCTGCAGTAACAATTCTAACATTTCAATGACTTACAAAGACAAACACTTGTTTCTTGCTCACCTTACATGAGGACTGCAAGAAGTGGGCTGCAGTTCTTCACTAGGATGCAGATATATGGAGATCTATTCCATGTGTCTTCTCACATAGACCCAGGATGAAGGACCTACGGGGTCATGGTAGAGGGCAGAATCACATTAGTAACATTGACATGTCTCTAACAGCTTCTCACATTCTATTGTCCAAAGCTAGTCAAAATGGGCAGGAAGCATGCCTGCCTCCAGGGAAAGAGGAAAGAATAATTGTGAATAATCACATCTAATATTACCATGAAGACATTTTAAAATTAATTTCCTGTTCTATAAAAAAAAATTTAAAACCATCTAATGAGTGTTAGCTAGGTTCCAGACTTTGTGCTAGTGGCTCTAAATACAAACATGAAAGATTTAGATTCAGCTCTAAGGGGCATAAAATATTATAAAATATTTTCTAAGTTTCAGAGTCAGGTTAGTCAGGTCCTGTTCTGCTTCATGCTATATATACCTAGGTTAAAAAAAACCCCAGAATTTTCTATACCTAATGCCTACTAGAATGTATATTTTTATTAACTTCTCTAAGTTTAAAATATTTGCTAAAGTTACTTGAAAAAATTATGTTGCTGAAAAATTATTCAGCATTAAAGATAAGCAGGCAGCATCAAAGTTAAAAACTAATTAGGACCATTAGCTGTGCAACTTTTATAGATTTCATATTTTTAATTACTATCTTATTAAAAGCATTTGGGAATTAGCTGCTAAATATGAAAGACACTATATTCTCTTATTTCCTGTCTATAACTTTTAGTATAAATATTGCTCATATTATAGGTTTTCTTATTTAATTTCCTAATAAAAATGTATTGTTTAAAAAAGCCAGAGAGCTGGTAGAACTCTGCCAGTAATCGGGAATGTGGCTGGGGTTTGTGAAGTCACTCTCTGAACACAGTGCTTAGTTTGGAAGTGCACATGCATATTTATACACACATGCAAAACTTTCAGCAAAAAAAAATTAGGCAGGTCTTGCATCAAATTACCCCATTTTATGGGTTGCTGTGGAAACAGATTAGCCCTCTGAAAGTACAAAACCATTTTTAAGTCTAATGCAAAGAACAATCCACAGCATGAAAGCGAAGAACAGCTGGGAGCGGAGGTAGTGTACATGACATGTCAGACGGTAGCCAGACAAAGTGAGTGGGGCACTGTCTGGAAGAAAAGAGAGCGTAGGGACTGAGCACAACTACTGAGCACTGTCAACAGAGTCAACAAAACGGACCAGCTGTTCATCCTCACCATAACAAGAAAACATAAAATTCCAGGAATGAGGATTAATTAAATTTGCTGAGAGAATGCAAAATTTTAAACATTAAATGAGTGAAGAGAGTTGACCAAAGGAGCATCCACTCAGAAGCTTTTGACTAGAATGTGCAAAGCAGGATTTTAGGTTCTGGAGACAGTGCATTCACTGTTGACTTCCTTGTGATGTAAAAGCTGATAGTAATTTCTCTCTCTTCCTGGGGTATCATACCCCTTGTTTTGTGCCTTTTTGGGAAATTGGCTACTTGAAGAAAGTCACAATGCAGCTCTTCTCACCTTGCACTGTTCTGAAAATGCCCAGACTTCAATGAACTCCTTCAACGAAGGAGTCACCTCATGGGCATGAGTAGCATAACTTAGAATTTGGAGCGACAAGAGGTATGAACTTGTGTAAGTCACTCTCTCTTAGTTGTTGTTTCCTTGTTAAGCAAAGGCAGGGCAAGCAGCATTTATCAGATGTGCTAGTGTCAGAAAATTTGGGGATCAAATGAATTGAAATACTACTTTCTTGAATCTTAAAGATTCACAATGCCCTCTTGTGTACTAAATTATCCAAGAAATCTCAAAGAAGGGAAAGAGCTGTCCAACTATGTTTAATTCAGTGTTTTCCTCATTACTTGGCTACAGAAGTGTCTTATCATTTAACACCTAAGACCCCACAGTAATGCTGTGTCTTGGAGTTCCTGGTAGGAAACACTGGAACAACTATTCCCAAGAAATTTTTAACTATGAAAATCTGCATTTCATTCTATAGTCCTCAGTCATTTTGTTGGCATGGGTCATGCTAGTGCCTGGAAGGAAGTAGTTCAGTATTGTTGAAATGATCAGTAAAACACAGAAGATGTTTGATTTCACGTCTAGAGTGTGGTCAGGTAGTAAGAAAAGGCTGGTTATTCAAGGGAATCGGTGCTATTCCAGCCTCCAGAGTGTAACTGAAATGCAAGTCAAGCTCTTATTCACAGGCAGTATCAGGTTAATATAGTTCAAAAATAGCATAAAGAGCAAGTCCTCTATAGTCCCATCATTTAAAACTCAGATGTGTCACTAATTAGCTGTGTGACTTTGGGTAAGTCCCTTCTTCCGTAAAGTACAAATACATATACTGTTCACCAGCACAATACCTGACACATAATAAGTTCTCAATAGAAGTTAAAAAACAAAATTCAATAAGAACAAATTAGGATGGATCTCAAAAAAACTAGGCAACTGCCCTTAAAAAAAAAAAGGTCTTGACGCAGGCTTTTGGTTACATTCCTATCAGTATGAATTAAGAAGGAATAACATCTGCCCTAGCTGGTACGGCTCAGTGGATTGAGCATGGGCTGTGAACCAACGGGTCACTGGTTCAATTCCCAGTCAAGACACATGCCTGGGTTGCAGGCCAGGTCCTCAGTAATGGGTGTGAGAGAGGCAACCACACATTGATGTTCTTCTCCCTCTCTTTTTCCATCCCTTCCCTGCTCTCTAAAAATAAATAAAATCTTTAAAAAAAGAAATGACATCTGAAGTTAACAATCAATGTTATAGCCACAAAATTGGTTTCTTTCTTTAGTTTTACCTGCCCTTGCCCCAAATTTATTATCTCAATAACTCTTTCCAAATATAAATATAATCCTATTTGCCCCCTTCAAAATCTTGCAATGTCTCCTTATTGTCTAAAAGGCAAAAATGTATGTCACACAAACCCTTACTTTCCCAGTGACGTCCTTTTGTGCAGGTCCTACCCCCAAGCCTCTATGCTGCAGGCTATACCTAACTACTTGGGATATCATAATTATGCCTGCTATGCACTAGGCTGATGCCTTTAACACTTGCTACTCTCTCTGCTTGAAAAACCCTTACCCTAACTTGCTTGTTTGTTTCTTCATTCCAGGCTCAGCTTTTTTCCCATCCTCCACCAAACTGTCCTGAGCTTTTTCCTACCCCAGTCCTCCAAAAGAGTAGACTTTCTAGGTGGCCTCACTGGACTCTCTTGTCTTACAGCAGCATCCTCCCCAGGCTGTGCTCCTTGCATGTCAACTCCTTAGTTCCTGTGCTTCCTCCTAGTCATTCCACTCCTTTCTGTGTCCCCAGAGTCTCACAGAGAAGGCCCTGGACAAACATCTGCTAAATGAAGGCAGAGGGAAATAGGGAAGTGTTTCTGGAAATTGTTTTACTCAACAAATACCTTTGTGGAATGGAAGGATGCTCCCCTCATTTTTTATCAAGCAAAGTACTTACCTCTTTTTCATTACTTTTTTTCTGGGCACTTTTCTCATACCTTCATTTGAGAGATATTCTTCTGGCTTTTCCTTTTGTTTGGCTTTTTCTTTCTAAGTTTGGTTATATGACTTAAGACAAAATAGCTGTCTCTCCCAGTCTTCAAAACTGACCTGTTGTATTAGTGAACTCTGTGTAGGCTGTGTGCTGAGTGGTTTTAGCAGGCTGGTAGGAGCAGAGTGGGTGCCTAAGGCATCCTGGCATTGGCCTACCCAGCCAAAGGGACTCCAGGTGGGGAGGCCAGGTGTGCGTAGTAATGCTCTGTTGACCTTGTTTGTTCCCTTCATTCGGGGCCAAAGTGGGCTCAGGCCATGTGTCTGAGAATGCACTGAAGGACCTGCTCAGCCAGAGCCCCTGGAGAGAGCCCCCACCCACACAATGGAGGCTGTGGGGGACATAAACAATCATGCTCACCAGCCCTTTAGACCCTGGAGAATGCCTGCAGCTCCCCATCCTTCTCTATCCAGTCTCTCCCATTTGTTGTACTGAAAGTGGTCCCCTGCAGAAGAGATCTCTGAACTCTATATGCTGGGTAGTTTGGGGCAGCCTCCTGGAGCCCAGCAACAGCTTATGGTGCCTGGGGCACTTGGTGACACCCTGTTGTTTCTGCTTGCTCTCTTTGTTGGGAGGCAAAAAACTCAGGACAGTGAAGTAGCAGGAATCCCAAAACACCTCCCACTGGCCCTCTCCAGGTGGAGGGAACTTAACAGTGATGCTCACCAGCTTCTGCAGCCTGGATAGTTCCTGCAGCTCCTGGAGGAGACCCAAGGCTTCCCAGCCTTCTCTATTCTGTATCTTTCTTGTGTTTGTTGTTCAGAAGCTGTTTATTCAGCCCTCTGTTGTCTCACAGGAGTATTTACTCTCTCTCTACCAGTGTATTGGAGTTTTCTCATGGGAGAGGGTGAGTTCAGCCGCCTCCTGCACTGCACCATCTTGGACCACCATCTTGAACCCCTCCTCCACCCAGGTGTTTAATTGCAACAATAGTGTTCGAAGCAGAACTTGAGGATCTGGGAGTACCGAGGTTTAAATCCACATTCCACTTCTTAGGAATTTGAGCACATTTTTCCTCCCCTCTGATCCAATTTCCACTTTTGTAAAATATTTATACCCATTCAAGTCTCTAGTATGGGTCAGAGTTTATAGTAACTACTTAATTGTACTTATGCTGTTTTTACTATTACTTGTAGCATTACAGTTTTTACTATAAGAGCAAAAAATTAAATACAATAATCTCAATATGAATGTTCTCTTCATTGTTAAGAGCCATTGTTGAACTGTTTGTTAGTATTGTTTATCAAATTTAAACAATAGAAACCTCAATCAGTACTGCACCAGCCTCTGCGTGTGGTAGTTTGGTTTGGGGGTGTCAGTAATATAAATGATGTGGCCTATTTGGAAATTAATAAAGTAAAAGAACTTCTTAAATATTTCACCAGCCCAAGTACTCAGTGTTGTGTACCCTCACTAGTTTTGTGACTTCAAAACTATGTCTGTTCCCAGATGGCATCCCAGACCTACCCAAAGCATTGGGAATTCCATTCTCTCTGAAAGGATGGGGAATTGAGTAAAGAATGGAACTGACCCAGCCACTCTCTAGTGAATACATGTTTACTTTCTCAGTGATTCAGTACTTCAACAGGAAACAGAAGCAGGCTGAAGAACCAAGCACTCAAACGTCACTCACTTAACAAACAGCTGCAGTCTTAGGAGAAGAGTGAATGGAAGCCCTGATGTAACTAGCTCTTTTTTGGTTTGTTTGTTTTTATTGCCTCTTTTAGTCAGGACATAGCTCTGGAGAGATTCTCTTAGGGGGGAATCTGAGTAAGTGGCCAGCAGGGTGATTGATTAACAAGATGTTTTGTTTCCATTGTCTCACAGATAAGCACAACTATTCTGTCCTCTGAACTGCTAATTCCTACATCAGCACTGTATCTTATAAATCATGAATAAACATAAAATACAAAGATATGGAAAATGAAAATTTCTCTCAAGAGGACACAAATAAGGGATTGATTTTATTATTTATAATGAATGATAAGTACAATTATTTTCCCCTTTCAGCCATAACCACAGCCATTTTAAATTAGGATGCTTGCTGGTCTTCTCAACAGCCCAGATGACCAACTAGCAAGAAATTGAGAAGAGCCCATGGCTGGAGTTCTAGGCTGTGCTCCTGGTTCACGTTCCCTGCAGAAGTCTGCAGGGAGGCCTGGGCAGCATGCAGATTTTGAGGTCCCTGACCCTTAGCTTTTTCCTTTGACCTTTAGATTTAGGTAGCCAAGGAGGGTGGCTATCAATTATAATTAGAGATGCCAAGTGAAAATACAGGGTATCTAGTCAAATATGAATTTCAAATAAACAATGCATAATTTTTTAGTATAACTCATGACATACTTATACTAAAACTTTGAGATACAGCAAAAAGTATTCATTTGTAATCTGAAATTCAAATTTAACTGGACGTCTGTATTTTTATTTGCTAAATTTGACAACCCTGATTGTAATCAACTGATAAGGCTCTATTCATCTCCCTACATAAATTTGCCACTAAAGAGAAAATGAAAGGTGAGTCCTAATCACTGGCCCCGTTGGCCAGCTCCTCTTTGTCCAGAAAAAAGTAGTCCCTTGATGTTAAGAAGGGCACTCGTTTCCTCCTTCACCTGACTGAAACTTTCTTTTGTCTTCCTCTTAATTCTTATTTAGAAGGAGAAAATGAGAAGGGTATTGAGTATGTCAGCCAATGCCAACATGTATAAAGTGCAAAGCAAATACATGTAACAGAGAAACTGTTCACAAATTTCTTTGTTTTATGATGAATTTATTTTGGCAGATAGTGGAAGAAGACTCTGTTAAAAGCTATTTCTGACAAGCTGGCGCAAAGGAAAGGACAAGAGTTTGAGAATTGTACACAGCAGTTTAAATCCAGCCTCCAGGATGTACAAGTTGTATGACCTATTTCCCAGCATTTTGATTTGTAAGGGATCCAATAATAACACAGTACCAGCCTGACAGGATTACTTCGGAAGTTAAATGGATGATAGAATGGAAGACTAAAAATGTTGATTTTTGGTTCTCTTCCTCATACCTCCTGAATTCCTAAGATGCTTCAAAAGGTTAATTTCATGTTTTCAAAATACAAACAAAGTCAGGTACTGTCTCTTCTCCTTCCACACAAGGCTTCCTTTTCGTGGAATTGCCTGTGGCCCAGGATGCCTGCTCAGCCATCCCCACTCTCCTCTGTACTTTAGTCACTCTCATCCTCATATGGACCTGCCCTATAATTCCAGTCTGGGGGATAGGAATCATTATAATCCCAAATCTGTAGATGTTCAAATAGCCTGTTTATATATTCCTAATATTTTTTGGAAGAGAATGCCTACAATTATTAAGAGTTGCTTAATAATTGTAACTGAGTTCAGACGTAATGGTAATGTTCACTAAATGTTATAAGGTTGTGAACTTGTCCAAATGTTAAACAGTAAGTATGCATTAAGTTTATGATAAAGTTCTTTTTAACTGGGTATCAAAAAGATTAATGAATTGCTAAAACCTCATAGCCAGTAGGAGGCAAAAACAGACCTTGAATCTTACTTTTTTTCATGATTTCCTTTTATTTGGAATCTAGAGTGAAATAAGCAAACAAAGTGGAAGCAGCATTACAGATACAGAGAATGAATTCATGGTTGTCAGAAAGGAGAGGGGACTGGGCAAAAGGGGTGGCAAGATTAAGAGGTATAAATATTGTGATGACTGTGTGGTGCCAGGTGGATGTTGGGCTTGTCCCCTCTGGCCTTCTCGCTGGCTTGTTCCACTTGTCCTGGTGACCTTCCAGCAGATAACTAAGAATATTCAACAGTGAATGCATTCCGTCTCCCCAACAGATTGTAACGTCCTTGGCAACCAGAGCCTTGTCTTGTTCTTGCATAAGAAGGTGTTACACACTTACCACGTATTTAGTAATTGTTGACTGAATGAATTCCTACTAATGATAATTTCTCACTGTGCCTTCCTAATTTAGAAATAAACCCATTTTTCTAAGAAAATATAAAACCATTCATTTCCTTTGCTTATCTATTGGCAAGTTTCCATACAGAAGATGTTGGTTTTTGTTATCCATACTGCCTCAGTACTAATATCCCCTTCCACCAAAGCTAAAGCCTGCCTCTTCCACATGCATAGTGTCCTGGTACAGAGGAATGCTGCCTCAGGGGTAATTTATCCTGCACCCTGCCTAAAGCATGAATGCCTTCAGGTGATTGTCCAGCTTCACCTAAAAAGATTATTGCCAAGGAGTTGCTTTTCTGCAAAAGTTGTTTGGAATACAGCAAGCAATCTGAATGTGTGCAAACAGCCTCTCTTGCTTCCACTCATTGTTCATAGGGAGGCCCTCTCAACTCATAAATTCTCACCCCTTCTGCTTTAAGGCTGCTTTTCAAATATTTGTAGGCATATCAGGACCTCCTAATGTCCACTTCCCTTCTTTTAGCTAAATATTATAAAAATTAGGCCTCCTCCTTAACTCCCATATTTCAATTTCATGCCTTGTAATTGATATCTTGAAGTAATGTGAATATATTAGTTAGAGTAATATCAACTGCTCTAATGAACAGATACAAAACAGCAGAAGTTCATTCTTACTCCTACAACAGCCCAAGGCAGGTAGCTTTTATGGACTTAGTGCTATGAAAACCCAGGATATTCATATTACTTGGCTCTCTGATCTCCTAACAGGGTGTCCAATCTTTTGGCATCTCTGGGCCACACTGGAAAAACAAGAGTTGTTTTGGGCCACTCATTAAATACATTGTGACATGTAAGCCCCAAAATACCTCATAATGTTTTATGTAAGTTTACAGTTTTGTGTTGGGCCACATTCACAGCCATTCTGGGCTGCCTGAAGCCCACAGAATATGGGTTGGACACCCCTGCAGGATTTTATATCATTGTTCTCATCCAACATATAAAAGGAAAAAAGAGAGTCCAAAGAAGATATGCTTGTGCCTTAAAAACTCTTTCCTAGGTGAGATAATTATCATTTCTGCTCATATTCTAAGGGAAAAAATCACATGGTCTCTTCTGAACACAAAGAGGAGGTGGAGGTAGCACCAGGAGGTATGGTCTCCTTCTGGGCTGTCACTTCCCTGCAACCTGTATTTTTGAAAGGTAGAAAATATTTTGTGGATAGTAACCATCTCTACTATAGTGTGAGGGTAAATCAGACTTGGTGACAGAGTAGCAAAGTGCTATCATCCTCCGGTGATAGGAACCCTTCATTGGTGTTTTCTCTTGGTTCTTGCCACCATCTTTTTTATCATCACCTCTTTCTGGGATTTTCTTCTCTGTTCCATTGAAAAACTCACTCATTATTGTATGTTCCCCTAAGAAAGGAAAAATGTTAATTATTCTGACATAGTGCTTTCCTGGCACAATGACCAAAAGACATTATCTCAATTTCTGAAATTTTAAAAGTTGGGAAAAGGCCTTGGCTGGGTAGCTCAGTTGGTTAGAATGTTGTCCTGATATGTCAAGTTTGCAGGCTCAAGCCCTGGACAGGGCACATACAAGAATCATCCAATGAATGAATAAATAAGTAAAACCACAAATTGATGTTTCACACACACACACACACACACACACACACTCAAAGACAGAATTATATCTGTCTTGCTTTGTTGTTTTTTGTTTGTTTTTACTAATTAAGAATTTGCATATATTATTCCTTTTACCCAATATTCATATAGTCCATAGGCAATTGTTTTATCAGCTTATGAATTCCCCAATGACAGGACACTTGTTGATACATTCTTCCATCCCTATGTTATAAGGAGCATGATTTGAAACTGGAATTCAGAGTGATTAAGTTTCATCACCTTGTCACAGGCGAATGAGCCTTACTTTCAATGAAAGTAGCTTGATAGTTTGAAAGGTGGGTTCACATTTT
Source organism: Phyllostomus discolor (assembly GCF_004126475.2). Taxonomy (NCBI): domain Eukaryota; kingdom Metazoa; phylum Chordata; class Mammalia; order Chiroptera; family Phyllostomidae; genus Phyllostomus; species Phyllostomus discolor. The sequence continues at coordinate 105,223,126 of NC_040908.2, read as the reverse complement.
ATAAATAATGAGAGCCTCATTACCATCTGTAGGAATAACATTTTGTCTCACATTTAGCTCATTAAAGTCAAACCACAAAACAAGACAATACTTGGGCAACACAGATCCTTTCTGCTAAGTTTTGAAGATTATGAAAAGGCCACTTCAAGCTTTGAAGGTATCCTCCTGGTGTCTTCTCATAGGTCATAAAGGTCTCATGATAAATCACTGCATGAGACTGAGTCATGGACGAATAATGTGCAAATATGTTATCTTTGAGGAGTAAGTGCCTATGAAACAAATTTTGTTACCAGCCAAGTTATTAAATTCTTACTGAGGAAGGTCTACATAAAAGGGCACTTGTTCCAGTGTTGTTTTGAGCAGTGGTGGGGGAGAGCTTTGGAGCTGAGAGTGCCGTAGGTATGGCCGGGCTGAAGCAGGCCTCTCCGGGGAATTTAGGGGGAAATGGTAGCCCCTGAGCACCCAGGTAAATGGTGGAATTCGATCCAGCAGGAATCACACTATTATCACAGAGCTGAAAACACAAACAGCAAGGTTTTCAGATCTTCTTTTAATTAGGTTAAACAATTTGTAGACATCAAAGCATCTGTGATTCAATAGCAAAAGCCTATGGCTCAAAGTAGGTTGTATGTTCAAGCAGAGGGGGAAAGCCAAAGGGCACATGAACGATGCAGAAACCATGTCAGCATACAGGCATGAAGAAGAGAGGAGATGATTCATATCTCCAATATATTCACTACACCCCCATATACAGTTATGGACACAAAACCAAATAAATAAATAACTTTTTTTTTAAATCAGCCAAATTACCAACTTCATGGATATGGGCTGAACCTTAAAACTGGAAAATCCTCTTCTCATTGTTAAAGAGAATGATAAACATTGTTAAACTCTGTTTTTCCCTTTTACCAAGTCACCACTTATTTATTCAGATACCTGTATGTTTCAACGCCTACTCTCTTTGCAGTAAAGACCTAAGGCTTCCAATGGTTCCTGCAGAGGGCTGTGCAGCCACAATAAGTGACCAGAACTCCTTGTCCGAGTGGGCCACAGGAAAACTGTTCATCCTATACGATCCCTGAGACCTTTCTGTCCCCATTTACCTGTCCCCATAGTCCATTGAGAGCCCACATTTTATAAAAAATAGGAGTCTACTGCTGGCAGGGTCTTCTCCTCACAAATGCTGTACCTAGAACAGAATTTGGAACCTGGAAGAATTGTCTACTTAACTCTTGGCTTCCCGCACTATCTCCTGTTCCTTCAAGCCCACTGAGTCAACTATTATTATAAAGGAGTTCCTGGTTTCATCTTTGGACCAATGCACTGAGACCTACTCCATAATAATCAATCAGAATATGTAATACCTGCCAATCATAACTGTGTGATTTAGACCAAGACCAATCAGAACCATAGGAATTTGAATACCTTGTTTAGAACAATTGGACCTAATTAGAAACCCTGGGTGGCAACTTTCTGAATTAAAAAAAAAAAGGCCTCCACAGCCTCCACTGCCTCCACTTTGTCTCTGGAAAATCTCGGTTTTTGCACGAGGCTGTGCCTCCTCCATCTGCAAACTTTATCTGAATAAAGTCTCTCCTTTTTCCTTCCTGTGCCTTTTGGATTTGTTTGCATTTCTAACAGGAAAACAACTTGGGAGCTCCCTGCCACTGGGCCTTTCCGAAAGTTACGCTTTTAAGGATCCTAGGGGTGCACTGTTGAGAGAACAGACGAGAGCTCAGGAGGTTTATAGAACTTGAGCCCTCTCTTTTGAAGTTACTTTCCCCTGTGGGCCGATTCTTCAGACTTCGATTTTACTTTTAAGACAGGAAATATGGAGCCAGGCTCTACACACATTTTAACTCATTTACCAGAAGAAAGTCCAATCACAAAACAATTGAGTTATCCCAAAGGCCCTGGGGTAGGCATGGTGGTGAGGGACATAGGAGAAAGTCAGGGAGGAAGGAGAGGGGAAGGCGAGAGGAGACTGGAACTCCAGCCTGCAAGGAGAGTCTGTGAACCTTTAATCCCTTAAGCACTTCAAAGTACTTAAACTCACCTACCTCACACCTGCCTTAAAAAGAAAGGAGATATGTGGAAAAAAAGAAAATTTGGAAATTCACAAAACTGCACTTTGGACTTCATAAAATATTCATTTGGGATTCAGAGAGCTGATCCCACTTAGCATGTTAATCATATATGGATTCTAGCTACAGAATTGGAGGAGATAGGTCTGAGCAGTTATAAAGCAGAACACTGTCTCGTGTTTTTCCAGAGGGAGTGGAATAAGAACCATCCAGCTTACTGGACGATTTCTGGAAGGACAAGTCTACAAAAGGAGCATAAAAGGGCACTCCTTAGGGTAGCTGAGGATTTTCTTGGATCATATGCTGCTTATATGTCCTCAAAGCAGATGTAACAGATGTGTGGGGAGGTTCTCAAGGCATTTCCTACAAATGTGGCCTTGGTTTCAGCGGGGTTTTTCCTCCCATTTCAATGTCATATGGGGGTTGGATTAAGAAGGTTAACATCAAGGATTGTGTGACTTTTCTGGGACCACTTATATAGCACCAAGAGAGCTAAGTTAACTGCATTTGCTTGTTTTTTAAGATTTCAGTTTGTCGTCAAACAATTTCAATATGCATTTCCAAAGATTAGAAAATGCCACTCAATATAATTCATCACTCTTCTTTTACTTTTAAAACATTTTTCTTTATGTTTCAAGTGATAGCATAATCAATGCAATTGAATTAAGCACAGCACTATAAGCATCTGGAAATTCAATATACCAGTGACAAAAGAATATGATGAAAAACCAAACAATTATCTAGCCAATAGAAATATGCAGTAAAATTAGGATTATTAAATGGTCTTCTGCAAGAATGAGAATATGAAGACTTTGCATTCCCTAGCATCATTATCATCATTATTAAGATTTTTATTATTTGGTCTTATCCTATGAGAGCCAAAGTAAATAAACTCCTATCTGGGAGTAATTTGTCCCCCCATATGATGTGAATTAACTTTTCTTGAAGAGCAGGGTTCCATTCTGAGCACTGGGAAGAGATTATCTCCAGGGAATCCATGCTAATGTGAGTACAGCAGCATAGGCTGCAGCCCGGAAAACAGGAAATTGTGAGGCCAACCCTTAGCCAAAGAGAGTCTTGGGCACGCCCAGCTCACAGAAGCTCCTCCTAACTCATACATAGCCCATTCTCGAGGTTCAGCAATTCTCCAGGCCTTCCAATGGACTAGATTCTTTCAAAATTTACTGCAAAGATAGTGGAAAATTCCATTTTTCCAGGAGTGGCACATTAGAAAGAGTAGGGACTGGATACCCTATATGAGTGATGCATTATCTGAACACACAGTAGGGCAGGGGAAGCAAGTATTTTTCTCTTCTGTCAGCCAACCTTTTACTTCCCTTCTCCTGGGAAAGTTCAGGACCTTCTCTCCCCAATATAATAAGCCTTATACTTGCTCACTAAGTCAACGAGGCCACATCACCACCTTACCACTGGTGCAAACACCTTCCACTCAAGACTGGGATAGTCCAAAGGTCAAGAGCAAAGGATTTGTCCTGAAACCTGCTCCACCACCCAACAGCTGTATCACCGTGGGCAGATCATGTAAGTCTCAATACCTCCATTTTCTCCTCTGTAAGTGGGATGACACTGCATTTTGATTAAATAGCACCAAAAAGAGCATACAACCCAAAGTAAGATCCCAATAAATGGTGGCTTTTAATGGTATTTAATGTTGTATTAAGGAATGACATATAAATAGGTAAATTACCTATTTGGACAAAATCTTTTCAGTGCATCAGGCACATACCTTAAACTCAGCATGTTAAAGGGGCTTATGGCTTAATTAAGGATCTTTTATTTGCATTAACAAAAAGTAACTTGGTCTAGTTTCAGCAAAAAAAAAGGAAATGGGGTTGGGGGGCAATTAATAGGTAACAATATTTCTTAGAATCAAAGTAGCTGGATCTCTAAAGCAGCTCCATTCAATAGAAATAATTTTACATTTTCTAGTAAAGCAAAAGGAAATAGGTGAAATTAATTTTAATCCAATATACCCAACTATTATTATTTCAGTATTGAATAAGCATAACATATTGATATATTTTTCAATAATTTTATGTAAAGTGTTTTGGAACCTGGTGTATGTTTCACACATACAGCACAATTCAATTTGGAGGGGCCACATTACAAGGACACAATAGCTACAGGTGGTGAGTGACTACTATATTGGAGAGCAGCAGTGGCACCTCCTCAAACCAAGACTGGAGATTTGCTGATAACCAGGCATCCTCTCTCTGCTTGCCTATCTTCTGCCCTCTGCTTATATTTTCTCTTTGGGACTAACTTTTTCTGATTTCTCTGCGCATCTGTGCATGCTTAAAATGGCTGATCCACAAAGCAAGAATATTTAACTCTGCTTAAAATCTAGTCACTCTCAGATGCTAACTATAATCCAAATCCTTAATCTGTAAGAAAGAAGCAGCTGATTGACATAACCTGGCATAAGTCTGCCCCAGTTACCCTCAATTGTGAGGAAGTGAGGGCAGAAAGAAGTGTCACCATCATGGTTATCTGTGTTTGGAATATATAGTGTAAGTCTGCACTAAAGCACTGGTGGATCATTCTCTGGGGTTCTGTCTATACTTGACATTTTCTGCAGACAATGGAACCTTTCCTTCAACAATAATGGTTAAACTAAGTGGCACTTAGTCTTTTCTTTTAATTGAGGATATTAGGCAAAAAGAAAAATTGAGGATGTTATATAGTTACTTATGTAAGCATGTGAAAATGCTAAAGCCTTCTTAGCTCATAGGGAACACTATGACAGGTGACAGGGCAGGTTTGCTGTGTAAGGTATAGTGTGCAGACCCTGTCCTACATGATTCTGTCCCTCTCACAGTGTAAAGTAAATTTTGGTTTCTAGGTTTAAATCTGGTTCTTCCATTTCCCCAAAAAACCTATAACAGCCCATAATGCTAGCAGCATGATGAAGTTCAGCTTTACTGTTCAGAAGTTAAAAAGAAAGAGACTATGCTCTGAAGAAGCCAAGGGATCACCATCGTTAGGTGAGCCATGCTTCCTCCTGCTGCTCTCAGGTTCCCTGCAGGCTGGGCCTCTGAGGAGCATTTGTCTGCTGCATACACAGAAAGGACAACCATGGGGGACCCTCATCTCCTAAGAGAGCACATCTGGTCACACAGATCCTGGCTCACCCCCCAGTGAGTTATTGCTATAACTTTTACACTGGCAATTATTCTCAGCAGCAATGAATCAAGATGCTTTCCAGGACAGTTGGAGTACAAAAGTATATTTCACCTTTAGCTCCTTTTCTTGGGCACGCAACCTGTTTAAATCCATGTTCTATTATATGAAAACTAGAGTTGTGACGCTATCTCAAGTGGTTGTGATGACTAATGCAAATAAATCACTTACCACCATGCCTCACATAAAGCAAACCACTGAAAAGAAGGTGGTAGTCATGAGGCAGTGATGATGAGGATGCTGGGGATATGATGTTGGTGATGCTGGTAGAGATGATTATAGTTCAGAGGATCAAACTGAAGAGTTCCTTTTAGTAACGTATGGCTTCACCTTTGGAAGATATAAGTTCCAAGTTCTCCTGCCCTGTCAGTAGGCATGTTAATATTTGACCCCTACTAATATGATTCAGATCTGGAATTCCCGCCTTAGATTCCACATACTTCCTGTCACTCCCATTTCCAAAATTTTAGTGAGGGGCAGCATTTCCCTGTAATATGTTCCATCAAAATTTAGTTTTGTAAGCTGGATGCTTCACACACACACAAACACACACACACACCCTACACAGCTTTTATGGACAAACAAGGTTGGGAAATATTAAGCTAAATAACATTAAACATGTTTACTAAACCAGAATTTTAAAATGCTTTTTCTATGACAATAGGCACTGTGGCTCTGTATGAGGGAACTAAAGAAAGTATTTCCCAGACTCACTTGACAGAAACAGTACTGTTTTTGCTGAGTTACTCGTCGTACAGCTTTCCATGGAGTGCATTTTTCAAAATGGTGATAACGATAACAAGTGCTGAGATCAACTAATGCATGCCATGCTGTCTGCTGAGAACTATGATTTCATTTTACCCTCCAAACAATCCTATAAGGTACTTTTATTACTATATATGACTACTATGTACTATTGTTTAACAGTTCACAAAGGAAGAAACCTTTGAAACAACTGATGTTCCTCAAGCTCAGACTGTAAAACCTAGAACTGAACCAAATAATGGTTTCCAGAACCTCAGCTCTTGATCCACATTAAGTACCAAAACATTGAAAAACTGGTATGTCATGTTCTGTAGGCCAGACTAGGAGCTAAATGAAGCCAAATCAGAGGGAGAAAGTGAATGCTTCACAATCATAACAATAACTTCCAAACCTCCCTCCTCTTCCTTTTCAATGGCAAGATTCTTCAAAGTTCTTGTATTTTTGTTTTTGTTTTTTGCCAGTATGAGTCTCATCCTACTTTAGTCCTGTGTCACTAGACTGCACAATACTGGATTCATATTCTCAGAGTAAATGCCTTTGATCATTACTGCTGCTGTCAGCTGGAGCATTTGTGGTATAAGAGCATAGACTCAAAGGCATATGGCCCTGCCTTCAGGTGCCGGTGCTACCACTAGATAGCCGAGAGACCTTGAGCACATTATAGAACTTCTCAGACTCTCTGTTTTCTCAACAATAAGTACTCATGGTGTTTAATAAGTTAATATTTGTACATAAGCATTAGTTACATAAAATATAATAAATATAGTAATAAAGTTTATAAAGGCACACAGTTATAAAGGTGTTTATGGTTAGACATTATAAAAATTCATAAAATTGCCTCATTTATATTAGATAATCAGGAATTTATAACTGCTTGTATTAATAGAGAGTACCTTTACCCTCAATCTTTTGTAACTTGGTTCCTGATATACCAGAAAATAATTTTTTTCTGGAAATGTCAATAATTATTATTGCAGTTGAGATTCAGGAAACCAAAAAGAACACTAAATCCTGAATAACCGCTCAGGTCTCTTATAGTGAAAGTTTCGCATTTTTGTGGGACAGAATATTCTCTTCATTTATACTCGAGACTGTCTCAGTTACTTGATTTCTCATAGCTCAGCAGATTAGAAACAACAAATTAGAGGGCTGACAGCTAAGGGCTTCAGCAAGTACTTCAACTCTGGAAGTGACAGTTGACAGCTAGACAATGAAAAAGAAAAAAATAAAACATACCGAGTTAGAACTTAATGCAGTTACTAATTGTCATAGTGTTCATTTTTAGCCATTGAGAAAATGTCACATTATAATCTATACTTTTAAGAAAGTAGGAAGTTATATAATATAATAAGGTTTCTTCCAAAAGTAGTTGAAAAAGTTTGGTTAAATGATGAAACTTTAGTAACTTAGAAACATCACCTTTATTACTCCAATTGCCATATAACGAGGTATCACTGTATTTGAGTTAAGTGATTGAATCTTATGACTTTGAGAACATGGGTGTATAGTATAAATTGAAACTTATATGTTTATTAAATAAAATAATGATTGAGTGCTGTAGCTGTGTAAATTCTATTTGGGCATGATCTGGAAAATAATAAGATTTTTCTAAGCACAAACCAAATATCTGAAAAAGGTATACTTATAGAAACAAACTTCATTAAAAGGATAAGTAAAGCATACTCCTATCAATGTAGTATGGAGGCCCATTCATTAAGAATTGAAATTTTACCTTTATAGCAGGTTTCTACAGGCTCAAATTTCAATGGATTACACTGTTCTATCGATATCAAATTGTTATGCAATAATGCAATAGAACTTTATAGTCATTAAAATAATGGTTAAAGAAAATAATGTAGGTGATAAAACTAAATTTTATGTAATATTTCATGAATTGGGCAGTCTCCTTCCAGAGAACTGGAAAATGGCACTGAAAGCAGAACACTTTTACAGAATGAAGAATAAAGATCAGAGAAGAGAAAAATGTAAAATATGTAATTGACTGAGGCTGCATAGTCAACCTGGTTTGGGGTTTGAGGATTGACCGACTGCACACACAGTGTTCCTGATCAAGCGGCGTGTTCGCGGGGACAAGAGAGTTGCCCAAGCTCCATTTTGCTGACATGACTCTCTGAGCAGCATCTCCATCTTAAGCTTAGAAGTTGACAGGACACTATAGCCATTATTTAATCTGATATTTAGGTAATAAAAATTATAATGTAAATATTAAAAGTAACAACAAAAAGCTATGCTTAGATTATCTCATTCATTACTTCAAAAAATCCTGAAGGTAAGCATTGTTTTACCTAAGAAGAAACAGGTGCTGAGTTTAGCTCACCAGCACACAGCTAAGTACTTAGAAAGCATGCAATTCCAACATAAACACCATATTCTAAATCACAATGTATTATTACTACCAAAAACTCTAAGTGTTGGAATTTTTTACTATGACCAATTATAAGAAAATTAGTCTCAGAGAAGTTAATATCCAAAATTATTACTCAGCAAGTCTAGGGTTAAACTTGGGCTTTTCAACAGCGGGTTCAATGGTTTTGCTGTCGTGTTGCCCTGTCGTTTTTACTTTCCTCTGTCAAGGAAGCACATTTTGGTTCAAAATTCTGAACTTCAAAAACCCACACAAATGAATCCCCACAGTACAACTGCAAATTGCAAGCAAAGTGATCTCTAATTTTTACAGGTGAGAACCTCCTGAAAAACCAGAAAGGGGAAGTAACTTGGTCAACACATCTGGGGTTCTCCAGCTACAAAGCCAGACTCTAAGGCCTTGCTCTCCCTCAAGAAGCACACCACTTTCTATTCCTGACCCCAAATCTTCTTTCCTGAGCAGACAGACTATTCTTTACACATGAGTGGGAGGGAATAGTGCTTATTATTTTTGGTTTGTTTCTCCTGCTGCAAATATGTAAGAAGGAATGCCAGTCTCTGAAAGGAAATTTACAGTATGAGGACCTTATTTGAAAGTAATAATAAAAAGCTGCTAACGTAACAAAAAACATATTCTCCCCTTTCCATTTGTAGAGACAAACAGATGCTCTGAACCACTGGTTGACTTCCCGGGTGAATGAGACAGATGCAGCCCCGGGTGGCCATTATGGATGGCTGCTCAGGCTTTGCAAAGATTCACAGCATGTACTGCACTCACCCAAAGATCCTTACTAAACAGCAAAAAGGTGGATGGAAAACATGTTTCTGTTTATGAAGAGGCTTTCCCTCTCCATTCTATGTAATTAAAACAAAAAAAAATAGGTCGTTCATGGAAAAATCCACTGTGATACTTTTCAGTGTGTAATTATGACATGCATTGCCATTTGCCTTTGACTAAGTGAAATTCTCTCATATTTCTGGAGACAACTAAATCCCAAAGTTATATTAAACAATGCTTCTGAACTCACTACAAACAGCATGAACTCTAGCTATGTCAGGTTCGTTAAAAAAGCTCTTCCTGCAGCTCAGCAGCAGGACTGTGCATGGTGGCATTAGCAGTGGCAGTAGTATGCCGCCATCACCTGTGCAGAGCTGTGTGTGTCTGCCTGATGAAGAAATAAATAAAGGATCCTTATCTGCTAAGGCCAGGAAGGAAATAAAAGAGGATTCCACGTGGAGCATGTGCTTTCATTTTCCTATATTCAGCTCTTTACTGGGGGAAGTAGGCAGAGGAAGACACAAAATTAAATTTTCCAAATGTAGTAATTGTCCTGCAAATTAACTTTTTTTATTTTTAAATTATTGTAATGTATTGATTCAAGGGAAAGAGAGAGAGAGATTTGTTTCTCTTATTATGCATTTATTATGCATTTATTGGTTGATTCTTGTATGTACCCTGACAGGGGATTGAACCTGCAACCTTGGTATATTTGGACAATGCTCTAACCAACTGACCTGCCCCGCCAGGGACTAACTTGTTGACAGCTGCCAGAGGAAAGGACGGGTACTAGTTGAAAGATGGTGAAGGGATCAACCAAAGAACTTTTGTGCATGATCCATGGATATCGACCACAATATGGGGATTGATGGAGGGAGTGGGGAGGGTGAGGCTGGGTGGAGGTGGGAAAGGGAAAAAGAAAAAAAGTAGCAACAACCATAATAGCTAAACAATAAAAAGTTTAAAAAGAAGTCTTTGATCACTCCCTGAGAATTCTTCTTCTATGTAAATTAAATCCAATATTTGTAGTATCATTTTTATCATACTAGAAGTACCTACTGTGAATTCACAAGTTGCTTTATGGTAACTTTTGTTAAATCATTATTACACTTGTTTTGATTTTAATACAGAAGAATTTTTACATGAAAGTCATCCTTTAAATTGTAATTATCCCTCTTAATTGTTGAAGCTAGTAACACTTTTTAAAATAATTCCCAGAGCACTTATGGAGTTCCTGTATTTAGTTTACTGGGATTTGCAAACTTTGAGGTATACTCCGGTCATTGTTACGTTGAGTGTGTAATTCCCTACGTACTTTGGGGAGTTCCTTCAGTTCACTTAATAATGTTTCCAAAAAGTGTTATGCTATGTAAAGAGGGCAGTTTTAAGCAAAATGAAATCATTATGCAGCATCTAAATCTTAAATTTTATAACTCAGTGGTGGTTAGTGATCCATTTATTTCATTATTTTTGTGTAATATTTAGCCAAACACAAGATTTTATGTGTTTATTATGTATTTTTTAATCATTAGGGTGATTTGGTGACCAGTTACCTCCTAAAAGTGATACATATCTGTATCAAGAATTAGTTTGACTAATCGACAGGCAGATCATCTTAAATTTAAGATAAATAACATTTTGCAAAAAAGAAAGATAAAAGGAAGTTTTCGAGAAAAGTTTACCACCCCATAGTCAACATTGCTTACGCTACACTTTAGGAAGGATTTGTACAAAGACTGACTGTAAAACCCATGAAGGAACGTTGTCTCTTTTCCATATTGATGTATCACAAGTCCCCAGAACAATCCCCAGCATAAAGTTGGCCTCGATTAAATATAAATTGAATTGAGTTGAAGTTTTTATCATTTTTTTTCAATTGGGATACTAATACACACATAGCCAGCTGGAGTTTTTTCAGCCAGAGGGACCCCTCACAGCAGCTGTGGGCCCTGCCCTTCTGAAACACATCTTTTTCTAGCCTTTTCTTTATTTGTCAACTGCTTTCATATCCTTCCAATGGCAACCTCGTTGCCTATATTAGGTGGAATTTGTATCTGTAGCTTGCAGCAAGAAATCTTAACAGAAATACTAGTTTTATATCAAACTATCAGTTTTCTAACTCTATCCACTAAATGAAACACAATATTGTTGAAGGGAGGGTCAAGTGTGTGTTGGTGTGTTCACATGCAGTCACACACTGGGGAAAGTGGTTGCTTTTGTTTTGTTGTTTCTAAAGTCACCCAAAAGGGATTCCATTACTTACACCACCTGGATATGAAGTAAACCGCATTAGTGAATAAATCTAGTTATAGGTTCGACTTAGAGATGTGCCATATGGCTGCTCATTAATTGCTCATAATGATGCTTTAACTACAAATAATTGAAGTAACTGGGGCTCAGAGCTCCATTAATTTACCTTCCAATCATTCCAGCCAGTCTCCCTGATTTCACTCCATGCATACACCCCACTCCCTCCCTCAGTCCATTCTTTCTGGCCAGAAATTTAGCCAGGCAAGGGAGGAAGTAAGCAGTGGCTCAAACAACTTCTATCTTCCTGCTTATTCCTTTGTATGGTAGCTAGCCATTCCCACTCCTGAGAGGTCAGTCCTACAAAAGGGCTCTGAAGCAAGAATACTTAAAAGGCTAATATCTTTTATGAGCACAAAGCACATGAACAACAGCCACACAGGCTAAATCCTATGCTTTTGGCACTGCATTCTTCCCAGAAATCATCAAAGTCTTTTTATACTGGGAAAAGAACTACAGACCTGCCATATATACAGAGGACGGTTTTTCTTGAGTAATTGGATATTAGTTTCAGTACTTTTCAACAGTGGGTCATGACCTATGAATGGGACTTAAAATCAATTTAGTGGACTAAAGCCAGCATTTCGTTAAATGCTACTTACATTTTTATAATTAGATTCAGTTGCCTTGAGAACATAGTCCTCATTTTGTCTAAACTTCAAAAAGCAGGCAAATCGAAAACCAGCTACACAGGTGTTCTAAGCAAACAACAGACACAAACCGTGCCACAAACTCAGACTTATAACTCATGATACAGCTCCCAAACATGTTAATAACACTGTGTGCTCTCCAGTAGCACACAGTGGCACCCTATTCTTAGGGTCTCCAGGGTCTCCAGTAGCACCCTATTCTTAGAATAAAATCCTGGTTGATTAGGTAATAGTCTCAGTTGATCTTATGTGCTGTGGAGAGAGTAAATGTGCTCTGAACATGTAAATCTAATACTAAACTGATAATCTTTATATATCACTATTTACATTCTTGTATCCTGGGGTAAACATGAATTGCCTTTTCTAGTTATAAATCCGGAGATGAGTTTTAGAATCACCATTATCTTACAAATAAGGAAACTAAGGCTCAAGTGCATGGATAACTTGGCCAAGGTTGCAGAACTAATAAGCAGAGAGAGTTCTCGTCACAATGTGACACTGCTGCCTCAAGAACCTAGGAGGTGGTCAGGTCTGTAAGCTGGAAGCAGAGTGTTCTGCTCTGCTCTGCTGTACAAAACTGCTCCATTAGTGCACCCTGAGCCAATGGGATCAGCTCAAGAGCAAAGTGGATGAAGGAGTGTGATTCTCAAACCTTATTTTGCTCAGATTTTCTTCTTTCTGTGTTGATTTTTTTTCAACTTCAAAAGCTGTGTGCAGTAACCATAATTTAGTTAAAAAACTTTTGCTGAAACTCTATCACTTTTCCTTATTCCTCTGTGCAGTCTTCATGGGTTCCAGCTTCATTGAATTTCCCAGTACTTTCTGTGTTTTAACTTCTCCATCTAATGCAAACTATTCCACTCCTACTTTTAGTCACAGTTTTCACTCATTAAATCTTCTATTTTTAATTTGCAATCTTAAGGCATTTGTCTATAACAGCTTAAAGAATGCCGTGATTTAATGACACCTAATAGGCTGAGAAAAAAATTAAATCTAAACTATTGAAAATAGTCAGCTTTTAAAAAATATATGTCATAAAATTACTTTTTGAGAATGCCCTGGAGAGCAAATTAGATAGATGGCTAGAGTTCAATAAAAACAACTTTGAAATGTATTGGGACTGGGTTATTACATGCTTCTGCTGCTTACAGCCAGCATATTTCCTCTTTATTGTAAATCGCAAGTTCAAGCTACAAATACTTCCTATTGACCTGAACTTAGTTGCACTTCAGGGCCCTTCTGTCTTGACTGCCAGCCACCTATAATATCTGTTACAGGGATTTGGTGAGGTTTTATGATGACTTAGATTTTTTTCCCACCTAGGCCATGTTTTACATTGGACAAGTGTATTTTATTTTATTACGCTATTAAGATCCTAGAGTAGTAAGAAAATAGAAAACACAAGCAGAAAGGTGATATGGCACAAAGATATTCAGTTGGGTCAGAAAAGCAAAGAAGTCAGGTTCAGATTCTTTTCTTGCTATAACCATTTTACTTCCCCTCGGCCTCAGAGTCTCCCACCCTTTGATTCTTGTTCCATAGTCTCCTTTTCCTTCACCACAGTCTTCAGTATACTTCCTTTCCTTTCTCCCCCATTTTCAATGTTAAGGTTAAAATTAAATTTTGGTCCACTTGGGGCTAGAATTGCAAAAATGAGCCAGAAGCAGAGAACAGGTCGTTGGAGCCCCCATTTCAAGATAAAGATCCAATTGTCATTTAGACCTTCTCAGCTATGAGACTGGACAGACTTGCCAGCCAATTGTGCCATGGCTCAAAATGTGGGATCATCTGCATGGGAGGCAATATAGCACTGTGAGTAAGAGCTCCAAGTTTGGAATCAGATGGACTAGGTTCGAATCACATTTTTATTAGTTACTAATGATGTGAGTTCAACAGAAAGCTCCTCTAAACCTCATCTACAAAATAAGGAAAATGATGGTATTTACTTCATAAGTTGTGTAAAAATTAAATAATGTTGTAGATGTAAAATGTTTAAATAATGGCACATTATGAGCACTCAATATTTGTTATTGGGTCATTATATTATTGCTACTACATCAAGTCCAAGTTGAGAGGTAGGATGAGGGTCAACCTAAGGAGAGGTGACCACAACAGAAAGTTCACTGCTGAAAGGCAAGATAGAGGTAATTATGGAAAACGCAGAGAAAGGTGATGCTCAGAGAGTGTACATGTATGTGGGCTGTGAGTGAGATGATGTAGGCGACCTGAGAGGACATTTGGGTGAAAGGGACTTAGAGAAAGCAGCCCTGGACTGTTGTTCCAGGTCACATCTCAGCTAGTGATGTGGCCACTGGCAGGCCCCAGGCTCTGTGCCTCTCACTCAACTCAGAAGATATAAAGTAAAAGGATTGTCCTAATAAACCTCCAATGTCCCATCCAGTGGTCAGCTATTGTGCACACACTTGAGAGTCAAAGTTGGCAAAGGATTGGAGAGTCCAGTGTCAGAATAAGAAGGACCAGTGTGAGGTGGAGAGATTAAGGAGAAGAAGCAAAGTATAATGCAGAGTGGGGACAGATGGAAGTTAGAGAGAGATCCAAAAGAAAAGTAATAAACACTTAGTGCAATTTCCCTCATTTTCTTGTATCTCAGAGTCTTTGTAGAAGGAATTACCCCACATGGGGTGACAGGGGGTATTTTCTCAAACACCTGACAGTGCAGGTGGAGCTTCCCTCATGCTACTAATTGCCGTAGTAAAACACTATATAGTTCTGCAGAGGTCTGTATGTTATCACCCAGTGGTCTTAGGTTAAGCCACAGACATACACACATACACACAAGTAGACGCATGAATGCAGGCATGTGCACATTTCTGGAAAATATAGTATCCTGCCCTCCATCAATCATACTCATCTAGCAACATTACATTTAATCACTTAAAATGAAATTGTTAAAACTTCTAGTTAATTAAATTTTCTATATAAATATAAATAGGATTTAATACTTCTCAGCTGGCTGGTTCTAAATAAGAGTGCCCCAAACAGCAGTTTGAAATATTATTCCACAAAAGTAACCCTGAATAGCTTTTTATTCCTATAGCAGCCTAAGAAAATTCTCTTCTTGAAGCAGCCTAACTGCGGTATTAAAATATCAATGTGCCCAGCAATTTGGCTCTTCCCTCTTCTACTTGTTCCTCCTCACACAACAAATAAAATAGCATTAGGGACACCTTAAAGGTTTTTTAGCTTGCACTACACTGTCTTATAACTATATGTATGTATGTACAAATACTTATTATATGTGTGTGTATATATATGTGCAGGTATATGTGAGTATACAGTGTCTGACACAAATAATGCCCCTTTTTTATTACAAACTCATATGTAATTCTGTAACTTAACAATATCACACTCAAGCACACCATATAACATTTTAGGTGAAATGTTCAAATTAAAACTATAAGTTATTACACCCATGTTATTACCCTACCAATCACACTCAAGCAGGCATTACTTCAGCCAGACCCTATATTTTTCAAGCCACTCTGTATTCATGCACTCTTCGTATGGTATCAGCTGTTTGGAGGTAAACCCTCCTTGAATTTATGGGCAATATGGGTGGAACCCAAGCTAAGTCATGGTGGAACACGTGAACTAGGCTTAGGAAAATGAGCACAGCATATGACCTCTGGCCACTTTTATGGGTTCATTAACATGTATATGATCCAAAAGGATTCACTGAGATCCAGTGAGTGTTTCACTTGAACTTGAATGAAAAGCTGGGACCACCTGGAATCACCTTGCCTCCAGAAAAACAGCCTGCCCCATAAGTGAGCTGACTCAGAGGTAATAGGCAGGAGAGATGGATTAAGACTTTAACTGAATCCTGCTTCTACCATGCGGGCCCTTATATAAAGCTTAAATGAAGCCAGTCATGCCTCTGAGAATTTCAACATACTTGATTTTCTTTAAAAATTATTATTTTAAAAAATTAATTCCATATATACATGCTCAGTGTGAGTTAGATAAGAGACCCTTTATTTTAAAATAAAATTCTAATAGGAAGATACACTGAAATCTGACATTAAATCTGCATATACCCACATACACACAGAGTGGACTAACTTTGAATTTGGAAAAGCTCTCTGCTACTTTTTTTTTATTTCAAGTGTCAGTGACATTTTATTCTTGCTCACTAAAGCCTTGAATTGAGGTTGTCTATTCTTTTCAAAATCGTTTTTTATAGACATTCCTATTTCTCAGTTTACCAGTGAATATTATAGTACTCTGAGATATTTAAAAAATGGCACTTTCAGCCCTGGCTGGTGTGGCTTGGTCGAATGAGCACTGAACTGTGAACCAAAGGGTCACTGGTTTGATTCCAAGTTGAGATACATGCCTGGGTTGTGGGCCAGGCCCCCAACTGGGGGACTGTGAGAGTCAAGCAATCAATGTGTCTGTCACACATCGATGTTTCTCTCCCCCTCTCCTTTGCTTCCTGTCTCTTTATAAATAAATAAAACCTTTAAAAAACAAAAAACAAATGCATGGCACTGCCAGTACATAAAGACCTTAAATTTCAGGAACCTAAATTTTCAGTTCAGCTTTTTATTCAACAAGAATTTTATTTGCCAGTTATGAAAGTTCTTTCTTACAAAAAAAGCCCAAACTTTATTTCTACTTAGTTTTTTTAAGCTAAATATTTTTAGGTGGATCACAGGGATAAATAGGCTCAGATGGCAAAATTATTCATTTTGAGAATTATCATGTGAACAATTTTCATTTACAGATGATTTTCAATCCAAAATATCCAAAATTTAGTATCTCCCTAAGTGACCTCTCTCCGGTGAATAACCCAATTTGATATGTTCAAGTACATTTGTGAGCAAACAGTCACATTTATTCAGATCTGCATGTTTCCCCAGGCTCCCATCCTCGGTCTTGTCTGTCTTACTCTATGCTTCTCTCCAGGTAATTCCATTTACTCTCATGGCTTCAACTACCACCCAAATACTGATGACTTGATAATACACTTTATCCAGCTCACTGTTATCTTCCAAGTCTAGTCTGAAATTTCCAAGCTGTCCCAGATGATGCAAGGCTAAATCAACTCAAAGCTGAATTTATATTTACCACCTTTCCAATTAAACCTGTCTCTATGGGTCAGGAAATGTATCAGTTGTTAGAGCTTGCATAAGATAGTACCACAGACTTGGTGGCTTAAACAACAGGAATGTTTCCTCATAGTTCTGGAGGCTAAAAGTTCGATGTTAAGGTGTAGGCAAGTTTGGTTTCTTCTGAGCTTCTCTCTTTGGATGTAGATGGTCATCTCTGGGCGTCGTCCTCCCTCTGGGTGTGTCCGTGTTCTAACCTCTTTCTATAAGGATACAAATCATATTGGGCTATGGTCTACTACAATAACCTCCTTTTAACTATATCACCACTTCAAAGACTGTCTCTCTGAACACAGTCATGTTCTGAGGTAGTTGGGGTTAGGCCTTCCAGATGTAAAATCTGATTTTGCCACATTTTCCCAGTCACTACTCCATTCCCGTCCCCTGATAGGCAACATAAACAGAATCTATTTTGTTCTGAGTCTGATGCCTGACAACAGTGGTAGACCAAGGGCAGAGTAGTACAGCAGTAGTACAGTGGAAACAGTCCATCCTAAGTACAATCACTTATGGGGGTGTTATCTATAGAGAATTTAAGCATAATTTTTGACAAAAATAGATCTGATGATGATGGTGATGATGCTAATTACCATGTTCTGGCAAGTGGAAACAATGTCAGTTGATAAAATTCCCCTGCTAGCAAAATTAATGTAAGTTCTAAATAATTACTATTGTTATTTTTGAATTTTAATCATATAGGTGAAAGTTTCAAATTAGCCCACAGCATGACATAGTGCAATAGACATTATATTCTTCATGGAACTTAATCCAAAGAATCTCCAGTGATGCAGTCAATCCCTAATATATGTGGACTCCCATACACCTGTTTCTTTCAAAAGTCCCTTCACAATATTTCTGAAGCATTCAAGTTCACATCAGGCACAGCGTGTGTTCAGTTCCTGTGAGAATACACACTCCTGCATTAAAAGAGTACGTTAGAAATAAACAACCAAGAAAGAACACGGGTGCTTCTGTTCTTCCATTCTGTATAACCACTTGGAGATTTCATTTGTGTTAAAAGTTAAAAGTATTGAACTAAAAGTGAACTGTAAGGTACAATATTTTTATTTTGAAAACACAATAAAAAAGCCTTTAGTAAAATATATAATATACTTTACTAAATTTAAATAATTACTTCAAAATTTAGATGTATTTTTCTATGTGTTGCTTTTTTTTTAGTTTCAAAATGTTCAACAAAATAATAACATCAATTGTTACATGGTTATTATTGAATATGAATTTGTCATATAGGGAAGAAAAAAGTTTAAAAATAATCACTTCTGCCCTGACCTATGTGACTCAGTCAGTTGGGTGTCATTCCACAAAGTGAAAGGTTGCTGGTTCGATTCCAGGTCAGCACATATACCTGGTCACAGGTTTGGTCCCCAGTAGGGGTGTGTGTGAGAGGCAACCAATTGATGTTTCTTTCTCACACCAGTGTTTCTCTCCCTCTCTTTCTGCCCCGCTTCCCCTCTCTCTAGAACTAAATAGATAAAATCTTTTAAAAAAATATCACCTCCATATATCAAGAACTCTAAATATGTCACTGCCTAAGAGACATTCCTGATCCATTCCTCACTATCCTCTCTCTCACCATGTAATGGGTTATACATTCTTTTGGATTCTGCTTTCAAAGCCCATCTGACACTTATCTCTTCCTCACTGTCCCCACACCATGGCCTTATTTCAAGTCCTTAACATTCTTTGCTCAGACAAATGCAATGTTTTGCCATATATAACCATTGAAGAGAAGAGGCGAAATAATTTTTTTTTTTTTTTTGCATTTTAAGGTTACTTGAGCAATTGCTTGGAGGGCTGAGACAATGAATATGGGCAACTATGAGTATTTGAGAAAGAATGGTAATAGTGCAGGTAAAAGATGATGTTGCTTTGGACCAGGGTGGTAGTAGAAGAGTTAGAGAGATATGGATAATTGATAAAATTTGTAAAGGATTGTATTAGTTTTCTAAGACTTCCAAACAAAGTACCATAGACTGGGTGGCTTACACAACACAAATATATTTTCTCATGATTCTGGAAGCTAGAAGTCTGAAAGTAAGCTATCAGTAGGGTTAGTTTCCTTTAAGAGTCCCTTTCCTTGGCTTCTGGATGACTTGCATCTTCACATTGTCTTCCCTCTGTCCATACCTGTGTCCAAATTTCCCCACACATTTACCTACACCACAGGTATTTTTGAGGCAAGATGTGCTACATAATGTTATAGACCAGGGGAAGTTAAACTGTCATAGTTATCAATCTATCTTTCTCAAACTCAGAATTTAAAGCCTTAAGCTATGGGAATAAAAAACCTAAAAATAATTGACATTTTCACATAACCTCATACTTATATTTTTGCTAAGACTTTGATCCTCATCTCTTGTTTCTAAGCACCAAGAGTTAATAGGAGCCCTGCGTGGCCATTAGTGAATGGTCTTATTTGTATGAATAATGCAACAGAAGAGGCCTTGCTGCCCACATCTCACTCTTCCACTAAGCCAGCTGCTGGTTTTAGCTGTCATTTCCGAGGGCCATAAGATCAGCGAGGATTATGTACTCAAGACTTCCTGACTAATAACACTGAGAATCAGTAAAATAAATTGGTCATTTAGCATAATATACCTTGGAATAATAGAAAGTTTCCCATTAGGTAACAGCTTAATTTTGAAGCTCTGGTTTTTCATGAAGCTTGTTGAGATATTTCTCAGGAGTTGTCTCTTGGATGACTGAACATATCATGGGTCAGAAACAAGGATTTATTTTGATATTGCAGACACTTGATGCTTTGGCAATGTGGCTCATAACGAACAGCTCTTTTAAGCAGCACTACTTGCAGTCCTAACGGGCCCTTCTTCAGGTTTTGGAGACATTGCTGAGAGGGTGTTGGTGAATACATATTTTGAAGTAGAAGACTTTCATCTGCCCATACAGCTTTACAAAAATCACTTATTCCTTGTCATTACCAAAACAGTAGGCTCATAAAATGAAGAGTGCTGATTTGTTTTTGAACAAGTACAACAGAGATGGATAGACATTTTCCCAACATTCCTTAACTAGGAAGGAACTCATTGTTCCCTGAGTCAACCTTGCCAAGTTTTCCTAGTCACTACTCCATTCCAAGCCTGCATGTATGGGGAAGCCTTCAAAGAGATCATGTGGTGAAATCCAAAGAGAAAGCCTCTGGAATGAGAAGCAGCAATGCTTGAATTCTGGCTCTGTGACTTACTAATCTCTGAGCTCAGCTCCCTCATATAAAAGAATAAAGGATGATACTGCCCACTGAATAGTACTACTTGAGTATTAAATACTTGAGTATTAAAACAAGGTGTATTAAAAGTAGCTGTCACATCAAAAACACTAAAGTACAAATTATTGTTGTTTTATCAAGGTTTGTTACTTGACGACTCTACCTTTTGCAAGGCATTTCAGGACTGGGAGTGATCCTAGGAATCAGGTGGAACATGCCTTTGAGGAGGGCACCCCTCTTTGTCTTAGTCGATTAGGTGAAGACACAAGACTCCAGAAGGGTCATTCCATTTTCACAAGGTAATCAGTTTAGTGATGTTAAATGAGAAAGTGCCATTCTTATTCATGATAATTTTTGTAGAATAAGCATCCTGTTAGTTTCTTAATGAGATTCTACTCATTGATTCAACAACTATCCATTGAGTGCTATCTTGTCTCACACCCTTGTATTAACTGATGAACAAGACAGACCTAATCCTTGCCATTATGAATCCTCAGTTTCATGGGGTTTAAATAAATGTGTAGGCAATTAAAAGTGGTGTGACACATGCTACTGCAGAGAATATATACATGCTATATAAACAAAATCTCAGATCTAGGCAGGAGGTAGGGGGGTAGTTTTATATAGGATAATAAAGAGCTAAGGAGGGGCATATGATGCATGATGTTGGGGTAGCAGAACATTTTTCCAGAAAGAAGAAACAGCAAGTGGCAAGAAAATGATGCACAGAGGAGCCTGAAGAGTACAGCTGTGAGGAGATCCTGCAGGGTGTTCTGACTCAAATGTTGGAAATTTATCCCAACAACAGAGAGAAGCCATCCGAGTCTTCGAGCAGGGGCAGACACAATCAGATCTGTATTTTAGAAAGATGTCAATGACGATAGGATGGAGCATGGATTCAAGGCAGCAAGACCGAAGGCAGCAAGAATGCCAGGAGGCTGCTGCAGGAGCCAGGTGGGAGAGGGTGTTTTACTAGGGAAGTGGCAATGGGAACTTGGAACCAAAGGGCTTTCTGGGTGACATCCACCCCACACTGTGCATGAACCTTAGCAAATTTTACTAAACACTTGAGTATTTCAGCTAATTGCAAGCATACTCTGTGAGTTTTATTTTAACTGCTAGAGCATTCTCACACAAATAGGCTCTAACCAGGGAATTATTTATTCAAAAAATCTGTGAGAACTGGCATACACAAAGCACTCCAGACTTCCAAAGCTGAAACCTCCAGTCAGTCAGGTAGGGCAACTGTGACAAATAGGAAAAACAAAACTGGGATAGACAGTAAATGTTTTCTCTGCCAGAAGAAGTTCTGAACAGATATTGGTTAAATAAATGAAAGCACACATGAATTGATGATGTTAGCTTATCTTAGGCCTTCAAGAATGGAGGTCAGGGGGAAGATCCAAGAGGAAGACATAAAACTGAATATACACCCGTACACTGAGGAGACTCTATGAGTGAAGATATCGAGGGAGGAAAACAGGGGATGAGATCTGGAGAGTTCTGCTTAGTGAAGTATAAGCTGCCTGCACATACCCAGGGTGGTGTAGTAAAGAATAATATAAAATGTAGATAACAGTTGGAATGCAGAAAGGTTGGAGAAGGAAGACTTTGAAACTACTTTTAAAAAGAGTGATACATTGGAGATGTCTGGGTTTGAAAGTAGGTAAATGAGAGTTAGACCCATCATCTCAATGGGTTAATTTCTTTCTTTTTCTCTTTTATGCTCTTTATCTCTCTTTTGTCCTTTTATGTTCTGTTCTGCTAGTGTGTGTGTGTGTGTGTGTGTGTGTGTGTGTGTGTGTTGCAGAGGGTTATCAGGCTAATAATACAATGTTCCTTTTACAGATTTGTTGCCCTCCATGAAAATCTTTATTATAAGTTTCGGTCAACTTGACACTCTTTCTTGTTTTTGCCTTTTCATGAACACTTTCCTTCAAACCCTTCCATACATGTTCTCACATTGGGTGGTGTGCAACTTTCTACCTGGCTGCCTGTGTGCTGGACACGACTCTGCTATTGGGGACATCTCTTCAGGATGTGTTCTCCATCACTGCCGCTTCTGACCAGTCCTCTCCACGGACCAGCACTTCCCAGTGCAGGCTTCAAACTCCAACATCTACAGCAAAAGCTGCCACCATAGCAGGGGTGGCAGCTATATTCTGTCCTAACTGGGAGTGGTAAGGGCTGGAGATCTACTCCTTCGGAAACCCTGGCTTTAAAATAAAAAAAAAAAATAAGACAAGACGTTTTAAAAAATTTCCATTAAGGGATCACCCTTCCAAGAGGCTCTTGTGATATGGAGATGGGCTATAAAAGGGCCTTAATATTACCTCACCCCATTCAAATTAAGAGATGCACAGTGAAGCTTTCTGGGCCATGCTATTACAGAGCCTATAAGTGTCATGATTTAGCAAATAATTTACTTATAATTCACGATGTGCCTGGCCTGGGGAATCACTGGCCATCCACAAAGATATGGTCCCTTCTCTCACAGAGCTTATAGTCTGGCAGGGGAAGCAAGCAAATGAAACCACATTTCAATACACATAATAAACACTCATAGTACAGCAAGCACAGAAGTTTAGAGCACGAGCAGACAGGTGGGGTCAGAATTCCAGCTCAAATCTTCTTAGCTTTGTGACCTCGGGCATAATATTTAACCTCCCTGTGCCTCAGATTTTTTACCTGCACATGGAAATGAGAAAATGCCTGTCTCATGGGTGGCTGTGAGCATTCAGTGAGCAACTACATGGAGAGTGCTTAGCACAGGCATGGCACAGACACAGCGTTCAATATATGTAGGCTATATGTAGGCTTTGTGTTGATTTGTGTTCCCGGCACATTTATTATTTATCCAATCATGCCCAAATGCTTTCTGGATCCCCTAAATGGTCTGTCTTTATGCATTTGTTCACGTTGTTCCTTCCACCTTAGTTGTCCTTTTTCTCCAGCTGTGTATATTAAAATCCTACCCACTTCTGTTGGGTTTCCTGTGGCTGCTATAACAAATTACTATAAACTAGTTGGTTTAAAATAACAGAACTTTTTTTCTGCCATAGTTTTGAAGGTCAGACATCTTATAAGTATGCTTGTCATTGGATTGAGTCAAACCCATCCAGATAATCAAGGATAAGCTCCTTCTCTCAAAATTCTTTACTAAGTCATATCTTTTGCCATATAAGGTAACGCTTACTTTTGTAACACATAAGATAACATTGATTCTGGGGACCAACACTTTGGCACATCTTTTGGGGCCACTATTCAGTCCCCTAGACTATCTATTTTTTTCATTTTTAGTCATTTTTTAATTATTATTCTACTACAGCTGTCCCAATTTTTCCCTCTTTGCCCTCCTCCACCCATCCCACATCCTGCTCCCACAGTCAATCTCCACCCTGTTTCCACGTCCATGGGTCATTTATACCTATTCTTTGACTAGCCCCTTCCCCTTCTTTCCACCATTATCCCCCTACCCCCATCCCCTCTGGTCACTGTCAGTTTGTTCCATGTTTCCATGCCTGTGGTTCTATTTTGTTTGTTAGTTAATTTTGTTCATTAGATTTCTCTTATAGGTGAGATCATATGGTATTTGTCTTTTACTGACTGGCTTATTTCACTTACTGTGATACTCTCCAGTTCCATCCCTGATGCCTTAAAAGGTAGAATTTCCTTCTTTCTTTCTGATGTATAGTATTCCATTGTGTAAATGTACCACAGTTTTTTGTTCCACTCATTTACTAATGGCACTTGGGCTGTTTCCAGCACTTGGTTATTGTAAATAGCACTGCTATGGACATTAGGGTGCATAGGTTCTTTTGAATTGGTGATTAGGGATTCTTAGGGCATATTACCAGCAGTGGAATCACTGGGTCAAAAGGCATTCCATTCTTAGTTTGCTGAGGAAATTCCAGTATGTTTTCCACAGTGGCTGCACCAGTATGCATTCACCACGACAGTGAATGCACTACAGTTCCCTTTTCTTCACATCCTCGCCAGCACTTGTTATTTGTTGATTTGTTTATGAAGGCCATTCTGACTGGTGTGAAGTGGTCTCTCATTGCGGTTTTAATTTGCATCTCTCTGGTGGCTAGTGATGCTGAGCATCCCTTCATGTGCCTATGGGTCATCTGTATGCCCTCCTTGGGGAAGTGTTTACTCATGTCTTTGCCCATTTTTTAATTGGATTGTTTATCTTCCTGGTGTTGAGTTGTATGAGTTCTTTACATATTTTGGAGATCAAACCCTTGTCCAAGGTATCATTGGCATATATGTTCTCCTATACATTCAGTTCCATTTTCATTTTAATGATTGTTTCTTTACTGATAAAAAAGCTTTTTAATTCGATGTAGTCCCATTTTTTTCCTTTATTTCCTTTGCCCTAGGAGATATATCAGCAAAAATATTTCTATGCAGGATATCCAAAATTTTCCTGACTATATTCTCCTCTAGGACTTTTATGGTGTCATGACTTATATTTAAGTCATTTATCCATTTTGAGTTTATTCTGGTATATGGTGTAAGTTGCTGGTCTAGTTTCATTTTTTTTTGTATGTACCAGTCCAGTTCTCCCAACACCATTTATGGAATAGGCTATTTTTACCCCATTGTATGTTCATGACCCTTTGTCAAATATTAATTGACCATAGAAGAGACTTGGGTTTATTTCTGGGCTCTCTATTCAGTTCCATTATGCTAGCACCAGGCTGTTTTGATTACAGTGGGTTTAGAGTACAGTTTGATATTAGGTATTGTGTCCCTCCTACTTTGTTTTTCTTCCTGAAGGTTGCTGAGGCTATTTGGGGTCTTTTATGGTTCCATATAAATTTTTGAAATATTTGTTCTATTCTGTAAAATGTCAATGTGCCATTTTAATAGGAATTTCATTGAATCTATAGATTGTTTTAAGTAGTATGGACATTTTAATAATGTTAATTCTTCCAATCCATGAACATGGTATATGCTTCCATTTATTTGTATCTTCCTTAATTTTTTTTCTTTAGTGCAGTACAGATCCTTTACCTCCTTGGTTAAATTTATTCCTAGGTACTTTATTTTTCTTATTGCTATAGTAAGTGGGGTTTTTTTTTCATTAGTTTCTCTATCTGATAATACATCGTTGGTGTACAAAAATGTCATCAGTTTCTGAATATTCACTTTGTATCCCACTGCTTTGACAAATTCACTCATTAGGTCAAATAGTTTTCTGGTGGAGACTGTAGGGTTTTCAGCATATGCTATCATGTTTTCTGAAAATAATGACAGTTTTACTTCTTCCTTTCCAATTTGGATGGCTTTTATTTCTTTTTCCTGTCTGATCACTGTGGCTAGAACTTCCAATATTATGTTGAATAAAAGTGGTGAAACCAGACACCCTTGTCTTGTTCCTGATGTTAAGGTGAAACTTTTAGATTTTTCCCATTGAGTATAATGTCGGCTGTAGCTTTCTCGTATATGGCTTTTATTATGTTGCAGTATGCTCCCTCTATTCCCACTTTGCTGAATGTTTTTATCACAAAGAGGTGCTGAATTTTATCAAATGCTTTTTCAGCATCTACGGATATGATCATGTGATATGATCCTTCATTTTGTTTATGTGGTGTATTATGTTTATTGGTTTGCAAATATTGTACCATACTTGCATCCCTGGAATTAACCCCACTTGATCATGGTGTATGACCTTTTTAATGTATTGTTGGATGTGGTTTGCCAATATTTTGTTGAGGATAGACCATCTCTTAAGAACTAAATAAAAGCCATTTCCAGGATAAAGCCTTCCCAGACAGTCTCCAACTTGAAGCAGTCTCCCACAACATGAGATTTATAGCACGTTATTATTCTTTAGCTTTTAAAAGTAATCATTCTTCTGCAAATAACTTTTTTGCCTACCAGACTTTTTAAACGTTTTCTTATTGTTGTTCAAGTACAGTTGTGTCCATTTCCTGCCCCCCCACCATGTCCCACAACCCCAGCCATCCCTACCTCCCACCCCTGATCCCACCCTACCAGACTTTTTGTAAAGGAAGCTAGACCAAAGATATTTAAATTTCCTTCCAAACTAAATAGTATAAATTTCTTTCTTTTTTCAAATTACAGTGTGCACTCAATATTATTTGTATTAGAGAGGTATGCATTCTTTAATTGAAGTTCTTTGACTTTAGGGATCATAGCATTTCAACTTACATGCCTATGATAACCACTAAACTCTTTAGCATAAAATAGAGTGAAGTTAATCTTTGTTGCATGAATTGATCACTGGATGGACAGGTGTGTAGCTCATTAATTTATTCAACTTTTGAAAGTGGTTTTGTCTCAGAAACATTCAGAAGCAAATATATTTGACCACGATTCTTGAAAGAGTAGCTCTCTGGAGGTACAATCAAGTAGAACAGCTTTTTGGCATTAGGCTGTGATCTTTGGATTCTGAATAATTTCTCTCCATATCCTCCAGAACAGGAGATAATTCACTGATATAACATTTTCTCTTCATGTCATGTAAAATAAAAAATGTTCCTATGTCTTTTTCATAGTGGTTGGAGACATCTTACCTTCTCGGGCAATGCCAATTAACACTCTAAGCATTGTTTTAGAATTAGGGATGTCCATTTGGCAGTCAGCAGGACACATAACCAAATCACAGGAGCTGCCACACTACCCTGCCAGGCTCTAATTATCTATGATCATGTTGAAGCCTGTAGGGTAAAGTGTAGTTATAAAGTATGGTAATAAAGATGTCCTTGGTTGGATAATCATTTTGTAAAGTGCGAGCAGTGATTGATCCGACAGACTAAACCACAGGCCATCTGCAGTGTGTCGAAAAGACGTGTCCAGCTTGAACATCAGACTCAAACTCTTTCCAACTTGACCTTTTGCCTGAGCAGTGGGAAAGAACATGGGCTTATGGTGCTGTGATGCAGCTGCATTTTCACTCATAACCTCCTCTGGTGAAAACTAAGATTGCTGATCTATATTCCTCTCTGCTAACCATGTCCCCAGAAGTTGAAGGACTGTCTAATAGCTTCCCAGTCTTTGAGTTTGATCTTTCAGGTGTGTTAAACACCTCAAGAGGGAATGCAGAAATACCAGTGAGGGAGGTGTCACTAGAAATCTAGGAGAAGCTCCATATCGACCTACAAGGGCTCCAAGCTAGAGGATCTGACCATGACTATCAAGAAGGGGACAGTAAGAGACAATCCCCACCCCCAGCCCCAGCCTAAATAGCTTGGCTCTCCTCTGGGTGCATGTGTGCATGTGCATGACTGCTAGGAAGGACAGAGTTGCAGCTCTGTTTCTGGACTCAGTCCATTGCTTTGGATATAATTCCCCATCCCTTCTCACTTTGTTTTGTGATTACAGATACTGATTTTCAATAACAGTTAAGTGGCATCCATACTTTACTTTATGGGTTTTTTAAATAAAACAATTCTTTTGGAAGTAGAAGGTGCTTAGGAAATAAATAGAAATAGACATAAACCTTTTTTTTAAAGATTAACATATAAACAAATGGCAGTTTAAGAAAAGAAGAAAGATAAGTTAGCCTATTAGAAAAAGAAATACCCTTGGTTTGAAAGAGGTGGGTTATAGTTCAACAGTTCAAGAACTGTGCTAGAAAACATCATAAAAGTTAACATTTGATGGAGATACCCCTATGTGCTTGGAATGATGCCTAGCCTTCTATAAGCATTGTTTCATTTGATGTCACATCAACTCTATAAAGTCCGTGCTGTCTTCACTGCATTTTGCAGAGGGGAAATCTAGTATTAAAACATTTGCATGATGGTAAGCTGTGTAGCTATTATTCAAACCAGCCTTTAGGCTCCAAAACCCTGAGCTAATACAATGGACTACCTTCAAGGAGCCTAGGACAGACAATTGCCACCTTGTCTGGGCAATGAATAGAAGGTAAAAATATCTGAGAAAAAAGCTAAAAGCATAGATTTTGAAAGCATGTTTTGGTAACTTGGAAGGAGAAAGATTAGTGTGTATATATATTGTGAAAAGAAAGAAAATAAAACTTGTGAAGATGGTATTGTTGGAAGAGTTAATTACGAATTCTACCCCAGGATGCTGAATGTTCCTCTCATATGTATAATGATCTCCAATTTATTATTAGATCTATGCATAAACTCCTCCAGTGCCAGCAGGAAACCTTCTAAAATATTCCTGATTATACCATGGCCCTGAATGAGTAACATAGTCACACGAACACATCGCTAAAAATGTTCTCTGGTCTTCAGAAGAGATGTTTGACAGCTCTGCTTTAACTATATGACAATTTTATATTCAAGGTTGGCATCAGAATATTTGTACTTTTCATTGAGAACAGATGGACTATCAGTTTAACCATGCAAATGAACCCAGGTGTAGCACCAACAGTACACAGTAAAAAAAAAGGCAAATCCCAGGGAAGCATAGGAGGTGACAGACTAAGGTAGACCTGTATACACTAAACATATTTCTTCACCTCCACCTTTGTTTGCTTGTTGAGGATTTAAAGCTAATATACAAAGCAAAAGACCTCTTTCTTTACAAACTATTCCTCATTTAAGGCCCAATTTGAACATTATCTTCACGCTGCTGCCTTCTCTGGCTAGGGAATTGATTAGCCCCCCAGTGCTTTGGAATTTATATTAAAAATCTTATATCAAATTTTACACTTAATTATACATTTACAATCTGCCTTCCTGAGTGAATTATGAACCTCTGATCCATGCATGCTATAATGAAAAGAATATGAATGTTAAAGTCAGAAAGAATCAACCAAGGTCAAAACTTGAGGGAATATAGCCAAGTTAGTTAAACTTTTGAGCTTTCTTTTCCTCACTGCCAATCAGGGTGATAATAATATCTATTTATTAGAGCTTATGTGAGGAGGAATTAAGGGAACATGTGAGGAACGTTAGCACAGTTCTAGTCATTCAACAACACATAATCACTTTTTATTGTTCTTGGGCTGCTAATGCCATGTGCCACAAAATATGCATGCCCCAAAAGTGCTGATTAACTGGATGAATAACATTTCTCTATAGCTAATAATTAGATTAATCAATATAATGTAACTATATAGGAACTATCGGAAATAACCAATTTTTGGTGAAAAACAATTTGAGGATTGATGAAATATGTCATGAGAGGTTTTCCAGGTCTTGGTGGTCCTGTTGTGTGTGTCCAGGTCACCAAAGTGAAACATGAATCCAGACACCCTCTCCCCAGGCATCCAATGCATTTATAATGTTCTTCCTTTATTCCCAGGGCCCCAAACTAAGGTAATCACTCACTAGTGAGTGCCTCCAGCTCTAGACTGCCCTGCAGTAGCCCTAGGACCTTAAGCAAATTGTTGTTTCCACATCTCTAAAGGGGCAATAATAAATCTGTTTCATAAGAATCTAATAAGGTTTAAATTTGAAAATATGAATACTATTAATGTAAACTTTTTCTCTTTCCTTCCCGCCTTTCTTAACCCTCTGATAGGCTTGTCCTGCTAAAAAGAAAAGATTAAAATGATAGATTCAGCCACACTAAAGCGTCAGTGACTAATGACTAGTTGTTCAACATTTTCCTCTTCTGGTCCCATCCTCTTTGGCTTGCCTTTCCAGACAGCTGGGATCACTTAATCCCCAGATGCGCATGCAGACTGCTCCAGCACCTAGGAGTGCCCGGCTTTCCTGCCAGAGCGATTTAAACACCTCTTTCAAACTTGCAGTAGGGGGAGGGAAGGAAAATAAATCATTCACAAATCCACCCATCCATCCACTCCTGCCACCATTCAGTAAACATTTAAGGAATAGATAACAGGTGCCAGACCCTGAGCTAACTACTAGAGACATGAAGACAAGAAGTAATAACAACAGTAATAATACATGGGCCATGCCCCCAACTTGCTCACCATTTAGTGAGGGAAACAAGAAATATAAACAAATTACTACAATGCAGCATGAAGATAGCATTGTAAGGGGCAGGGGCAAGTTATAGCAGGGGATGCTTGAACTGTGTCATAAAGAAAAAAACTCAGCTCAGCCATCCCCCGTCTCAAGGACTGGTTCTCATTTCTGAACTCTCTCTTATTAGTCTTCTTGGTACCCCTATGCCTCCAGGCAAAAATCCAGCTCTGTTGTAGTCAATGCATCTTCCAGAGACCCAAGTATTTCTCTCATGTCTAATCCAATGATAGGGGCCCACACTATCTTTTAGGCCACACAGTATTAATAGGCCACCCTCATGTTTGTACTCTTGCCTGGATTCTGAGACTGCCTCTGCAGAATGACCCATCGTCAGCCTTCTGTCTGGACCCTGCAGCTTTGTTGAAGTTACTTTAGAGTGAATGCATGCTCTTGTGCCACACTAGGATTTCCCTCAGCACCTATAGTTGTCTCCTGCACTCTCGCTACCACCTCCAGTCAAATCTTAACAGCTTTTCCAGGTTATTTTTACGTACTCTGAAGTCCGGGAACCACCTATACAGAAGACAAGGGACACACACACATAGCTGGGAAACAAAGGCTTTTGGGGGATTCTTTCCTGTAACTCTTCTTTCACTGTCTGTTGATAGAAAGCATTCAACAGCAACAATTTCTGAGTGTTTTCTATGTACCTGAAATTCAGGGTGGGGGATATTGAGGATGTAATGGTGAGTGATCACACAGACCCTAGGCCCCCCTGCAGTCACATCTGTGATCCGTGCCCCAGAACAGCTCTGCCCCGAGTGTGAACAACAGTAGACATGAAGGTGGTAGCTGTCTCCCATGTCCCATGGCTTAAAAAGAGAATGCTACTTTTTCAGAGGCCCCAGTATTTGAAGGTAATACAGGTATTACAATTAAATAAAGAACAGTAGTTGGGCAGCTTACTTTTCCATTTTAACTCCCTCTGATACCCACAGCCTCTTAAGAGAAATATATATTAAACCTAATTATACTTAAAAAACTGTCAAGAACATCTATGACAAGTGCTAAAAATAAAATTACCTACTCTATGTCAGGCATTGTACTACTTACAAAGCCCAAGGAAAGGTGAATTAGAAAGAAAGTCTGCCGTATGCAGCTCACAGTATAGAAAGAAAATACAGCATTAAAAATTATTTTAAAATATAGATTATAAAATGCATTATATTTCAGTGATCAATTCTACTTTAGGATGGCATGTGGAAGAAGACTTACTATAGGCCCAGAATACAACCTAAAAATATGAGTTCCACACTTTATACAAATTGCTGATGTAAAATCATAGTCACCTAATTTCCTCCACCTCTGTATCAGATTAGCGACACTTTAGATGAAAAGTATATTCAAGACCCTCACATGCCTGTCGACCAAGAGAGGACTATGCAGCTATGTAGAAATAGCTGCCATTCATTGGTGCTAACACTGTGCTGAGCTTCGTGCTAAGACTCTTACTCATAGTATTGTAAGTAATTCTCACAACTGCCCTATAATGTTGGCATTATTATTATCCCTGATTTTCAGATGAAGAGACTGAGCTTCAGATACAATTCTTAATTTGCTAGACCAGGTGGCAGGAAGTGACAGAACTGGGATCTGAGGTCTTTCTCATTTTAGCATCCCTAACGATTTTTGCTCTGATTTACCATCTTGAATAACATGATTCATTCCCACTGAGCTTTGTCTCTTCCTTTGTTTAGTTTAGTATTTTATTGGTAGGATTCTTCTGGGTCCTTTAGATTCACATTAATGCATATTGACTGATGCCAGGTGCTCTGCTGGGGATACTGATGAAAATGAATCCTCTACCCCCCAAGAGGAATTTAATCTTTTAAAGCACCTTCCATCATCTTGTGATTAGAAAACATGGTCCTATCAATTATCAGGTACTGCAGAGCCTTTCATTTAATAAATAAAAATATAAGGAAGACCTACTTCTATCAGGCACAGGGAGCACAGACTCAATGGGAAATGGCCTTTGATCTCAAGGGGCTCACCATCCAGCAGGAGGAAAACAAGATTTTAGGCAAACAGAATCATTGATGCAATGGCAGAAACAGGAGGGAAGTGCTGAGCAAACAGGGCTTCTTGGAAGAGGGGGCATAGAATCCAGAAGGGTGAGTAGGGACAGGGCAAATCTGACAATGGGTAGTAAGAACATTTGAAGCAGAAAGATAGCAATGTGTGAAGACCATGAATAGAAAGTTTCTGCCTGAAACAGGAGAAGAAGCACACCTAGATTGACACTGATTTTTCTAATGCATTATACAAGCTCTGAGCACAAGGTTAAGAACACAAGTTTAAGGATTTAGCATCAGGCAAATGTGATCTCAAAACTGGTACTTTCTGAACCTTGATTTCCTCACCTATAAAATGGGGATAATACCTATTGTGACTCATGAATGAAATCACACATAGCCAGAGTTTAACCATGGTAAGCATTATTCATGTTGTTATTGGCACTTATATAGTACAGAGTGACAGAGTAGACCATTACCATCAGATTAGGGGCTTATATTATACATTGTTTCAAGCAATAAAATACTATTGCAGAATCCCCCTCATAGTCTCTGAGGGAGGATATGGATCAGTGCTGTTTATGGTATGAGAGCCATAATTCTCCTGTGATCAGGCCAGACACATCTATGAACAACACATCCAGGAGAAAGCTGTAACTGACATCCAGTTTTGCTTTGTTTTCTAAGAATGGTAATGGCCTCGCCTTCCTTCCTGCTTCTCAGTGAGCTTGAGCAGAACAAAAACAGAATTTATTTCTTTGCACTGCCAACACCTCATTTCATTTCTCTGAAATAATTCTCTGGGTATATCTTCGGCTGTTTCTTATTTGTCAGTCCTTTCCCAGTGCAGCTTAGGAGATCTTAAAGGAGAGATGCCGAATCAATATTTGAGCTTTATGGGGGCCCTGGAAAAGCCCTGAATACACAGCGGGGGCCCAAGTCTTCCTTGAATGCAGCCCTGTCCCAGTGAGTTACATCCTGACCTGGGAGGGAGGCTAGGCTACAAAGACTACTTCCCTGTGGCTCTCCTCGAGCCTCAGAAGGGCCAGAGGTGCCTGGCATTCAGAGACTGTAAAATTGCTGTCTCATGTGCACCGCCAGCAGCACACCCCAATGAGACCTGAAGTTGCCCTTCACTCACTGAAGGAGAAGTCAGTGGTCCTGAGTTTTAGTCTTAGCTCTGCTGTGTGACCTTCAGCAAATCACTGACTTCTCTGTTTCGGTTTTCTTTTTTAAAAATTGGCTGATTGGGCTAGTGAGTTTCCAAATAACTAGTTCCAAAGAACTAGTTATTTCTAGTTCTGTGTTATTTAGAAAAACCAGCATGTTCTTGTAGAGTATTTTAACAGCAATGCACTCACTCATTCAGTCATTCATTGCATAAACATTTATTGCACACTTACTCATACCAGGCACTCTGCTGGGGATATTGCTGAAAACTGCTGTCTTGCAGGGGATACAGATACCAATGCAAAAATATAATTACAAATATGATGAGTTAATAAAAGTTGTGGGGGAGAAAGGCATAATTGCTTTCTACCCTTTCCGGAACAAAGCAGGCTTAGAGACTTTCCTAGAGTATTGAGCACTGCATGCAAAGGCTCATGAAGATGAAGTGAGGTATGTTGATACCCAAGCAACCTGAGGAGAGTCACTGAGATACTAAGGAGATTTGAAACTGGCCCACATGAAGAACCAAGGATGTATAGCCAAGAAAGAGAATAGTCAGTAGTGGTGAGTGGAAATTTACAAAAATGAAATACATTCATTGCAGCATTGTCACGTGGAAGAAAGATTAAGCCTGTCCTAGATGGTCCCGTGAGACAAAATTATGACCAGTGACTGGAAGTTGGAGGGAGATAGGTTTTGCCTCGATACACGAAATCTCACAAACTAAATATACAACAGCACAGCAGCACAGGCTGCCTCAGGAGGTAGTGAACTCCCTGTCATTAGACACACTGACCGCAGGTTAGAAGGCTGACTGTGCAGGGCACATGTAACCGTGGTGAATATTGAGACAAAGAGTAGGCAGTCAATCCACAATAAGTGAATGAAGGAATGACTAAAAGAATCAATATAATTCAGGACCAGGCATATTGAAGCTCTGAAACCTGAAAAAAATATCGCCTATAAAATTCCTCTCATTCTGAGAATCTAGAATTCTGTAGATCTATGATTCTAATAGAAGTTTGCTGGCTAACTTCTATTAGTGATTTGTGGACTATAAAAGAGGTTCCTATCATAAAAGACATTTCTCATCTGCTTGAAATTTCAAAGGACTTTGAGTTTTGAATCTGTACAATGGGAACATTAACACATATCATGAGGTTTTTTCTCTTTAGGCATTAAAAGAAAAGTACCTATTACCTTGGACTTAAATAAGTTAACTCATGCAAAGCATTTAGAATAGTTCCCAGTAGATATTCACTGTACCTTTGGGAAATAGGATTTGTTCCTTTTACACTTTAAAGACCTGTTTAAAAGAATGGCACATTAACATGATCATTAACAAACCACAGGGGACAGAGTTGTTTGGGGACGGAGCAAAAGCTTGAATACTGGAACTGATTTGACTTGAGCTGTCTAAACACTCTCAGACAAAAGACATGTCCATAACATAGGAACAAATGAAAATTCCAGGAGCTTGGGCATGAATGAGGACAAATAAGAAAGAAAAAAATAAATAAATAAAAGTAGGTTACAAGGCAATTTTCAGTTGAGTGGACTGAGCTAATAAAATGCATTTGTTGACTGTGCCTCAAAAATGTCTCTCAAATCTTGTTCTCTCTACTTGCAGAGCCACTACCCTCAGGGCATAGAGAAATGATGTGGGCTAAACCAGTGAAGCAGAAGCCAGTGAGAGCAGGTAGGATCAAAACTAAAAGTGGGAACCTAGAACAATGTCCTGAGGAGTTAGAGGGTGTGTGATTGCAGACATGTGTGCTCGGTGAAGAAGGAAAAGGGAAGGTGTTAAGGTGGTTCAAACTACTGTGAAATTTTTCATTTGGTGCTATTTGCCTGCTTTAGCCCATCCTGCATGCTGCTTAACAGAATGATCTTGCAAGAAAACAAAGCTGACCCCATTTGCTTAGAAACTGCAGTGAGCTCACCATGACCAAGACATAGAACAAATGCCTCAGCTTGGACCAGCCCAGTTCCACATCCTCAGCATCACCCCCTCCCTCATCATCATGTATCACAGCATGCTTCTGTCATGTGGGGCTCTCCACCATCCCCAGTGCTGTCAGCCCCTTCCTGTTCACACTGCCTTTACACATACTATATCTTACACATACCATTCTCTCCACCCTGAACTGTGCTTCTGCACCACAGATCTCCCTCCCTGTCCACGCCCACACAAATCTATCCTCTTCTTTGCATTCTTCTTTCCTTAAGATCTCCTGATACCTCTTGGGGAAACTTTCTGCAATACCTCCAGTGCCTGAGCCCAACCCCTAGCCTCAATAGGCTTTATTTTTACCCAGAGTGCTTTCCTTCACATCTCTATGGAGTTTTTAGAGTAAAGTCAGTCTCACTGCCCAGTAGGCTGGAATATTTTCAAAGATAGGGAGTATATAGTTATATTCCAAGTACCAAGTAAATGCCTAGCATTTGTTAGGTATACTATAAATAGTTACTAAATAAAGGACTGATCAAACATCCAGCTTGATCTCCTTGGAAGCAACACTTATAAACAAAATATATTTACAAACAAAATATAAGCAAAACTATGATCTGCTGTAATTTCTAATCTTTCTTTTATTTGTCCCTTCCTGGTTCTCCTTCTACCTCATTATATTCTTCATACATCTCTACAGTTATTTCAGCCTTACCAGACACTTATTCACATCTTTTGATTTAATTTCTCCTTCCACAGAACTGCTGTGCATGGACGTTTTGGCTGCAGAACCTCACATTCATAAATACGTGCTGGATGGTTTTACTACTCATGTACTTTCAACATATTAATGGAAAAAGTTTAAGAAGACTGATCAATAAGCTGCATCATTTGCTCACTCAAACAGGACTGAGATGTGTCCATCAGTAACAACCCACCTTGCATTCAAATATAGATTAAAACCCATAAAAGTAAAATAAACTTCATTTGGACTTAATAAAATTTAATGCATCTTTCAAGAGTGCCAAGTATTTTCAAAGGTAGACACTTTTAGAAAGACCTTCTGTGACAGGAAAATGTCCCCCTGGAGGTTTGTTATTGGGATTCAGGGTTGGTTTGCGGCTTTGTTCTCAACATGCCATGATTTAATTGTGCTTAAACTGACAGCTTTATTTCTGGAGTTTGTAAATGGGCAACAGCATTTCCACAAAGAGAGGAAAGGGCACAGACATCCTAGGCCTGAAGGAACACTTGCCTCTTGAGAGCACCGAGTCTTACTCACAAGGTTGTGTTAATGGTAGGAGCAGGGTAGGCTGATGTTGGGTGGAAGAAAGGGGTGCTTGTACATTACTCAGACCAAACTCGCTCTCACCTAATTGAAAAGCAGAGCCAATTCTGGCTTCCTTTAGCACACAGCCTGGATGAGCTGACATGTGGGCTCCCTGTTGCTGCCTGTGACTTTTGTGATTTAAGAGAGGAATTGACTGTGTTTTTCAGCACATTAAGCAAAGAAACATATGATAAAGTGCCATGCTTTTTCCCAGGACCAGCTGCACTTCCATGAAGACTCTGTGGATGGAGAGCCCCACTTAGGTGTTTGTTACTCAGAGAGTGACTCTCCCCCATGGACAGGGAGCAACACATGCCCAGCAGGTCTCAGCCTGCCTGGGCCCAATCACCACCATGACCACAGTCAGGCTTCATAAATGAGTGAGTGGGCCCAGGCTGGAGAGAAAACTGCAGGCTTCATAAATGAGTGAGTGGGTGGATCTTCCAGGAGTATTAGAACTATCGGAATACTTAGCATCACTAAACTGCTTTTAATAGTGTTAGCAGAGGAAGCTTCTTTAAATTATTCCTAAGGCATTAAATGAATATGATTGCAGTTCTGAGAAGAACCTGAAG
This sequence comes from Phyllostomus discolor, assembly GCF_004126475.2. Taxonomy (NCBI): domain Eukaryota; kingdom Metazoa; phylum Chordata; class Mammalia; order Chiroptera; family Phyllostomidae; genus Phyllostomus; species Phyllostomus discolor. The sequence goes on along the minus strand of NC_040908.2, from coordinate 105,185,598 downwards.
CCTTTAGTAGCATCAGTCAGTAGGACGCTCATGCATAACAGCATCAGTCCAGTGAGAAAAGAAAGACAGAGATTGATTACATGAATTCTCTGTGGTTTTCTCATACTTCCTCTTGTTTCTAATGGATAATAACTTCTTGTGACTCTAGGATGTTGCAGTGAGTGAGTCCTGTGTGAGTTTGTTTTTTTCTTGAAGACATGAACATCTATGTATACTTGTGTGTGTGTGTGAATGCACATACATGCACTCGGGCAGGTGCGCATATCTTTATCAGTGACAGCAAGTCAAGGATCTTTCTAAACAGCTGTATCATTTCCCCCCAGCATATTTCTGTGGTTTGGAATTGTACAGTAGTATCATCTAGTTCAGTGACCACAGCCTGAGTCTAACCATGAGAAGCAACTCAGACATTGAATACATGTCCCTCACAGACAACTCCACTGTTTCTACCATGCTTGTTACTCTGAAACCGGAATAAAGAGAGGAGTTCCACATAATGTGAAAGATCATGCTGAAGTTTCCAGGAAAGGCAAGTGTATTAGTTTGTTGGGGCTACCATAACAAAATACTGCAGAATGGGTGGCATAAATGACAGAAATTTATTTTCTCACAGTCTAGAGACTAAACATCCTGTATGAAGGTATTGGTAGGTTTAGTTTCTCCTGACACCTCTTCTCCCTGCCTTGTACATGGCCACCTTCTCACTGTGGCTTTCTCTCTGTGTGAGCAGCCCTGGTGTCTCTGCCTGTTCTTCTAAGGACCCCAGTCATATGGGATTATATGGCCTCACACTAAAGACTTCATTTTAACTTAATCACCTCCTTAAAGACCTTACCTCCAACTATGGTTACACTCTGAGACACTAATGGATGGGACTTCCACATAATGAATATTGAGAGAGCACAATCAAGGCAGTAATAACAGGCCTCTTCAATGGACATCACTATGAATAACATCATCAAAGTTTTATTCAACATGGTGCTCCTGGCTTCTGGAAGCTTGACACTTTGGCAATGACATGCATTTTGTAGATACCCTGTTTACAGTAATAGTCACTGTCTCTTGTTCCTGAACAAAACAAAACGAAAGGCCAAATTTTAAGCCTAACTCACTTTGTGTTTTTAAGGGAAATATGCCAAGTGGCATCTTTTTTAATGAGACCATTTGGAAAGCATTGCATGTGACTGAACTAATAATTCAAGAAAAAATGCAGACCATTCCTGCTATAAAATTGGAGAAATTCTTCAGAGCTGCATTTTTCTCACTCATTGAAATTTCATTTATTACCCTGTCTGCTTCTTTGCTCCCAACTCACCTGTGGTGCTGTAGAAAATAAAAATTTTAAAAATCATTTTGCCATTTGCCAAAGTCTCCCTGAGACATTCAAGGTTAGATATATGCAAGATTTTTGAAAAACTTACAAAATATTTCTTGGAATATATCATGTTTTCCTTCTCTGTGCTGCCTCAATCACAATACTATTAATTATCATATTATTATTATAAAAACAAAAGCAAATCTGCTATTGTTGAGTTACAGGCATTTTGCCTAGAGCTTTACATTTATTATACTAATTAATTCTCACAACAGCCCTATAAAATATGTACTATTGTTATTCTCATTAAGAGTATGAGAAAACTCAAGCTCTAGTCATAGCCAGATTCAGGACTACTTGTTTTCTCCTTGGTTCTGGGTCTGTCCAACCCCTGATGGTCCTGCCAGTTTGCCCTCCATCCCACTTGAATAGGTAGTTCTAGTGCTGATCCTCAGCGTAGCTTAGGCAATGTGTGCTCAAAACTTCCAACTCCATTAACCCAATCAACCTCAAAGTCCAAGGTGGTCCTCTGGGTTGGCATCTTGTTAACACCTATTGTCTTTACACTCGTAGATGTCTGAAGGTCTGAGACTTATAATGGTCATTTTTTAAAGGTCCTGCACTAGCTGAATTCAAAAGGAATTTTGACAAATCAAGATATTTTTCACCATTTAGATTTTTTAAATGTTTACTATTTAAAAACTAATGAGCAAGAGATGATCAGCTTATTAAATTTTATATATAACTCATTTTTTCCAAAGCTTCCCTTTGAACCTGCCCAAGTAAAGATTTTCACATTAATGCACCAATTTAAAAAAATAGAACAGATTCGCTTACAGTTTATCATCAGTAAATTTTACAGATTATCATCAGTAAAATAAAGACATCATAATATTAAGAGGCCACTATAGTATTAAGAGATCACCAGGGCCTTTTTATTCTAAACCTTTCCCAAAAGGAATTGTAATTGGTGTCTAAACCCTCAACAACTGAGGTACTGTTTTTTCTTTGAAGACAGAACCACTCTGCTATCTAATCAAGCCAAGACAGCCCCTACTGAGCATTAAGATCCCTTTCTTTTAGGACAACCTGGATGACACTGCATTCTTGACTATTTGTTTGCTTTCTTTTGTTTCCTTATTCACTTTTTCCTTCTAACAGGAGTGATGCCATCATTCATGCTGGATCCATCCCCTTGAATTAGGCTGAAGAGTGAGGTTATCTTAATTACATGGAGGTATACTGAGGGGTCATTATCAATCATAATTCCCTGCTTCCTATTCTCACTGTCTACTCTAAGAGAACCAGCTAAAAAATATATGGGGACTGATAGGATCACTGAGTGAATTCCAAAGCTGAAAGGCTTTCTGCTTGCTACTTGGTTTTATTTGGTACCATCACCTCAATGATGACTAAAGGTAAAGGGGAGAAAAAAGTAAGAATTGTAGGTACTTATTAAGACCATGAGAGGAGGGAAATAGTATTTCTATCAGGTAAAACCACTGTTCAGAGGTTATATATAGAAGTGTGTAAATTTGCATAAATTTATAAAAATGACTTAATAGTATATAATACAACATGAGGTTTAGGAAGCTCAGCCAACACCAGGTGCATGGCACATGGGAAAATATTCCATACTGCAAATAAATTCAAGTGCATGCCTCCATTGGAAAAAAATACAAATGCAGACCTCACTATTATTAATAGAATAACTATGGTTTACATCAAAATATATATGTATATATTTGCATTATTTTTGCATTAGCTGATAGTCATAGCATGCACATTTTGTTTCATTTTAGTAGATTCTTTTGTCATCCCCCACATCTACAAAATGTCCACTTAGTGTGTAACTATGAGAGTGCATTTGTCAGTACTCCAGTGGTACAAATCAATGCAAGGCACTTCAAATGGATATATTTTTGGTTCAGGACACACCACTTGGATCTTTGTTTGCACACACAGCAAGGAGAGAAAAAGACTAGAAAGCAGGCTATAATTCTGGCTGTTTAGAAATATTCCCACACTAGAAAACCATCACACTAACTATGTCCCGGAGACTTTTCTAGGTGCTTACATTAATTCATTGAATCCTTGCAACAAACCAACAAGAGAGTAATTATTATACCATGTTACAGATGAAGAAACAAAGCACAGAGAGAATCCTAATTTACTAAGGTCACCTCCAGTGACTGGTGGAGCTGGCACTGCACCAGGGCAATCTGTCTTCAGAGCTGTGTATTTAGCACCCCCATCCTATTGAATGGTTCATGGCACACTCACTACTCATCTGCTTGGGGAGTTCCACATTAAGCACAACATGAGAGAACTATTCTCACATTGTAACACCGGAGTCATGCTTCCAAATCCACCACCAACTCAATGCAGGACTCTGGAAAAGCCATTCAAACTCTTTGCCCAATAGTGTTGTTAAAAGAGCACACAGTAGGTGTGAAACATTTGAACAGCTTTAAATACTATAAAGACAGGAAGGATCATGCCTGTTACTATTGTTGATAAAGACATGGAGGTATGGGGAACATTTACTCTACCTTTTCCCAAACTTCATTTATTTATACAGCATTGTTTTTACTTTTAATAATATATAACTAATATTTTTCTATAACTTAGTTTCTTATATATGAAGGCCCACTAAAGATCCCTTATGAAAAATAAAGTCATCTAATAATCATTAAAATTAAAACACAGTAAGTAAATAAAAAGCAATTATCCACATGCCACCTAAAATCATCTCAAAAGCCACCAGAAGAGAAAATTAGATCTTCCTGTGAGTCAACATATATGAAAATATTCTTATATTCTTTATTTTTATTTTCCTTCTTTTTGTTACCTACCTTTCTTTTATCCATTCCTTCCTTTTTCCCTTCTCTTCACAAACACTTAATGAGTGCATGATATGTGCCAAGCAGCATTCTAGAAAACAAGGGTGATCCAAAGTAAAGTCCCTGTTTCCATAAATCTTCCTTCCTACCACAAAAATAACCAACCAATAAACAAAGGTTACCCTCAAGTATAAAGTCAGAGGCTCTAAAGAAAATCAAATAAGCTAAAAAGACAGAGTAACATGGGTGTGGGGAGATTTTCCCTATTCCTTCCAGGTCGGGTTGTGAACCCTTTTACACATGCCTCTTCCAGGCTGGGTTCTGCCAATGGGAGAGTCTCTGGCAGGAAGTGGAAGAGTGGAAGAAGAGGGAGTTCTTCTCCCTCTTGGGGATCTCTCTTCCTCAATCCCTCTCCTCAAGGTCTTTGGGTGGGGATGTGGCAGTGGAGGGTGACCCTGAGTACTCTCTACTCAACTCCTTCTACATTTGGGTAGCAAGGAAGGTAATTATAAATGGGATACAACGGTAGACAGTGTGGCCAGAGAAGTCCTCTCTGAGGCACTGACATTTTCCTCTTCAAGCAAAGAAAATTGGAAGTCAGAAAATAAGATTAACACAGGTTTTCAATAATCCACCATCCAAATCATATTTCCCCCTCTGGAGAGCTTGACTACAAAAACGAACAAGCAAACACACAAACAAAAAGCACAGAAGAGGCAGAAAAGTGAGAAAGGGACATCAGAGATGAGAGGGAAGGAGATGAAGAGAGAGGACAAGTGCAGAAAGGGACAGAGCCACTGAACACAAGTGTCATCCTTTCTGTGGACCACAACTAATTCCTCCATCCCCAAATTTATGAAGACCCAAAATTGTCAGTCTTTGATGATTGGGTTTGTCTACACATGTAGTTATATTTTTTAAACCTTCACATTAAGCTATATTTTTTATTTTCAGGTTTCCCAGACATGCTACTTAAAACTAAAAAATATTTAAAATATTTTTGAGCTGACTACATTCTCCTTTTAATTCCCTCTGCTTTACTTTCCCTTTTTCTTTAATTTTTTATGGCTGGAAGAATATAATTAATTCAACATGGTTGCTCAAGAGACATTTTCCAGGTCCTGCTATGCATACTGTAGATATTTATTCAAAATTGGGCCCACGGAATAGAATCTCAAGTAAACAGTTTATTATATTTGATATTAATTCACCTCAATTGGTTTACTTTTCTGAAAAACACAGACTAATGTTCTTAAACAGTATGAAATATTTGTAGCTTCTGATATATCTGTAATATTTTTATCACCACACAACTCTGTTTGGACAAACTTAAGTTGGAGTTCAGCATCTCAGTGTATTACTATGAAAATATGCTATTTGGCCAGATTTTTAAAGCCTTATGGACTTCACCCAGAGACCAGCAAATTGAACTTTTTAGGATGAGAGAAAAATATTTTTTTCATTATCAGAAACCTACCTTTTGGGGAGCCCTTCACTCTAAAATTGATCCTCACACATTTGACCAATCTTTGGTGGTTAAACTGAAATTTGTAATTATGTTTTGCTGAATTTTGATATGGCAAGGACTCTGTTTCTTTTAAATAAGCACTTTGAAAAAATAAGCTTGCAATTTAAAAACTAGTACTTATGATTTCAGAGTGTTCTAACAGATGACTCATAGTGTAAGGGCTTGCCACTCACTCACTTTTGGCTAGTGTGAACATTACTTCCAGAAAATCTACAGAAATGTTTATACATGCTATGTTAACTGTGGGCTGTTCTGAGAATTGACTGAAAATTAAGTAATTTATGCCTTTTTCTTTTTAGTTTGAATTCCCATAAATTAAAGCAAAAATAGAAATTGTATTTTTAGAGTAAATTAGAGTTTACTTTAAGAAATGTACAACAACAAAAAAACTCTTTACCACATTTCACAATAAATAAAATGTTGTTAACAAATGTGCCAGCATTTTTCTGGGAAGTTTATAATTTATTTGGGAGTTTTTGTTTAAGTAAATAATCACAGAAAATGTGGCTTTGCTTAGTTCAGACTTTGGAGCTGGAAGGGACCTTAAAAATTATTTTTGTGAACTTTTTATTTTATTTAAAAGAATACCCAGAGCTTAAAAAGAGACAGGAGTTGGCCAAGAATGGCTTAATGTCTCCTGAGTTTATAGAAAGGAGCCCAGGAGGCCCTTTGCTCTCCTTGAAGCTTTGAAGGGGGTGACTGAAGTCGGTCCAGCCAGGGAGAATCACTGGCAGAAATACTGGAGAACCTCAGTGACAAGCAAAGGGGAAGAAATTATCCATGGTAACAGTCTAAGGGACAGAACCCAGTAATTACAGCTTTACATGGTTCTACCTGATCTAATGGGGCTACATACCTGCAACAGCTTCTACAATGAATCTAATGTCTGCCTAGCACTATGATACATATACCATGTATGGTTTGCCATTTACAAGGCTTCCCATAAAACTGTGTTGAATGGTCACTGCACAAGAGTGTCCACCTATAGGGACAGATGGGGGCTGAACTTGATGTCCCCATCCCCTACTCACCAAGCCATTCTCGGAGGCACAGGGGCATGTTGAACCACTCAATGAAAACACTAAGTTACACACATCTCCACAGGGGGGACCATAATTCCCCTACAGAAATCCTATGAGCTGGTGGAGTCCCCGATAGTTCACCATTTGGTATATCTTTTGGGAAATCCGCTTTTCAAATGGTTAGCTTGGCTAAATGACCTTCATGAACAAAAAACTGATTTTTTTACTTATAAGATTGGGATGGTGGACATATATCCCTTCTCCTTTATGCTAATTCTTCATAAAATTTATAAAGGAAGATTGGCTACTTGGCAAGACCTTCCAATGCCATTATAAACATTCATCCTTGAACTTGTAATCATATTCCAATAAAGTGTAGTTCCATGAGATAAATATACTATGGCATTTTCTTAAAGAAGGCACTTTTACAAATCCATGCCCTTGGATATGCTTTTAGGTTTCAGTTATGTTTTGATGTCTTCATATCTTCATTAGTGAATTCCTGCAAATCACTCTGCCTTGAAACCATTGTCTGCCCCACCCACTCTCTCAGAGAGCCATTGCTCACTGAAAGATTAGGGCAATTTTTATTACTTCCAACAATAAAATAACGAGATGTCTCTCTTTGTCTGAACTATGAGGGCATCCATTATTCTTATATATCCACCCATCACATAGAAAATTCAAGTTGGTTTAATTTAATTCGCTCCACTGCATCACAGAATGTTAACCCTGGAACAGTAAGCATTATAAATGGCCAACCATGCAGGTAGGGCACTGCACCTTCCTCCATGACCACCATGTACTTTCCCAACATTCCCTTCCTCTCCCCCTGCTGAGGACTATGTCTGACAGTCAGCAGATACTTCAAGAATATCTATGGAATAACAGAATCAATGCATAAAATCATTACTTGTTTAAAAGTAATTTAAAATAATTTTTAAAAAATAATGGCACCTTCTCAGGCACCAAGGTAAAACTGCTGCATGAGTGTTTGGTCCAATAAAACACAGCAGGGCGACAGGAAAGACCAGAAAGAATTCTTAGAGCCACATTCAGGTAGCTCTCATGCTTCTGAGCATCCTCCCATCAGACTGCATATTGTTCCCCACAAATGGACTAGGGACCCCCTGCAGTGGCTATTGTGAATGCCTGCCACTAACCCTAGGTATCCCAGACTCTCCCTCTCATCTATGATTCTCCCCTTTCCCATAATCTATAATCCCAAACCTTATAAGTGGTCATTAATAGCTGATCTCAACCTTGCTTTCTCCTATTTTCACCTCTACCCAGGCCTCCAAATACTTATAGTCCAGGTTCTATTTACTACAATACATTAGAAGGAAATACATTAATGATCTAAAGCACAGATCTCAACTAGGTGAATAAAGATGCTGGGAAACAATGAGGTGAGGGAGAAGAAAATAAGATAAAATTAATTTTCGATTACTACCTAGGATTCTTTGAAATGAATGTGAGATTTTGTAACACCAGATTTGTGATTCACTTCTTTAGTGGAGCTACTGAGGTCATCTGTGACATAAAGTGCTGTGTTGGCCTCAGGGAGTCTGTGCAGCTGCCACACTGATCAGCAGAAGCAGTTTAGGCTTTCGGAGTGCCTACCCAGCTCAACCAGTTTTATTACTGATTATAATGACTACATACACATGTATAAGACTGTTAAGGGTGTCTGTGGGAAAACAATTCCACAATGTTCTTTGATAAGCCCTTCCTGTGGCCATGTCACCAATGGAGTCACGGAGCTTTACCCCACATGTGTGAGATGAACCTGCCCGCTGCAGGCTCAGCCCCTTCCCAGACAGTCTATCATGAGTGGAAATAAAGACCACATGTGGCTCTGCACTTCTCCATTTTTCCCTCTTCCGTTGACTTAATAATCTGATTTATTACATTTTCATTTTTATAGGGGTATTGGGACTCTGTGCAGGCCAGTATAATTAATGATCCTCTTTCCCCAACCTGAGTTCTGAACAAATTGAGAAATGAAGTGAAAGATGTTGGTCAAAATCTCCCTTCATGACTAATAACAACTAAGGCAGCAGATGTAACCTGGTAGAGAACTAAACAGACTTCTTAATACTAAACCTGAGAATAAGTCAGGCTTGTTCCTCTCTATGCTCCACTGCAAGTCCCAAGCCCATGCAGGTAAAATTTACAGAATGGAGGGGCAATGAGGAACCTCTGCTCCCTGTGGGCATTTGTTCCCAAGAGGAGATGATAAACTGAGTTTCATTCTTCACAAATGTACTAATCAGATCAGGCATGCACCCTCCCCGGGGTGCTGAGTGAATAAAAGGTTGATGAGCCATCAGAAGGATTTAGGGGAAAACTCCTCTCTTATGTAAATTACAGGTTGGGAAGAGACAAACTTTACTTTAAAATTTACCAGTAGCCGAACCCTACAGAAATAAATTGAATCTCTTCCTAACTTTAAATTCTCATCTAGAATTACTGGGCTATCGGTTTTTGTTTTGTTTTGTTTCGTTTTGTTTTTGGAATCCCTAGCCTTTCCTGGAACAGTTTCTGACGTTTTGGGGACAGGTGAAGCCATGGGCAATGGTTTTCTTTCTCTTTCAATAATGTTTATGTCTGAACATTCTGGCTAATTATACCACTCAGTCTACCCAATGCAGCTGGCCAAACCTCCCACAGGAGCCACAGCAGGAACTGCCCAGCGACTATTCACTTCTATAGCCTGAAGAGTGATCGAGAGTCAGGGCTCAGTCCAGCCCCTGTGGCTCAGTGCATGGAACCCCGCTCAGGCTGAGCAGTTAACTCATTCAGATCCAAGTTGTTGCTCGAATCGCTAAACTGGCACCAGTTCCACTCAAATGAGAAAGTCAGTGCATGATGTCTCAGGTGGCACACGTTATGCTCCACTGTCTTTCAAAAAAAACACCTGAATAGATAGCTGGGTCATAGTGTTAGATTACTAAGAGAGGATAAATAAAAGTTAGACTGACATCCTCATCAACATCACCAGACTGTCAGTGGAACATACACTGACACCTATAGATGTGTTATTAGTAATCATTGTCATTTGTGTGTTGTATTGGGTCAGCCAAAAAGCCCATGTTGTTTTTTCTGTAAAACAAAAGACGCAATTTTCATTTTTACAAATAACTTTATTGATATGGATATTTTGAGTATGTCAGCTATCTCCCACATGAAATAACACTGATTGTTCTCAACTAATGTCTCAATTTGATTACTATCAACTTCAAGTGTTCTACCTGACCGTGGAGCATCGTCCAGCTAGAATTCTCCAGCATAAAGCTTCACAAACCACTTTTGACATATTTGATCAATCACAACACCTTGTTGATACACTGCACAAATCTTTTTCTTGTGTGTGTGTTTTAGTTGCATTTTCACCTTTCTTGAAATAATAAAGCACAATATGCCAAAAATGTTGCATATTTTCTTCCATCTTCAATATTAAAATGACTACACAAAAACTCACCAATTTAGTAAGTTTTTTTAATGCATGCTCATATGACAGCTGTCACAACATAATCTAACAAAATTGTTCTGAATGAAGTAAAAAACAACTAAGTGCTTCTAGAGCCATCCTATGGAAAAAGATGGAATGAACTTTTTGACCAAACCAATACTATATTATATATTTCCTGAAGGCAGGGAGGGACATTACTCCCTGAGTTTCCTTCTGTGCTTTGAATGCTTCTTACAAGGAAAAAGACAGTGTGTTCTGCAAAGAATGTGAGCTTTAAAGCTTGATGAGCTTAAAAGCCCATGGTAGGGTTCATCATTCTCAGAGGTTTTTGAAGTACACCCCTCCACCTATCTGAACTTGATTTTTCTCATTTATAAAATGAACACATAATAACTACCCCATGTGTTCATGATGAAGATGGAATGAAATTACTTATGTTATGTACTTAGCACACTACCTGGAACACAGCAGCATAAACTTTGACTGGATGGAATAGATTATCATTATGACAATCTACCACACAATGGAAAACATGGCCTTCAGATACATACTTTTGGTGTTTATGAGGCAAAATTTTTTATCAAGGAATTTACCCTTTAAAAAACAGGCTTGACTTTTAATGTCTGAGTTATACTTCATTCTTTGCCTTATCTCTAGTCTTGACCCTGTTTTGATGGCACTAGCCTAGGATGGTGCCATTTTACAATGGAAGCCATGTCAAGAAGATATTTCTAGGGCAGAATGAAAGGAAATAGCATTGTACATCTTAAGAACCCACTTGAGACAGGTGTTCACATTCACCCAATTAAAAAAGTAGCAGAGCTGTAACTTAAACCCTTATCTGTCTGCTTCCAAAGCATTTATTCTTTCCAATGAACTATTTGCCAGGCTGATTAGTAGGCCTCTGTCAAATGAACAAACATGGAGGAGAACTATACTGAACTAAGTACTGAATAATAAGGTTTTTCTTCATCGATTTTTCTCTAGGTGATAATTAGGGGGGATATCATGCAAATAAACTGACTATAAATACATCTTACTTCTTTTATTTCTGCCTCCTCACTATTTATTCTAATATCTTCCTTCTTAGCTGATCTCCTTGCCACCAAATAGCACCCTTCTAATCCCTGTAAGTATTGAATACCACTGTGTTTTGATACATAGTAAGTGCTCATAAGTACCTGTAGGATGAAAAACCTACCTATTGCTTTTTGCCAGCATATTCTAAATGAAAGTCTTGACTTTTCTCTTCCCTTATAACACTTTAATATCTCTTCATTTCCTTTAGGTTGTTGAGACTCCAAGGTATGACAAACAAGAGCCTTCATGATCTGGCCTTTGTTTCTCTCTGCATCCTCTTTGATATTTACACCATGCTAAAGTCATACTGAACTATTGAATATCCCCAAACATACTCTTCCTCCAGATCTTTGCAAATGCTTATTCCAGGGATATTCTTCCTACTTTCTCTTTGCTTCCTATTCACTTATTTTGCAGGTCTTAATATAGAAAAAAATGTCTCCTTTAAAGATAAAGATGGATATCTTCTTTGTGCTTCTTTGTTAAATTCTCTAGTGGTATTTATAACCTCTATCCTATCATTATCTACCTATCTCCACTAAACTGTAAACATTTTGAGAGCAGCTATTCTTTCTATTATCCTAATTTTGGTATCTTCGGGCCTACAACTGTTTCTAAGCTCAGTTGGATTTATTGAAAAAATCAATCAATTAATCAATGAAAACGATTGGGGGATTTGGAAGGATGCTATATGTGCATTAGAATTCACAGCCCTGAGAGGATTCACATGCATCTCCCAGGCAACTTTCAGACCATCTCTCTCAAGAAGCAAAAATAACCAGTATGAAAATAACAGGTATTTGTTGAATTAAATTTGAATTGAACAAGTAGGAGACAACATTCCTAAGTTATGGCGTTTATATTCAACTGAAAAAGAGACAAATCTGTGGCTTAAAGAATTAGTAAGAGTTTGCAGGAAGTTGAAAATTTTGTCTGAAGTTTCTTGATCCTGTTTTTAATTCCTCTTATAATAAGAAGGGGTTTTTTTTCCCCATAAATGAAAGTCTTAACAGCTGGACAACATAATCAGGAGAAACAAATACAGTAGTACAGAAAATAAGTCTTCTACCTCTATTAAGGTTTATTTGTGTATTCCAATTTCCTGAACAGAATTTTAAAGCTTTTCTATAAAATATGTTAATTAAGTTGAAGTCTGAATATATTTTAAAATTTAATTTTTTTTAAGATTTTATTTATTTATTTTTAGAGAGGGAAGGGAGAGAGATAGAAACATCAATGTGCGGTTGCTGGGGGTTATGGCCTGCAACCCAGGCATGTACCCTGGCTGGGAATCAAACCTGGGACACTTTGGTTCCCAGCCCGAGCTCCATCCACTGAGCTACGCCAGCCAGGGCAAAATTTAATTTTTTAATGGCTCACCTATCAAGGGGGTATTATCTATCTAAGTATTTTCATGGTGCCTATCACAGGTATCTTTCCACTTTGACAAATATATTCATTTTTAGGCAAAACATGTACCAAGAAAATTACATGTCTGTCAAGCATGGAGGAAGCTGGAGTGCACACTCTGCCATGGAAATCACAGAATGTGGAGTTCTATGAATGTGGCCACTGTCCTAGGCTGGAGTTGTAGGTACTCGTGGAAAATTTTTTGAAAGGATTCTTCTAACCTGGTAATTGCTGGTAGGAAAAATCAGAGACTGACCCAAAGAGGGCTCTTCACTCCATGTTGTTCCATGTTTTACTCCCAATGTAAGGATTACTATAACAGTATTCGCATCCCAGGAATGAGCCTTTCTGCTGCTACAGCATAAAGTTATTTTCAGCAAGAATGGAAAGTGTTGTGATCCAAACAGGTCTCCCTTTTCCAGGAGCACAACTTCCTAAGAGCCACACAGAGGAAGCTGTGTCGGTCCCAGGTAGCCTCCAGTATCTCTGCTCTTTCACTTGGAGCTCCTCTCATCACACTCTAAAGTTTACTCTATTGTTTTTTAAAAAATTTTTGATATAAAGTCATTACAAATTCACAGCAAATAAACTAGCCAGAGATTAATACCAATGGCAACAATATAACAACAGCAGACAAAAAATATACAGCTGGAAGCCACCATAAACAGGCAAAACTGAGCTCCAAAGAGTGCTTCACTATTCAGTTCATAAAAGGCTGAATGCTGTCAGCCCAGCCACAGGAGGACAATCCAATCGGCTTTCCTGAACAGGCACGGAAACGCATTGATCAACTCTGTCACTTCAGACAGAGTTAGCAAAGGGAAATAGATCTCTCTCCTTCCACGCTAGTGGTAGGAAACCAGGGAGGCAGGAGGGCATGATGTGTAGATGTGAAAGCAAGCAGCCAGACTTGGGGAAAACGACAGGGAAATCACAGGTGCGCGTGCCTGGGATACTCAGCAGAATCCATCGCTCGTGACGTGGAACTAGGCAGCACCTCCAAAGTCTAGCCCAGAGGTGGACAAGTGATGCAGCCCAGCAACCATGAAAGTGAGGACCATATTTTTAAGTCAATAATCAAATATAAAAATACGCTTTTGGAAAAACTGAAAAACTTACTGAAATAGGATTGTCTCAAAAAATCTAGTTACTATGGTTAGCAATCCCATGAGATACCAAGTTTCTTTTTCAGTTAAACAGATTCCATTATGTTTAAACTTTGTTGATTGCCAATATTTATTTATTTCATTCATGGATTGATTTATCATTATACATACTAACATACATACATATGTTACATGTGATGTGCTATGCCTTTTGCTAGGTACTAAGATTTAGGCTTCACACAAAGTAAAATGAAAATGGGGCAAAATACAGATGACTGATGTGTGTTAGGGTTAGTTCAGGCAAGAAGTTTGGGGGGACTCTCAGAAGACAAGGTATTTTGGCTGGAACTGAAAGGCTAAGTAAGCTTTTCTTGGCCAAATTAGCAGGCAACAGGATGTTTCAGAAGAATCAGCTCGAAGAATGGGGTGAATGTGTACTCAAGCAGGAGTAGACCAGTAAGGCCGGAGCATGGTTATGTGGGAGGTGAAAAGAGAAAAGTAGGGAATGAGCACCACATTAGACCGTTGCCCTCTAGGCCTTGGAAGCAGTTGGAAGTTTGCACGAGAGGACATGTATGTGTTAGGATAATAGTTATACATCAGTATTAACTATCAACTATAGAACAGAGACTGTTGTGATATTCCTAATAGAGCAGGGATCTCAAACTCATTTTCACCAGGGGCCACATCAGCCTCATGGTTGCCTTCAAAGGGCCGAATGTAATTTTAGGACTGTATAAATGTACCTACTCTTTAGATAGGGGTAAGGAGCTCAGAGCTGCTGTGGGTAGAAATAAGGTGGAGGGCTGGATTCAGCCTGTGGGACTTGTGTTTGCTACCTGCGTGATACAGGGATTAAAAAGACAAAATAGATTAAATTATTTATCCAATGGATATGGAGTTTGAGGGAGAATAAAGTTTTAGATCTATGATTGTTAGACTTGGATGGGCTTGTAACTTACTGCCCTTGTTGGAATGGAGACTGATTCTGCAGAGATGAATGGGGACTAAGACTCTACGTTTCTAACACACGGCTGGTCCATGAATCATACTTTGGTAGCAAGTTGGGGTAACTCCAGGTATACCATCTTTGTGAGGCTGGCTGTGTGTTTCATTAAATGAGGTAGGTTTGGAGCAGAGGAAGACACTGACTCCATTACCAGACACATTCAGGGTGAAGCTCCTCTGCCAAGAGTAATAAATTGGATTTTTTGTTTTAGAAGCAAGACTAAAGCTTGATTTAAAGAATTGGAAATAACTAGAGGGAAAAGAAAATTAAACAAAATAAGTAGGTAAGATTTCCCAGGGAGAAAGAATGGGGGAAATGGTCAAAAGGAGTATATTCAGTATATTATGGGAGATCGGGAACAAAAAGAATATTTAATAATTACTTGTTGAGGAAAATGATGAACGTGTCTATATTTAAAAAGCAAATGTGAAGGGGGAAAAAGGAGAAAGAATCATAGCAGAGACTGAAATGCAACAGTCAAGACCAAAATACAGCTGAGTCACAGAGGAAAAAAGAGAGAAGCCTGTTGCTGACAGGGAATGTGCAGTAGTGCCAAACGTCACGGAGAACGTGCACGATGCTATAAAATGTTGTCATGGATGATGAGGTGTGCTGCCAAGGCCCCTTCGGGATTGGAGTACTCACTCATCCTCCCAGCTGCTGGGAAAATTGGTTGTGATGATGCTCAGCTAAGTCCTTTTCCAAGAATGACTTTCTTCAGAAAAGAGCAGCCTCACCCAAGCTTCTCCTCCCTCGCTAGAGGTGCCCAAGTACAACAACCAACCCACGTAGGGAAAGAAAGGCTCAAACCCTTGCCTCCAAGCACTCCTCTGCAGGGGCACCCAGCTCAAAAGAACCCCGTGGGAATCAGCTGAGGTCCTTGTTGACACTGCATGACAGCTGAACCCCACTTTCTGCCGGATCCCACTGCCTTCACTCCCTCACAGGTGTTGTTTCTGAGAGCACTCCCCAGTAAAATTTCATCTCATAGTCTGTTTCCCAGAAACCTGACCCAAGACAGATGTGGAGTTTATTCCTAGAGATTAAATTGCAAAAATCATTCATATTTGAGGCTGCATCTCCCTAGACCCTTTTCTGAACTGACATCTCACTTCTCCACCTCAATCACCCTCTGCATTTCTGCTTCTGAAGTGTACTAGTAGGTGCTGCCACAACCATCTGTGCAGAACAGCCTGGCAAATTTGGTACAGTAAGGTTGCAGCCCCCCTGGCTGTTTTGTCACATCTTCCACATCTTCTTTCACAACCCCACACCTCTTATTTTGCAGAGAGCTGTTTACAGCACAACCTCCCTCCTTCCTTGTTTCTGTTATGCACCTGTTTCTGCAGAGGACGGCCATTACCTTATGTACTCTTTAGAATGGAAGGACATTCAGCTCACTAATTAAATCTGCAGATCAAGCTGAAATGAAAGGCATAACAAAACCACTAAGGACAGACAAGTAACATAAAGGCGCTGCACAGCTTAGAAATATGGGCAGGAAATTACCAAATGAGCCTCCACATGGAGACCTGAAAGCTAATACAGCTGGAGGAAAGGAACCTGAAACACAGCTATTTAAATTTCCAGGGAGAAACCTGGAAAACAACAAGACTAGCAAGTAAAGGAAAAGGGGTAAAAAAAAAAGAGCAGAAAGGTGATATTAGACACTGGAACATAAGCTGATGGTGTGGAAAAGCAGAATTAAAAACAGGGTGCATTTCTTGGCTGCATTTTAAGTCCCATTTCCACACCTTATCTGCAATGGCCATGTGGTAGACCCAGTTTGGTTTTCAGGTGCTTGGGTAATAGAGTGAAAGAGACAAACAGGGCAGCTGAAAGACAGCAACGGGAACCATCAGTGCAAGGGAGTGTCTAAATTACAAGAAAAGGAGATGGGTTGATGTAGGTAATCTCATCTACTGCCAAGGGAGAGTGAAGATGAAGATGGAAAGAAGGAAAGGCCTGTGCTGGAGTGTCACTTGTCAAAAGGGGACTAAGGCTGGAAAAAGAAAAGGCAGTTTTGGAAAGAGCTGGCGAGTACTTCCAAATGGGCAGCAACCGTGGCATGGGCAACCAAAGGGACCAGTCAGAGAAGCACCATCGCAGACATAGTAGACTAGACTGTGAAAACAGCCCCTCTGCAGGTGAGTATGAACCTGAAACCAGCTTCAACATTCTCACCAGATTGCACCATCAATCCGGGCACAGAGTCTGCTGGTATAAGTTTATATAACTGGTCTATTTTCTCTTTTTTGACTGATTCAAGAAAAATGGTTGAACAAGTAGAATGTGTGTCCAGAAGTTCAGCTAATGTTTCACAAGCCTGTAAGCTCATATAGGACTAGGACCTGGTCTCACTCATCTCTGTATCCCAAGTGTCTAGTGCAACAGAGAGGCTTAGTAAGTGTTTTCTGAATCAATGTTAGAAAACTGGGGGGTGGGGGGCTGGATTATTCCTGCAGTGAAGTTCCAGACCACATTTCTGGCAGGGACCAGGCTCAGCACTTCTGAGGCTCTCTGGGAACTTTCCCCAAAAGTTTTGTATTCAAGAAAGAGATCTGTGCTTCTCTGCCTGTCCTGAGCTCAGAGCATCCTTTTTCAGGGGTAAAAAACCCCTAGCATAGGGTCAGGCAGGCTCCCACATTTAAAAATCAGATAGCTTCCTCCTTTCTAAAGTCCAAGTGTGAAACAGAAGAAGCTGACGGGAAGTATTCATTAATTTATTGAACAAATGTTAGATGCTATATACTTTAGCAGTTAAGAGCACAGGCTTAAGAGCCAGATGGCCAGACTCCAAACTCTGTTTCTGGTACTTCCTAATTGGATATATTCTTTGGCAAGTTATCTAACTTGCCTGTGTTTCAGTTTCTTTATTTGTAAAACAAGAATAATAGTTCCTGATAAATGAGTTTGTTGTGAGAATTAAATTAAATAATACACCTAAAGCATTTAGGAGAATTCTGATAAGTCAATAGTGTGTGTGTGTGTGTGTATGTGTGTGTGTGTGTGTGCGCTGAGCACTTACCATGGGCGAGGCCCTCCGATGCGACAGGGAGTCAGTGGTAAACAGGACAGGCAAGCTGCTAGATAGAACTCAGCTTCTCATTAGAGATCCAGACTCTAAACAAGAAAGGACGTAAATAATGACTATAATATCAGCCAGAGATGAGTTGTGTAAGAAAGAAAAATGACATGATGTTCTAGAGAAAGACTTGGGGAGGACTGAGGGGTTGTATTAGAGCAGCCACAGGAAGACTCTATGAGAAAGTTTGTGTTGAACTCTGAAAAACCAGAAGGAGGCAGCCATGTGGGGGTCTCAGGCAAAGGGAACACCGTGTGCAGGTGGAACAAATTTGTCATGTTCAAGGGAAACAGAGTAACGAGGGCTTGGTGACAAGAGAGAGAAGAGGTAGATGAACTCTAGGAGCTTGACAAGGGCCAGATCACATGCACATTCATTACTCGAGATAATAACTTTAGATTTTGTTTTAATGAAAACTTTTGAGCAGAGTGACACAACCTGACTTTAAATTTTTAAAGACTCTCTCTGGCTTCTGTATTAAGAATAAACTACATGGTCTAAGAGAATAAGCAGAGAGAGACCAATCAGGAGCTATTGGCTATTGCTGAATCCCACTGAGAGTTAATCCCACTTGGACTGGAGTGTAGCATTGGAGATAGAAAGAATGTGATGGGTTGTTTTAGGGTAGAACTAACTGGACTTTCTGGTGGATCAAATGTGACAGGAAATTGAAAATAAAAGAACTCCCACAGAACCTCACACAGAGAAGAGTGGAGGGATAATCTATATGGGCACAAACAAAGTTAAAGGAACCAGCAAGAAGGGTGGAGAACAGAGAAATTATCGAGAGTGAGAAGCCACTGCCACCCCATGCATTTGAACAGGCAAGGGGGAGAAACAGCCAAAGCCCAGTGAGACCTGGAGCCATGGAGCAGGCTAGTCCCATAGGGACAGTCACCATCACAGATGTGGCCCACAGCACAAAGGAAGTAGAAGCAGGGAGTAAATGTTTGACTTTTCTCTCCTCCACTCTGCATTCCCTAGCTATTGCCTCCCATCATCCAAAGCCAGAGGGAATTCAGATAGCAAAAGAGTCTGGGTGATAATCTGAAGAGTCAGCTGCCCTGGGGTACAGAATAGGACAGTGAAAAGCCAAGGGTAAATCTGGGTGTGGTAAGACAGTAAGGCAAGAGGAAAATTAAGCACACAAACATTCAAATTTGTTGAAGAAGAAAGTGTCATCTGGAACCAAGTATAATACAAACTTCAGCATTTTCACACAAGCTCAGCCCAGAGCCAGTGTGCAGCTCAAATTCTTTCATGCAAAAGACCCAAGGATAAAATCTAATTTCTTTTCCTCTCAAAGCAGCCACTACCCACCATTTAATTATTTTTTCCTTTCATGGGGAAACCCTTCAAGGTGGGGAGAACCATAGCTACAGAAGGTGAGTTAATATCTTTGCTGTCTCTGAGGCAAAAAGCACACCTCTTCTTTATTTTGAGTTTTAATGCCAATGACTATGGGGAAATACACAACCAACAAGATTTAACACAAAATATCTAGAACAGGTAAGTTACAAAACTCACAATCCTAACTGCCATGGCCCTAGGCTGTGGTTCCTAAATCCCTCTAAGACTGTAAATGGAAGGCCCCCTGATACGCTGTTTGCTTTTGTTCTCTCCCCACATCTCCCTGATTGAATATGAAACCAGCTAAGTAGCCCCCTCCTTTCTATCCTAGGAACATGTACCTCCATGCTTCAGTGTAACAATTTGACTGAGACATCCATTTCACCTGGCCAAAGAGCTGGAAAAACCACTAGGTAAGGCTTCCATACAACCACTGATGGGAGAGTTTTCACAACTCTCTCCTTTCTAACTGTCCTTATTAAAATCCACATTCCACCCAACCACCCAACACTAAACAGACATGCAAATTCAGATCACAGTCTCTGAGGAGATCCTGGTTTCCCGTGGAATGTGATTTGTCTCATCATCCTACTTTGCTTTCTTATCGTATCAGAGGCTCAGGATGCCTGTGTGCACAATAAATCAATGGCATTTTAAGCTGTCCCTGTGGCTTCAATTATTATGCATCTTGGTGCCCCTTGTGCTGATCACGTTTATGACTTAACCTAAATTCTTAATGCTCCATCTCAGCACAAAGAAATGGGAGTTTTTGTGGGAATGTAACTTTTAGTTTAGTCCGCCAGACAAGTGTCAAAATGCGATGAAGTCCTGTTACAAGTCTAGGGCCTAGATTGGAGATTCACTGAAGACACAGGTCATGTCTGCCTGGAACACACTAGATTGCCTAGAGCCTAGAGCCTATCACCAAGTCTGGTATACAATTAGTACTTAATAAATATCTGTTAAATATTTAATAGGAAATTGTTTTTGCAAGTGGTATTTTCTCTTTTTTTTAAGATTTTATTTATTTATTTTTAGAGAGGGAAGGGAGAGAGAAAGAGATAGAGAGAGAAACATCAATGTGCAGTTTCTGAGGGCTGTGGCCTGCAAACTAGGCATGTGCCCTGACTGGGAATTGAACCTGCAATGCTTTGGTTTGCAGCCTGCACTCAGTCCACTGAGCTATGCCAGCCAGGGCTACAAGTGGTATTTTCCAAGCTCCTCTCCTGCGTGCGCCACCCTAAGCATGCATGCACACACACATAAACACAAGCACACACACACACTTTCTTCATATTCATATCTAGAATATATTCTCAACACCGTTTAAAGCCATGTTAGCTCAAAGCACCAAGAGATTTATCACAGTAAGAAGGCAGAGAACATTTCTTTAGAAGGAGAAGACAGCGAAGCTTTTCCCTGGCAGTGGTCCCAAGCATGGAGCAGCCCCGCCCCTCTAGCTCAGTCTCTGACAGTCCAGGGAGTCTGTGTTCCCAGAGCTCTAGACTAGTTGCTTCCTCTCCACAATTGAGGAAGAAATTCATTTTAGTCTCTTCTTTCACAACCCCCTCTGTTTCATCACATTTTCAATGGAATGGGGCTTCTTGCCCCAGGGAATTCCAGATCTTCACAGATTTACTGACTATTCTGTGGCAAATTTCTGTATGTCTCTGTTTTAACCTTCATGCCTCCATAAAGCCTTTTCTGTGTCTCCTTCCCACCCCAACACCAAGGGCCATTTCATATTCTCTCCACCTACTCCACTTGCCCTATCCCTCCCCTGTGCGTGATATATGATGCCTATATGCTCACTGTTCTTTTGCCATGTTTAATTGGATATGTGCTTCATAACAACAATAAACTAACTCAGGAAATGCCCCAGTCTTTCCATCTTTATATTCCCTCACACAAATGCTCCCTCTGAATAGAAATATAGTCTTGCCCTGGCTGGGTGGCTCAGTTGGTTGCAGTGTTGTTCCCTATATCAAAAGGTGCGGGTTTGATTCCCCATCAGAGCACATACCTAGTTTATGGGTTTGATCTCAGTTGTGATGCATATGGGAGGAAATGGGTCAATGTTTCTCTCTCTATGCCCCTTCTTCTCTCTAATATCAATACACATATCCTTGAGTGAAGATTTTTAAAAAGTACACTATCTTTGCTTTGTTCCCAGAGCTGTTGTTTCTTTCCAGCTTTGATCTGTCAAAATAATTGTTATTTGGAAGTAGGATCTAAAAACAGAAAAAAACAAAACAAAATAGGTTGAGCCATGAAAGTAAAATGCTCCCTGAGTAGTGCACTTTCAGAGGTCTAGGTTAAATGCTACTGGAATCCCATGAGCTGGAATTGCTCTGAGAGTTCTAGTTCTTCCGCAGCTTCCTCAGACATTGGCCCTTCTTGGCCTGACACCTCTGGTTTGCAAAAACAGAACAGCACAGCACAGCAGGTTAGTGGATGGGCAGAGATGGCAAAAATACTTTAACAGTGCCTTCATGTTGTGGCCCATGAATACACCACTATACATATGGAGTGGTGATGAGAGTGTTTGATAATATTTAGAAAAGAAAGAACAGAAAAGACAAAACTTGTGTTTACAAATTGCTTAATGTCTAAGAGCATTAGAGATCCATTGTTGCAGCTCATCTTCACAGTAGCCCTATGAAGCAGGTTGGTTATGCATTATCTCTCATTTTATAGATGGGGATACTGAGGCTCAGTATTTTAATTACCTTCTTCAGGTGACATAGCTATCCATGGTAGAGTCAAGTCTCAAAGCTAGGCCCTCTAACTCATAGAGCTGAAACTGCCACACACATTTCAGATCTTTAAAGAATATTTGAGGGAGGAAATGAGATTTTTCTAAAACATTCTATCTCCCACATAATGCAAGTGGGCAAGGAGAGTGCCTATCACAGAACTGCCCTCCAGGGCAGAGAAGACTAAGACTCTTCTTATTATGAATTACAAGGTCAGGCCTCTGAGATCCACATTTGGCTTGCAGTGCCACTCAAAACCAGAAGCATTTCCACCTGATTGCTTACAAATTTCACCTGAACTGGAACTACTCTTGATAAACAAAAGCTGACCTTGAACGATCGAAGGCTGCCAGCAGCATTAACTGCAGTGCAGGTGCCCACAAGAAAGAAGCCCTATTTTATCCCAGACCTTAGCCACAGAGGCCAACCAACCACTTTTATCTTTAGTGCCCCAGTGCCATCACTCATCTGCTTCTACAAAGCAACTAATAATTTATGCAGTTTCCTTACCAAAGATCTTAAAGAATGTCCAAAGTAAACCTGCACATTTTCAGACTCTGCTACTTGAGAATATAAGTTATTTACTTGTTTGCCTTTGATAGATTGTTATTATATCTTGTTACCAACAACTGGTATTACCTATAAGAGAAAATTGTATGTCTTTCCTCTGAAGATACATTTTAATAAAGCATAAACATTTCAACCCTCAATTATTTAGAGTTATATAGGGAATACTTAAGATTCTATTCACGAAAAAGAATCTGTGCAGAGAAGTTTGCGTGTATTTTATTGCCCAGGGGAAAAGCACAAACAGGCTCAGATTTGCATAGCCAGAGTGGTTTCCGGTCTGAGACTCTAACCCTCTTTTTCAAATCATCTACAACTTCTAGCATTTAAAAATAGTTGTTATGTGTATGGATCTAAGGTGAGGATGACAATTTTGTCATCTTCATGATGTCGACAGAAAAATATTTGCTCATCTGAAGGGCAAAACAACTGGAAGTTGTTTTTGGACAGAATTCACAATCATTTGGGTGATCAACTGTATGAAAAGGAAAGTAGGAAGAGACTTTGAATTCAAAAAAATTTAGAGAAAATAGTAGAGGTTTGGAAACTTGACTAGAGAACCTTAAATTTATATTTAAATTGATTTCTGAATACCAGCAGGCCCATAAGAGAACCTACCAAAATGTAATAGTTTAAGGATATGGAACAGCCTAGGATTTGAAGTAAGCCATCCTCTGATTCAGTTCCCTTCACTCATTGCCTGATAAGCTCTAGGTGAGTTTTATGGAGAAGAGACAGGATCAATAATTACCTGGTCATAGGGAAGCCCAGAACAAGCATGCCCCAAAGCAAACGGTTACATTTGGGCAAAAAGCTGAGTATCTGGAGGGAGTATTCAGAGGGAGAGACAAAGCAGGAAAGACAGTTGGGGGCTGTGTTAGGGATCCCCAACACATTTTCCCTTTCAGTGGTTTGCTAGAAGGATTAGCAGAACTCAGGAAAGTTGTTATACTCACAGTTTTAGTTTCTTACAACAAAGGGTACAGATTAAAATCAGAGAAGATATCAGGTGCACAGAACAGAGTCCAGGAGAGACAAGGGCAAGCTTCCAGTTGTTCTCACCCAGTGGGTCCTAGGGACAGCACTTAATTCTCCCAGCAACAATGCTTAGCCGTAGGTATGGAGTATTGCCAACTGGGAAACTCACTCAAGCCTTGATGTCCATGGTATTTATGGGGGTCAGTCACATAGGCCTGGATCACCTGTCTGACTGAACTTACTCTATTTGCAGCCCCTCTAGAGGTCAAACTGATACAGCATGGCCCAAGGTACCCACCATAAATCACACTGTTAGCATAGACTATCTGTTGTGCCCCAAGGCCCCAGGTATACAAAAACACTCTTAGCAGGCAGGCTATTCCAAGGGCTTAAAGGCTATCTCCAAGACCTGTCAAGGACCAGTCCTTTCTTTAGACTATGTAGGGTTAGAGTACCTCAGACCTGCTTAGTTAACCCCTTAGTACACAGGAACAAAGCCACTGAGTGCTTCATGGGAAGCCTTAAGTACTGGATTGGAAATAGCTTAATCTAGCAGCAGAGCTTACAGTGGCTACAGGAGAAAACGGTGGAAACTAGAGGACCAATTCCAAATTTGTCGTACTCCCCTAAATAAGAAAATAACACCCGGAAAAGGCAAGCAGACAAAGGGGCATTTTGAAGCAGAGGAATTGTATGATGAGATCTATGTAAAGTTCAGTCAGGCAGCAATATGAAGACCTGCACTAATCCACCATGAACAGGAAAGCCTTAATCCCAACATAACCTCCCAGCCAAAACATCACAGCCAACTGCTGCCATAGCCCATTACTCAAGTGTGGAGGTGATTTGGGGTTTGGTAAGAGGCTGTAATAGCTGATCTCTTCAAAGGATTTACAAGTCTGTGTCTAAAATGATCTTCTGTTAAAAACAAGCATTGTGGTGATATAATAATTTTTAAATAACTAAATATTTTCCTGATTTTTTCTGTTTTTCCCATTAGGCCCAACCCTTCCTCCTGCATCCAGCAGTCTGCCTTTCTGTCCTCAAGAACTTAGGAGATTGATATGACAGTCCAAGAAGAGAAAGAGGGAGAGGGAGAGACACAGGGAGAGAGAGACAAACACAGAGAAAGACAGAAACTCCCCATTGAATCATACACATTAAAAGCTTAGGCCCTTGGGATACAGCTAAGACAACAAATTAGGCAAAACAAATAAATAAGT
Organism: Phyllostomus discolor; assembly: GCF_004126475.2. Taxonomy (NCBI): domain Eukaryota; kingdom Metazoa; phylum Chordata; class Mammalia; order Chiroptera; family Phyllostomidae; genus Phyllostomus; species Phyllostomus discolor. The sequence continues at coordinate 105,160,851 of NC_040908.2, read as the reverse complement.
AAGTAGGAACAAGTCAGCCTGTCCTAGTTTTCACTTTCAAGGACAGTCTGTTAAAGGAAAAGAGAAGGCAGGAATGAAAGGGCAGTCCTAGAGGCGATTTTGTGTATCCCACAGGGAGGAACCTGGGATGAGCTCTGGGAGGTGCATGTGCTGCAGAAGCATTGAGCACCTTGTCCTGCCTGGGCTGATCTTCAGGAAGGAAGCGTGACTCCATGGTGCTTAGATAGGTCCTGATAGATGGGACTGAGAGAACCTCACAAATTCACCCATACCCCAAACATGGTCTAGGAGAATGACATGTACTTAAGAGTGGCTGGAATGTGGCAAAGCTAGTGGCCAGACCTGAGGGATCATGTAGACGTAGACAAGTGATGGCCCCAAGGACTCTCTCTTGTATGTACCTCTGACCAAGCACTGGATGGAACCACAGGGGTCTCAGGGCATGCTTGGTGATTACTTACATGATAAAAAGAACCAAATAGGCCCCATCTTCTAATGCTCTGATACAGTATAAACTACCTGAATGTAATGAGATTCAGGGAAAATGTTAGGATGTGATCCCTAGATTGACCAAAATTAATTTTCTATCATCCTCCAATAGAGTGGCACATTAAAAACTGTCAGTTAAGCTATACTTGTCACACATTTTGTGTGTCCAGACCTAAACCAATTATGTGATTACAACATCTACAGTGTTTCTCAGCTAGTTGGAAGTATGATCCCCTATCATCCTGTGCCTACTGGCCTTCATTGTATACAGTGGTCATTTGTGCATCTGTTTGTCTCACTGAGATTAACTTCCTAAGACAGAACTAGGTCTTGTATACCTTTACATCTTCCATGATGCTTAGCACAGTGCTGGGGACATGCAAATGCCTTAGTGAATTAGATAACTGAATAAATGCTGTCTTAGAAAAATGTCAAGTATTGGAAACTGAAGTAGGTAGAATAAACTACAATGCTACGGTTTTCCAGTCAGATTTCCGCCAAATTACCAGTCCGATTTTTTTTAATGCAATTTGACAGATTCGGTCAGTGAATACATGAATCAATGAGTTGTTCTAGATTTGCATGACACAGTCAGAGAGTCATTGACACAATGAACCTGACAAAGAAAGAATTTTTATTTTTACGAGGTGAGAAATGCATGCTAGGAAGAAAAGACCGTTTTTCCACTAGAGTAATGGAAAATGTCCTCTAGGTTGCCAGGAGTTTCACTTCTGCAGTGAAATCTTTCCATCTTCCTCTTCTATATATGTTAGCCTCCCATAAGTTTCTCACACATACGTTTCATCATAGCCAGGTATTCAGATAGCAGAATGAATATGAATTCATATGAATCACAGAAGAAACATGGCAGAGGCCAAAAGGAGGAAATAAATGACCCCAATCTGTAAAAACAGAGCAATATCCAATCTACATCTGAGGAGCAACACTCCCTGAAAAAGGAAATGGTGCAATGCTGCTTTGCCATTTTGCAGATTGCCAAAGGGCAAAAGTATCCTTCCAGAGTTAAATATTACTCTTTTTTCCCTTTGAGTCTATATTTAACTTCAATTTCTGATCACACTAACTGCCTGTGGAATGACAAAAATTCATTATCATGTGAAAAAGGATTGCTCTTGGTGACATGTACCTGGGAGTGGGGAAAAAATAGAACAGTCATGTGAAAACCACAGGCTCAGGGTCATGGCTGTTATCTGTGCACATCACAAAGGGCTGTGATTTATTAATGTATGTAAAATGCCTCCATAATTTTTAGATGCATATTTTGTTGAAAATATTAAATATTGCCACAGAGTGCCATTTAGGGAATGATCAAACCAGTTCTGATCAAGTAAGAATGGATGTGTGTACTTCGCAAAATTTTAAACAAAGCTTAACTCAGACATTTTCAATCTTCCTCCTGTGACACTGTTTAAACCCAGCCCAAAGCTACCCTTCCTGCACACAGAGGTCCCTGTGGGGCAATGTGACTTCCCTCACCATTGCCAAAGCCCTCAGGGCTCCAGGCTTCTGCTACAGAGACGGTTTCTCCAGACCAAGGGAAGATGGTGTGGTTGTAAAGTCCATCATCATGGCATTACAGTGTTGGAAGTGACATGAAAGATAGGTTAGTCCAACTGCCTATATAATACTGAAATCCTTTCTATATTATTTTAATTAAATTTATTGGAGTGGCATTGGTTAATAAAATTATATAGGTTGGAAGTATAAAATTCTCTAATACACCATCTGTATATTGCATTGTGTGTTCACCACCCAGTCAAACCTTCTTCTGTCACCATATATTTAACCCCCTGTACCCTTTACTATCCTCCCACCCTCCTTCTCTCTGGTAACCACTATATTATTGTCTGTGTCTATGAGTTTTTTATTGTTTTCCTTGTTATTGCCAAGTAATCACACAGTTTCTGTGTTGCTGGACCACTCTCAGCTGAACAACTAGCTCGTTCCACCTTTTAACAGGACCACTTTTGCTAACAATTTATGACATAAACATTCACTTCATAGATAGTTGTATCTAGAGAAATCAATGTCTGAAGATGTTACAGTAACAGCAACACCAGCATTAATGTTAGTGCCCTCAATGTGCCAGGCCCAATACTTTTACAAATCCAAAATTAGGTACAAAGTAAATAGTCATTTCATTTACATTATTAAACATTTATTCAGAATGCAATAATAAATCACAATAAATTACAAATTTTGAAAATTTCACAAGTACCAAAGATACAACAAAATCCGGAAAACATATTTTTCTTAAATACCTTCATCCCACATCTCTACAATTTTCTCCTTCATTTTTTGGCTGCATGCTCTTGGATCAGCTATTCAAGCAACAATCATTTTATAATATCATTTTTGGTGGTGGTGATAGGATGACAATTTAGTTATTCCTCTAACAAGGTAGATTAAAGTATGCTTTTATTATTGTTAATTTAGAAAATATTTTTTTATAGTTCCACAACCCATTAATGGTAATGTCAGCAAAATTTGTGGAATTGCTGTCTCATTCAGGAAAACCTAGATCAATCTCCTTTTATGTCCGAGCTGTAAGACTCCAGTTAGACTTCCAGCTCCATACATTGCAAACACTGTTTTATCTCTACTCTGCACAACAACATAGAAGCTTCTATACATATTGCTAAAGCTCTTCGCAGGGCCTTGGAAGGAACCCTTAACAGAGCTTAATTAGCTTCTCTGTAAATCCCCACTGCCTGTAAAGTGATGTTGCAGTTGATAACCCTGCCCAGGTTTCAGATGAGAAAAGCAAGGTTTAGCAAAGTAAATATTTAATTAAGCCAGATGTTAATGCTTATCTGGGGAACCCAGTGACTGAATTCCTAACCTCCATTGTACTGTATATTGCTTCAAAGAAAGCTACTTATGATTCCCCCAAAACTCAACCTCTCATGTGAATTTGCAGCCACCCCTTGTACTCCCTTCCCATCTTCTTCCTCCCCCCAAATATCTCCACCACATACACACACACACACATGCACACACACATTTGGTTACCTAGAAAACTCTCCTGGTTATTTTTCAAGTCTTGGCTTAAATATTTTCTCTACTGAAAATTTTCCTACTTTTACCTATTGTAAATAGATATGGGATTTCATCAAATGCTTTTCCTGACTCTACTGAGATTTTTATAAGACATTTCTTTTTTATTCTCTTAAGTCTTAAATTGATTTGTTATTAATTGATATCAAACTTGCTTTCCTGGCAAAAGTTCAAATTAACCTTGTGAAATAACCTTTTTGTATATGGCCAGATCCAGTCTGCTAATATTTTGTTTATAATTTTTACATGTATGTTTTTGAGATTGCTCAGTTACTTTTCTTTATTGTTGTGGCTATGATTTGGATATTGCTATAGTCTGAATGTTTGCATCCCCTCAAAATTCATGTTGAAATCCTAATTCCCAATGGGATGGTATTAGTAGGAGGGGTATTTGAGAGATGATTAGGGAGAGTCAAGCCCTTACGAAAGAGACTCCAGAGAGCTTCTGTGCCCACTTCAGCCCTGTGAGGGTCCAGTGAGAAGTTTGCACACAGAAGAAGCTCTAACCCAACCATGCTGGTATCCTGATTCCAGAGTTACACTCTCCAGAACTGTAAAAGGTGAGTTTCTGTTGTTCATGAACTACTCGGCCTGTGTTATTTTGTTACAGCAGCTCACATGAACTAAGGCAGGCATCAAGACTATGCCAGTATTATAAAATCAGTTGGAATGTTTCATTTCTGTTCTGTGGAAAAGTTTGTGTAAAATTAGGATTTTTTTTTCCTATTTGCTAGAACTCACTAGTAAAACCTCTGTGGAGATGGAACTATTTGTGGAAAATATTTTAATTATGAATTCAAGTTCTCTGATAATGATTAGATCATTCAAGTTATGTATTTCTTCCTTTGTAAGTTTATAAAGGTATGTTTTCCTAACAATTTATGCATTTTATCTATATCTTCAAAAATGTTGGCATAACTTGTTCATAATAACCCCTTGTGATGTAAGCCTATAATGATATCTTTAATTCTTGATATTTGATTATCTGGGCTTTTCTTTATTCCTTGTTAATTCTTGCCAATAATTTACCAATTTTATTAGTGTTTTCAAAGAATCAAATTTTGGCTTATTGATCCTGTTTATTATTTTTTTCTATTTCATTAAGTTTTGCTCATATTTCATTTCTGCCTTTCTTCTACCTCATGAGTTTATTTTTGCATTCTTTTCCTTAAAATGTTTTCCTAAAGTGGTATATCCTTCATATTTTTAATTATCCCCCATTAGTTGCTATTGTTATTTTAATTAGGGTTTATTTAGTTTAAATAGCACATTTATGATATTTTTTGGCTGAGAGTATTCTAAACTTTTTCCTGGTTTTTAAATTTTCTTAATGTATATTCTTCATTAGGTTCTTTGAGCAATGTTCACTAAGTGGTATATTTTCTCAGTTGTTTGTACCTGAAAATATCTTTATTTCACCCTTCATTCCACTGCTTGTGCATAGAATCCAGACTGACAGTCCACCTGTTAAGATACTATTCTAAGTACCGTGAAGATACTATTCCATGATCTTCAAGCATCTGTTTTGCTGCTGAGGTCTGGTCTCAGTGTAACTGTTATTGCCTTGTTACTTAACAGCCTTTTCTCCTGGAATGCTTAACTGATATTCTCTTTGTTTTGCTGTTCTACCGTTTTACTACCTTGTTTTACTTATTCCCATCAGGCTTTTGTATGCTTCTTTAATCTGAGGATTAATATTTCTGTCATCTACACTAGAAAATCCTTAGGCAAATCCTTTCCCCATTCTGTTTATTCTTCCTTCTAGGACCACTATTATATTTATATTAGATATATTCACCCCACCTTCTTTCTCTAACATCTACATCAAATCTTAGGCAAATTTTGGCTCTATTTTAAATATATATCCAGAATCTGGTTTTGCTGCTGCCTGTGGTTTAAATCATCACCATCTGTCACCTTAGTTTTTGCAACAGCTTCCCCAATTGATTTCTCTATTTCTCCACTTTCTCCCTACAGTTTATTCTGTAAAAACATTTTTATTCAGCCCTGGCTGGTGTAGCTTAGTGGATTGAGCGCGGGCTGCGAACCAAAGTGTCGCAGGTTCAATTCCCAGTCAGGGCACATGCCTGGGTTGCAGGCCACAGCCCCCAGCAACTGCACATCGATGTTTCTCTCTCTCTTTCTCCCTCCCTTCCCTCTCTGAAAATAAATAAACAAAATCTTTAAAAAAACATTTTTATTCATATCAGGTAATACTTACTCAAACCCCTCCAAAGACTTCCCATTTTAGTCCAAGTAAAACTGAACGTCTTTATGGTCCTATGAGTTCATAAAACATCCTCCCCATTCCCACCCCTGGCTAGAGGCATGGCTTCTTGTCTCACTGCTCTGCCCCACGGTCCACTGGAACTCATCGACTTCCTTTTTGTTCCTCTAACGTCACAAGGATCCCCACCCACCTTGTGTCTTTCCCTTTACCTAAAAATCTCGTTACCAAGGTCTCTACGTTGCTCGCTTCTCTCCTCAAGTTTTTGCTCCAATGTCAGTTCTTAGTAAAGATCTTCTTGACCACTCTACTGAAATTACACCACCACACTGGTACCCCATCCACACGTGCTACCATATCTTCTCCTAGTTTCTACCCAGGACGGTTACCTCTATCTGAAATACTCTGTTTTAGTTACCAAAATTTTTTATTTTATCTCTCATTTTCCTCATAGAATGTGTACTCCAATGGGGGAAAGTATGTTTTTGCTTTCCCCTCTGGTTATATTTCCCAACTAATAGAAAAATGCTGCATACATGGTAGGTGCTCATTTAATACTTGTTACTTTTCTCTTCGTGCTCCATTCTGGTTAATTTCTTCTTATAAATCTTGTACTTTATTGACTATCTTCAATTGTGTCTATATGCTGTTTAAACCATTCAGTGTTATTTTTCAATTTTGTTCCTCTCCATTTTTAATAACTGCTTTATTGATATATAAGTCACAAGCATAAAATTAGGTATGTATTTTTGTTTGATCATGTTTTGTAATTTTTCCACTCCACCTAAAATTTTCATATAACTTGTTTTTTATTACGATTTGTATTCTTTCTGTTCTTTAAAATTTATTTTAAATATATGCTTTATAGCCCTTCATAATTTCCTATTATCTGAAGTTCTTGAATTGCTAATCCTCCAGGTCACTGTATGGCTGTGGTCAGTGACTTTTATTGTGAGCTGATCTGCACAGCCAGGCCTTCCACTGTGTCCAGTCCACTTGTCCTGTGTCCTGGGAGAGTCCCTACAACCAGCTTTTCATGTGTGCATCTGCTAAAGGTGCTGGGGCTTTCTCTGGGTCAGGACCAGACTTTCACTAATTTCACAACACCAGTCTCACAAAAACTGGATTCTACATGCAACAGGCGAGAGAACCTTAAATTTAGGATTGTTCATGGGTAACTATTGCTTTTTTCCTCTGTTCAGAGCCAAAAACATCACACTCTCAACAGCTTTACTTTGGCTGGTAGGAGGTGTTTTTCTTGTAATCTTTTCATATGAGGGCTTCAACACTGTCCTATGTAAGGCTGCCCCAGAATCTCCTCACTTCCAGCTTTAGTATTGGCGTCTGACTGCTTTTACATTCCCTCTTTGTTTCTAGTATGTGAGAATTTCCATGTCTTTCTTTTGAACTCAGATACTTTTCGGGGGGTCATATTATATTCAGCATTTCTAAACATTTTTAATACAGGATTCTCTGTTAGCTCATTCTACCATAGTGGAATTAAGAGATACCCATTGAAAGTTTTTTAATTAATAAAAATATTTAAAATAAACTCTAAAAGATTTTAAAAACCACATTATCATATTAAAATCAGTGTCAATTTAAAATATAAGTTCTGGAGCTAGACTAGCTGGTATTGAAATCCAGCTATTCTCCTACTTGTCTGCTCAACTTGAGCAAATTACTTAACTCCCTGTATCTCCATTTCATTAAATATAAAATAGGGATATTAATAGCAACTACATTTAAAGTTTTATAACATTAAATAATTTTAATACCCCTGAAGGACTTTTGGATCAGAAACACACATTAAGTGCTTGATGAGGTTTCGTTGACGTCATCATCCTCTTCATTGTTGCTGTATTACGTTGTGCATCTGGAGTCCACCCCATATATTTCTGTGAACTTCTTACAGTCATGATGTCATGTTCTGTTTGAATTATCAGAGTCTACAATAATGCCTGGCAAATAATTGGTATTCCTAAAATATTTGTTGATTAAGAGTTATTTTTAAAAAGTATTTTTTTTTTTTTTTTTAGAGAGGGAAGGGAGGGAGATAGAGAGAGAGGGAGAGAGAGAAACATCAATGTGTGGTTGCTGGGGCTTATGGCCTGCAACCCAGGAATGTACCCTGGCTGGGAATCGAATTAAAAAGTATTTTAACCCATTAAATATGATGCATATTTTTAAAATGTATGCTAGTGAAAACCAAGATATTGGTTAAATTTTTATCACTTGCTCAAGTTATACTATACTAGTTTCTAGGTTTAATCATATTAAGAAGATACCTTCCTCAATAAATTACTCAGAGAAATTCTATAGCAAACCTGAAGAAAAATGTAATTTTAAAAATCAATAACAGGGTTATCATGAAACAAAGAATTGGTACAAGCATTTATACTAATGAAATATATATAACAAGAATATACATTTGATATAAATATGGTTACAAACATAATGTAGATCAAAATTGAAAGACATATAGAAATAACATTAGTAATAATTGCTGTATTTAAAATCCCATGTTATTCATAATAAAAATTAGGAAGTGGGTAGGGGAATGGCACCAAAAATAAGACATGTCAACATCCTCATTTCTTATAGAGAAAAGTTAAACAGATACAGGAGTGTCAAACTCATTTTTACCGGGGGCCACATCAGCCTCATGGTTACCTTCAAAAGGCGGAATATAATTTTAGGACTGTATAAATGTAACTACTCCTTAATAAGGGGCAACGAGCTCAGCACTGCCGCTGGGTAGGAACAAGGCACTGGGCCAGATAAAATAAGGTGGAGGGCCGGATTCAGCCCGTGGGCCTTGTGTTTGTCACCTGTGCATTAGAACATCTTTGAAATTGTTGTGAAATGTAACCCACAATATCATAAACATTTTCATTACTAACCAGAACAAACATACCTTTCTTCCTTATCCAATATCTTGGCATATGTGTATATTTGATTTGAGATAAAATGAATTTTTAATGTGGGTCATGGGTAAAAAGACTTAAAATACACTTCATTAAGTTGGTCTCATGATGCACTTTAACCTTACTAGGTACTTCTGAATGTCACTAAGATCCAGCAATCTTAGAACTTCTTGCTCTCATCTAGAGGACTTTTTGCAATAGAGGACACGTCCAAGAATGTTTTAACCACATAATTTGTAAAATAAAAACAAAAGCTAGAAATAAAGTAATTGGCATTTATATAGTTATCTCTGTATATGAGTTGTGATTGTCTTTGTAATTTTCTTTTTATAGTTCTTTAATTCCAAAATTTACTATCATGAGTTATATCAGAAACAAATAAAAATACAATGGCTGATACAATATAAGGTTAGAAATAAGGTGGGTAAAGTGGAGAGCGAGAAATAGGTGTTTGATATGAACACTTTCAGCTACAATGTAGAGGATATTATTATTTTCTTCCTTTCTGATCATATTTTGAAATGTAACAAAAAAGGACCAAGTTTAAATCCAACTTAATACTGCTTGGATGGCTACAATGACCTTGTTAAATGTCAGCTCTGGGTATTAAAAGGGCAAACTGAATTGCAGTTTTGGGATGACCCTGGACCTCATGATGTGGTGATACTAAATAATGAAATCTTTCCCAGAACATATAACATTCCCATACCCTACAGTTCTCAGGAGCTACTTTGACTCAGACTTCCTGGAATCTAGAATATATACAGCCATTATTCCAAAAATCATTTTCAAGGCATCACACATCTGTTGCCTCCATTATAAACTACAAAAATGGAAAACAGTGGGGTGGGTGAAATGATTTCTGTATTCTTCCCTTCTAAGCAACTTCGATTTCCAGGCTTTCTCTAACACTCTCTGCCCCAAGCCCACCTTTCTCAGTTCAGGGGTCCAAGAGATTCACCCAGTGCAGCCTTCTAATCTGACTGGCTCTGTCCTGGTACCCCTGATACTCTTGGCACAGACCCAGCTACTCCAGGGTTCACATTGGGCCTTGGGCATGGCTTGGTGTTAGAGCATGACTGGCTCCATTCTTCTTTTGGTCAGTGCAGTTCACCTTCAAGACAGGAGGTATTTTTCACTTTCCGAGGATCAAGGGCTCTCTCTACCACTTGATGCAATTAACCTAGAATTTCCCCTTTCCTATGGTGTCTCTAGGGATATAGTTCTTGTTTTTGCTACATTCTTCAAAATAAGTAAGCTTGGAGCCTAAGAGTGAATATGAAAGATACACCCTACAATTATAGTACATTGTGATGAACATTTAAAATAATACCTAATGCTCCTAGAGCATATGTTCCAGTCATTGTTTTAAGGATTTGCATATATTAATTCAGTAAAGCCATTAAAAATTCATCATTTTATAGATAATAAAACTGAGGCAGAGAAAGGCCTAATTTCTGAGTCTCTGCTCTTACATACTGCCTAATGTTGCTATCAGTGCTGTGGAAGAACAAAGAAGGTGCATGAACTCATTCCTGGACTTCCTTCAGGAAGAGAAAAGTATGAATAACAGAATTTAAACAGCATCATTCACTCCATAAAATACCAGCATACATCCAGCTCTTCTGATCGGCTGGACAGAAGCTCTCTCTTCTCACTCATTATAAGTTACTATTCCCACTGATGCCATCCCAAAGAAAATAATCTCCTGTTAGATAAAAAGGCTATTCTTATATCACGAAGGTGGAATGGCCTGGTAGGCCCTCCAAATTAGCCCTCTTTGTCCATTTATAGAAAAGATGGGGATAAGGAGATTTTAATAGAGGTATATTCTATGTGCTAACAGCTCAAATACCTGTCTCAACCAATCCTTCTATTGTGCCTGGGCATAGATATCGCTACTTAGTTACCTATGAGAGTATCAAAAACAATGCAACATCAACAATAACACCAATTAATTACATTCATCACTTATTCAGCACTTACTGTGTGTGAAGTACCAAGCATTTCACATGAATAATATCTATAAATCCTCAGAACAATACCATTAAAAGGGCTTGGTTATTATTCTACAGATGAAGAATCTTAAATAACAGAATAAGTAATTTGCTTTAAATTACACACAGAGTAAATGGCAGAGCTACTATGTAATACAAGGTCTGTCTCCAAAGCCTGTGCTCATAACCACTTAATATTAGCCCTTCCTTTTCCCCTTCTGCCAACTCCAGCATTCTTTCTTTGAGAACTTCATGCCTAGGACCAGGCTCCCACTCCAAGGAAGTCCAACATTCTTGCATACATGAGTTCTTTGGGTCTCATGATAGACAGCCAAGTCTGATGAACTCAAATCTCAAGAGAAGGCATGGATTATTCTGCACAAAACTGGCTCCCAAGCGTTTCCCAAGTAGATGATTATACTTGGGAATGTTTGTGACTCTCCACGTGGAGTTTTCCTAGTTTTCCAGAGCTAACACAAATTACTCAATTAAATAAATAGTTCAAAGAAAACAAGAACAAAATACACCTTCAGCGGGTAATAAAATTTTTATAGCTCTGCATGTCTATAAACTAATACTCAGAGACCTTAGCATCCAGTCTCTTCCTCCAATTCTACTCTCCCCTTCAAGCTCATGTTCTGGGAACACTGACTTATTCCCCATTCATTTCACATAGAGGGCACTTTCCCTCTCCCATCCTTTGTTCATGCTGTGCTCTCTATTTGGAATGTCTTTCTCCCTTTTCAGAAATTTTCTGTCTGCCGAAGCAACTCATTCTTAAGGCCCAGTTTAAATTAATCCTTCTCTAGATGCCTATCCCAACAGTCCCATTTTGGAGCTAACTACTTGCTACCTCACAGATCCATTGCATTTTGGGTAAGCTTATTTTTTCCCTTGTAACACTGTGGTATGTGTACTGGCTTAGAGTTATTTATGAATATACTTCTCTCTCTTACTAGATTTTAATCTCCTTATATAAATTTCCATATGTGTTATATATATGTATATATGTGTTATACACACACACATATATATGTCTAGATATAGGAATGATTTTAAGACAGAACCTTTTTGGTACACAGTTTCTAGGCCATAACAGAGGACTGAAATAGATTTGCTGAATAAAAAATAAGAATGAATAAAGTTTTCTCCCTAGTGACCCTTATTAAAGTTAAGAATAAATAAATCTTACCTAAGGAATTAGCTAAAGACCAAAAATTTTATCTCAAGTACATATATTAAAATAATAATAAAATATAGAGAAAAATACATGTTTATGCTTTTTAATTCAGATAATGATAACTAACACCTAATGATTAGCATATATGAGGCACTTGCATATATTATATGAATACATATAAATACTTTCCATCTATTTACTCATTTTAACCTTTACAGAACCCTAAGCGATAGATTCTAGCATTGTTCACATTGTACAAACGAGAAAACAGGCTCAAAGAAGTAGTGTTCAAGGGCTCAAAGCTAGAACATGGATCGAGTTGAGGCATGTGCTCCACCTGGTGTACAGCCGCTGCTGCTCCATGGAACACGCAGCATGTGAGTAATAGGTCAATGCGCTGACGAGGAGAAGAGAAATGCCGCGAACAGTCCCTTCGATTTCCCATACTTGCCACAGGAGATATCCTTGCAGTCCCTGGCTCTTCTGCCAATCTCTGTCACTCACCACCACCCAAAATAAAATATTATCAAGAACCATTACAATACTACGACAGAGAAAAATAAAAGCAGAGTTAATAAGATACTTCCTGATAAGATGCTTCAAGACACCTGCAGGTAAAACTGACTGTCAGACTGGCCTTAGACACTACCACGCTCGACTCAGCTTCACAGAGTGCGACTGCACTTGCTCTACTGATAAGGATATTTGTTTGAAAGTAATAATTCCATTTTTCCAGTTAAAGAACATTTTAAAAATTGTTAGGCTTTCCTCTTGAATACTTTTTCTCTTTTTTTAAAAATTAAGTTTATTGGGGTGACATTGGTCAACAAGATTATGTAGGTTTCAAGTGCAGTAGTACTCGAATAGGAGACCTCTTGGATATATTTAAAAATTTCTTTTCAGGCCAGAGAAACCTTATGATGTAGGTCATGTAAACCTTAGCTACTCAAAGGAAACTAGGAATTTTTAATTAAATGCTAAACTCAGAACAAAAGATTATGAAGGTTCTGCTACATCAGTATTAATGGGTGTATTTTTTTATTCCTGCATTATTCTTTGAGTCCCTCTTAATATGTATCATGCACAACAGCTCTCTCCCTCCTTCTCAGTGTTTTGAGCTGAGGGACATTTTATATTAGGAACATTCTGAATACACTACACAAAATAGGTTCCCACTTTTACCAGATGTGCTAACCTATCTTGAAGATGGTCCCTAATGCTTCCTGCCTTGTACTATCCATGCTCTTACATACCCATCCTCCTCCACAATGAATATGGCTGACTTTTGTATAAAATAGGGTACCACAGAAATCATGGAGTATGACTTCCAAGGCTAGGTCATAAAAGACATGATAGTTAATATCTTTCTCTCTTTTGGATCACTTGCTCAGGCAGATGCCAGCAGAGATAGGGATACTCAAGTAGTCCTATAGAGAGGTTCATGTGGCAAGAAACTGAGACCTCCTGCTGAAAGCCAGCAAGGAACTAAGGCATCATGTCAACAGCTATGCGAGCGAGCCATCCTGAAACTGGATTTTATAACTCCAGGCAATTCTTCAGATGCCTGCAACCCTGGCGAACCTCTTAGCTGCTACATCATTCGAGTTCCAAGCCAGAGTAACCCAGGTCAGGGCTCCTGGATTCCTGGTCTACAGAAACTATGAAGTAGTAAATGTTCACTGTTTTAAGCTACTACATTTTGAGACAGTTGTTACACAACAATAGATAACTAATACACAATTTTAGTAGCAGTGCTTATTTTTGCCAATACCTTTATACCTAGTTTCACATTTTGTCTCCTCAAAATCTTTTTTTAATTCTTTTTTAATCATTGTTCAAATACAGTTTTCTGCCTTTTACTCCCCTTCCACCCACCCACACATTCCTCCCCACTTCCCTCCCATTAGCACCCTCCCCCTAGTTTTTGTCCATGTGTCCTTTAAATTTATTCCTGTAAACTTTCCCCTTCTCCCCTGAAATTCCCTCTTCTCTCCCCTCTGGTCACTGTCAGGCTGTCCTCTATTTCAGTGTCTTTGACTGTATTTTGCTTGTTTCTTTGTTTTGTTGTTTAGGTTCCTGTTAAAGGTAAGATTATATGGCATTTGTCCTTCACTGCCTGGCTGATTTTGCTTAGCACAATGCTTTCCAGCTCCATCCATGCTGTTGCAAAGAGTAGGAGATCCTTCTTTCTTTCTGTTGCATAGAATTCCATTGTGTAAATGTACCATAGTTTTTGATCCATTCATTTACTGATGGGCACCTAGGTTGCTTCCAGCACTTAGCTATTGTAAATTGTGCTGCTATGAACATTGGGGTGCAAAGGTTCCTTTGTATTGGTGTTTTAGTGTTCTTAGGATATAGTCCCAGCAGTGGAATTGCTGGGTCAAAAGGCAGATCCATTTTTAGTTTTCTGAGAATATTCCATAGTGTTTTCCATAGTGGTTGTACCAGTCTGCAGTCCCACCAACAGTGCACTAGGGTCCCCTTTTCTTCACAACCTTTCCAACACTTGTTGTTTGTTGCTTTGCTTATGATGGCCATTCTGACCAGTGTGAAGTGGTATCTCATTGTGGTTTTAATTTACATCTCTCTGATAGCTAGGGATATTGAACATTGTTTCATGTGTCTTTGGATCCTCTGTAGGTCCTCCTTGGAGAAGTGTCTGTTCAAGTCCTTTGCCCATTTTTTAATTGGGTTGCTTGTCTTCTAAGAGTGGAATTATGTAAGTTCTTTATATATTTTGGAAATAAAGCCCTTGTCTGAGGTATCATTGGCAAATATGTTTTCCCATACAGGTGGTTCTCTTTATATTTTGATACTATTTTCTTTCCCTGTGTAGAAGCTTTTTATTTTCATAGGGTCTCATTTGTTTATTCTTTCCTTTATGTCCCTTGCTCTAGGGGACATGTCTGTAAAAAAGTTTCTGTATGAAATATCTGAGATTTTCCTACCTACATTCTCCCCTAGGACTTTAACGGTGTCACAATTTATATTTAAGTATTTTATCCACTTTGAATTTATTTTTATATAAAGTGTAAGTTGGTGCTCAAGTTTCTTTTTTTTTTTTTTTTGCATGTAGCTGTCCGGTTCTCCCAACACCATTTGTTGAAGAGGCTATTTTTACTCCATTTCATGTTGCTGCCTCCTCTGTCAAATATTAATTGACCATAGAGACTTAGGTTTATGTCTGGGCTCTCTGTTCTGTTCTATTGGTCCATGTGCCTGTTTTTATGCAAGTACCAGGCTGTTTTGATTACAGTGGCCTTGTAGTATAGTTTAGTGACAGGTATTGTGATCCCTCCTACTTTACTCTTCTTTCTCAAAATTGCAGAAGCTATTCAGGGTTATTTATGGTTCCATATAAATTTTTGAAGTGTTTGTTCTATGTCTGTGAAATAAGCCATTGGTACTTTAATAGGTATTGCATTGAATGTGTAAATTGCTTTGGGTAGTATGGACATTTTAATGATATTAATTCTTCCAATCCATGAACATGGTATATGTTTCCATTTGTTTGTGTCTTCCTTGATTTCTCTCCTCAGTGTTATGTAGTTTTCTGAATACAGGTCTTTTACCTCTTTGGTTAGGTTTACTCCTAGGTATTTTATTTTTCTTTTTGCTATTTCAGATGGGATTTTTTTTCTTGATTTCTGCTTCTGGTTTCATTGGTGGTGTACAGAAATGCCTTTGATTTCTGGATATTGACTTTGTCCCCCACTGTTTTGCCAAATTCATTTATTAGATCAATCAGCTTTTTGCCCGAGTCTATAAAATTTTCTATGTACATTATAATGTCACCTGCAAACAGTGAGAGTTTTATTTCCTCCTTTCCAATTTGGATGCCTTTTATTTCTTTTTCTTGTCTGATTGCTGTGGCTAAAACTTCCAGTACTATATTGAATAGAAGTGGTGAAAGTGGACAGCCTTGTCTTGTTCCTGATCTTAGTGGAAAAGATTTTCATTTTTGCCCATTGAATATGATGTTGGCTGTAGGTCTCTCATCTACGGCCTTTATTATGTTGAGGAATGCTCCTTCTATTCCCACTTTGCAGAGTGTTTTTATCTTAAATGGGTGCTGTACCTTATCAAATGCTTTTTCTGTATCTATTGATATGACCATGTGGTTTTTGTCTTTGTTTTTGTTTATGTGATGTATTACATTTACTGATTTGCTAATATTGTACCATCCTTGCATCCCTGGAATGAATCCCACTTGGTCATGGTGCATGATCTGTTTAATGTATTATTGTATGTGGTTTGCCCGTATTTTGTTGAGGATTTCAATGTCAATGTTCACCAACGATATTGGCCTGAAGTTTTCTTTCTTTGTTGTGTCTTTATTTGATTTTGGGATTAGAATGATGTTGGCCTCATAAAAAGAATTTGGGAGTCTTCCATCTTTTTGGATTTTTTTGAATAGTCTGTGGAGGATAGGGGTTAGCTCTTCCTTAAATGCTTTGTAGAATTCTCCTGTGAAATCATCTGGTCCAGCCTTTTGTATGTTGGGAGTTTTTTGATTACTACTTCAATTTCTTTTGCTGTTATTGGTCTTTTCAGGCTTTCTGATTCTTCTTCATTGAGTTTTGGAAGATTATATTTTTCTAGAAATTTGTCCATTTCATTTAGGTTTTCAAATTTCTTGGCATACAGTTCTTTGTAGTAATTTCTTACAATCCTTTGTATTTCTGTGGTATCAGTTGTAATTGCTCTTGTTTCATTTCTGATTGTGTTTATTTTGGTCTTCTCTCTTTTTTGCTTGATGAATCTGCTTAAAGGCTTGTCGATTTTGCTTATCTTTTCAAAGAACCAGCTCCTGGATTCATTGATCCTTAGAATTGTGCTTTTAGTCTCTATGTCATTTAATTCTGCTCTGATCTTGGTTATTTTCTTCCTTCTACTTGCTCTGGGCTGTCTTTGTTGTTGTTCCTCAAGTTCTTGTAGATGTAGGGTTTGGTTGTCTGTTTGAAATATTTCTATCTTTTTTAGGTATGCCTGTATCGCCATGAACTTCCCTCTATGGACTGCCTTCACTGTGTCCGATAAGTTTTGGGTTGTTGTGAGTTCATTTTCATTTGTTTCCAGAAACATTTTGATTTCTTCCCTAATTTCATTCTTGACCCATTCATTGTTTAATAGCATGCTATTTAATCTCCTTGATTTTGAGTGTTTTCAGTTTTTTTCCTTTGGGTTGGTTTCTAGCTTTAGTCCCTTGTGATCCGAGAAAATGCTTGGTCTGATTTCAATTTTCTTGAAATTCTTGAGGCTTGTTTTGTGTCCCATCATGTGGTCAGTCTTTGAACATGTTCTGTGTACATTTGAAAAGAATGTGTATTTAGTTTCTTTTGAATGGAGGGCTCTGTATATATCAGTAAAGTCCATTTCCTCAAGGGTATTGTTCAATGCCACAATATCTTTGTTGATATTTTGTTTGAAAGATCTGTCCATTTTTGATAGTGGGGTGTTAAAATCCCCCACTATAATTGTGTTGCTGTCCATATCTTTATTGAAGTCCTCTAAGATTTTCTTCATGTATGTGGGTGCTCCTATGTTGGGTGCATATATATTTACAATATTTACGTCTTCTTGGTGGATTCTTCCCTTGAGTATTATGAAGTGACCTCCTGGGTTTCTTTTTATGGCCCTTTTTTGGAAGTCTATTTTGTCTGATATATGTATTGCTGCTCTGGCTTCTTTTTCCTGTCCATTTGCTTGGGAAATTTGTTTCCTGTCCTTCACTTTCAGCCTGTTCAGGTCTTTTATACTGAGGTGGGTCTCTTGTAGGCAGAATATGTGTAGGTCATGTTTTCTTATCCATTCAGCTATTCTATGTCTTTTGATTGGAGCATTTAATTCATTTATGTTGAAGGTTATTATTGATAGGTACTTATTCATTGCCATTTATGTGCATGTGTTCCTCTCTCTCTCTCTCTCTCTCTCTCTCTCTCTCTCTCTCTCTCTCTTTTCCTTCTTTTCCTTAAAGCAGTCCCTTTAGCATCTCTTGCAGAGCTGGTTTGGTGGAGGCGTATTCTTTTGGAATTCTTTTGGAATTCTTTTGTCTGGGAAGCTTCTTATTTGGCCTTCTACCTTGATTGAGAGCCTTGCTGGATAAAGTAGCCTTGGTTTCAGACCTCTGGTTCTCATTACTTGGAATATTTCTTGCCATTCTCTTCTGGCTTGGAGTGTTTCCATTGATAAGTCAGCTGTTAGCCTTATTGGGGCTCACTTGTATGTTACTTCCTGTTTCTCCTTTGCTGCTTTTAATATTCTCTCTTTGTCTTGAAATTTTGCCATTTTAATTATGATGTGTCTTGAGGTGGGCCTCTTTGGGTTCCTCTTGATTGGGACTCTCTGTGTTTCCTAGATTTGTGTGACTTTTTCTCTCATCAAATTAGGAAAGTTTTTCATCATTACTTTTTCAAGTAGGTGTTCTATCCCTTGCTCTTCTTCTTCTCCTTCTGGTATACCTATTATACAGATATTATTATATTTCATATTGTCTGGCATTTCTCTTAATCCCTTTTCATTCTTTCTGAGCCTCTTTTCCTTTTCTTGCTCTTTCTGGGTGTTCTTTTCTACGTTGTCCTCCAATTCGCTGATCGAATCTTCTGCTTCATCAGTCCTGCTTTTTATTCCATTTACTGTGTTCTTCAGTTCGGAAATTGTATTCTTCATTTCCTCTTGGCCCTTGTGGATAGTTTATATTTCCTTTTTCATGTTGATATAGTTTGTAGTGAGTTCATTGTAGCTTCCCTATAGTTTCTGATAGCTCACTGTGAGCTCATAGAGATTCCAGATAATCATTGTTTTGAACTCAATATCTGATAGTTGGGTTGCCTCTATTTCATTTAGCATTCTTTCTGAGGCTTCCTCCTTTCCCTTCATTTGGGGATTATTTCTTTGTTTTCTCATTGTTCGTGAGAGTCTTCTTGTTAGCCTCTGTTTCTTAAATTGATCTGTTCTGGTTCCCTGTGTTTATGGTGTGAACTTCTGTGGTAGAATGCCTGTGAGATTCAGTGGTGCAGTCTCCTTCAGGTATCCTGGTGTTCACAGCTTTCCCCTACTCTTTTTTGTGATCATTTGGAGGAGTAAGGCAAAACGACTTAAGACAGCAAGACAGTATTCTATGATATTTACAGTAGCAGCCAGTAGAGAAGAGATGGGAGATCCTTTGGCTACTTATAGTGTTAACCATGATCTTCCACCCCACTAGCCACGTTTTAGAAAGGATGGAAAGAAGATAAGACTCTTATTGGGGACAAAAGGATTGTTAGTTGGATCTAGAAAGCTGTGAGGCTGTGGGAGGTCAGATTCTGAGGTAGGGTGGGAATAAAGAATAGTAAATAGGAGTAATGTGTGAAAGGATAGAGACAACCCCCACAATAATAGAGTTCAGGAAATTGCGAATTGGGCTGAGATCTGGGAGGGGTGTTGTGTAGTATTTACAATTGTATGAAATAGGTCTCATTTACAGTAATATTAAAGCAACAATTATGTGGCAGAATCTATGAGATCTAGGTAACAAGAATAAGGAGTATAGAACCTTGAGTGGTACGCTAATGGAACACAAATGAAGGACAGTAAATTAGCAACACACTATGAATGAGATAACAGGGGAAACCTATCAAACAACAGAATAACCAGCCAAGCAAAGAAGATTATACAGAAAGAAAAAGAATACCAAAATACTATTAAAATAAAAATTCCAAAAAAGTGAGAAAAAGATAATACAAATTTGCAGTAACTTGCAGGCTCAAAAAAAAAAGAAAAAAAAGCAGAAGATGGAATGCAGGAGAGATAAATTTGGAGTGGAAGGAATAGCACTAGGATGAAAGGAAGAGAAACATAAGGAATTGAGAGATATAAAAAAATAAGAATTAAAAAGTAAAAATTTACTTAAAACACAAGATAAAATCAAACAATCAAACAACAGCCAAAAAAAAAAAAACAACCCCTCTTGTTGGTTTCTAAGTGGCCAAACCAGTTTTTCTGGTCTTGCTGGCTTCAGCAGGCTGAGGGGCAATTGGAATGCTTTTCACTCTTCCTAGTCAGAACTTAGTCAGTCTCTCCCATACTATCCTCAGGGCTAGCCATGTGCTCTCCCCAGAGCCAACCTGATGCTTCTGGTTCTCGGTGCAATCTCTGGGGATTGAGAGGGGTTACACCCTTCCCCCAATTTCCCCACTGCAGACTCCAGGAACCCTTGAAGTGCCACATCTTTTCTGGGTTCACAGTGTGAGAGTAGGGAATCCCGAAGGGGCGCATGCTTCCTCGAGTTCACCACCACAGGCTCCAGAAACCCGAGAACACCCGTGCCCTTTCCTTGCTCAGGGTTGTGGGGTCTGGGTCGTCCACAGAACCACACTCTCACTGGGTTGGGGGCGAGGGCGCACAGCCAGGCCGCCCTTGGTCACACAGGCTGAGGCACTCACTCTTCCCAGGTCTATGCATGGGTGCTCACAGCCCCTGTGTGATTGTCTCTCAGTCTCACTCCCCTCTCTGTGCCTTCAAGCAACAGGCCTCCCCTGGTGCTGCTCAATCTTTGCTGTCCAGGGAGAGAGCAGTGACTCTGCTCTCTCGGGTGCCCTGAGGCAGACCTGGGAGCACTGGGCCTGGGGACCACAACCTCCCTGGTTCCAGTGCTGATCCATGGCCCTTATTATCCTGAAACAGTCTCCTTACCATTTGGTTTTTCAATGTCCGCTATAATTTTGATGTCCTATTTTCATAAATGTTGCGATGTCATTGGCCTCTTGCTCTGTTCCTCTGCAGATCGGCCAGCTTCTCTCCCGTGCATAGGGGAAGGGGAATACGCTCCCTCCTACAATGCTGCCATTTTCCCACTCCTTGTCTCCTCAAAATCTTAATGAAGGCACTATTACAATATGTTAAGGCTAAGAGTAATCACAGCTCTGAAGTGCCTGAATTGGCCCCAAACCCAGATCTGTCTGCTTCCATGTCCAGTTTCTTAACCATTATACCACATCATTGAATGCCCTATTTATGTTAAATCACCAAATTAACTCTGCCAGAACAGACGCTTATCAGTCCAACTATTGGTTTACAAAGGTTTCCCCTACCAGGAAATAAAACTTCCCAGGCAAAGTATTCAGTGTTTCAAAGATTGCCTATGTTTTTTACTAGCTTATTAACTACTGTGGAAAAAAAAGTACTTAATAGAGCCAACATAAAATTCATATGGTGTGTATTATGTGGTGGGTTACCCAGTAACTTTTTCTCTGCATAGTCACTATGGGGCTGTTATTTGAGGAAGTCATTATTCTAATGCTATACATGAAATTAGATTAGACTTGAGTTGAGATCCAGCTGCCAAGAGAAAGGTTCTTTTTATCACCACATTTTCTCTTATTAGGCCAAAAGCAGCACCAAATGGTAAACTTAATAATCAGGGTACAATCGTCCCAGGTGAGACACCTGACTACCCAGCAGAATAGCAAGACTTCTAAAGAGGATAGTTTTAGGTTTTGCATTTCTAGCTCACTGCCATCTGCCTGTACAGTGTGATGTTCCACAAAGGGCTAACCAAGAGGGGAGAGACATGTAGAATGTCACATGAGATGAGATGAAGAGGTTTTTTAAATAATGATAATGAGTAACCTTATAAAACTGTTGTAAGTTTATAAAATCTCTTTACATATATTTGCTATCAAGGTATTTCAAATTCTATAAGAAATAATGACAATGACAAAAGTGATGCTAATGTCAACAGTTATGATCCTTATTTTAGAGATGAGGAAATTGAAGCTCAGAGAAATTAAGTAATTCACTCAAAGTCATGAACTAGTAAAAGGAATTAAAACTCAAATCCTGGGCTTGATTTCATAGCCAAGCTCTTTCCAGAACTAATAGTAGAACTTCAATGTATTTTAGTTCCACAGAAAATGAGATGGAGCTTGTATTGCAAGTGGAGGAGGAGGAAAAATTCATCATCTCTGAGGATGGGATTTCAGAGTGCTTTCTTTGTTTGCTTTACTTACAATTCTTTCCATGAATATTGAGCAAGAAAACAAAAGAGGAGAAGCAAGTGAACAGTCACGGAACTAGATTCCAGTATGATACCCAAAGTGGAGACACATTTTCTCATCTTCCTTTTCATTCTTCCCCCTTACAAATGGTGTATTTTATGGAGAACATTAAGCATTCACTAGATAATGTATTATAGGTATGGGGGTCATCTGGATGCCCCTTCCTGCCTCGCCTCTCTGCACATTATCATTTAAACAATCAGAATGAAAGGTGGACTATGGCAGCATGGATTTCTCACAAAAAAATCCCTGGCTGGACCTTTTCCTTCTGACTATTGTTGCTTCATTGCAGCACAGATCAGATAATAAACAGCTCACAAATGCAGTTGCTTTCACTCAATTCAGCTATAGCCAGGCCCATTAATTAAAGCCAGATTTGCAGATAACCTCATGATACTTAGTGAGGACTATGCCGGTATTCTATTTTAAGAGGCAAATTGCAATTAAAATGAATGTGTGACTCCCTTCTTTTTCCACCCTCCCTCATCCTTCTACCTCCCCCTCCCCCTCTTGCCTAGTAGCACACTGATAACAATAAAACCATCTCATCCAAGGTACATGCTCTGTGCTTTTCTTGTCAATCTGCTTACCATGAGTAAAGGCTTTAAGAAGAGGTAATAAACACTTTGCCTGTGTTCCCTTCACAGAAAAGTAACCCTTGAAAACAAACACAGTGGCAGTCTCAGTTGTGTGTGTGTGTGTGTGTGCGCGCATGGAAGTGTTCCTGTGTGACAGCACCACATTTTGCATCAATTTCATTAATAAGGTTACATCGAGAGTATTAACTTTTTATTCTTTCTTATTTTAGAACATAACACTTAAATATGTGATTTTAAAAAACACATTGTGAAACAGATATTTGGTTTACATTACTTTGTGTGGATGGAAACATATGCTGATAAAGAAAGAAAAATAATCACATTTCTATGAAAATATAAGCCTAGAAATCAGCTCAGTTGCCCAGCATCATATTACTTCTTATTGATCAATATGCTCAAGTTTTCTTTTCCTTTGTATTTTTCTTTCGTTTTTTGCTTCATGGAGTTACCTATTCACACTAAAAAATAATGCCTTTTTTCCATGGGATTTAGAGTTTTAGAACTATGTATTCAAACTATTAATATCCAAAGGACTTGTGGTGAACTCGCAACAGGCAGTTCTGATATAAATTGTACTCTCCCTGTAAAAACACAGTCTTCAGCTCTTAAGTACAATGGATGTGGTTTCTGAGTGTGTGTCTAAAATGATTTAAATGCCTTGTAATATATGACTGAACGTAAATGAGTACACTTAAAATACTGCAAGAATAATCATCAATTACAATAACCTTTACACTTCTATTGTTAACTGGAACCCAACTTTGAAATCTGGACTGCATTTTCCATGGCTTATTATAGTCATTATAGCTTATCACTGGGTTTGCAATATGCTGGAATTTCATACGCACGTACAAATCATAAAACCCTAATTTTCTCAAGGAAGTCTAGGCTCCCTTAGTATTTTCATAATTTTATACAGCTATCATGAAAGCATAGGATTATACTAAATTTGACAAATGGTTCCTTCTTAACTATGGAACTAAAACAAGACTCTAAGAAATGTGTTCCATTTGCAGACACTAGCCCAGGTTTGCCCTGACTGTAAAGGGTGTCATATGATTACCACCCATATTAACTGGCACTTGTAATTGCAGCCAAAGGATATTATAACTCAAATATTCTCCCATTAAAAATGTTATCTTCCTAGGTTTGCATTGCATGTCAACAAATGGGTATTTGCAGAGATTCTTACAGAATTAGGATTGATCAGGAGGAATCAGTAGAAAATGGGACTAGAATCTATGGCAGGGTTTCAACATGACTGGATTTGTGACTTCAGAACTAAATTATTCCCACCAAAGAACAGTAAAAGCAACATTTACAAAGATAAGTTATTCAGGACTTTGAAACAATATATCAAAAGATTGAAATAATTGATTTGTAATACTCTGCTTGAGTTGATTGACTCAAAATCAATACACTCATTTTATGAAAATTATGTTTTAAAATCTTTGCACCATGTTTTTAGAAAGAATAAGACAACTATATAACTTTAATAAATTGAATATCACTAAAACATTAAGTGGGGATTTCGATTGCTTAGTTACTAGTTATGTGGAGCTTTGGAGTTAGCCCGACATGATTCACACTGGATCTCTCTGGGCATGAGGCAGTAAACTTCGAGCAAGCTGCTTATTTTTTTGAAACTTTCATTTCTTCATCATTAAAATAAGGATACATTAAAATTCATAGAGTTTTTGTGAGACTTAAAGTATGGTATGTGAAAGCTCTAAACAGAATTTTTGGCACATAGTAATATACAAAATAGTAAAAATTATTATAATGGCAGGGAATCTATGTACTGATTTATCAGTGGCGTAATCATTAACATATTTTTAAATAGGGAAATTTTAATTTCATTTCATAAATATCATTATTTCAAGTATTACATGGTCTATCTTAGAACTGTGTGACTATATGGTAGGTGATGTCCAACTCCTCCTGAGATTATCCAAAATGTAAAACTAAGAGATTTGATTCTGAGAGCATGTCACATACGCACACACACACACTCCTATACATGTCCTCCTGCAAATAATGATCCTAACTTCCTGTAGATGCAAAGCTACCCCCAGAAGAAAATCTAAGGAGTCTACAATCAGGTCTTGGTAAGAGGGCTACATATTGTAGGCTCTCTGTCTTCTGCTGATTCATGTTTCTTACCTGCTCAAAATTCAGTTCAGCAGAAAGAGCCCAAAGAAAACCAATGTCTCCACTACTTTGGAGTGCCCTGGGAACTATAGAAGGTTATTTGAGGTTATTTATATCTTAAATATGATGGTCTTCAGAGTCAGCTCTGCATTCTAATTTTAGTTCCTACAATGCTTGATTTGTGATTTGGACTACTTATTTAAACTACCAGAGCCTCTGTTTTCTCATTCATAAAACTGTAATACTATTTCAAGCGTTTACATAAGGGTTAAGTAAGGAGTAGCTTATTTAAAAATGTACCCCAGTCCCAGGCACAGTAAGTTATAGACTTATATTTTGTAATACCTGCAATGGTTCTGTGGTGTGCCTAGTTGACTAAGCTGAACTACCTTCCCCAGAATTGCCCTCCAGTGTGTTCCTGGATAGGTTGTGGTATAAGGGATATTTTTTCAGAAGAGCTGGAGAATGGAAAGCAGCAGCTCTTCTGTAACATAAACATGCCTTTTCCAGTAACCAAACTCTAGGTGCTGCTATGAGGGTATTTTATTGATGTGATTAAAGTTCTTAATCAGTTGACTTTAAATTAAAGAATGTATCATGGTGAGCCTGACTTAGTTGGAAACCCTTTGAAAGAGAATTTAGCTTCCAAGAAAGAGAACGAGAGATAAAGAGAGGGAAAGAAAGAGAGACCCACCAATGGTTAACACACTCTAGCTTGTGCCCATGGGGTCCCATTCTACTCATGATCTTCCCTTCTCAACTGCCCTATGGGCTTTGAACTTCTTATCGTTGAAAATTAGTTGCATAAGCCAGTGGCCAAAGTGTTGGTAGATACATACATACATACATACATACATAGATAATAGATAGATGATAGACAGACAGATGATAGACTGACTACTGCTTCTGCTTCTCTAGCTGAACTTGGACTAACACAATATCTGATTTTTGACTATGCTTTTCATTTCATTTAGATATCACTTCTATTCCTGGTATAGAGGAGCAACAGTGAATAGAAGGAAAAAACAATAAACTTAGATTCAAAATAGGAGAATATCTCAAGCCCACTATTTTTAGCAATATGGAAACATGGTCAATAATTTAATCTCACATGTGCAAATGTGAATGAAATTGTGACCACAGTATTTACTGTAACATTATTTCAGTAAATGTTATACCCCATTCCTCCATACCCTCTCTCCGACACCACACAATTTAAGAGGAATAAAATGACCTGTGGTATGCATTTTATTTTATTAATTTAAGTAATATTTCTTTTAGAACGTACTCTGTGCCAAGCACTGTTAAAGGGATTTACAAACATTAACTCATTTAATACAGATAATAATCCCATGAAGTAGGTGATATAAAAATCACCTCCGTTTTACAGTTGAAGAAACAGAGCAGAGAGGTTACATAATATGCCCACAGTCACACAGATGACAATAGATTAGAACCCAGGAGGTATGGCTTAGGAGCTAATGCTTTTGGCTACTATATTATATTATGTATGTGAAAAAAGCATGAGCTATATAAAAGGTTAAAGTATTACTGCATCAGTTTTTTTAGAGCTTCCATAACAAAATACTATACACTGGGTGGCTTAAACGGCAGACATTTATTTTCTCACAGTTTGAGAGGCTGAAAGTCCAAGATCAAGGTGTCAACAGTTACAAATTCTCTTGAGGCCCCTCTCTCCTTGGATGACAGATAGCCACCTTCTCACTATGTCCTCACATGATCATTCTTCTCTGTGTGCACCCCTGATGTTTCTTTGTGTGTCCAATTTTTCTTTTATAAGGATACCAGTATGATTGGTTTAGGAGCCACACTAACATGCCTGTTTTAATTTATTTACCACTTCAAAGGCTATATCTCTAAATAGAGTCACTGTCTGGAGTACTGTAGGTTAGAGCTTCAACATGTGAATTTTGAGGAAACATAATCCATCCTATAACTGTTACTAATGTTAGCATTAGTATTACTCCCATAATAAATAATATCCTGGATACATTAGGTACTGAGAAACTGCATGGTGAGCTATTTAGAAAATATAAACATACATACATACATACACACATACATACACACTTGTAGAAGAGCTCATCTTGATCTGTGCTAGGGCATCCAATCATTTTCCAGGTTCTGAATTCTTGAAAAATGTAGATCATTCTATTATTTCTTACCTAATGAATATCATATCTTACCTATGATGTAGTGAAGATTTAGGAAACTGTCCAACTAGTTATTTACTGACTTGACTTTAAATTCTGCTGTACTATTAGCCAATGTGTTTTTTAACCCAAAGAAAACATGCTCTTTATGAACCTGTATGTTTTCAAGTTGTCATAAGGGTAATCAGTGCCTTGAAGACCCTGATAAATTTTCTTATAAGAAAGTGAAAAATAAGGCAAGGGTAACTAAGAAGAAAGACAGCAGCCAGAAGGATTTTTGAAATCTGTTTGAAGCTAGGACAATAGATTAGGAGCAGGCAGGATAACTTACGATTTCAATAAGGAGACTACGCATTTATAACTGCTCCATAGAAAGGAGATTTTCCTCCAAAGGAAGGCACTAGCTAAAGTCAACAGATGATCCTCTGTTTTGTAGGTGAGCAGCACAGATGTAAGGATTATTTGCTCACATATTCCAAGAGTTGTTTTGCTTAGCAAATGTGAGCTGAGCAGAGGATCATTTGTTCAATTGTAATTGTTCAACCTGTTCTAACTTTAAAGGGAGATACAAAGGGGTCTTCTCACTCTGCCATGCTGCTGATGTCCCCTGTTTTGCTTAACATATGGAAGAGAAACTCTGCAAGGTTATTTAAGTACCTATATGAAGGAGGAAAATGAGAGAAGTTTCCATTTACTCAGTCACTGAGGTTTTCACCAATTCTCTTTTATCATTGTAACAAGCTTAAAAGGTAGGTGCTATTATAATCATCATGGGTGATGAAGGATTTTAGGAAAAGTAAAGGATCTTGATCGGCGTATCACCAGGATTTGGGCCCATGGAGTATAAATCCAGAACCCCTGTGTTTAACAACCTAAAGACAAATACTACCATTACCCCACATGGTCTCTCAACAATGCTAGTATGTATAGGTATTATGTATCATATCAGTGAAGAAACTAAAACCAAGAAAGATTGGATAATAATTTGCATTGTGTCACACAGCTAACAAGTCATAGAACAGAATGTCATTCCAGGTCTTTGTAACTCTAAAATCTTTTCTGGATTTCTCTCTGTTTCTCTCAGGATGGGTGATAGAAGAAGATAATAGCAATATTTTTTAATTACTTCATTTTTTGACTAAGAATGCACTGTATCTTAAATAAACAAATATTCTGCTTAGAATATTATAAAGGTTAATGAGAAACAAAATGAACTGAAAATGAGCAGGGAAATATGTTTAGCTGTACATACCAAACTTACACATTTATAATTATATTTAAAAAAACAAGCCAAAAGTCAAAATTTTTGTCAGATGCAAGTGAATCCACTTAACAACATTTTACCATTTCTGTCTCTATTTTCAGGTCACAATTTATTGAACATTGTCAACATCATTCTACCCAATCAAATGTGGCTGCATAATGACACAGAGGCTCAAGAGGGGGATTGAAGACTCAGCTCCTAAATGAGGAACATCTCACAAAATAAAAAAAAAAACTTTTTATTCCTTCCATCTGTCTCTATTAACATTGTAAGAGTGTATTTTTTTTATCAGAAGGTGGAAAAATAGTAAAAGAGAAGGAGTAAACTGTGCCTTTTTTAATAGAAGTAGGCTTTTACAAAGCTGACAACATACATCTGATAGAGGCTTCCTTTTCACCTGGAGTAGTAATGATTCTCAAGGCAAAGGCCCTGGTGACATCTATGAGCATCAGCTTGGGCAGGCTTGATGATCCAGTAACAACAAATTTCCAATTTGGGGGAAGGACGAGAGTGAGATAAGATTAACTCAAACTGAGCAGAGAATCCAGGGCAAATGCCCTTGGCCCACGAGAAACCTCTCAACAGGTTCCAAATCACTTTATACCTGCCATGGATTGCATCAATCTATTAAGCTAGCTTTTACTAAAGCCAGTTCTCTCTTATACTGACAAGGAAAATGAAAACCAGAGGGGGTCAGATAATAACTTGCCCTAGGTCACAGAGCTAGCAACTAACTGAATTCCTTGTCTATCAGACTAATGGCAACCTCTTGGTTGGCCATATCTGCCCTTATTACAACTCCTTGCTTACTAGACTCAGGAGGTTTCTCAGTGTGCAAAATACCTAACAACACTGACATTCAATGTCACCTTCTTTCCCTGTTTCCTCCCTGTGGCATTCATCACCCTGCCTTCCCTATTTCTGTTAGTCACCAACTTTTTTCCCAAATCATGCAGGCATAAACTCCTAGGGCCATGTTCAATTCCCCTTCTCATCAACTCCTGCTAATTCTGCTCCCACAACATCTCCAAAAGTTGTTCCATTCTGAGCATCCCAACTACCAACATTCAGTGTAGGACACTACCACCCACCTCTCATTTATACTATAACAAAGGCTTCCTAACGTGTCTTCCTTTTTCCAATCACACTCCATTCTAATGCACCCTTTCTAAATCTATCTTCATGCAACATTCAAATTAAGCTTCCTAATGTGTCATCATGACACTGCCCTGATCAAAAACTTTTACCCCAAATTATCCCACGTGATTTCAGTGGTATCCCATATCATTTTAGAAGTCATATATCAAGTCTTCCAGAAATATATTGCATGTCATATATGTTGAGTATGATCCTTTACATTCATTAGTGTTTGTTCATGACTCTTATGGGGCACATATTACTTCTTTTAATTTTCTTATCCCTACCCTACTACTATGCTTATTTCAGCTGGGTCCAAGCTAAACAAATAGGCTGTAATTAAATTGTCAAGTCCTGTCTAGTGCTAATCTCTCAAGTTTAAGAGAAAGAAAACAAATCCATAAGAAGATTAACACACTACACATTGCGCATGTGTTAACTGCAAGGCATTGAGTTAGTGCTGAGGAAGAAGAGGGAGAGGCTATATATGTATGGATCCTGGGCTCAGCAGCATCTGCTCTATAGGGAAATAAGTGAAGAGATGACTATTAGACAAGATAGAAATAGAAAGTCACACTCCAGGAAAGAAATCCAAGATGGTCCAGAAAAGAGAGATAAATCAATGTATTGGGAAGGGCAATCCTACTTTCCTTAAGTGAGCTCCCTGATGACTGCTCACCTATTATCGTTTAAGGATCCAGGAATAAATAGCACCAGATTTCTATCTAACATTTACTTTTTAATATTTTCTCCAATATTTACATCTAATACAGTGCTTATATCTTCCTTTAGATATAAAGGGTATCTGTGTTTCTTCACATTAACAGGTATAAAAGTAATATTCCCACTATCAGGCTAAGCAACATGCCTTCATCAAATGGGTCCTTGCTAGCAGAAGTCACAGGGATGGCAGGACACTTTTCTAGTATAGGGAATCTTAGCCTTCACAGTTTAACGCAGTGAGAGCTTGTAAAAAAGGTGGGGGGTTAAAAAAGGGAACACATTGCAAAGGCTACAGTACTGCAAGTAATTCAAACAGTTATGTTAAAATGGAAATCACATAAATATTAGACATGTACTTTTCCGGGTCCAGACTCAGCAGACCAAATTGCCAACAGGAATTAATTTTAATGACTAGTTTATAACCTCTCAGATGCTTGAAAATCTAACACCGTTGTGGTTAAAATGTAATACTATTAAAGCATTAGTGCAATTAACAATTCTGCAGGGAACATTCCCTGCTGGAACATTCACATTGGGAAACCAAGCTATTTCTGATAATTTAGGATGGAATGGGTCTAATTTATTGATCTGTAAATTTTACCAAAATATTTGACTCCAAATATTGGATTGCATTACTAAACAATTCACTCTCTCCATGGAATAAATGTAAATATCAACATAAAAAACTGACATTTATGCTGGTTTACAGTTTCCCATTTTATGAACATAGTCATTTCTTTTTAAATCACTTGGGTCTTGAAAGCACAGTTAGGAAAACATTACAGACCCAAAATGCAGGTGCCAATAGAAGCGTTAGGTCACGGAACGGTTGCTTTGCAGCCTAAGTATAGCTTCATTTTCCACATTCTAATGTGCTGTAGTGAACTCCCTCAGCAGCAGCTCCATTAAAAAGTATGGTTTGGGTAATGGTTTGCTTATTAGTAGGAGAGCAACTCCTGCTTATTATGAAAGCTTATAGAGAGTTAGTCACGACGGCGCTTAACTTTCACTATGATCAAAAACTGTATCTTACAAACCATTGGACAATAGGGAGCAAAAAAAAGACATTTAAATCCATAGCTCAAAATATTCTTTTTTCTTCTTAAAGAACACAAAATTAATGCTTCATATAAAATCAAAACTAAATTTATCCCTTAGACCCCAGACTGACCATACACAGAGGGATCCTAGTGAATTGCATATATATTCTCAAAATCCCAAATTCCCACCATTTAGGTTATTCCTTGGTTAAAGCAGTATATCTTCAAAAGGTCTCTTTTAAAACAAAATTGTATTTCCTCAGGTGAGCGGCCCTTCTGTATATTAATATATTTAAATTTTGATTTGTTTCTCGGTGACTTAGGAGACAGAGAAAGGTTCTGCAAGATCAGCCGCAGAATAGGTAAATCTCATTGCAGGGCAAAGAGGAAGAGGCAATGAACTGGGACATGGCACAGGGGTAGGCCGAGAACTTGAAGTTTAAAGATCAGGTTAGAACCATTAACAATGTAAGTATTGAACATTGGGGATTTCCTAGGGAACAGTGATTTCCACAGGAATTTGGGGTACTCAGGCAAAATGTACCCAGTTTGTAATTTTGCTAGAGAGACCTTTCTAAAGTCTCCATGAAACCTCAAGAAGTCACAAGGAGTTCAATGTACATAGAATATCAGTTACATATGTGATCTGCCAATTAAAAAACTGCCCCAGTTAATATGTTTGGCATTGTGCCTAGAACCCAGTGTTGGGAGAGGAAATCTGTCATGATCCCCAAGCCCTGCACTTCTTGCTGGGTATAAGAATGCAAAGCCTGATTGCTCTCACCCAAGCATTTTTCAGAGTTGTATTTGTAGTGAAGTCACCATGAAGGATGAAGAAATGTCACCTTCTAGTTCTAAGAGCACACTTGTTTACTTTTAGCCACAAAATGGTGAGTCCCCCAAATTTTATGTTCCTTAGCCACATTGAAATCTGACTATGTGCTCAGCATTCATGGTGGCCCTTAATCACATCACCCCCACATTAAGAGCAGTGTGTGTGGCAACAGACAAGAACTGACTCATGTTGACACTCATGATGCTGCTGTACTGTGAGTAGTCAAATGTCCTTTGTCTCTGAGCCAGCAACCTTGTGTCTTCTTGTAGGAGACCATTCTGTGTGGCGTGGGCCCAGCTCCCACTCACATATGCACAGGACTCACGCCCATGGATAGGTTCTCCCATGGGGAATCAAGCCTGCAATGTGCCTAAGCCACTTTGAGTCTTGTTTTTGCTAAAAACTCCCTCACCCTGATTTGCAGCAAACCTTTACTGCAAAGTAACTTTCTAAAATCCATGCTAAATCTTCCAAGGACAAGTATAACTGGTTCAACCACTTTTCCCTTTTCATTTGCAAATATCCTTCTTTGTGATGTGATTTAGCAGCATTGGCTCCTTTGTTTTCTGTAAAAGGTAACCACCTAAAGCCAACTGGTATGTAATAAAGGAGGACCATCCTGTAATGTGCCCAGAAAAAGAAATAAAGACCTGTCATGGCAGAGGCCATGGCTTTTGGCTCCTCTTGAGAGTGAAGCCGCTCGCCCTTTTCCTCCACAGGACTCAGTAGTCCGTTTGAATGTCTCTCCCCCATTCAAATGTGGCAGACCCCATGAGACAGGGTCTGCATTATCTTTTCAGTATCCATAAAACAGACTAAACTACCAGCTAAAAAGTAGAGTGAAATCCCAGACGTGACACCTAGGAATTGCTCAACAAAAGTAGCAATTACTATAAATAAAAAGTATCCATTTCCAAAGCTACACCAGGAGAAGGCATAATATAGAAGAACTGGGGAAGCATTCCAATATTTGAAATCATGGGTGAAGGCTATGAAATACAACAATTATACTATAATATAGTACAATGCAATCAGGCAATCAGTGACTAAAGATCATTCCTTCCTCTGGTCAGTCTAACAGGACAAAAGCAAGTTTACCTTTAAAATTAGTCTCATGCATAATCCTTATACAATTCAGGATTCTCCATTACTCTAAAATTTTGCTTCTTTTATTAGCATAGACAGGGTTTTTTGCCATTCTTAGAAATAACAAAAACAAACAATTTGGTACCCAATACTATTCTAAGCACCTTATAAATATTAATAATTTAATCCATAGAGTAGCTCTATGAGGTAGGTACTATTATTGTTATTCCTATTTTACAGACAAAGAAACTGAGGCACCAAGAAATTAAATAACTTCCTCCAAAGTACCCAGTTAGTGAACAGCAGAGCAGGGATTTGAATTCAGGTACTTTAGTTCCAAAGACTATGCTCCTAATGAGTACATTATAAGTTTTCCTAGAAAACAATGTTTATTAAAGGGTTGAGAAAAGGAAAATTAACATTTTGAATATCTCTGTTGACAGACATTTTTGTAAAATTATCTCATGTAATCTCCTCCTTAAAGGGAAAACATTATTGTTATTTTTACAGATAAGGAGACTAGGACTCAAAGAACATATTGATATTTAATTATGGCCAAGATCACACAAATAGAAAGACAGAGGAATCAGAATTTGAATTCAGTTTTGATTTATTCCAAACCCTATGTACTTCCTATTACAGAATGATTCCTTCAAGGTTCTTAAAGAAAAAGCTTTGAGAAAAAGACAAAATTTTCCCATGAATAATTTTGTCTATAATAAGTCCCTTCTGATTTTAATGGAAATTGAAACAAATAGAAACTGTTCAAATGACAAGGTAATCTTGTCACTAGATGCTTTCTGTATTATTTGAAGGTGTTTGTTTATTTGCTTGTTTGTTTACTATGCCTAATTTTGTATAGAACAACTTCTTTTGCTGAGTATTTGCCAATTAACTTAGCACCGGTGTGGATTCTGACTCTGCTAAATACCTACGTTGCATTGGTATTTTAACCTGTTTGGACTCACTTTGAATGCCAGAAGAGTGGAGCTTGAAGAGATTCCTGAGGCAACTTAATCTCTCTTCTTTGAGGAAGTCAAGGCCTTGAGAGGCAGCTGACCTGACTGGATCACTGAAACAGCTATCACTCAGGTCTCATGAGCCCTACATTTCTGTACTTTTGTAAGCCTGTGATATACTTTTACATGAAGTATATCAAAGACGGTGAATTTTGAGTACTGTAGATATGAAGCAAGAGTAAAAATCAATATACAAAAACATTTTGAAGTGTTTATAGCCCAAGGGCCCACAGTTCTCACATTTTGGGGATTCATACTTATCCTTTTCAGGTCTCCCTCGCCTACCTAGCTGTAACATGTCATTCTCAAGTTAATGACTTTCCTAATGAATGGGTAGGGCCAAATGTAGAACCTATCTCAGATATTCCTGGAATTACCAAACAAAGAAACAATTAAGTTTCCCAATGATCTCTATGTGTCTGTAGCAGAGTTATCCATATATTTACCTACAAATGCTGTTTTTACATCAAGTATGGATTTCACCAAGTTTTTCTTTCTTTTCTTTTTTATCCTCACCCAAGGGTATGCTTATTGATTTTAGAGAGAGGAGAAAGGAGGGAAAAAGAGAGGGAGAGAAACATCGATGTGAGAGAGAAACATCCATAGGTTGTCTCTCTGACACGCCCTGACTGGGGACTGGACCTGCAACCTAGGCATGTGCCCTGACCAAAAGCAAATTCAGACCTTTTGGGTTTATGAGATGATGCTCCAACCCACAGAGCCACACCAGCCAAAGCTATATTTCACCACTTGATACATACAGTATCTCCTGAGCCAATCCCCAGTGTCCACTAACCTGATACTTCTCACAACCACTGTAAAGCACATCCAAACATCTCTTGCGGATCCCCTGCCATACCCTGTGATGGACACTCTCTGCAGCTCTCTTCACGTCAGCAGTCATGACATCCCCAAGCCTTTGTGCTCTGCACTTGAAAGACCTTCCACTCCCTTCTTTAGCTGGCTGTTCCCTCTGCCTCTTTTCAGTCCTATTTTCTCTACCACTTTCTCTTGAAAGACCTTCTAGACTATCCCCAGAATGCCTAATGTTCTCTCCCTATTCTTCAGTATTCCATGCCCCTGCGCTCCCCTGTCATAACATCCTTTATCCTGTGTTGTAATCATTTGTCTACAATTCCATCTCCAGCACTAGATTGTGAGCCTTAGAGGCCTGGCAAAGACTGCATCTAGTTTATTATTCAATTCTCTGTGGCTAGCACAGTACCTAACACAAATAAGAGCTTAAGAAATTTGGGTTACGTGAAAGACTTAATAAATGAATGGATAAACTTTCATTTTTACTTGCTCTAATTAGAAGTACTATTAGTCCCTTTGGAATGCCTGGCCTCTTATTTTATAGATTTAGAATTCCTATAATTAATTCATAAATTTAGTTTTCTTTAAATACTTCCATATTTTCCCTGTCTTCTTAGTTCTCCTTAGTTCTCTTTTTCAGGGAGTAGGCTAGACATTAATTTAAGCCAATTTATTTCTAATAATCTACAAAGTAAAATATTTCCACAGTGTCATAATGCCCCTGTAGGGAAGAGAAGCTCCTCATAAGCACAGCATCAGAGGCGCCCAAAAAGAAGTTAAAAAAGGACTGCTAATTATTTCGTACAACCTCGTCGTTCCTCAGCTAACCTGGAGAAGAATGCCCCATGCTGACACCTCCTCCTGGGAGGTCACACATGCCCTCCCTATTCTCTGAGCATCTGGGTGCATATGTGCCTTTAGGGAAGTTGACACGGGTCCTAATGAATCAGTTTGAGTGAGCAAGGTCTGGGTCCCATCATTTGACTTCAGCCACACTTCATCTTTCATGCACCACAAGTGAGCTGCACCAGGCTTTTTTTTTTTTTCCAGAGGAATAAAATGCCTTTAACCATTCTGAACAAATTGTTCTCACCAGGCTCCAAAGTGCTCAAACATTCAGCTCATTTCTCATAATCCGTAATTAAACCCAAGACTGACTTGGAAGGATAAAGAATGGTATTTGTACCTGCTCAGCCACATTAACATGGGAAAGAGTACACAGGGAAATTGGATACAGCAAACTTAGTTTCTCAAGGTGAATAAACATATGGAATGATTTTTTTCTGGCAAAGCTATTGGAGCCAAAAGAAGTTAAAAAAAAAACTCTGGTGACATTTGTCTGGTTTCAAGAAACATTGAGGTGAGAATTAGATGGACTAAATAAAAATCATATTAAAAAATAAATAAATTAAACCCAGAGAATAGCTTCTCCACCATATGTTACCCCACACATATTTTCACAGGATGGGTTTAACTAAATAATTGATAATAGTCATCATCTGTTTCAACTAACATTTATTTGGTGACTGCCAAGGTGCCAGGTGCCATGCAAGTAGGTGTTACTAGTATTTTATTAATTTACAAATGAAGAAACAAGCTCAGAAAGGTAATTGACTTGCCCCTGATTAAAACCATGTGTACTGCTCTGTCCTGACTTGCAGGTACTTTATCGACTTTGGTTAGAAATCATCTTATAATTCCTCAGGATAAAAAGGGATTCTTTCAGGATGGGCAGACACCAACACAAAGAGAGAATCCCTGCTAGATATCAACACCTGAATACATTCATACGTAGAAAGCTCAGGGGTTCCTATGCATTCACCAACACGTATAGTCTGACATATATTTGTCACCAGCTACATTTCTAGCCAAGTTCTAACTTCTCATAAAACGCCCCTGCTTGCATGTTTGCCCACTGCCTGCAGTTTGACATCCGTAAGTAGGTGACCTTCTTGACCTCCTCACCCCAGAGAAACAGGTAATCTGTATAAAGGATTAGGCCATGAGTTAGGGCCAAGTGAAGAAAAACAGTGCACAGGAGACAGGTCTTTAAGATGTAAGACATTCTTTCCTGGACTGGAGAAGTGCCCTTTCAAACCTGCCCTGTTTCTACCATGTATCTGGAAAAGTGACAAGTTACCTGTATTTCTACACTCTGCCACCAGTGCTTCTGACCTCAAACTGACTTTGCAGTTTTGTGTGCTCTAAGTTTACTTCTTTCTGCAGTGTCTACACCTACCCTAACATGATGACCTGACCACAGGTCCTGATGGCTTCCTACCCAGATGGTTTGTTTTCAACTTCTTCACTTGCACTTCACCTAAGTCCAATCAAACCCATTAGGGGTGCAAATAAACTATTGCTTTTTAGCCTGTTTCATCTGCCAGTCAAGCTAAACATTCATGTGTTATACTATCCACATTCCATAAATGATGAAATCAAGATATCAATATGTAATTTAATTTTTGCAATGTAAAAATAAGTGATAAATCCAAAATTCAAACCTTCCCACATATTCTGCAGCTACAGTTCTTGCTCTTAACCATGACACCAAAGTATCTCCCATTGAGATGAAATGAGAGATATTCCCCCCTGAAAAGCAAAGGCTACTATAAAATCATTCTTCCATTATCCCAAACCAGAACTCTTTGAGATATCTGTCTTTGAATTACACTTCTTCTTTATCCTTTATAGCCATTTGTCACCTAGTACTATCAATTCTTTCATCCAAAACTTTATTTTATTTTTCATGTTCTTCCCACTTCTCCTCCATCACCATTACTGCAATAACATTCCAACTAGTCTTCCAAATTTTAGTTTTTTCTTCTTGCTCTAATACACCCTGCACATGTGTAACAAATCTTCTTAAAATATTGTATTCACCAGGAAAGATGGAAGTTTTAAGATACGTAGCCTTTAAGAAGAAGATATAAGGAAGGTAAGGTAGATATTTTCAAGCACTAGGAGGACTTCCAAGTTAAAAAAGCATTTATTTTATTTCTGTTTCCAGAGAACAAAATCATGATGGTTCACATAGGATGGAAAGGTGGAAATTTAAAAAAAATTATTCTTGATATTAAGAAGTAATTTTTATCAACTAGAGCCATTAAATAATGTGAGCCTTTGCATGCACATTATTTTCTGATTTCACACTAATGT
Source organism: Phyllostomus discolor (assembly GCF_004126475.2). NCBI lineage: Eukaryota > Metazoa > Chordata > Mammalia > Chiroptera > Phyllostomidae > Phyllostomus > Phyllostomus discolor. Next base: position 105,122,907 of record NC_040908.2, on the reverse strand, counting down.
GTTCAAGTGCAGACTAAATGACTGCTTGTCAGAGATGTTGGGATGCCAAGATGTTAGACACACCTCAAATATTTCTTACAACTTTTGAGTTTTTAAATTCTTCAAAAAGTCCATAATCAAAGATCAACAAGGGCTCTCAAATTCATATATCACTATCCATCTAACTTTGCATCTCATAATTCCCAGCATGAATCTCTATTCCAGGCTAGTAAATTAGTAGCCACACACCAAGTTCGTTCCCCAACTGTATGCTTTTGTCAAGCAGGTTGACCTACCAGAATCCCAGTCTCCAAACCTTAACCCAATCAAATCATCTGCATGCTTTAGCAATGTAATATTTCTCTAGAATTCCACCAAAAATGCACGGGTCGGGGCAAAAGTAGATTCACTGTTGTAAGTAAATGAAATACAAAGTTTATTCTTGTTTTATTATGTATTAATTATTGTATTATTTTCCATACAACTGTAAGCCTACTTTGCACCACCTTATATATTATCTCATTTAGTGTTCTCTCACTTTCTCTTTCCCTTGAGTCCTAATTCATGCATACAACCTCCATTGGAGAAAGTATTTTGTATTGAAGTATGTTTTACCTAGACATCTATTACATGAGGTCATAGCCTTGGTGTTACCAATGAGTTTAAGAGTTTCCCTGACAACATATTCAAATATTTATGTGCAAATGCTCATATGCTATTATGTAGTGGATTTTATTGTCTGTATATTTTATTAGCATCTCAAGATAGCTTTGTACCAAAAAAAATTACAAAAAGTTTTATTTCCATATTTAATCACCCCTCATATTTTATCATTTCACTGTTCCCTTTCATATTTGTCCACTCATATTCTCTCTTACATTATAAATCTCTTCAAGATAGAGATCATTTCTTTTGCTTATTAACCAAAGGCTGTGAATTCCTTTATAAAGGGATAACATTATGCCTTCATCCCAAGTACCTGATACCTAGTAGGTATTTTAGAAATGTTTGTGGATGAAAGACTGAATAGCATACCCCCTATTTCAGCAGCTTTCAGTTACCTTCGGTATTTCTCAAAATATTCTCAGTTAGACCTGGAGATCTATAAATAGACTGGTTTTTTTACAATACATCTGAGATATATAAATACCTTATAATGCCTTGTCAAATTTGTCTGCCATAGATGACATGTTTGAGACTTTTTGCCAGGCTAGAAGTAACTGCATTCACTTAATTTCCTGTTTCAAGGAAATACCTTTGGTAAGCTTCTGATGATTACATATCTGTCCCTCTCCCATTCTGCAAAGAAAGAGGTCAGATGTGAAAGTGTACAAAAGACTTTACAAAAAGATTTGCAATGATCACCCATCAAGACCACAGAAAGAATGTTCCTGAGGCACAGTCCTAGAAGAAAACTATCTTACCCCACAAGGGTTGATAGGACCAGGAAGGCTTTACATTTACCCCAGATCTGTTCTACTCTTTCATTTCCTGGTTTAAACAATAATATAATGAAAAGTAATGCAGTCCTCTATTCTTACATACATGCTAAATGAAAGATCAATTACTAGGCCTGCTCTGACAGCCCTTAGGAACATTCTGGATACCCATTAGTATCATTTTTAATGTGGATGATAAACTAAATGGAAATGGGCTCCTTAACATTATCAGTGTAGCTCTGTGCTAAGTATACCATCTAATATTTTAAAGCGTGCTTTCTCTTCAGAGAACATTCAGGCCGCTGAACTAATTTCAGTGGCAATTATTTAATAGTGGTATCTGTATATTAACAAGGAGAGAGAACAGGTGACATTTGTTAAATGCTTTTTCTCCTTACAATAGGAACTACTCTGTTTTGAGTATCTAACATTTGCTGAGCACTAACAGTGAGATAGAAACTGTATTGTCACTGTTTCAATGCAAACAAATGCATTCTCCTTCTAGCTTTCTGCAAGAAAGCTAGCTTTCTGGTCAACAGTGGAGTGATTCAACAAGCGTCTGAATGGCAAACTGAATTATATAAAAAGATACAGACCTGGTTAAGCCTGGAAATACTCTAAAGAGAAAGCAAACTGTCTAGTATTGTTACAGGGTGCAGCTAAGAGGGGGGACCCCAAATGGGCATTTGAAATGGGGTCCAGAACTTAAGGTGTCCAGGAGATTTTAAGATGTCTTCACCCCCACCCCCCAGGTGTTGGTTGGGGGAAGGGACACATGGAGCAGGGCCTTTGAGAGCTGTTTCACATAGCAACAGCCTTGTAGCTAACCTCTGGAGTGGTCATTTAACATATCTATAGTCTTTGGTTGGTCACTTAGATATGTTGGATAGCTGTGACCATGCTCTAGGTCAGGGGGATGGAAAGGGACCTCCCCCCCCCCCAAGATATAACTGGGGGGCAGGCCCCCTGAGTTAACAGCAGCTGCGTGGGAGCTTGGAGAAGACTGGCTCCAGGACATGGGGCCACACCTGCCCAGACTCATGATGGCAGTCCAGTAAAGCTGGAAGGGTATGAGTTCTGGCATGTGAAGCTGAGTGTGGGAGGAGTCGGAAATGGAGCTGCAGTGGAAGACTGGCACAGAGATTTAAACCCTGATGCAGCAGCCATTGAGGGAGAGAGAACCACGAGTCTTTAGCAGAGTGGAAACTCCCTCAACCCTGCAAGAGAGAATCACCATGTGGCTTTAGCAGAGAACCGCCACTTGGCTTTGGCAGAGTGGTGACGCCCCCGACCCCTTGCAGCCATTGTGCAGAGGGAGAAGCATGCAGTTTTGGCTGACTGGGGACTCCCGGAGCCCTGGGAGAGAGGACCACGTGCCTTTGCCAGAGTGGGGACCCCCGCAGCTTTAGAAGGGGGAACCACCGCCTGGTTTTAGCAGAGATCCCGGCGACTCAGCTGAGGGTGCTAGGAACCCAGGGAGGTCTCCCAGTCAAGATGGAGTACTAACTGGGAACAACCAGAGGACTGTCTGAGCCATGGACTTCTATTCCTTTCCTGAGATACAGTACTCTGGACTGGGCAAAGGGGGAAGGAAGGACTGTGTCTGTTTGTGGGTGTTTTAAAGGGACTTTAGGATTTTTGATAAAGACATTAGGTCACTACTTTAAGTTTGTATTGCATTAAATAAACATTTCCTTTCCTTTTCACAAATCTCTGGCATTGAGAGACGTCTTTCCTCTGGTGGTGGACATAACAGACTTGGGGCCTTCTTTCAATAATAGTATATCGTCCCAGGCACCCCCCCCCCCCTTGTTTGTTCTGTAACAGTATCAGGACACACCTTGGAGCACTGAACCTACACCTGGAAACATCCTGAGATTGTTCTTTTCTTTTCTTTCTTCCTTTCTTCTTTCTTTTATGCTTTCTTTTTCACCTAATTTTCAGCATCTGGTACTGGCTCTGTAGGGACTAGACTTTTCAATGCAATATATGTTTCTTGATGAAGAAGTCTTGTCTGTTATTTCAGAATGGCAACAAAAACAACCACTATTGCCATTAATAAACAACATTACACTTTTCTATGTATGACATTATTTATATCTCCCAACTCTCATTTGAATGAGGGATTGTTACAGATGGGGAATCTCAGGTTCATTAAGAAGTGGCTTAGTGGGGACCACAGGATGGCAGAAGTGGAAATTCAGTGGAGGTCTTATGAGTCTAAATCCAATCCAGGTTCTACAACTTTAAGGAGTTTCACGAAGCACATATTTTTTTGAGCCTTGTATGAGTAAGTCACTAATCTTGTTGTTGGGAAGAGAAAAGCTCAAAATTGTATAATAAGTAATGGCTCCTCTCGTGAATCCTGGAATTTAGTAGTTGTAAGAGAAATAAGGCATAACCATAAATGCCAATGGCAGTAGACAGTATGGAATAAATAACACATGAGCTATTCAAATCAGGTGTCATGGATTCAGAAGAAGGTGATGCTTGGCAAAGCCTTCCTGGAGAACATGGTGGATAAACTGAACAATGTTCAATAAATGCACACACAAATAGAATGGAAGTACAAAATAAATGAGGTAGTAGAAATTTCAGAAGAAAACATTTTTTCAGCTAGTATGGAGAGATGAAAGAAACACATAAAGTGTACTCCCTGCACTCAAGGGCCTTATAAATAAACTGATTAGAAAGGAACTAAACATTCAAAATAACTGAAGAACAATCTAGGGCATCACATAGAAACTGAATGGTGTATTGTGTGGCAGAAGCAGTAGAATACAAATGGTCCTCAGAGAACAGGTTTTTCAGGTCTTATGTCAGGTTTGTTCACCAAGAGAAAAGGTATGAAACAAATATTCCCAAAGGCAAAGAGAAGAGAGCAAGACAATAAGGACTAAAATGCCTTTGGGGTTACCTGTTTGAATTTCTATTGAGTTTCAGGGTACTGAAAGCATACAAAGCTATGTATACAATAAGAAGCCTCAGAGACAGTCATAAAACTTAACTAAAGAAAAAAATAGCCAGGAAACCATGGTGACTGCTATATAGGAAAAAGAGCCCATACATTTGAGTTGAGTTGGAGAGCCCAGAAAAGGAGCTAGAATTCTACCCCTAGTTATGTGGCCTTGAGTAACTCCTTTATTCTCTGGTTCTCATTTTTTATCATCTATCAGATGGAACTAATAATGCCTTCATTGCCTCAATCTCAAGTTTGTAGTGAGACTCTGTGAGACTTATTAATGTCATCAACCAAGTGTCAAAGAAACTTGAAGTACTGCCTGCACTGGAAATGTAACCCAGCCAAATGCTGGGTGGAAATGAAGAGATAATGAAGCACTGTCACTATAGCAACACAGGCATCCCAATATACCCAGTCATTAATTCAACGAACATTTCTTTGAGAATCTACTAGATTCTAGTCGTCATGCTTCTCACCAGGGATCTTATGTCAAAAGAGACAAAGTTAGAATAAACCATAGGTTTAAAGCTTCATGACCTTGGATTAGCAATGGTCTCCTAGATATAACACCTAAAATACAAGCACAAGATATAAATATAAAGTACAAGATAAATAGATAATGTGGACTTCATCAAAACAAAAAACGTTCATTTTTCAAAACAATGCCTTCATAGAATTGAAAAGACAACGCAAAGTATAAAAGAAAATATTTATAAATCATATGTCTGATAAGACTGAATATTTAAATATAAAATAAACTATTACAACTCAATAATAAAATGACAATTAACCAAATTAAAAATGAGCAAAGGATTTGAATGGGCATTTCTCCATAGAAGATATACAAATAGACAATAACATATGATATATTCTTAACATTAGTCATCATGCAAATGCAGGTCAAAACCTCAATGAAATAATATTTCATGTGACTGTAATAAAAGAGATAGACAGTGAAAATTGTTGGTGGCGATGTAGAGAAATTAGAATCCTCATACACTGATGGTAGGAATGCAAAACTGCATAGACATTTTGGAAAACAGGTAGTTCCTCCAAAAGTTAAACAGTTATTATATGACCCAACTATTCCATTCCTTGGTATACACCAAATTGTGTAAACTCATATATTCACAAAAAATGTACCTGAATATTCTTAGTAGCATTAATTATAATAGCCAAAAGGTGCGGGGGGGATGTAAATGCCCATTAATTGATGAATATATAAACAAAATAAAGACTATCATTTAGCCACTAAAAGGAATAAAATATTGTCACATGTTTCAATGGATGAACTTTAAAAATATTATTCGAGCCCTGGTTGGCATAACTCAGTGGATTGAGCATGGGCTGCAAACCCAAGTGTCGCATGTTCAATTCCCAGTCAGGGTACATGCCTGGGTTGCAGGCCATGACCCCCAGCAACTGCACATTGATGTTTCTCTCTCTCTCTTTCTCCCTCCATTCTCTCTCTAAAAATAAATAAATAAAATCTTTAGAAAAATATTATTAGAAGTGAAAGAGGTCTATTTGTCCCTGAAGGTCATATATTTTATGGTTCAATTTATATGAACTATCCAGAACAGTCAAAGAAGGTAGATTAGTGGCTGCCAGGGGCTAGCAGAAGGGACAAAGGTGAAGTGACTGTTAATAGACATGAGTTTCTTTTGGGGATGGTAAAAATGTTGCATTACCTCTAATACATAATTATAACATTTTAAACATATTAAAACCACCAAGTGTACACTTTAAAAAGATAAATTTATGGTATGTAAATTATGTCTCAATAATTCTCTCTAATGAAGGAGTTTCAAAGATAATGGGAAAGAAAGAAATCACTATTTGCAGTGCAAAACAAACATTAATTGCTTAATATAATAAACATTGGTGAGTTGTATCATACATATAAAAAAGATACAAAACAAGAGTGAATATAAGGGTGGACTCAAAAACTGGAATTTATTTATAAAAATTGTGTATTTGTTCTTACATTTAAACTTCAGTCACCTTCAAAGTCCTCTCCACTTGATACAATACAACAACTGAGACTTTTTTCCACTGATCAAAACAGTTTTTGAATTCATTGATTCTGATGCTTTTTAGTGCTTCTGTCATTTCTTGTTTACCTCTTCCACATTGACAAAATGTTTCCCTTTGGAGACTTTTTTCAAATGGGGAGACAAAAATAAAGTTGCTCAGGGTGAGATTGGGTGAATAGGGAAGGTAGGGCATAGGGGTCACACTGTTTTTGATCAAACACTGCTGAACAGTCAGCATGGTGTGGGCAGGTGCACTTGTAAATCAGCCATCATGAAATGGGCAAAGGCACTGAAATAATCTTCAAAAAAATTTACCAAAGCCGAATGCAGCCTCTCACAACAATGCCAGCTGATACACTGATACAGAAGGGTTCCTAGAACACTCACCCAGTGGGGGAAGCCTGTACTACAAGGGGTCCACTCTCCAGAAGATAATCCCAGTTATTTTGGGGTCCACTTTTCATATTTATTGAGCACTCACTATATGGCAGGTATTGTTCTAAGCATTTTACATGTCATTAACTGATTTAATGCACATAACAAATCTTTGAGCTAGGTACTATTACATATCCATTTTTCAGGAAAAGAAAACAAAAACTAAAGCATAGAGTGGTAAAGAAACTTGCCCAGGGTTACATTACATGTAAATAACAGAGCTAGGATTTGAACTCCAAGAAGTCAGGTTATAGTGTCCATAACCTTATTGTGAGGTAGTATCATTTCTTTAGAAAATATAAGGCACAATGTGCATATAAAAAATGTCTTAATAAGTCTCAGTTCGTGGAATCATTGAATCTTGAGTATAAAATTTATGTACCCCCTCTTCCTACTTCATGCCTAAATTCCCTATACAACAACCTGCCCAATGATCTTTGTATTTAGTCTGTTTTGTATACTTCCTGAAAGAGGAAACTCACTATTGACCCAAACAATTAATTTGATCTTTGAATAGCATACACTATTCTGAAAGTTCTCTGTTGCATTAAGATTGTGTGTTTCTTACAGGAAGAAGTTCTTTCTTGGTCAGGTTGCCTGCAAGCAGAGCCTGAGATGCAGATTTAGGTAGATATGATTTATTGACAGGCTGCTCTTAAGAATGAATCTGTAAGGGAGAAAAGAGAATGGAATAGGGAAGTGGAACTACCCCAGCAGGAATGTGGTCGCAGTCAAATATAACCTTAGCCCTGTATACCAGGATAAGGCTTGTTAGAGAGAAAATCACAGCACAGAGTTGCCCACCTTGAAGCATCAATGTGTCCTGAGCCCCAGTGGTGGGGAGGGATGAGTAACGCTGGGCAAGGCAGCCAAGATAAGGGGACTGGGCAGCTGCAAGCCATTAGCAGCTAACACATCAGCTAGGGGTAGGATGTGGCAGGCCTCTCAAAGGGGACTGTATGGGCACCACAGCATCTCCTACACTCCCACATTACCTGGCAAAGGGGTTGAACATGGTAGCTGAGTGCAGCAGGCACAGAGCAGAGCCAGCTTTAAAACCTAATTTAACTCGTAAGTCTCTGTTGCCTACCACCTACTAGCTGTGTGATCTAAGCCAAGTCATTTTTCATCAATAAGCCTGGTTCTTTGTCTATAAAATGGAAATAGGAGTATAATGAGAATCAAGAGAAATGATCAACAAAATGCATTTAGCACTATGCTAAGCACATAATTAATGCTCAAGTAGATATTACCATAGCGAGTACAAATTAAATATTTGTTGATATAAAAATTTGTCAATTTCCTTCCAGAGTAAAATAAAAGAAATTGAATTACTTATTTAACCTACTATTTATTTCAAAACTTACAAATTTCAGCCCCCACAATATGTCTTAGCATTTTCCACCATAGATTGAATTCACACAGTGAACATTTGAATCTTATCCTAAAATCCTGTTGCTATTCACTGAAGCCTTCACCTCCAGAGGAACGGCCATCCTCTCAGCTCTGCCTTTTTATCCTGTCTGAATTAAGTTTTCATTCTGGGCTATCACAAATCCATCAGTGTCTAACTTTTCTCTTTGTGGTGGTGAATACCAAAGTCTGACTATGAATTCATGATCTGCTGCAATAACTTCAAATGTATTCCAGGTTCTAGGGTTATCCCCATTAAAGGCATTTTTATAAGAATATGGTATTTTGCCAGGAAAAGGCCTGCGGTCCAGCTGCCAAAACACATGACAATAAGCAAGTGACAGAAATCCAGTGATGGATCTGCTGGTTGACAGACTGACAGATCCATCAGTGACAGTGGAACTGGACAGATTGGAACTTGACCCTGGGCTGGGTAAAAAAAAAAACAAAACAAAACAAAACAAAAAACTGTTGATATATTGTGATTAATTCAGAACACTTTAAAGAGAGCCTTCTCATTCACTAAGGGTAGAAAGGCCCATGGCAATGAGGAAGCAGCTGTGCTGTGCAGGTACACATGTACCATCCACAAAAGCTGCACTCAGTAACTCTACAGAGTTTATGGGTAGCAGAATGGTCTTTTTGCCAAAACTTGTCCTTGTACTCCACAACACTTTAGATAGTGAATTGACTTCCATTTTACTATCCTCCTACCCTGAGCATCATTCCACTACACACACATGCCAAAGAGTATATTCTTCACCATTGTTCTTGCTATGGAGGGCAGTCATGTTCTTTTATTCATTCATTCATTCATTCATGTATTCGTTCAATGGGTATTCATTGAGGGCCTAGCAGGCACTAGTTATACCAGGTCAAAGATGGATATAGGATAAAGGGGACCAAAGGCAGGTGACTGAGTTTAATTCCTGCACACCACAAACTCTGCCCCACCTCTGTAATGTATGATTATTTAAAAGAGAAATTCTGTTAAAGTACACCTTGGGTGTACCCAAATCTTGACCACTGTGAATAATACTACAATTAACATAAGAGTACATATATTTTTACAAATAAACACTTTCAAAATTTTCAAATAGACACCCAGAAGAGGGATTACTGGGTGATATGGCAACTCTATTCTTATTTTTTAAGGAACCTCCATACTGTTTTCCACAGTAGCTATACCAGTTTATCTTCTCACCAGAAGGACACACAGTGTCCTTTGATAGATAATTTAATAAATAAAATGTGGTACATGCTGTATTTGAGGTTTGTACAGAAGCTATCCAGCCATGTAATATGAAAAATAGAAACATTTATTGAAGATACAGGATACAAGAAACATTGTACACAGGACAACAACACCCTGGTCCTCTTCAAAGTAGACATCTTGGGACCTCACGCATTTCTCCCAGTTGCCATCAGCTGCCCCCACCCATTCTATTTCCTGAATCTCATCAACAGTCTGAAACCTCTTTCCTTTCAAAGGTGATTTTAGTTTTGGGAAAAGCCAGAAGTTCTAGGGTACCAAATCTGGGCTGTAAGAAGGCTGAGTCACCTGAGCGATTTAATGTTTTGCCAAAAAACTTGGCACAAGTCATGATGCATGGGCAAGCGCACTGTCATAATGAAGCTGCCAATCACCAACTGGTCATAGCTGTGGCTGTTTTCATTACATTGCATCTCTGCACTCATTGCATCATCCCCACAAACCTTTGGAATCATCTGAATAGTTCCCGCAGAGGAATGTTCAAGTTTAAGGCAAAATTTAATGCAGATCCATGGCTCTACTCACTCATTCTGAATGTGATGGCCACAGAGTGCACATACTTACTCAACAGAGTCTACCACCCTACTGACTAGTACAGTGACATCATCATTGTTCACACATGTGCATTTCAGTCCACTCTCCTTGGCTGCCAGGTTACATCGATGATGCACATACCATTTTCATTAAATTAACAATGGTTGGCCTTTTTCCAGACAGACCTCACATGCTGTATATACAATGGAATACTACACAGCCATAAGGAAAGATGAAATACTTAATGCCATTTTCTATGACACGAATAGATCTTGAGATTATCATGCAAAATATTTCAAGTGAAACAAGTCAAGAACCATGTGATTTGACTCACACGTGGAATGTAAAACTGAAACAAACAAAACCTCTTAGAAACAGACAACAGTATGGTAGTTACCAGAGGAAAAAGAGGGTGAGGGTGGTAGGAAAGGTCAGGGGGGTCATATAGGGTGACTCAGGAGATTTGACTTTGATGGTGAACGTAAATGAGATATACAGGGGTAGGCAAAAATAGGTTTATAGTTGCTCTTACATAAAAATATACAATACAAGAATAAACTCTGTGTTTCATATACTCACAACTGCAAACATACTTTTGTTCACCATGTACAGATGATGTAATAAAGAATTATACACTTGAGACCTATATAATTTTATAAGCCAATTTCATCCAAATAAATTTAATATTTTTTTAAAAAATAAGATAAATAAATAAATGAGAACTGCTGGAAAAAAATCTCCTACCTTAAATACTAACTCAATAATGGTGAAAAGTAGATACTGCTGTATAACTAGACATTCAGGGGTCATCCTGACCCTTCTCAAATTATGCTATGTAAGCTGCTGGCTTTTCACCCTTCTAGAGAACAGCTGGGCCTATGTCTGATTGCACAGTATAAAAAGCTGCTTGAAATCCCAGTGCATTGAATGAACCCCTGGTACCTCTCACCACAATGCAATTTACCCCATAGAACTAGTGTTCTGAGACTCCATTTCCCACTCTGTGAAATGGGGATGCTGTCTCATGCAAGGCTGGCAGACACCTGGGCAACAGGGAGCACTGCTATCTAATGGCTTTGTTTCAGACTGTTAGTTTTTCTTATATGTTTGAAATATGCAGGCAATAATAATGAGGCAGGATGTGACAACTAAAACTCCCCATTTTAGCAAGATTCATTTTGCAAAATCATCACAGAGCATCTGAATCACTGCTTAGCAGAGTAGAACAACATCTGGCAAACAAGAGGTGATGTATTACAATGTTTTAGCACCATATGGCAATGTCTTCAAAGTCACCTGCAGGCTGAAATGAAAACTCCTTTTATAACCACCTCAGGAAAACAGAAGAGGGGCAACGAATCAAGGGTGTACCTGGGAAAATACTATACGTGCACCAAAAGAATGTGCTGCTAAATATGAAAGTAAATATTGAAATAGCCACATGCTATTAAGAAGTTAAAATAATCAGTTGTTGCAAGGTTTTAATTGCTATAACGCACAACAAATCAAAGACTCATCTATTAAACCACAAGTAGTATTACCCAAACCCAATTAAAAGTGATCAATAGTTATTGTGGTCAGCCTTAAATTCTTGCCCTTTAATATGATAAATAAAATAGAGAAGCCCATTGTCAAACAGAACCTTAAGAGTTAGGTGAGTGTTTTAAAGTTTGTTAAGAAAATAGAGCAATTCTTAAGATTTTTCTCCTTTTGATAAAGAACTGTCTTGACTCTGTCTGGGACAGCAGCACAGCGTCAAGTACCAGGGATCCCTCTGCTCCACCTGCTTGTCAGCACATTCCCCTGCATTTTACTCTCTTCTACTCTCTGTTTCTGTTGTCTCAGTGTATCCAGTGTTACCTTACATCACACCAGCCTGGGGGGGTAGAGTGAAAGTAAGGTGATAAGAGACACAAAACAATAACTGAATAGCATTTCCTGCCTCCTTCACCACTTTCTCAAGTTCCTCCCCACAGTTCCCAGGAGTCCTCAGAAAGGTGATTTGCATATGTTCTCAAGTTCTCTCCACAACCACCCAACTCTGTCCACTATGTTCTTCCCCTTCTGTCTTGGATCTCTGAGGTGACACTGCTGTAGGAGCCACCTATGTCCATTAAAAAGATGCCTCAGCATCATGTCATATTCCTTGTTCCAATCGTGAAATATGTGATTGGTAGCTCTGACCATTGGGTGCCACGTTCAATGGACTCCAACAGACTTTGTCCCCAAGTGTCCCACAGACTGTCCCATGGACTACAATGTGGTGCTTCCTTGTGTTCCCCACATCTTGTGAATTCACTCTTTGAATTTTAACCCATTGTACCATTGTCACATCTCTCCCTAGGTATCAGGCATGACTCTGTAATGCTGTAATGCCAGAAAACACTACTAATCCATACCTCTGCACCCAGACACTAGCCCACTGCTTTTAAACCAAGAACAAAAATAATGATAATAACAAAATAATTAACAAAATTATAAAATATTAGTAATAATAATAGTCATAATTTATTGAATTTATTTTTGCTAGGCAGTCTATTAAGCACTTTATATACATTGTGTCAATTATTAACTCCATCACTTAGAGAAGGTGCATAGCTTATGAGGGCTGAGAAGTCAAGACTCAATTCCAGATCTGACTTTGAAGTTTGTTCTCTTATCTATTACACATACTGACTTTTATTCCTCAACTCTTTCTTTTCCAGACCAGTCTTTACACAGTCATGGAATTATATCTTAGAAGTCAAAACACGGTGAGCAATGCATGACTGAATTCTGGGCGAGCTGCCCTGCTTAGTTTCTCAAATTGAGACCCTCACTATAATGGAATAATGTTTTTTTATTTATGTGTTTCTTCATACTTCACAAAGTCATGCATTATTGGCTCCTTACACCAACTCTCTGTTCTGCAAGAAACAAAATAATTATCCAGAACATGCTTAGGTGTGAACCAAAATGTTGAAATAGAACCTGAGCCTAGGTCTTTTGAGTCCCAGTACTTTGTTCTTTTCAAGTTCTACATCATTGCCCCTGTGCCAGGTGGCCGGCAAGCTCACTCAAAGCAGGCCTCAAATCCAGGCTCTCAGGCCTTATTCCCACTGGTCCCCTAGACATATCCTATTACAACCAAAGTAGACCTCCCCACTCCCTTCTTTCCATACCTTCCCACCTCTGAGCTGATGTTGCTGCTTGTTCCATCTTCCTAGAAGTCTCCCAGCTCCACTGCAGATTCCAAATCCCACTTCTCACAAATGAAGTCTCTCCCTGAACTTGTATTGCATAATGTTACCTCTTTTCATTTTTACCTGTTATGTGTACCCCTCAGCTGATAATTCTAATATTCTGGTTACTTGAATATTTGTCTTATCCTATGCCCTCCTTTAGATTGTAAATTCCCTTAAGAGAAGGATTCAGCCTTAGGTCCCATACAACTTGTTGTACCTGAGAGACGGTTCCATTTCCAGAAAGGATACTTAATGGGCATTTGTTGAATTAAAATAACTTGAATTTGATTAATAAACCATATTTATAATCAACTACTACACACTCCATTTCCACTTGGAAGTTCCATATTTTCCCCAGACACAAGGGCACTGTGAAGTCATTCTGAAATTTTAATTTAATCTTCCCATAATGGAGTTTACTTCCCAGTTGGTTCAATATATTCTCTAGAAGTCCATTTCCTTGTGGATTTATAGCCTTAAAAATGTTTTCCTACCTTAAAATCTTCTGGATTATTTATTGGAGTTGATGCATATCTATTGTACTTATATTGTTTTCTTATCAAAAGGGAATATCCTATTAAATTTTAAACAAAATACCTTAGTTTTCTTCAAGCTCCAAGTGATTTATGGTGTACGATGTATATTTGGGGAAAGTAAAGTTTTCTACTGATCAAATATATTGGGCATGACTATGTAATAAGCCTTGCATGTGAGAATGTTTTCTGACTAGTTTCAGCTTTCTATGCTGTGTCCAGTAACAGCTAGTATGACTGTGTGAGCCAAACGGCAAACACCTGCTCCTGCACTGATACTTATCTCAGCCTTACATGGGCACATTGGTTATTCTGTTGAGAGCTCTAGGTTTGCCTTAGAAATAGATTAGATAAAGGCTGCATGGGGAAAAGTACAGCCTTCCAAAATGATTTTGGCAGAGTTATTTTTAAATGTGTTTTGCTTTTATTTATAAGTTAATGTATGCAATGGTAATTATTTGCAGTGAAGGTGTACAGAAAAAGTGTGCTCCCCTCCCAACTAGCTCCCAGTCCCACACCCCAGAAACAACCATTGTTAGTGTTCTTTCCACATTCATAACTAGGGGCTTTAAAGAGAAAGCAAGGGAATTGTAATCAGACTCAAGAATAGTCCATCGATAGTTATGCACTGAGCACCTGTTAGGCTGCAGGCACTGTTCTGGGTGCTGCTGATGGGCCCCTCCCTGCTTCATAAGATTTATATCTGTGGGCTGTTCAGTTGGTAGGGACTTAGCACACAATGTAATCAGTGCTATAATTGTAGTAGTGTCAGGTACTAAGAAAATTGTTGAATTTCCAGAGGTGATTCAAAAAAAAAAAGAAACTAGTGTTGCAGGTTCAATTCCCAGCCAGGGTACATGCTTGGGCTGCAGGCCATAGCCCCCAGCAACCGCACATTGATGTTTCTCTGTTTCTCTCTCTCTCTCAATCTCTCTCTCTCTCTCTCTCTCTTAAAGTGAATAAATAAAAAAAATATTTTTAAAAAAAGAAACTATGGAAGGGCCTCCAGTAGGCAGAATTTTGTCAGGCACAGAAAGAAGAACTACTGATCTCTCTGAGAATAACCTATGCAAAACCAGCAGGTATGAGAGAATGCATTTAAGTTTGACAAACAAAAATGCTAGGTTTGGCCAAAATTTATGTCTGAAAGAAGATGGCCAATAAAGGAGCCTAGAAAAAAAAAGCAATGCAGTGGCCATTGACCACTTCTCCACTGTTCTTGCTATCCTATTGCAGAAAGGATACTGCCTGCTTACAACATAATAATAAAACCAAGTTTCAAGTACTAGTTGATGACTTGAGCACCTCAGTTGCCTTATGTATAAAGGAAGAGAAACTAAAGCTACCTCACAGGGTGACTGAGAGAATTAAATTAATTACAGTGTTCATACACAGGTACCTAGCATAGTGCCAGACCAACACGAACAGCACAACCCAGCAAATGTTAAAGGCAAAAGAAAAGGAGTTATTCAAGGTCATTACATTTCTTCTGGCACCTGTTTGTCTGGCAATGCTTCAAATACAAGGTTCTGAACTGCCAGGGTGCTAATCAAGAGACAAAATGGCCCTTCCTATCTCCCATCATGAGAAATCTTGGACACCACAATCTCGAACCACCAACCTGGCTCCACCTTGAAGGCTGGGCCACTTTGAAGACTTTCCAAAGCATATTTTAAGACAACACATCACCTGCTTCCTAAGGCCTGATACTACTTATGATATTACTACTTGAACAAATGAATACAATATTATACTTGTGAGGTGAAGAAAAGTATTGCTTGGGAAGTAAATCAAGATATGAATCTCCTCCTTTTCAGGCTAAAGTTATAAAACTGGCAAAGGAGTTATGACACTTTTTTAAATATTGCTTGCATTCTCACTTCCTTGCTTTTGTAGCCATGGAGAAGCAAAATTCCTAGTAAAAAGGTTATTTTAAAATGGATTATTCTTAGAGGAACAGAACACTCAAATTCTTTAAATGGTGATGGTTAGTTTTGCATCTTCACTGAGAATTTCTATGCAGCAACTGGTATTCTACAGAAGACTGAAGAATTACGTAGTTGTGTATTTTTACCCCCTAATTATTATTTAATTTGCACTTTGGTGCTTGCAAAAATGAGTGAAAAGTGAACATCATGTAATAATTATAGGATAAGAGGCATAATTGCATGATTTCTGATATCCAGCACAGACTCTCAATAATAAGGGCAAAATAACTATCACAGTTCAGGCATCTGACCCACAATGGGCCAATGGCTGGAGCACTTGAAATGTCAGGAACTATAGTTTTGAAAGAGTTGAAGAGATCTGGCTTGAAATGAAATATAAGAACTTATCATCAAGTCCATAGGTTTTCACTGGTAGAATCCTGTGTAACTCCTTTGAAGAGTTTTGTAGGCATTATGTAAGTATACCATGGAAAATTCAGACTTCTACCTAGTGCAGTACATGATCTCTAGCATGCTTAAAGTTTCTTAGTGATCGACCCTGGTCATACTACAGATGATGATCTACTCATTACAGTAGGCAGGCAGGTAGTTAGATATTAACAAAAGAGAAGGGAACAAAACTGGCTAAGCCTAAGCATAATTAAGTCTGGAAGATACAGCTTCAGACACCCCATTGAACAGCCACATCTTCCATCAAAGGGAACTTAATTCTCAGACAGGAAGATCAGCTTTCCAATCTCCCTGGAGAATAACTGGCTGTTTGCCCAGACTACCCTGTGCAGGGGAAGGAAAGTGGGGAATAAAACAGTATGGGAAATTTTTCTGCTGAGGCATGTGCAGTGGAAGTGAAGATGGTGCAGGGGGAGGTTCTTCAACTATGAGGTGTGTGTGTAGTAGGAGCTAAAATGGTGACATAAGGGGAGGACTCTCATCTGGGGAAAGGATGGGATTGGATAAGAGCATGAAGCCCAGAAGATCCAGAAAAGGAGTTGGTTAATGGAAGGGCCCAGCACAGGCCTTCAAAGAGTCAGGGAAATGATTGGTTAGTTTGAAAAAAACTTACCCCTTCCCAAACCCAAGTAAATATTGTATAATCAAAGCTTAATAAATAACCTGTGGTGTGTTCACTTGTTCATTTCTATGCTTTCTCTCTCTGGTAGAAGCCATGAGGCCTAGGAGTCACATGGGTCCAAGTGCAGTGCCAGTCACAGCCCAAGAGAGCCTTGTCCATGGACATGCAGATGGGGAAATGAGACACAGAGAAATTCTGCATCTCTACGTCCAGACCCCCCTGGGCCTATGGGCATGAGTGCAGGCTTGGAACCCCAGAGGCTGGACTTCTTCCATAGGGAGATGGAGCTGAACTACCTGGTCATGGATGAGATACTGGGCACCTGGAGACAGTCCTTTGTTTTCGCTCCAATAAACCTTGCCACTATACCTCAAGTCCTCCTATGCATGGGTCCCTGAAATACTTATCTTGACATTCCATGGAAGAATCCTATTTCTACAGTCAACACATTCATTTATTCAATAATTCACAAGCATTTCTTGAGCACCTAATAAAAATTAGGCACAATGCTAGACACTGGAGATTCAAAGGTAAGCATGATTCCAAACTTTAAGGAACTCATAGTGTAGTATACCAGGTACCACACAAAGTATATAATCATTACAGTAAATAATTGTGTTGCATAGATCAGGGGATCATTAAAAATTGCCCTGCTCTCAGTGTCAAATACTTAGATACACTTCTGGTAGAGATATAAAAGTAAACAAATAATTGCAGTTACAACTGCTACAATAAGTATGTAGTTACTGTAATTTTGACTCTTTTAATTAAAAAATCAATGCCATTTCCTACTTAAATCGACCAACAGTAAAAGAATAGCTGATTTAGGTGGATTAAATATAGTGATTATTGCAAGTTCAACAACAGAGTCTATCTAAATTGGTCAAGCAAAAACTGTATTTATTCTTTAGGAGACAATGCTTGGTGTTTAGGGTCCAGTATTCAGGTATATAGAGTTGCTTCCATTGCAACCTTGTGATCTCTGGAACCCAAGGCCAAGTCCTCCATGCATACGGCCACTGCCGAGGCAGCATGCTGCTGATACTCAAAAGCTGAGATGGAAAGATGAAGAGCACCTGTACTGAATAAACAGAGCTATTTGTTTTTGTTTTGTTTTGTCTTAATGTGTGTATGACTGCAACAACTGTTATCACTCTTTACTCAGGATACTAACCTTTTGTCTTTCTTTGGAATCAGAAAAATATCTATAACCCTCAGTAAAAAAACTGGCAAAACAATAAATTATACTCTGCAAAGCTGCACATCTTCTTTAGATCAACACAAAAATAACCCATTACATTTTTATGATTTATTTTTGTTTAATTTTCTTAGCATAGTTTGGATTCCAAAAATTCCTTTAAATATTTTAAGAGTCTCCAAAACCTCTTTTCCTACTTTGAATCAGGGTACATCCTTTCCCAGATGGAAGAAAATTCCTTCTTCAAAAAGAAGGTTTGAAGATTCAAATTCATCTTTTCTTCTAAAGGATAGGCCTGATTATAGGGACATATACAGGATATACATTAACTGCACATACTTCATGAACTAATCTAGAGATTTGAAGAGGCAACAATGATTTTATTAACCCTTAGTTACATCTGCTTTTGCACTAAATCTCCCAAGGTGATGCTTAGAGTTTACTAAGTGTTTACTGTATGTACCCATAGATGTATGGTCAGTGACACGTACATGAAAAGGGGCCTAGAGCACAAAATATCCCTTGCACACAGAAACTACAATGTAATTGAAAAAGTGAAATATATACATATGATATATAAAAGAGTCAAAAACATTAATGGCATACACCTTTTTAACAGGAAGGTATCTTAAAGATTGTACATATCTCTCATTTAAAAAATAAGGAAACTCAAACCAAAATTAAAAAAAAATCAATACTCTGCCCAGGGCCACACATTTAGTTCCTGTAGAGCTAAAGCTAGAAGTGGGTCTTCTGACTCTTTCCTGGGACTCTTTCCCCTACATTGCATCATATACTTAAAGAACAGTGATAGTTTAGGGATAATATATTTCAGAGCAACCTCTAAATGATGAACATGCAATGATAAAAACCACACACTAGTAAGAAAGATATTCAAAGAGATGATCATTAAATGATGGGGATAATGAAGCAAGATGATATAAAAAGATTGTCTTTGTGATTAACCTTAAGAGAACTATAAGGTGTGCACTAGTAAAGACAGTGCAGAGTCTATCTAAGAGTAGGGAGAAGAGTATTCTGGATAAGAACATTTCAATTCCATTCAGGAAACATTTTTTAGTGCTCTTTTTTGATTTATTGATTTTAAAGAGAGAGTGAGGGAAGAGCGAAAGAGAGATCGATTTGTTGCTCTACTTATCTGTGCATTCACTCATTGCTTCTTGCATGTGCCCTAACCAGGGACCAAACCCGCAACCTTGGTGCATTGAGACAATACTCCAACCTACTGAGCTACCCAGACATGGACTTGAGTGCTCTTATATGCCAGGTAATATGCTACAAATTGGAAATACATGGTCAATTAAGATACAATCTTTACCTTCAAATCATCTAGCAAGGAAATACACACGAGGTCAAAGTTTTGTCGAGAGAAGATGGGATGGAAAACTATTCAGGCTATTCTGGAACCACAACACAGAAATAGGTAAACCAGATAGACAATGAGAAAAGACTTCTTAAAGGTAGTGATATTTGAACTGTTATTTGAAGGACAAGTGGTATTTAACTGGAGCAAGACAGCAAGAAGGAAATTCTAGTGGAGGGGCATGAAGTATGAAGGCACAAAGGTATGAGAAAGCCACACATGACTCAGGAGCTCCAAAACCTCTGTGTGACTAGAACCAAGTGTCTGCATAGGGATATAGGAGAGTGAGGTTGGAGACGGACTACAAATGTTATTCAGCAGGATGACAGAGATGTACTGCAGGAAAAAAAATGGTCATTTGTTTGCAAAGCTTTACCTACAATTGTTCTGTTTCCTCAGATCCTTAGATGAGTACAAGACCTAAAAATAGTTAATACCCAGTGGAAAGAAGTATAAGTGGGGGCCAGATCATTATGAGACTTATGTGCTACTGCTCAAGTTTAAACGAATCTGAAAAGCATGAGTGTTACTGAAGCATTTGAAGCAGGGAAATGGCATGATCAGATTTGAGTTTTAGAAATAGCAGTTTGGCAGAAGAGTGGAAGATATATTGTTAGGAAAACAGTCTTGGAACAGGGAATCTAATCAGTAAACTGTGACAATAATCCAAGTTATCAAAGATCGGACCAAAAGTAAAGCAGCAGCCATGATATTGCTGCTGAGATTCGGGAGATAAATGTTACAGGGCTTGATTGCTAAGGAAATGTGGACTATGCAGGAAAGGACAAGGGAGGGCAGAAAAGAATACATCTTGTCTAACTTCCACTGAGAGGAAAGTGTGTCATTACTGTGAAGTGAGAAGTGAGATTGTATATATGCGTATACAATCTATATCATCTTACAAATGGTAGTTAATGCCTCAGGAATAAGTGAGATTTTCCAATGACTATTTTGAGTGAGAAGGTGGCTGAGTGGGGTGCCCTTTTGGCTTTAAGAGGTAGGGTGGGGGCTGTGAAGGAAGCAAAAAAAAAAGAAGGAAGAAGGAAGGAAGGAAGGAAGGAAGGAAGGAAGGAAGGAAGGAAGGAAGGAAGGAAGGAAGGAAGGAAGGAAGGAAGGGAGGAAGGAAGGAAGGAAGGGAAAAAGAAAAAACAAACTAAATACAGGAAACATAAAGGTAAGAATAAGCAAAATGTGATGTGAGAATAGCTTAGTTAGAACAGAGTTCAGATAAGGGATTTGTAATAATACCACATAGAGTCCATTTAAGAGAAGGACTTGGAAGCATGGGTGAGGAGTTTGTGTTTGCAATAGGGAGCATTGTGGAGCTAGTGAGTCAGTGGATTGCATTTGCAGCAGTGATAATAATGTCTTTCTCCTGTGCTTTATGCTATTTTCAAAGTTCTTTCACATTCATTAATGTTCTCATTTGGTACTCATCATCTCTTTGAGGGAGATAGGGCAAGACTAATTATCCTACTTTACAGATAAAGAAACCAACCCCCAGAAAAGGCTGAGTGATTAGACCTCACTTACATAGCAATTAAAGGCAGAGCTAGGACTGGAATCCTGATTTCTCATTCCTATATCAAAGACTTTCTAATGTGCAACCTTGCCCAACCTCAGTTCTTCTCAAGCTTGGTAGAATACCTGAGACTATCTTGGGCCCCAAGGATAGGCACTTCCACTCTGCAGCTCCTCTGACTTCTCTGGTGGCCGGAATTATGTGAGGCTATAACCTCCACTTGGCATCTTGAGAGAAATTCAACAGAACCTCCACCCTAACTCTGTGCCCCTCTCCAGCTGCTCTGTAGTCCCTCCTTTAGAGAGGTTGAGTTAGCAGCTGCTGCTGTTGCTGGGTTTCACATCCTGCCTTATACATGGCAAACAGCCACTAGACTGGACGTGGGGTGAGCAGGTCTGTTTGAAAGATCACTTCAGGCCAACTCACAATTCTGCATAGTCCAATTAACAAGGTGAAAACAAGCTCAATCCTTTGACACAATCCAGCATGATGCCAGTTATCACAGCTCTGCCTGTGGCCAGTCTCAAGCCAACCCTTATGCACTCAAATGCATACCCTCAGTAAGAAAGGTTTACAGGGGATGGACTAAGGAAAGGTTGTTACACCCATGGAAATCCATGCCCACCACTATAAAAGAAAAGTGTGTAAGTTTTTCAAAGTGTCAGAACTTTTGGAAGGAATCCAGAGCTCTCTAGAGTCAAGTGTTTGAATTAGGAGCTAAAAGCCCTGAACTGGGCCTTCTCTGTTGAAACCCCCATGAAGTAACTCAAAATCTAGACAAGACTGCTCCAACATTCGGGTGTCTGCTGCATGTGATTCAGGGACTAATAAATCTGGAGAAACAAATGGATTCAATTCCTAAATCTCCAATTAAATCTTTTAGATGTACCAAGTCCAAATCACTTAAAAAAATAACCCATAAAATACAACTGAAGCTTTAGCTACAAAGTAAATGAAATCTATACAAAAATACTAGCTCAAAATGCAAGCAATCTTAATCTATGTTCTACTTAACTAGAATTGGCCAGATAAGGAAAAGGTAGAATATGGAAAGTAGGCCCACTGGGCAAGATTGATGCAGGACTGTTCTGAAATCCAAGAACAATCAGGGGAATGAAATTCAGAGCAATAGCTGAGACCTAAATGGAAGAAACTTCATGGCAGGGTCTGGTAGGGAAGTGAGACCCATGCAGGTGCCTTAAGAGTCCAGTGGAACAGGTTAGCTGACTTCTTTATCTGTCTCAGGAATAAAGCATATCTACTACCTGTAGCCTTCATCCTGCTGGGTTCTTGAACCAAAGCTAACTAGAAAAACAGCATTTTAGCAACATCAACTCTCTAGCCAGGGGAGAGTGAGAAACTGGAAATTAATCTTATAATCATGGGCTCCTTACTATCATAAATTAGTTTGTCTTAGTGCAAAACTGCTGACCAATTCATAGCATTCACCAGTTAATGCTGAGTTGGTCCAGTCTATATAATGGCTTCTAGTTCAATTTCCTGTTTATGATTTCTACAGAGTAGGAGTTTGCAAACTATGTCTCTTGGAACCAAATCCTATCCTCAACCTACTTTTTCAAATAAGCTTTTATAAGAACCTCATCATAACTATTTGCCTTTGTATGGTCTATAGCTGCTTCTGAGCTATGATAGGAGTTAAGTAGTTGTGATGAAGACCCTATGACCTGTAAAATCTAAACTATCTGGCCCTTTGCAAAAAAAATTTGCTGGCCCCTACCACAGTGACCAAAACTCTGTCTTAAACCCTAGAACACAGAACAAATGTCCTAACCCATGGATCAGGACACACTCCATGGATTATGAATTGCTCTTCTACACACTCTCTGCCAGGATCTGCCTCCATTTCCTATTCTTCCAGCCTCCGTCCAGGTGACAACACTAAATGGATTAATTGTTGGACTCAGGTCTTTGATTTCAACCCTTTTAGAGAGCAAGTCTATCTCAAATCAAGCTGGAATCCACCATAAGACACAAACTAAGCCCCTTCTTAGCCACAGCCCACCCAAGATAATCCCCCTGTGCTCCAGGAGAGACTGTAGGGACTGTATCAGTCAATCCCTAGCTGTTCATCTGTTAGTTAAGTTCAGTCCATGAGGAGCCCCCACAAGACATCAAAGCAAGGGATGAAATGGGACTAGGGTATTGTCCTGCTCTTACCAGTAGCAATGGCAATCAGATATGGCTCTTAACCAAAGGTCCCAGATTCTGTTAAACAGTCCTCTCCACAGAGTTCTCTGTCTCTGGGTTCTGTGAATTTTTCCCATCCCTATACCATACTTCTTAGGCTTAAGGATGGTAATGACCTCCATTACTAGTTTTATAAACTGCGTTATCCCTTGTTATTTCCCCATACTCTGCCCATATCTTTGTTAATTAATAGCCCCTTTATCAAAATCCCTTCAAATTACTGAAGTTTAGGGTACCATTTACTTCCTGTTGGAATCCTAAGGGGAATAGTAATTGGGATCTGGATTCCACAGAACAGTCCCAAAATGCGGTATTTGGAGACTGAGTTGCTTACATAATTGAAGAACTCATGGACAACCCCCAGTTAGGGGCAACTGGGATTTGAGTAATCTATAGCACTGTTGGCAAAAAAAAATTTTAAATTGTTTCTAGTGGTGGCATGGAATGAAATGCAGATAGAGGGCAAGGTTTGGGACATCAGGTGGCCTACAGCACTTAGTTGCTATGGTGATTATAGAGATTATGAGGTTCCCTTTCTTTCTCTTATGAACCTGCAGGGTCAAAAGAATAAATGGAGAAAATCAGAAATTGAAAGCTATACAACTGAGAACATAGTGAGGAAAACCATAAAGTCTATGACAGTGTACCAGGATTCCCATGTCTCCTGTGTGTGGTCACAGAGCAGCTATTATTGATAACCCAGGGCCTTTCTTAAGCAGTTGTCTCCATGTCTGTCATTATATCTAATTCAAACAAAATACCAAGTTTATTTATTGCTTATTAGAACAAAAACAGAGGTTTAGGGAAAAGAGAGCAATAGAATGAATCAATGTTATGTTCATCCACCCTCCAAACTATATCTCATTGGAGGACCCGAAAGAAATTTCTTGCCTATTATGAAAAATGTTACCAGTGGAGGGAAAGTTATTTTGAAGAGTTCTATGTAGCTAAAGAGACTGCTACATTGAATGGTCTCTGATTTCAAAAGGAATAATGGGATACCAGAGTGGTAGACCAGACAGTGACATTTAGCTTTCAGAGTAAATCTGGGTCAATTACCACAATAAGACATGGTGGAGTAGTAATTGGAGTGTTTTGACACATAGGGATCTCTGTAAAATGGTTGCTAGTCACAGGCTTCCTAAAAATAAAATAGAAACAGCCCACTAAAATACAGCTTGACCTATAGCAGCCTAGTGGACAAAAACCTAATCTAGTATTAGCAGTGAGGATCCATAGCCTACATAACACAATTTACAGCTCTAAGCCACTGTATACACCTTGGTTCATTCAACTGAGGGAAAGCTCGATACTTTTTAAAAGAGGTAATGTCAATTACAGGTATGTTTTTGAATATGAAATATTTAGTGAATAAATCAACAAAGCCATTGGAATTTGATAAGCAACAGTTATCTTAATGCATTTCCCTCATCTCCACCATATTTAAAAAACAATCAGAAACATTTTCCTTCTCATGGCAAAGATAACTGTTCTCATGATATGTGTTTCTACATTGTATCAGGGCTATATCAGCTTTCCAGTTCTCCATTATGTAGGTTGAAGGAAATTATGAACCTGCTAATTCACAGAATGGCAAGCTGGTCAATCACATCAGTGGTAGTTTGTAGAAATTACTACATAATTTCTGGAGTGCCACTTGGCAATTCCCACCAAAACCTAAAATACTGTAGATACTTCATGATCCAGTAATCCTAATTCTAGGACTTTATTTTAGAATCTATGCTAATGCAATAATCAATTACATGCAATTAGATAGGTAACCAAAAACATTTACTGTGTCATTGCCCATAAGTGTGAAGCATTGAAAAACCTTAATATCATAAAAGAGAAAGATATTTAAATAAAATTTCATATTCATATTCTCAAATGCTATCCAGAAAAGATAAGAAGATAGTATAAATATACATTTGTTGACCTGGAAATGATTTCTCAATATCTCAAATGAAGAGATATATTATAAAATAGTTTCTATGTTATGATATTTGGTCATAAAAATGCTTATTTTGTAAAAGTCTAAGTGGAAAGATATATACTAAAATGTTACTAAAGGTCATTTTAAGGTGAATTATGCATGATTTTACTTTATACTTCACATTTTATGTTTTATCTGAATATTTTATATTAACTGTGTTTGATATTTTTAATAATTTTTTAAAATACTGGGTATAATTTAGAAAAACAAAAGAGCCACTTTCCAGAAGTCGAGTCAACATGTGAGAAAGTCTTGCATCGAAGTTGAACATGCTCACCCTGTAGAGAATTTTACCAAGCTTTATATAATCTCCGTAACAAAAGATGTAGGCCAACAACTAGGGCTGGGCTGAACCTGCTGGTGATGACTAAGTGGATCCCTCTGGGATGGTTGGAGTCACGTAAGAGCAGGGAGAGAGGAAGGCCATCATAAGGCCTCCTTTTAGAACATCTAATTTTAAGGTGTATACATAAGCCAATGCACCGACAAGGTAAACAGAGCCATGAGGAACTGAAAACTCTAAAAGAAAATAAAGAAAAAAAGATGTTGTGCATCCCTGATTTAATGGCTCATAGTCTCCAAAGAAATAAAATATGTTATTTCAACCTATGTACACACCTCATTAAGAATAATTTCATTCTATTATGAGCCAGGCATTGTACTAGACATGAGATAGAAAAAGATAAGCATGACAGACAGAACCAATTCCTTTCTCCATGAAGTTTGAAACCTAGTGGAGGACACCCAGGTAAATGGAAAATTACAGTGCACTTTGATATAAAGGGGAAATAAGGTGGCTATGAGAAGCATAAAATATAATGTTATATTGGATTGAGTAGTAGGAAAAGGGTTCCAGAGAGAGATAACATTTAGTATAAGGTCAGAAGACTAAGTAGGAGTAAAGAACTGAAAGGAGAGAGGAGAGAGGAAAGTGATGTTGGGGAGAAATAGGAGGTGAGTCTTCTAAGAAGAGGGAATTTAGAGTAATCTAGTTAAAGCCTTTTTCTGTTATATAAAACTTCCTATATGTACTTATGTTTGAACATTTTTATTCACAGGGAATCGCTTCCTCCCAAGGTAGTCAATTCATTTTGGACAGCTCAGGTTGTTTGAAAGTACTCTTTAAATAGAGCTACCATATTCCATTCATTGATATATTTCTGTACTTAGAAGTTGTACAGAATGAGTCAAATCACTCTTCCACTTATTTCTTCTAGTGTTTGAAGACTATTATTGAATTCTTTGCTGGCTACTCTTCTAATAGTTCTTTTCTCTTGTTTTTCATGATATAATTTAAAATTCCTTACATCCTAGTCATTCTCTTTAGACACCCTATAAGATGCCAAGACCCCTGGTAAATGTTAGAAAATAATGATCCATTCAACAAGTGCACATTGATTACATTTTCTAGATTTGGGGAAAAGTACACAGAATTAAATGAACAGGTCTCTTCACTTTGTGGGGTTTACATTTTAGTGGAGGAGAGAGAGATAGAGAGAGAGGACTGTAGATATATGTTATAGACGAGGCAGAGATAGAGATAGAATTGATAGAGATAGAGATGGAGATAGAGATGGAGATGCAGAGAGAGAGAGAGAGAGAGAGAGAGAGAGAGAGAGAGAGAGAAAGAGAGAGAGAGACTCTTAGGACAGAGTCCTAAAAACAAATTATTGGGTCAAATGGTAAGCAGGTTTTTAAGGCTTTCAATTTGCAAATTGCCCTCCAGAATTTTTTTTCCCAATTTCATTCTGCACCAGTAACACATGTGGTTTCTAATTCCCACTACCTCAGCCTCCTATCAATTATTTAAAAATATTTACAATTTGGTTGGTCAATAATTATACTTCATTTTAATTTTCAGCTTTTATATTAGTGAGCCTAACATTTTTGCATTTTTGTGAACTGCTTACTTATATTCTTTGCCTGTTTTTCTGAAAGTGGTTCTTTAGGTTAAATATTTGTAATTACTTCATCATGAGATAAGGATATTAGCCTTTTTCTGTTCCCTATATGATAAGAATAGTTATCATTTTTTCATAATTTTCTTAATGATATATTTTTATAATAGATGTGTTTTAAGCTTTAGTTTTTTTGAATACCCAAATACATTCATCATTTGTTCATGTTTTCTAGTTCTGGCTCTTATATAATTCTTGGAAAATTAGAAAATTCTTTCCTACTATGTCATATAAATCTTATATAATGATTTCTGATCTTTCTATGAATTTTAAAATATAATAATATTTAGGTATCTTTAATTTACTGTGATGAGTGAAATAAGCTAAGAATATTTACTGATTTCTTTTAGAAAAAATTAAGTCATCTCAATAACAATACACACTTATTCATGTTCAAATGACACTGATCCTTTACCTATCATTCTTTTTGAACAGATCACATATAAGTCCATATTTTTTGAAAGCATGAGGAACTGGGCTCTCCCTCCCCTACAGCTCTATCTGAGTAGTGGCTGCTCTGTGAGAGGAAGCATAAGCTCCTCAATTTGCCAAGCCCTTCTCTCAGTGCACACATCTCCTTACCATTGTGGGTCCACGAAGACATGAGTTTGGAATTCTTCCCTAGGATATTCTCCTAATTGTCAAGGCTCATAACTCTATTAAATATCCATTTAGCACCCCCCACCACCTCTGTTTTCTAAATATCTTACTGTTATGAGTAAAAATGCCAAAACCTCTGGCAACAGCAGCAACAACATCTGTAAATCTAGGAAAGAGCACCTCAGGTCTCAAGTCATACCATTTGCTTCTGTACAGAAGTGGGTGGCCAATGTTTAAAAGACTTCTGAATCAAAGAAAAGGAGTCCACAGCTGCTAGATGGTCTAGCTGTTCTAAAATGGGAGTATGTGATTTGGTTCTACAGAATAAAATGGAGAATACTACCAGATAAGAATTGCAAGTTGGTAATGTCTTCCTCTTACTTGTTTAGGTACTTCCCCTACGTGTATATCCAGAAGCTGCTGCTGTGATGTATTCTTTAGCAACCCAGGCATAGAAGTGGCATGCCTGATACACACAAACACTTCCAAGTCCTAGGGAGGCCCAGAGAGAAATCAAAGCAGATTAGATTATGGCGTACACAGTAATAATAAGCTATCAGTTATGGATATTGAGGAAATGAATGAGGAAGCAAATTACACAGTAGATGGATGGGGGGCAGTTTAGAAAAACCCCTTACACAAAAACCCATTTCTTGACCTGTCAATGGGTCAACTATCATACTATTAGAAATACATTATCCATGGCTGTCTGGTAAGAGGATACGATAGCTATTTTTGAATCAACTTGAAGGGTGTTTTTTAATTTGAGTCAGTCTCAAACTTTGAGTCAGCAGATTGCTCCCCATCATGTGGGTGGGCTTCATCCAACCAGCTGAAGGCCTGAATACAACAGTAGCACAAGGTTCCCTGAGTCAGAGGGAGTTTTCCAGCAGACCACCTTGAGACTTATCTGCAACATCGGCTCTCCTGTGCCTCTCTCTGCCATCCTGCAGACTGGAGCTGCACCACTGGCTTTTCTGAGTCCCCAGGCTGAGGCCAGCCCACACTGCAGACCTACACTTTTTAGGCTCCATAATTGCATGAGTCAATTTAATGCGCGCGCACACACACACGCACATAATTTGTTTCTGTTTCTCTAGAGAGTTGTGACTAACATAAAAGGCAGATTTTACTAAGAAAACAAAAAAATAATCAGTTCCTTAGGCTCTGAAAGAATGGTAAAGAAAATAAAGTTTATGGAGAAGACAAAATAAAATAAAACTGATATGCACCTAGTACAGATATCTGAACATCTAAAGGGCCTCAGGGAAATGATAGGCATGGTCAGTGAGCGGGAAGAGATGAACACACACAGGGCACTGAAGGCAAACTATTTTTTATTGTTTGTCTAAGAGCAAGGTCTATGGTGGCAAATAAAAGCTAAAATGCCTCAGAGGCAAGTACTACTGGACTGTTCCAGGGTCCAATGGTAAGAGTTATGTCAGTCACACACCAGAAAAGTCACAGATGTTTGGTCTGTGTTAGAGCAAGACCACTGGACAAGAACAGGGCTGCTGAAGAAACTGGGAGAGTTCTTAGGCTCTAAAAATTCTTATTTTTAAAAAAATAGAAAAGAAAAGGTAATGTTAGGCTCTTTGGTGGACTGAAATACACTGAAATTATAGTGAAAAGATGGTTCTGTCATTTGCCATCTGTGTGGCCACATTACTTCTCTCTCTACGACAACATCCATATATGACAACAGGAAAATAATTCCTACTCTGGTAAATGAACACTATAAGCTCATCTAACACTACAGACTCTACACAAGCATCAAACTCCTTCCTTTTGGTTCTAATATTAAATGGATATCATGGCATTTTTCATTTGCCTAATTTTGAATTCATTTTCTCCTAGCCTAGGAACTAGTTCATTTTGGGTCTTTCAGTAATCAAATGACTGGCACATTACCCCATTCCTGGAGTGAGTGGTTTGGCATATCCCTGACCCCCACCTGCTCAGGGGTGCCAGCACAACTAGCTGTTAGACATCAGTTTATAACCATAAATCACTGTTATTCTTCCAGTCCTTTCGGTTTAAAAGCTAAAGAAAATTAATGGTGACTACCCCTACTTGTTACCCATATTTTGTTAGTTACTAAGTCGTCTGTTACCTCCACTATGTCCCTGACATGTGTCCCCTCCCCTTTACCTAATTTCCAGATTAACTCAGGACTTCACTATCTTTTGTGTTGACCATGACTTGACTCTGAGGCTCCCCCCAAAATCTTTGTAAAACAGGTAAAATAACCTCACTCTGCTGCTCACTCTCCTCCTCTGCAAGAGGGAGATAATATCAATGCCTACCTCAGGGCTTTTGGGGAGGATTAATTAAAATAATACACATTAAAGTCCTTATATCACCACTTTAGGACTCATGAACTCTAGCTCTCATTTTTGGTATTATTATTGGTATCATCATCATCATCATCACCATCATCATCATCACCATGGCCGTTGTCACTTTGATTGCCACTATAAAGCAAAGAGTGAAATAACACAGCCTGTTATTCAACAACCTCCAAAAGCTAGTCTCAGCCTATCTGCTCACCCAGAAGGCTGGAAGCAGGGACATTCCCCACTCCCACCCCTGGGGCCAGCATTTAATAGAGAGGTGTCCTGGGCACCCTAGAGCCTCCTGCCAAACAGAGCCAGTGTCAGGTGGACCAGAAAGGAGGATGCATGAGTATCAGCATTTCTGCACTCAGACAGAAAACATCTGCCTATTTTTGCATCTGAACTATCAATCCAGTAAAATGGGGGCATTGATGCTGTTCTGATGATGGTCTATAATTGGATCAGAAGAGGAGGTAGGGCAGACTTCAGAGAGCATGAACTTTTTATTTATTTTTTGAGGCTGAACTCTTTAATACTGTGACATTCTGCCTATCTGTACATGAAGATAATAAAGACAGGTGCACATAAGTAACTCTAGAACCAAACTGCCTAGATTTGAACCTGACTTTTGTAGCTCAACAATGTGGGCTTGTACAATTACTTAACTTCATTGTGACTCAATTTCTTCACCTCTACAAGCTGGATAACAATAGAAACTCTGTGAGAGTTTTGTGAAACATAAATTATTTAGTACCTGTAAAGAGCATAAAGTAGTACCTGGCATGTATTCAGAGCTCAGAATATTGTGTATATTACTAGATAGATGATAAATATATAGAAGTGACACTGTTGGATCCAAGAGCATATTTTTTTAACTTTGGATGTGTGCTGCTAAACTGACACCCCCCCTAAAAAATAGTTGTCCCAATTTATATTAACAATGAGCATATGTATCTCATTCCACAGCCCCTTGTCAGTACTAAAAGATAACAATTTTCTTTGAAATTTTATAAATCTGATAAAAAATTGTAAAATCAGTCATTCCCTTAAGTCAGGGCATTTTCATATGTTATAAATGTTTCTTTGGTGTGTGTGTGAATTGACTGTTCAAGTGACTTAGTTTTTAATTTACCGAACTGCTTGTTGGTTGTGTTTTTTTTCACTCTGTAAAAGTGGACTCAATTCCCGCCCCTTTTCTCCTGCCATTTCTCATCACTGCAGGCTGAGGAA
Source organism: Phyllostomus discolor (assembly GCF_004126475.2). Lineage (NCBI taxonomy): Eukaryota > Metazoa > Chordata > Mammalia > Chiroptera > Phyllostomidae > Phyllostomus > Phyllostomus discolor. Next base: position 105,091,629 of record NC_040908.2, on the reverse strand, counting down.
AATGATGAAAGCACCCTCAGAGTGGGTGTTCAGACTACTGTTGTGCTGATAGGACAAAAGAAGTCCTCTGGCCCAGGCTCCCTAAGGTTGAGGCTGAACTTAGCTAGAAACGGAGTGTTTGTCAGACCCGAACACAAGATCCGAATAAGGCAGCAAGTCAATGACCAGAACCAGTCCAAAAATTCTAGGTCCTTGCCATCATCCATTTCTTAAAAACACCAGCAACACCTAAAACATGTGGGGTACATGTGCTGAAGCACATGAAAAAATGAATGGAATATACATGCTTATTCAGCCAGTTATCTATTGATTGAGCAAGCCTTTTACCAGCTTCATACTAAAATAACTGTGCAATGTTTGGGATTATTCAAGAAATGAAGGAAGTATGTAAATATACTACCTGCTCTGAAAGGAGGTTATAATAGCAACACAGAATGAAACAACTAGAACGTGGGCAGCACGATTACATGCCAGGATAGTGGCCATTGTAGATCCTCAGCCCTTGCATATAACAAAACTTCAGGTCATGTGCAACAATCATATTTCATGATATCCTGCCAAAGCCTCCTCAAAGGATGTGAGCTCCATGTAAAGAGTTATTCTGAGAGAAATAAAGAAAAAATAGCACCGAAGTTTGGCTCATGGTCAGGTGACAATAAAGAGCCAAACTTGTGAAAGTTCTGAGACATCTTCCTGTTTTCTTAATTTCTCACTAGGATTGCCACTTATCATTTGACATTTCCTCTTGGGTGTCTCAAGTATGTTTCAGACTGACCTGTCCAAAATCAGAACAGTACCAGATCCCACTTGACCTTGGCTGCTGATTTCCTGTTTCTAACCTCAATAGGATGGTACTGTCCTCCTGTTGGCCATGATACAAATCAAACAGGAGTCATCTTTTATTCTCTTCTCCCTCAGCCCCACATCCACGCCATCGTTAAATTCAAGTCTTGAATAACAGTCATCTAGGCTTTTCTTTGTCAATTTCTATCTCCATCACTCTGTTTCAAGGCAAACTCTTCTCCTATACTTTTGCTTCCTTATTTTATAACATTCTAATTTGTATCTCTGCATACATTCATATTTTTTTCTAATGTGTGTTCCACAAGAGATTCAGAATTACCTTTTTAAAAGCCAAATCACTCATTGGTATGCCTAGAAGCATAGAAAGCTTCCTATTGCTTTAAAGGGGGATTAAGGCAAAACTGAGAATGCACTTCAAGACCCTACACCATCCATCACCCACACCTACCCCTGGAACCATACTCCATGTAACAGAGCCCTCACTTTCTGCCTCTTCCCCAAGAGGCCTTCCTGGGCCCATCATGCTTCCTGGGCCCCTCCTTCCAAGGGCCCTCTGCAGTGTGCTGCCTCCTTGCTCATCCTAATTCTCTCCAGTGGGCTCTGTGGCTCTCTTCTTTACAATTGTCACAGTTAATTTCTATGTGTATTTATAGAATTGTCCATCTCCCCAAGTAGCCTATGAACTTTATTAAGGCAGGAACTTACTTGTTCCCCCCAACTTTATTGAGATATAATTGACATATGACACTGTACAAATTTAAGGTATACAACATATTGTACTTATATATTGCAAAAGTATTACCACCACAGGGTTAGATAACAATTCCTATTATGTCATATAATTATCGTCTCTTTTTTGTGATGAGAACATCTAATATCTACTCATTTAGCAACTTTCAAGCATATAATACAGTATTATTAACATAATCACTATGCTTTACATTAGATCCCCAGAAGAAAACATACTTTTATTTTTTTTCTCAGCAAAGAAAGTAAGGATTTTAGTTCTGGAAGTGGCTCATACCTGGAGTTACAGATGAGTTAATGATCAAAGACCTGGCTTCCCAATGGTTTCCATGAAATGGGTTATATAAAGGAAAATCATTAATCATGGTGACCAAGGAAGGTAGGGTCACAGCCTGTACTGATTGGTCAGCATTAGGGTAAGGGGTCATTGGTTATTGTACCTCATCCTGACGTCAGCTGTGGCATCAGTTCATTTAGTTTCCCTGCTTTCCTGGGCCTGGAGTTTCTTTTGCAACTAAAAATTCTCTGCTAGCAATCATTGAAGCTATATCCTTATGTTATGAATTTGTTAAATTAACATTTGTTAAGTGAAGCAGACAGCAGTAGATGGTGAGCCATGGTTCAATAAAACCCACAAGAGAAATTGAAATAGGACATTTTGTTACTTCCAGGGTTTGGAGGAGGTACACAGCACACCTCCACGAGCCCAAGTCAGGATGCAGGCAGGGAAAGAGGCAGGACATGGGGCACATACCTTTGTTAGGGTCTATAGATGGAGTGCTTTGAGGTTCCCAGGCTTAGGCTGAATAGGTTAATTCAAACAAAAATGTGGGGTTTTGCTAAGCTCCACAGGGGTCCTATCCAAGGGATAGGCAAGGGAAAATCCAGGGGAAGCAGGGGCGGCTACTGATTATAAGTTCTACTGGTGAAGGGATATCAGGAACTTGCCTTTGCTTATACCCTATGAGGTCTCCTCTCCCAAACATGTTTGCATAAGGGGGCTGAGGTCAGTTTAAGGCCCCTGAAGGCCAGTTGGACAGACAAAATTGATGCTGAAGCAGCAGTACTAGGAAGTAGTTTTGCTAAACTCTTGAAAACTTATGAACTCATGATAAACACACAGTGTTTATATTTAGAAACACTGGGTCAAAAGGTATACAAAATTTTTAAGCTTTTTACTTGTGCTGCCAAAGTACCCATTAGAAAGGTTGTACCAATTTATGTCTGTGTCCAGAATAGCTGAATGCGGCTGTGCCTTATCCTTTCTACAACAGTATACATCATCTATTTCTTTAAATCTTTGCCAACTTGACAGATAAATAAATATTGCTTTGTGTTTAATTTGCATTTCTTTGATTACTCATGGCTAAGCATTTTTCAATATGTTTATTGACCAGTTGCAATTCTTCTTTGGTGAATTAAGTTGACTCTGTTCTTGATGATACAAGGTTGTGGTTAAGAGTGTGGAATGTTTCATGGTGAGGTCTTAGAAGTTGACAGGGACATGCAGGTTTCTTTCCCTGAATTCCAAATAGTGCAGCACTGGCTGTCAGACTTTCTGTGTTTGTTCATTTCAGTCTCTCTCAGCTTTGTATCAGCTATTATTTCTTGCTATTGTTCTTACATATCTCTAGCAGTAGCTCTGTACTTAGCTTCTTCATATCTTACTTACTTCTAATCTTCCATGAGTATAAATGAATAGATGAATGAATGAGTGAATGCATAAATAAAATTGGAAAATAGAAAGATAATCAAACTTGTTAGAACTTTGTCAAACAGAATGTAAAATTAACTCTGAAATTCAATCTGGGCACCCATTTTGTTGCTCAGAGAACTTGGTGTTCTACTTCTGGGCATTGACTGTGCTGTAGATAAGGATATTCCCAGGTGAATTCATCTGAATGACTAAGAAACTTCAACATTTGCACTTTATTGTTATTTGCCCCTTCCAATGACAACTATCTGTGCTCTTAAGCACAGCAAAGTTCTGGGAAGTTCTGAGTTGGTGACTGTTGGGAAACAGGCCCTCCTAGAGCCACAAAGTCTTTGGAATCCCCTGACAGCTTGTCCATGAGAACCATCTGGACAAACCAGAAAAAATCAAAATAATTCCTCCCTGCTTCCTCATGGGCCCAGATTATCAAAGAAGAAAAAAAAATTCTTACTCAGGAGGACTTACTACTGGATGTAGTCACTGACTTTTTCAGACACCTTCACTGCATACTCAGGCTAAGACAGATCATTCCGAGGGCTTCCAGAAAAAGAAAGTCAGATAAATTGTAACAAATTTGGAAAGGAGCCAAAATAATTAATAGAAACTGTTTCATTGCTGTCTTGTTTCTCTTTCTAATTAATATTTATGCACACATATTCCAGAGACATTGCTGTTTGCTTAAAAATATACGACTGCAATGTCGTTGGCTACAGCTGTTTTTGCAGTAAGAATTCATCATAGCCTAAAATTGACAAATTAATACCTTGGTAATTACATTTCCTAAATGGGAGGAGCAATTTCACTCTTCATAAAAAACAAACAAACAAACAAAAAACATGGATATTATCCACTCTAGGTGGAGAAATCCCCCAGATCCTGAAATGGTGAAAGGAGCTTTGGAAGTCAGAAAGTGTGCCAAGTTTTCCTCTTCAAAGAGCTGTCACAGGTGAAGAATTACCAGAATGTGAGGTCTTGTTCCTAGAAGGTGGGGCAGATATCTATGGGAAAGCAAAGACTCTTGTAGGAGGCAGCGCTTGTATTGATAGTAATTGCAGGGTGTCTTTGGAGTGACCTTGTTATGACAGCTCTACACAGATAAATCACAACCAGAGCAGCCCTAATCAAGAAGTTTCATTCATGCAGATGGGTCATGTGACCTTGTCCCTGCATCAGGGCTATTTCAACGCAGTGGCAAAGAATCCAGAGGAGTTAAAAGTGCCCCCTGGAGTTCGATACCCCTAACTACAGCACAGTTGATGTGCACCTGTGGATCCTCAACATCACCCCCAGTCACACACATGAGAAACCTAGTGTGGTTTACAGTGAGGGTCCTAGAGCCAGCCCAGACTCCTCTCCAAAAAATACCATGCTCAGCTTTTCACTGGAAGGCTAGGTTTGGCTATAATCCTGAACCAAATTCTAGCACTTTTGTTATTTAGCACATATATAAAACTTACTACCTTCAAAGTGCTTTGCAATCATTGATTAGTTATTAGCCAGTTCATGATGGATGAGTGTGCAGTTCCTAAATTATACTCTGCACCAAATGAGGAAGTATATATCTCTTTCCTTCTCTCCCTCTCTCCCTCCATTCTCTCCCTCTCTCTCTCCCTCCCTCTCTTCTCTCTCTCTCTCTCTCTTCCTCTTCCTCTCTCCCTCCCTCCTTCCCCAGATCCACCCTAATCGATCTGGCCAAGGGGCTAAGACAAAGCTCTCCATCCTGCAAGGCTGAAGGTCTTAAAATGTCTGACCACCTCCCTTCAGCTGCTCCCCGATGCTACACAATAAAGTCCCTCTTCATCACCAGGTCTGTCAGTCACACGAAATTAGTAAATCATTTCTCTTGTTGGAGGTTTCAGCCTGGCCTCCCCAGCCCTCCCATATTCTTAGAGGTGGGAACAAACAGTGCTCTAACCGCCTGCTTATTAATAAAACATTTGCCTCCCCTAACCCAAGCAGTACGTAATTTGAAGTGACATCGCTGTTATGTTCAGTTATTTTTTAGTACCACCGAGAAATGCACATATTTATCCCTATTTTAGGAAGACCAAATTTATACCTTCAGTTTTTCCTTAAAGATATATTTCTCACTTTGTAGTTTGCCTGCTTTTCTCCGCTGCCTATTATTTGTTTTTGTAATGTCTATAGGTTCCTGATGCCAGGAAGACTCTGGGGAAGTCAAAGAGAAATACTGGGCATTTTGAAATCCTGCAGAGAGCACTGTGCCATCTTTCACTTCCTGTTTGAAAGGATCAGTCCATCACATAAAGACATCAAATCCTAGTCAAGGTATTATTTTGTTGTGTACCCTGAATGACCCATGATCTAATTTTGCTCTTTGCCTAAAGTTGATTTAGTACCAACTGCAGATGCTTGTCTCAGTACCAAGGGAGCTTGCTGGCTGCAACCCGTTCCTCAGGTCTCAGTGTTCAGGTGGGTCTTAGAGCTCTGTCAGGAAGCTGACTTGTTTAATCATCTGCTCCCCCAGGTTTCCTCCCCCACGCCTCGTCCAGCTAGGCCTAAAACTAGAAAAAAAATACTGTTTATGAAGTAGACTTTAATGTTCCCCCTCTTTTGCTAGATAACACCAAGAGTTTAATTCAGAGCAGCATTCCTGCAGTATTCCCACTGACTCCAATTAATGGCATCCGGACTAATTGCTTATGCCCAGTCTCCACTTAAACCAAGCCAAATAAAAAAAAATCCTCATCATAAGGGAAACTTCATCAATGCTTTCTGTTTGAAATTTTTAGCATGCCTAGAGCTTCTGAATACTCTTTTCCCAGAAGGATTCCAAACCAAAGGGATGACCCTTGAAGCAGAGATCAGTTGCATCCACAATATTCCCAATAACACATGCATTAACAATGCTGTCAACTAATTAGCCAGGGCTGTACCACATCTTGTTGCTTCAGCTGCACACAGAATAAGTATCTCTGCCCCTGTGAGGAAACTGATTAACCTTTGTCTCCCGATTTAAGAGTCTAGAATGATGTTACAAACAATTACCCCTGGAATCAATCATTATTAGTCCACTTGAGTGCAGTAAAACAACCACTTCCAAATTCTGGTATTTTAGTATATTTATTAATTTGCTCAAACATATTTATTAAGTCAGCAATGGAATAGTTTCTGGAAATATCACCAAATGTATAAACAAGGATAGTATGTGATCTAGAGTTATATGTTTATGAAAATAGATTCAAAAGGAGAGTAGTAGACAGAATAATGACCACCCCACCCCCCGCAATTATATGCCCTAATCCTAAGAACCTGTGAAGATGTTTTCTTACATAGCAAAAGGAACTCTGCAGAGTTCTGGCTGGTGGCTTCATTTGTTGGAGTCTCAACAAATCATGAGTTTGATTCCTGGTCAGGGCACATATTTATGCAGCGAATTTGATCCCTAATCGGGAAAAGTACAGGAGACAACCATCCACCAACTGATGTTTATCAATCTCTCTCTCCCTTCCTATCTTTCTAAATTAATAAACATATCCTCAGATGAGGATTAATTTTGTTATTAATTTTAAAAAAGGGACTTTGCAAGAGTGACTAAGAACATTGAGATACAGAGATTTTCCTGGGCCCAATCTACTTACATGGACCCTTAAAAACTGAGAACCCTTTCCAGCTCCGCAGAGAGAGAGAGATGATAACGGAAGCACAGTCATAGAGATGCTGTGGTGCTGGCGCTGAAGATGGCAAACGGAAGACACAAGTCAAGGAACTCACGTGGTCTCTAGAAGCTAGAAAAGTCAAGGAAACTATTGTCCCACAGAGCCTCCAGAAAGGAAACACGCCCTGTAGTACCTTGATTGTAGCCTAGCAGGACCCAAGCTGCATTTCTGATCTATTGTACTGGAAGATAATAAACTTTGTAGTTTTAAGCCATTAACTTTGTACAATTTGTTACAAAAGTACTAGAAACTAATATAGGAGTTTGTGCTGAAGTAAAATTGTGCTACTTATTAGCTGTGTTACTTAACCTTCTCAGTGCCTCAGTTTCTTTGTCTGTAAACTGAAGAACAGTGCCTCACCAGTTGGTAAAGATAAAAACAAAAAGATAGAGCAGGTGAAGCCCATGGCACCATGCCAGAGGGCAATGGGTATTCAGTGAATGGTGGCTGAATAAAGTATTGACAAATAACTTTGAGAGTCATCTCAACCAAGTCATCAAGGGGTTTGGTATAACATCCTGCTAATAGTCTAAGAACCCACCCAGGTCCAAGTAGGCAGCAGAGATATGGAGATAACACAGGGATGGAAAAAGAGGACCCGACCATAAGCCCAACAGAGATCATACTTAAACGCCCAGCCTGATTAAAGCTTGTAGCTTTCCTCATTTTACTGGAAGTCCCAGGGTTTTCTGTTTTGCCAGGAGCACATTTCATTGCACCCTGAGCACTAAGCATAGTTAACGTGTGTATCTGCTACATTGTGGTTGCTGGGTTCTCTCCATTCACATTACATTAATTCTGACCCACCATGATGATGCTACTGAGGCAACGTTCTAAACAGAATCCCAGAGCAGAGAAGGAGCTCTGGATCTCTTGATAACCCACAAAGATCTCCCAACATTGGTTAGTCAGATTACATATCAAAAACAGATCTGTTGACACCAAAATTTGAGCATGCTCACAGACTACAGTCTTCCAACTAACCAGAGAGCTTTTGAACTGGCAAAGATCTTAGAGGTCAGTAGGTTTAACCTCCCATAAAAAATGGGAGAGGTTCACAGCAGCTCACAGGACACTGGTGTTGCTCTAATGGGTACAGACAGTGATGAAGTTTATTAGGGCCTTCTCTACAGGTAATTTAAAGAGTAATAGCTAAACCCCAGAAAGTTCCTAACTTTTAGGTGTTTATGAAAGTCAAAGGTTACTAGAGTTTTTCCAAATGGAATGTATTGGTTATAAGGAATAAGTGGAACCCTTAAACAGAAGAAACATTAGAAATAATGCAGAGAAGATTCCTGAACAGTTAAGAGGATTAGACAAGACGACATCTATGATAACTTCCAAGCCTAATGTTGTGTTACCTTTAATATGTCCCCAGGCATTTAAGATTCTTTACCTAGAAGAGAGCTAATATAAATCAAAGGTTTAACCTAGCGAGATATTTTAAGGAACAATATGAAACTTTAAGTAGTCTTTGTTATTCTCAGCTGGTTTAATGTTAAATCCTAAAAGGAAAAGGTTAAACTCCTAATGCTTTGCTGTACTCAAGGGCCCTAACAGAAACAAGTTTATTTCAAGCTCTGTTGGAAAAAGAGGAAAATAATCAATAATGGCCAAATAAAGCAGTACATACTTGCTGGGGAAATGCCATCAGAGGGGCTTGGAAATGTTTAATGGGGAATAAACATTTTGCTTTTCTAAGTGATATTAATTACACAGCTCAAATGGTGTGGACCTTCCCTTTAGATCAAATATCTTTACAAACTCTCTTCTAGAACCTTCACAAAAGAGCTGCTCTGAAATCTCTCCCAACAGCACCCCTGCTCCCTTCCTAGAACTAAAAGTCTTGTCATTGCACTTCTTCCATCTCTTCTGCTCATGCCAACCTTTTGTTCTATTTCACAATCTGCAAAATAATTTCTTTTTTCCTAGAGGCAAAGTATTACAAATCTTACAACCTTGCTTAAAATCCTTCCTGGCTGAAGTTATTATAAAAACACTTGTAATTGTATTATTTGAGTTTTTCTTAATTCTCTCTCTAAATGTTAATATGTTAATCCAAAACAGTTTATGAATTAATTAGATTTAGTCCGTGTGTAATTCAAGTTCACAAAACTAAACAGCTTCCATAGCCTCCCTTGCTGATAATTAGACCCTTGAATATGTCTATAGTTTTGTCAGTGACTTCCAGGCATCATCTCAAGAATAATTTCCCTGTGTCCTTTTGGTCCAACCTCTCTCCCCTTCTTGTTAGGCCACCATTGGTCAGCCCTGCTGCCGACAACCACTGAGGGCTCCGTGCTTCGATGTGTACAGCTGTCCTTGCGGGTCACCAGATTTGCAATCACCACAATAGCCTCAGGAAAGATCATATAGCTGTTTCTTTTTATATTGTTCCAAATATAGAACACATCCTTCCCCTTAATCTTTCACAAAGTAGAAAAGATTATTCCATTACTGTTGATGAGGGTTAACAGATGGTGCAGGGATAATGGAAAGGCAACGAGCAAGCCATGGAATGATTTACAACAAACTGTACGAGCCCAGACAACTCCCAGTGCTCCTTGCAGAGCCATCTCCCTTCCCCACCGTGGCTGCCTCCGTGCAGCCCAGGGCAGGTCCCCATCCTCCTGGCCAGAAAAGCCTGGGTCATCTCTGTGGTTCAGTATCTAAACCAAGCTGTCTCTCAGCCTTTCCCCCTTAGGGAAAGCTCTTCTCTTATTTCATCAAAAAACATGTCTCTTAAGAACTTGTTCCCCATGCTGAAATGTACTGTCTTGTAGAATTATTAACTATACAGTTTGGTCTTTTGGAATTTCAAAGGTAGTCACATGATTATGTCAAATCTGTACATTTACCAAGGTATTTATTAACACGCTGTAAATAATGAAGTCTGATTCAGAAGGTGGGGGTGTAGGGCATATTGTCCCCAAATCGATCAAGTTGTCCATTCTCTCCTCATTACTGACAGAAGGCCTGGGGCCCCTGACTCATCCAGGCCAGACAGGGCTGTCCTGATGCCTGAGCGAGGGTCTAGGGCTGACACGAGCCATCCCGGGTGTGTGGCCACACTGAGAGGGGACCGCATCTGGACTTCACAGTTCTGCCAAAGAAAGCATTCTTTTTAATATTATGGAGAGAAATTCCAAACAGTTTAAATATATCCTATGTGTACAATGCCAATCACATATATGTTTTCATTCTAAATCTTGAATACTGAGACTCAGAAATTTTATGATTGTCAGACCAAGATAAATGGAAAAAGTATAAGGCAAACTTTTTTGTTCATAAAACTGAGGAAGTTGGCTTCTAACACCCAGCAGATTTGTAAAGTACTTGGCAGCACATATCAGAGGTAGAATGAAAAAATAGAAAGGGAGTTAATATTTGATGACAGTCAAAGGTGAATATTTTTTCATAGGCCATCTTGTTTAATCACGAGAAACACCCTGAAAAGTCGGTGTTGTTATCTGCATTTCATGGGTAAGAAAGGTAAGGCCCATATTTGAGCAATGTCATGCAGCTAGTCAGTAGAAACATGGGACATTTTATTCAGTTCTTTTTGACTGTAGGGCCTGTGGTCCATCTTTAAAAATGGCTCCACAAGAACCTAGAAAGACATGAACTTGTAAATGATATCCACAGAAGAGGTAAGAGATTTAAATGTGTGTGAAACAAACCCATTTTTTTTCCTTGAGAAGTGTCCATTGTCAGGTAAGGCACAAATAACTTACAACTTAGTCAATGCGGGAGATCCAGCTGGCTTCATCTGCCTAAAAGATAGGCTCTCCCCTCAAGACAAATTAATTACAAAACACATTTTTAAAAATTGTTTGATGAATCAACAGTGGTAACAAAAAAAAAGAGAACTGTTACTTCCAAGTTTCCTGTCCTGGAAATAAAGAATTACAAATATCATAAACTTGCTAAGAGAGCCTACCTTGGCTTATATATCCTGCCAGTTATCCACCTGTGAGGCACATATGAATGATATTTATGATTTGAGTTTTACAGATGAGAAATCTGTGGCTCGGAGAGGTTACACAGCTTGCAAGCAATGGAGCCAAGAATGAAATCCAGGTTTATCTGATTCTGCCTTCAGTACACTTCCCACTGTCTCTTACAGAATCAGAAATTTCAGACATCATTTTAAATTCGGTCTGGCTGAGAACAGGTGCTGTGTAAATGTGTATCTGAGAGAAAAATGTAGTCATGAAACTGAATGATCAGTGGTGCAGAGCTGAGTCAGTGTATCACAAGTAGATGTTCAGGAACATTTCGGGACAGGAAGGTTTGCTGGTGTGTCAGTTGTGAACCGTACAGTCATTTACCTCTTAGGAAGGAGCAGGCAAATGCCTGATTAATCATATGGTAAGAGACCAGAGACAAAAAGGGTTACATTAAAAATGAAAAAATCAGTAATTCATAACTTTTGCCTTTTTAAATGTCCCTTTCCTCAGAGATGTATGGGCAAATATACAAAGCCATATAACATAAAACAACACAAAACTCAGAAAAAAGAAAATTCTCTGTAAATTTCCAAAAGGAACAGACTAACAAAAACAACAAATAAGTGTACTGCTCAATACCTTGAAAATAAACTATATAGTTAAGAATTGTTTGACTTAATATTTAAAAATGAACAGGCATTCTTCTTTTTTCAAGCATTGCTCTTCTACATCTGACTTAGAGGCTGACCTAGGCCCTACGAAGAACTTGTCAGTAGGAAGAACATTTTATAGTTGATTTAGAAATGAGTGTAGATGTTTTAAAATTTCTTTAGTTATATCCTTAATATAATGGTATAATCCTTGATATAAAAGTAGAATAAAGTATATAAAGTAAATTCTATACCAGTGTGTATTCAATAATTCATATTAAAGACAGATCAAAATCACACACACACATGAAATAAAGAAAAGAATTACAGGGAAAGAGCCAGGAGAAATAAGAAAAGGATTAGTTTACAAAGGTTGGCAGTTTAAAAAGTTGAAAATAACATTTCTCTTTCTTGTTTATTCCTTTCCTTAACCATTCACAGTGAACAAAATATAGTAACTTTTCCCATAATAAGAGACTGCGCACACTGGCCATTTCCTGGCTTGATTCCAAATCATTCATGTGCAATTCTGTCAGAGAGTGGAGATGATTGTATAATGTAGAAATAAAAGAGAAAGGATTTGAATTTTGAAACAAAATTTATAACAAGTATGAAAAAACTCAGAAAGTCACAATTATTTTTGGGCACTGGCTGTGTGCCATAGAATTATATCTTTGAACTAACACTGAATTTGCTACTTCACAACTCAGGGCTCACATATAACAAAGTGGCACATGAAGTGAACTTCAATAATGTTTATGTATATTACTATTATCAAAAATAGCCCTTACTTAAAGGATCTCCCCTTTCTTCTATGTTGGATTAACTAATACTAGACTTGCCTCTCTGCCATAGATAAACAACAATTAGGCAGAATATATAAGGCTGCTATGTTCAAGCATTGGCTAATGGACAGCTCAGCACTGTAGTGCTCAAGAGAACTGAAACAGAAGAGGTAAGCCCTGTGATCTACCCTGCTCTCCTCCAGGGTATATACAATTTCCCAACTGTAGCACACAGAAGTACAACCCAGTATAGCCCAGTGGTCCCTCTGAGCTGAGGAGGAAAAGATCAGAGGGCAGGGCCCCTGGAGCCTGGAAGCTGTAGCATGGATTAACAGAGGAAGAAGCTGTTCAGCTGCAGGCAACAGAATGCCAGGGATGGGTGAATAGGGGACAGGGAATTGCTGAGGATCCCTGGACAAGGACGAGGCCACACATGTTCATTGTAAGACCTGTAAGGTTGATAATGTTATGGAGATTGTTTAGGAGAGTTTGAAATACTGGCCCTGTCAGAATGAAAAGACATTGTTAACATCCTGAGCATGCAGCTGAAACACCAGTATACCCCCATGCTTCCAAAGTAAGAGTCACGTCTCAGTGTAAAACTACTCTAGACCTGCCATTACAAACACTAAACAAGGCTTCAGTAGGATGAAGGAAATCTTCCAGTAATCAACTGCCTGTCAGAAAAAAGCTCAATGATGTTTAATCGAAGAAAAAATAGTCTGAAATCTGCACAATATATTATCCACAACATCCAGCATATAAGTTTTAAAAATTCTATACATGCAGAGATGCAGGAAAATATGATTCATAATCAAGAAAAAGATCAATCAAAGGAAAAGAACTGTTACACGTTTCTGGATGTTATAATTAGCAGACAATGACTTGAAAGCAGCTATTAAATAGGTCTGAAGGATTTAAACAAAAAGGATTCCTGATTAGGAATCTCAGCCAAGAAATGAAAATTATTTTTTAAAGCCAATAGAAATGCTAACTCTGAAAATTACAATGTCTAAAATTTTTAAATATTCACTATTTGGCATTAATATAACATTGGAAACAGCAATAGGAAGAGTCAATAAACTTTAAGGCATAGCCATAGAAATTAACCTCTGAAAAACAGAGAAACTAAATAAAAAAATAGTCCTATGGAAGGTATCATGTTTAATTTAATATGTATGTATTTTGTTTCATAATAAGAGAAGCAAGAAAATGGGGCAGAAGACATATATAAAGAAGTTGTGAATTTTTTTCCAAGTTTGGTAAAAAATACCAATGTGCAGACCAAAAAAAGTTTACCTAACTTTCAATATGATAAACAAGAATGAAAACAAACTTATCAACATCACAGTCATACTGCTGAAAATAAAAAATACGGAAAAAAATTTTTCATTAATACAGTTGTCTCAGAGCTATAGCATGTTGTAGCATGTATGAAAAGGGCATTATTTTTATGGCCAAATAATATTCCATTGTGGGTTTTTTTTGTTTATAAACCAGTTGACGGACATTTGAGTTGTTTGCACTCTCTGGCTGCTGTGAATAATGCTGCTGGGAACATTCATGTGCAAGGCTTTGAGTAGACACATATTTCCAGTTCTCTCTTGCATATAAATAGGCATGGATTTGCTGGGTCATATGGTAACCCAACATTTAACTTTCTGAAGAACTTCCAAAGTGTTTTCCAGAAGGGATGTACCATTTTATATTCTCAGCAAGGTACAAAAGTTCCAATTTCTTCATATCCTTGTCACATTTGTGATTGTTCCGTAGTTATAGCCATCCTTTAGCTGTTTAATGCTTATCTGCCATTTGTATATCCTTTTTTGGGGTGAAGTTCCTATTCAAATCTTTTGCCCATTTTTGTATTACTTTTCATGCATTTTATAAGATTTATCTGAAAATTTTCATATCCTGTTATAAATGCTATTATTTTTATTTTAATCTTCAATTGTTTGTTCTGACATATAGAAAGGAAATTAATTAAATTTTATATATTGACTTAATATTATTACAACATTGTTATAAATAGTTATTAGTTTTTATAGATTCCATGGGATATTTTACATAGATGTCATCTACAAAAAAAAATGTTTTGTTATTCTTTACCAAACTGGATGCCTTTTATTTCATTTTCTAGTTTGATTTCATGGACAGAACTTGAGTACAATGAGAGCAGATATCATTTTATTGATCCTGATCTTAGAAGCAAAGCATTCAATCTTCTACCATGAATTGTAATAGTAGATATAGGGTTTATTGTCTTTATGTTTTTGAGGAAGTTTTCTTTTTATTTCTAGTTTGCTAAGAGCTTTTAATAAAGAATAGATGCTGGGTTTTATCAAATTATTTTTCTGCACTTATTGAAATCAAATTGCATTTTTAGGTATAATTTGTTATTGTATTATATTTTTCCCATTAGCATTTATCCCCCTTTTACCCTCTTCCACCTCCATCCACCCCCCTCACCCTCACAGTCACCATCCTGTTGTCTATGTTCATGAGTCCTTTTCCTTTTTTCTGGATCCCTCCACCCACCCCAACACCCACCTTTACCTTTCATCCTGCTATCTATGAGTCTATCTCTATTTTGCTTGTTAATTCAGTTTGTTCATTAGATTCCGCAATGAGTGGAATCATATGGTATTTGTCTTTCTCTGAATGGCTTAGTTCATTTAGCATAATGTTCTCCATATCTATCCATACTGTCACAAAGAGTGAAACTTTCTTTTCTTTTATGGCCAAGTAGTTTTACACTGTGTAAATGTCCCATAGTTGTTTTATTTACTCATCTGCTGATGGACACTTGGGCTGCTTCCATACCTTGGTGATTGTTAATAACACCACAATGACCATAGAGGTGCTTACATTTTTTTGAATTAGTGTTTTGGATTTCTTCAGATAAATTCCTATTAGTGGAATCACTGGGTCATAAAAAAGCCAGACACAAAAGGCTACATATGGCATTGTACCATTTATATGAATAAACATGTTCAGAATAAGCAATTCTCTAAAAATAGAAAGTAGATTAATGAATTCCAGAGGCTGGGTGAGGAGAAATGGAAAGTGGGAGCTGATTACTACAGCGTCTCTTAATGGGGGGATGAAAATGTTCTAGAAGTAGATGATGGTGATGATTACACAACTTAGGAATAAACTATAAATCACTGTATTGTACACCTTAAGATGGCAAATTGATAGCATGTGAACTATATGTCATTAAATAAAATGTTTTAAAAAAACCATCAACCTATAATTCTAGGTCTAGAAAAATCATCTTTCAAAAATGAAAGAAGAATAAAGACATTCTCATAGAAATAAAATTTCAGTGAATTAATTTTCAACAGACCTATTTCACAACAAATGTTAAAATTTCTTCACACAGAAGCAAAGTAATGTTGGACAGAAAGTATGACCTCAGTAAATAAAGGAAAAGTATCAGAAAATGAATAAATGAAGGTAAAATATAAAAAAAGAAAAAAATTTTAAAGGCCCCAAAGGAAAATGTCACATGTAAAAATAAAGTGACAAACTGATTAATCACTAGAAACAATGGAGGTCAGAAGACAAAGGAATGGTATCTTTAAAAAGTGCAGTCTTACATAAGTCCCTCTAACATTTCATAGAATAAGGGCTTGTTGATGATGAACTCCTTTAACTTGACCTTATCTGGGAAGCACTTTATCTGCCCTCCCATTCTAAATGATAGCTTTGCTGGAGAGAGTAATCTTGGTTGTAGGTCCTTGTCTTTCATGACTTCAAATACTTCTTTCCAGCCCCTTCTTATCTGCAAGGTTTCTTTTGAGAAATCAGCTGATAGTCTAACAGGAACTCCTTTTTGGTAACTCTTCTTTTCTCTTGCTGCTTTTAAGATTCCCTCTTTATATTTAATCTTGGGTAACTTAATGATGATGTACCTTGGTGTGTAAAATGATGACAAACTCACAACTATCAGCAAATGAACCTAAAATAAAGAAAAACAATGAAAACAAAATCTAAGCAAACAATTAGAGCAGGAACAGAATCAGCAAAATGGAGATCACATGGAAGGTTTTCAGTGGGGAGCAGAGAAGTGGTGGGGAGGTACAGGGAAGAAGAAACATAAATACTAGGCATTAAATAGATGGGGAGAGATCAAAATTGATATAGGAAACAGAGAATTCAAGAACTTATATGTACAACCATGGACATGAACAAAGGGCAGGGGAAGAATGCTAGAGGGTTGGGAGATGCAGAGTGGAGGGAGGATAAAAGGGGAAAATTGAGAAAACTGTAATAGCATAATCAATAAAATATACTTAAAAAAAAAAAGAAGTGCAATCTGAGGAAGGAGAGAGCACGCAGGAAGCGCTGTCTACCCAGAAGGATGTGTCTAGTGAACACATCCCACAAGAGTGGGAATAGAGTACATTTTCAGATGAATGAAAGCTGAGAAAATGCACTGCCAATATATCTGTACTATAAGAACAGCTAAAGGAATTTTTTCCAGGCTGGAAAAAAATAATGCAGGATGAAAACTGATCTAAATAAAGCAAAAAAAGAGCTCAGACAAGAATAATTTATGCCTAAATAAAAGAGTACCATTTTTCTTTTTTAAATATATTTAAAAGGCAAATTACTGTTTCAAACAATAATAGCATTGACTATGTATCTATAACACATAAAGAATGAAAATATATGGAAACAAAATTACAAAGGCTGAGGTAAATTAAGTTAAATTATTAAAAGGTTTATTTATTTATGAAATATGATTTTTGAACAGTGAAGTGTAAAGTATTTCAATATAATTTTGTAAGAATACTGTGATAAGATTTCATAGTGGAATTTCTAGAAAAACTAATTAATTTTATCAACCAATCTCACCCCAATAAATTCAATGAAAAATAAATAAAATAAAAAAAGAAATGAATTTTAAAAGCTAAAAACAGTCCAAATATCCTTTGTTAGGTGAACAGATTTTTTAAAATCTATATCCTTATAATTGAACACTAATTAGAAAATAAAAATAAATGAATTTCTGGTACATAAAACAACATGGATAAATTTCCTAGGCATTATTTTGACACAAAAATGCCAAACAAATTTTATAACATCAATGGTGATAAAAATCCAATATGTGTTTGCTTGGGGCATAGGAGGTGTTTTCACTTCAAAGGAATGCAAGTGAATATTCTCAGGTATTTATAGAAGTGATGTTCTTACGGGTTTATAGTTTTGTCAAAATTGATTGAACTATTCACCTAAAATCTCTGCACTTCATTATCTGCAAGTTGTATGTCATTAAAGTTGATTTTTAAAAATAACTTTTGAAATGTAGGTGAAATTAAGAAAATTACCAGGTAAAAGGAAAAACTACTCATAATCCCACTACCCACAAATAATGATTTAAATTTTGATGCATATATACATATTTACTTTTCTTTCCACAAATTTTTCACATGATAAATAACATTCTGTGGCTTTGTCATTTTAAGTTTTAGCAGTGGTAAAAGCATTTCATACCAATAAAAACTCTGTTCCACCATTTTTAAATGATTATCTAGTGTAAATAAAGCTGGATTAAAGGTTTACACAGATGTATAAAAATATTAAATATGGCAATAAATATAAAACTTAAATTTATTTTCCATTGCAAATTTCTTTGTATTGTTGAGCTCTCATTCCCACTGAGGATTACATTTGCCAAGTAAAATTATTGCTACCTACCTGTGTAAATCACTCACTTGAGGGTAATTACTTTATCTCTCAGGCTTTCTCACCTGTTTTGGATTCTCTTTCCCAAGATGATGTCTCAGGACAATGATGGCATCCTTGTAGCTTTACATGAGGGGCATCTGGGCCTCATAATGTTTTTTGGGTCCTCATAGTATGCACTACAGTGCAGCTTAGCCTAACTGGTCACTGGTTGTCCTTCACCAGTATCTGCTTGGCCATGGCTGGTGTTGTCTGGCCTTACGTCCTCCCCAGACAATGCCTGAGAACTGAGCATACCAGCCTGATATTTTTTGAATTATACAGATCTACTGGTGTTTCTTCTTCCACTACAACCACAAAAAGGAAGCCATGACATTTTCTTTTCTTTTTCTTACCTTTCCTTCTTCTCTCTTGCTTTTATGTTGCCCATCCCTAAATCCAGGATGGAATTTTCCTTAAAAAGCACCAAATATTTCCTTTATGTCACATCCTCTTCTTGGTTATTCTTTAATTCCTCTCTATAGTGAAACCTCTATACATTGTTTATTTGCATATAAAATCCTACCTATATGAGTTGGTTACTAATTTTAAAAGAGAACTGTTTGAAATGCAAAGCAATGACATCTTATGTCTCTGTTTCCTCCCCACCTCCTTCCTGCTGAGGGACCATAAGTTCACACTAACAGCCTAATAGTAAAGGAAGAAGGGAGGAACAGACATAGCCAAGAGAAGAAAATGCATTTTGTCATATGTCAAACAGCATCTGTTTTCAATAGTATCCAATTGTATGCATGTACCAAAATGTGTTTAACTTATCTGCTATTGTTGAAAATGTAGATTGCTATTCATTTTTTCAATGTTATTTTTAAGTTAAAAAAGAGAGAATTTTAAGAAGACTAGAAACCAGGGCCTTCAGAGAGAAAATACAAAGATATGGAAAGAAGAACATGAGCCACTGCTCAGCCCCCCTTCTCGTCCAGATCACTCACTGTCCTTTCCGTTGGAGCCCTGATATGCTACACAACTAAGCATTCAGGGTAAAAGTCCTGGAATAGAACATAGGCAGGAAAATTTCAGATATTCCACGGAGCACTATTTTCACTGATAGGTCCCCAAGAGTGAGGGACATAAAGGAAAGAAGAAACAAATGGGACTTCATCAAATTAAATAGTTTCTGCACGGCTAAAGAAGACATCAGCAAAATGAAAAGGGAACCAACTGTATGGGAAAATATATTTGCCAATGATACCTTGGTCAAGAGTTTGATCTCCAAAATATATAAAGAACTTGCATGACTCCACACCAGGAAGATAAACAATCCATAAATACTAGGCAAAGGACCTGAACAGATACTTCTCAAAGGAGGACATACAGAGGGCCCAGAGACATATGGGCTCAGCATCACTAGATGAGGATTTACATCCTAAGAGAGATGTAAATTAAAACAACAAGGAGATACCATTTCACATAAGTCAGAGTGGGTATCATAAACAAATCAACAAACAAGTGTGGGAGAGGCTGTGGAGAAAAGGGAACCCTAGTGCATTGTTGGTGGGAATGCAGACTGGTGCAGCCACTGTGGAAAACAGCAAGGAATTTCCTCAAAAAACTAAAAATGAAACTGCCTTTTGACCCAGAAATTCCACTGCTGGGATTATACCCTAAGAATCCTGAAACACCAATTCAGAAGAACCTATGCACCCCAATGTTCATAGCAGCACAATTTACAATAGCCAAGTGCTGGAAACAGCCTAAGTGCCCATCAGTAAATGAGTGGGTCAAAAAACTATGATATATTTACACAATGGAATATTATGCAGCAGAAAGGAAGAAGGAGCTCCTACCCTTTATGGAGCATGGATGGAACTGGAGAGCATTATGCTAAGTGAAATAAGCCCAGTGGTAAAAGCCAAATACCGTATGATCTCACCTAATCAACAAAACAAACAAGCAAGCAAAATATAACCAGAGACATTGAAATAAAGCATACACTGACAGTAACCAGAGGTGAGGAGGGCAGGGAATAATGGGGCAAGAAGGAGAAGGGTCAAGTCAAGGAACATGTGTAAAGGACCCATGGACAAAGAAAACGGAGGAGGGGAGGACTGAATGTGGGAAATGGGGGTGGGTAGAGTGGGGGAAATAATGGGAGGGAATAGGGACAACTGTAATTGCACAATGAAAATATTAATTAATTAATTAATTAACAAAATTACAAAAGAATTCAAGGTAGAAGTGTGTTCCTCTGGATTCCATTAGACCCTTCTTTAATGTGCTCATCAGTGCTCCTGATGTGCGTGCTCCCTTCCTCAGATACAAGGCCTGAAATAACTGGCAGCTTAAGTCATCTTTTTCCTGCCTAAGAAAAAAAATAGATTTTCTATCTATGACAACTTACTATTTTGAATAAAATAAATGTCAGGCATGAAACCAACAGGCATTTTTAAAGGAATTTTAATCATTTACACTTCTTTTATTGAAAACCTAATTTCTACTGGACACACTCTTCTCCTGATCACCACACCTTATATCTCATCAAGTCTTGTAGCTACTTTCAAATTCCTGCCCATTGCTCTTCATACCCAGTTCCGTTAAGCTAATGTGAGCCACATCTGCTTCCCCGAACTTTTGTGAACTCCAATGACAGCTTTATTCTTACCACCTACCACCTTTTACATAGCAGCCAATCATCTTTTAATACATGAAGTGGACGACACTCCTCTTCCACTTAAATCCATTATACTCTGAAAAAAATCCAAACAGTTTGCAGTCATAAAACAGTAGGTGATCTGGCTCCTACTTATCTCATTTCATATTATGTATTTTTACACATACTACCTTTAAACCAAAGAGTTTCTTTCTGTTCCTTGAACAAACCAGGCTCCTCCTTTTCCCAGAGACTATGACTTGCTCTCCTCTCTGTCTAGAAACCTCTTTTCAATGATCTCAACATAGTAAACCCCTTTCTATCCTTGGGTCTCCTATCAAATATCATCTCCTTAAGAGAGGCCTTTCTTCACCTGTCTAATTAAAGGCTCCTCAAGAAGCTCCCTCTCTTATCATCCTCACATTGATTACCACCTGAAGTTATTATTTTTTTGTGTGTTTATTTATTGTTTTACATCTGTTGCCAACAGAGATTGTTAAGGTCTCTGAGGAAATAAACTTTGATTTATTCACTCCTGTGTACCTAACGCTTATCTCAAACTTGACAGAGAAATATACTTAATAAATGTGTTAAAAGAATATATGAATCATTTTGTTGTGAATCACAAACTGCCATGGTGAGTCTTACAGTGGGTCCCTTGACTAGTAGCATCAGCATTACCTGGGAACATATTAGAACCTAATTCCTCTTCCCAACCTCACCCTACTTCAACATTCTTCCCCACCTCCTCTTCCCCTCTTCCCTACCTACTCACTTCAAAATTCTGGCTTGCCCCAGGCATTTATGTTCTAACAAGGCTTCCAGTCACAGTGAACCTTTTCATCAGCCCCATTTTATAGATGAAGAAACTAGATATGCTGAGTAATTTATCCCAGTTAATAGGTGATAGATCTAATTACTAACTCTAAAGTTCTAGGGCTTAACAATGAACTATGCTTCCTTAGAGTCCAGAAATTTAAATATCAACAGAATAAAGTTTTTATCTTCAGGGTCAGTGCAATGAGTTGAATATTTGAATAAATAATTGTAGAATTTTTAAAAAATGGCTCCTATTTCAATTATGTACAAGATTTTTAAGGAACGTGGAAGAAAAACATGCTGATGCTGCCTGGCCTGATGAGGGAAAGCTTCTAATCCAAGTTCCGCTTCAGATGTGACATTACTAATAGATGAGGATGAGCCAAACAGGAAAGGAATAGCATGGTTGAATTCAGTTCCCTAGAAGTGAGATTTGGGATCAATGGTGACAGGATAATTTCGAAAGACTGCAGAGGCAGCCAGATCCTGAATGGCCCCAGTTGGCTCAGGCTGCCATCCAAAATATCATAGATTCAGAGGCTTAAACAGAAAACATTTATTTCCTCACAGTTTTTTGAGGCTAGAAGTCTGAGATTAGGGTGCCACCGTGGTCAGGTTCTGATGAGAACTCTGTTCCTCTGACCTTTCCATATGTGTGAGCACTGATATGGGGAGAGAAAGAGAAAGAGAACACTCTGGTCTCTGTTTCTTCTTATAACGACAGCAATTCTATTAGATCAGAGACCTACTCATCAGGGCTTATGAACAGATGAATTTGTGTGGAACACATTTCAGTCCATAGCATTTTCCCCCAGTGTCCCAAAAGTCATGTACTGATTGCATAGAAAATACATTCATCTTAACGCTACAGCTCCCAAAGTCTTAAATCATTCCAGCATCAATTCAAGTCTAAAGTCCAAAGTCTTGTGTAAATAGTATGCTAAATCAGCTATAGGTGAGAAGGGAAGTACAAGTCATTCTAAAGGAAAATTCTTCTCCATTTGTGAACTGGAGAAACTAGACAAGTTATGTGCTTCCAAAAATATGATGAAAGAGATATAGCAGAGAGGTTCCCATTCCAAAATGGAGAAATAGGGAAGACAGAATGGTGATGGGTCCCAAGAAAGCCCAAAGCCTAGCAAGCAAATTCCATTAAACCTCAAATTTCAAGAATAATCCTCTTTGTCTCAGTGTCCATCATCCCATGCCCGCTAGGGTGGCAGCATCACCACCTGCAGCTCTCTGAGGTAGCTCCACCCTCTGAAACCAAGAAAAAAAAGTCTTGTTCCATGGGTCTCTTGTGTGGGTGGCAGTCCTGAAGCTATCTGAATCACATTTGGGTTCATTCTTCTCTTTCCTGGAAGAATATTGCATGTTATAGTAAAATAGCTCTAAGATCTGGTCCTATACAATCCAAGCTTTTCCTTCATTCTGTTCCACTTTGGCTCCCGTCTTTAGTCCAAACTGATGGTATCTCTGTTGGTATAATCCCATTTGTATCCCTAGCTTCTGCTGAGATGGCTGATTGATATCATGGGAAACTTTTTTTAGGAGTGTTTATCCAGCCACATCCTTAGTGTTTTCAACACAACAGGTTTTTCTTTTTCTTTTTCAATATAGAAGTGTGGAAAATTTTGCAAATTTTTAAGTCCTTTTTCCTTTTTGCTTAACAACTACTTCTTTGATCAGTCTCTCCTGTCACATTCTACTCTAAGCTATCAGAAGGAACCAAACCACTCTTTCAATACTTTGCTCATCTAAATATCCAATTTCATTACTTGCATTTCTATGTCTCACAAAACACTAGAGCAAAATTCAACCAAGTTCTTTGCCACTGTATAATAAAAATCACCTTTCCTCCAGTTTCCAGTAACATGTTCCAGATTTCCATCTGAGATCTCACCAGAATGGTCTTTAACATCTACATTTATACCAATATTCTATTCGTGGCAATCTAGGTTTTTTTCTGGCAATATGCCTAAAAAATTCTCCAGTCTCTACCCATTACCCAGTTCCAAAACCCTTTCTACATTTTTAGTTATTTTACAGCAGCACCCTACTTCTTGATACCAAAATCTCTTAGTCTACTAAGTCTACCACAACAAAATACCACAGACCAGTTGGCTTAAACAACTAAAATTTATGTCTCACATTTCTAGAGGCTAGAAATTCTAAGACCAAAATGTTGGCCAAGTAGGATTCATTTTGAGCAAGCTCTGGTGTCTCTTCTTATAAAGACATTAATCTTACTACATTAAAGTCCCACCCCATGGCCTCATTTAATTTTAATTGCACCCTAAAGATTCTATCTCCAAATGCATTCAGTTCATGCTGAGGTCAGAGTTAAACATATGGTGGGTGGGAACACAATTTGGTCCATTACATATTTTCCCTATCCTAAGTAAAATAAGAAATTGTTTAAAGATTTTAATATAAAAGCAATGACCAATAATTTTCTTCTTATCCCTTCTCATCAAGGACATATATAACATTATATATTTTAAATAGAGGTTTAGTTTAACATCAGAGAAAAAAATAACTCAACAATGCAACTCAAGTGAAGTTCCCTCCATGGTACCTATCAGCAGCACCTTCAGTCACTTGGATTCTGTTATGGTTCCTCTATAAATTTTTTATTGCACCCTCCTCCTAATTGGAATCTGTGGTATTTAAATGTTAAGCTTGAATTAAATATTATTTCACAAAAAAACTGTCAACTGGTAATAAAGGGAAAGGTACTGTGGGGGAGCTTCATCCAGCAAAGCTCTCCCAGCGATCATGGATGAGAACAAGTCTACCAAGATATAATCTGCCTGGGGAGAAAAGGTTGACCAGTCTCTCAGAGGAGAAAGGCCTTGAGCCTATTTCTCAATGAGCTTTTATTGGTTTTAATTTGCAAAGGAACACAGGGTGTAACGCTCATCAATCATTGTCAGGCAGTAATGATCAAGGAATAGGTAACATTCAAAGAACTATGAGGGCTTATTCTAAGTCAGGGTCAGAAAGCCAAAGGGCCATAAAACTTTGGGAAACAAACTCATTTTATGCTTAGACTCTTATCATTTAAATTGAGGGCATTCTTAGCAAAGCAGGTTTCACAGGATTTAATGCATTCTTTCTTAGGCCTGATTCCCACCCCCCCACCCTGTTCTGGGAACCCCCCTTTTCAGCACAGGGCTGCACCACCCTCCAGCATTGTTTCAGGCCTGAATCAGGTGGGGGTGGTGGAGAGCCAAGAGATTAGGAGACTTTTTTTACAGATAGAATGGGGACTCAGGCTATGACAAAGCTCAGGGGTGAGGGTCCATCACCACTTTTCTATAGTCCCCTAAGTCTTTCCATGATGGTCCCTTCATGACTGTGCCTGTCTCAGGTTGTCCCTCCCTTGAGGAATCTTACCCATCATTGACTGTCCGGCCATTCTCCAGGACCCAAGCATGGTGAAGTAAAGGGGGCAGATGCTGCACTCCTGCCATGAGGTTAACTTTTGTTTCCTTGGTGGCTTATGGTCCCAAGGTCTCTCACTCAGCCTCAGCCATGGGAGGTTACAGGTTCTGAAACCAGGCAGGGTGGTTCCCAAGCTACCATTAAAAATCACCTGGTACTTTTACAGTAAGGCAGATACTGGGAGTTGACTTTTCCAAATGGGTTGAGTACCAGATTCAGAATTTTTGCCCTGTAGCCATGAAATTATATTTTAAAATGTGTGTCTATAAAGAATTATATGTTTTTTTGCAAATAATTTCACAGATATTTGAGTTTGTATATGTAGAAAAACCTTGAAGTCTTTATTCCTTGTTCTTAATATTTAGTCTATCTAAGAAGCATCTCATTAGCATACATCTTATGCTCACCAAATTAAAGCAATACCACATTATCCAGAAAATGGCTTGAAAAGAATCTGGAAAAAATCTATACACAGAAAGGTTTTTTTAATATCAGGCATTTCCATACTCAACATAGTCTTCATAGAACACAGATCCCTTCGATGCACCATGACTATGGATTGGTGCTAGTTGAGAAAAGAAATCACATCATTGGACAGAATTATGAACATCTAATTTATGGAAATTCAATTTGGTGTAAAGAGGAAGCAATGAAAGACATCGATGAGCTCTGGTACTAAGGACTGCATTGCAAACTATGACACAACCATGGAACTGCATAAAAATTCAAACAAGCTTAACCTCTAAGTACTGCAAAGTGTATGATTTAGTTCATCAAAGGCCATTCTCTTCCAAGAAGTTCTTGAGGTGCATGCTGAGTTTCCATAAAGCATGTACCCAAATGGAGTAGCATGAACTCATATCAATTTGCATGAGGGCAATCTTGTTGATTTTCTATAAAAAGAGGTTGTGTATATAAATGGTGGATTCTCAAATGTGTACACATAATTAAATGGGAGTGTACACTGTAGCCACACTGCAGGATTGCATTGCCCCCCCAAATTAAAAAATGAATGTAGCATTGTATTAAAGAAAATAAATAAATAAATAAATCTACTGAGACAGGCCTGAAGGACTCTGACTAAACCCAAGGAAGGAGATAAAAACAGTACAAGTTCAAGAAATAGCAGGCCTGTCTTTATTTTCCTTTCAGGGTCTTTTCATCAGTCTTAAAGCTTTTTGTTCTATCACCCTGCCTTAACCTTTTTTTTTTTTTTTTTGGTCTCTAAGTTTCTAAGAATGAGTCACAATATAAGTAACATGAATTACAATTGAATGACAACTTGCTATTTGACAACTCTGTGCTAAGGCCACACTAAAAAGTTGGTGCTAACATTGTGGTATTTAACTGAATCTAAGATATAGTACCATCTTATATTAATCTATGTGCATCTATACTGGGCCCAGTTGTGTTCATCAGGTCAGCTGCTTCCCAAGCCTCAGCTGTTTGTTCGCTTCCAGTTCCAGGGACACTTTCAGGCAGTTGCCTGGTTATAAAGACATGGCCACCTAAGCCTAGTGGGGTAGGCAGACCAGAAAGTGATTGGCCTTCTTACATGCAAATATCTAGCTTCAGGGTGGCCTCCATCATGTTCACTGTGATATGGGCCTCCACCACTCCAGCACTCAAGTCCAGCACAACCAGATATTTGCAGGCTCAGTCTTCCCCAGGGGAAAGTTCTAATATCACACAAGAAGTGGGGGAATTCAATCATACTTTGACCAATGAGTGACAAGAAACAGAAAGAAAATTGCTCACCATTCCCCCCTACACATCGAGATGTTCTGATACACAGTGACCCCAAGATGGCTTTTCCAGACACATATTTTCTGACATAAAACAAGCTGGGGTTTTGGGGAGGCTATGGACAGCTTGGTAACACAACTCCCATTTTTGCTTTTGCTTTTCTCCTTTCCCAACTCACTTCCCTTTTTCTATCACTGTCTTAGGACTACAATCTCCAAGTCACGCACTCCTCCCTACCCCCAAACAAGCATCAGTATACAATCTTGGCCTCAGACTATGTATTTTCCAAGATACCCCAGCTAATAGAGGTGACATGTAATTGATTTGAAAGTACATTCTGAGTTCAGAAACATAACAACGTGCTAATGCTTATATAGCTAATGTCAGATTGTTCTGTGCACCTTGCATAACATAAGCTATTTTCCTTCTCACAGTTTCTGTTTGAGGTAAGTACCATCATCCCATTTTATAGGTCAGGCAACTAATGCTCAGAGTTTATGTAACTTTCCTAAGATCAGTCTGTAATTAGTGGAGCAAAATAGGGATCTAGCTTTCTTCTGAGTCCAAAGCGCAGGTCTTCAGTCTACGTAGCACTCTCCTGTGCCTTTTTCCTCCATGAAGCTGCATTGGCTTATATCCATGGGAGACAGTGTCAGTGTCTAGTCTCTGGGCCCCTCACTTGTTTTAAAAATCTCTTCAAAACATGTATTAATGGTGAACTTATCTTTCTCTTTTTAAAGTTCCATATCTTTATCAATGCTATTCTCTCTACTTCACTACACACAAACCTTTCCTTTTTGCACACTTTCAGCAATTACCAAATAATGTCACATGCTGTCATTTTAAAAGAAGAGATTTTAAATTGAGGGCTTACTAGGTATTAGGGACTGTCTGGGCATATAGACACCTCATTAAATTAATTCTAACAAAAATCTTATTTGGGAGACACTGCTATTCCATTTACAGATGAAGAAACTGAATTTTGGGGAGGTTAAATAACTTGCTAAGATCAGAGTGTTAATAAACACCAGCAGTTTCCACTGGCCAGGGCTTCAATTTATCACTCTTTCTGTTTTCTTCCAGAGTATAAAAGCAGGTTTTATACTTTTCTATATCCACCATAGTGTCTAATGCAATCTTGCGTGTGTGATAAACACTCCACAAATGGAGTGATAAATGACTGTGATGCAAGTGTGCCATGAAATACAGTAGGGAAGGGGAAGAAAAATCATTTTACCGTAATGGTGATTCTTCTACTCACATGTTTTTCTGGGGCTTTATTTTGTTTTAAATCATCTAAAACTTGATCTCTGTGGTCACTTTTCTTGAATAGATAGAAATCCTTGGACAGATTCAGTATATAACTGCTTCATTATCTATGAAAACTGCTCAAAATTCTTACACTTAGATATATGAGTCAATACTTCAGACTCTGGAAAACAATTTCTACATTTATGGTTGTATATACACACACTAGAAAAGGCCCCCCAAAGAAGCATTTATAGGTAATCAATTATCAAAACCAGTTTTCAGATGTCAGGGTACAGCTGACAATTGAATTACTTGTATTTTTTTTTTTTAGTCAAATCACAGTTTGTGTTTTCAACTCTTTAAATCCTTAAACATCCAGTCATCAATTTCTTAAGACAGGCAAGAGCACTAGATCAACCATTTTCAGACCCTAGGGTCTTGGCCACATACACAAATTCACAAAGATATTTTAACCACCAACTGGCACTCAGAGGTATGTGCAACCCTGGTGGGCTCATGCTGAGTGAGTTTTCTCCTACGGAAATGATCTTTTCTTACCCAGAATAAGGTTATTTCTTTACATCTAATCAGTGGGGAAATAAAAATTACTTACTCCAGACAAGACGAATCTGCTTTTTCTCTTCCATTTTTGTTAACCAATAAGCCATTTCTATCTCATTGAATGATTAATGTAGCTGTAGAACAAAATGTCCCAGAAATAAAACCCCACCATCTGCAGGCCTGTCTCCCACCAAACTAGCAACCCTTTCAACACTACAGAAAAACTGAGGAAAGGTGGGCCACTAAATTGGAGAAAGGGGAATAGTAAGATAAGAATAATAGGTTTTTTTTAAAGATACTAGACTTACATCTCAAATAATGTGGTATTTGCCTTAGTCCCCATAGCCAAAAATAACATGAGCTTATTTTGCTTGCCCATTGCAAATCCAAATCTAATTTATCATCTAGTAGCAAGACTCTGAGGTCTTTTCTACCATCAGTGCTTTCCAGGTTTTTCTAATCTATGTAATATCTGTGTTTCACATTGTTTTGCCCCATGTGTATCAGGCTGTATTCACCAAAACTGAATCCCATTCTATCAGTTCCTATTCCTGTCATTTCCCTTTTCATGTTCCTTCATGACCCTCCCAGATGAAGCCTTTATGGCACAACAGCACAAAGCCCTTGTCCTCTCTGATACACTACAATGTGTTTGATGAACAGCAACCTTGTATAATAGTGAGTATAATAGTCATTCAACCTCCATACATACACTGAAGACAATTCAGGCCCCTGGGCACACACCACACATACAGACATTCACACCAGGCTATTTCCTTCTGAAGATGTGCATGAGTGTGTACCCTGGAGTGTTTCTGCCAAACCATAGGGACTATCAGAAATTGCAGTGCTCAGTAACAATTATTGACCTTACAGGTACATTCAGGTAAAAATAAAATGAGTTTATTGTAAGTTAACAAATCCTAAAATTAAATATTCTATAAACCTTCTAATTCAGTTCTAAAATATCAGTCAAAGTTTGGGTATAAATAAGCATTGACTTAAATGTTTTCTTCCCAACCAAATGTTATCTAGCCCCTATATAACCCAAATAATATACTGACTACAATAATTTGGAAGCATAATTACAAATTACCAGGTTGTCAGATTCAGGTGATCTGACAAGCTGGTGCTCTACAAGTATCTTGAACATAGCAATTGATGCTGAATTTTATAACGACATTATGTATAGAACATTTCATGATTAGCAGGCCCCTTGGAGGATAGAGATTAGACACCATCATTTAGACAAAAAAAGAACACATCTGTGATTTAGAAAATTCAAGCCACATTGCCACCTTTATTATACTGAACTTAGTATCTTGTGTGGCATCTTAACACTCCTCTGGCCTGTATTTTCACCAGTAATGACAGAGTGTGGCTAGATCATCCTAAAAACAGACAATAATGTGACATTCTACAATGTGCTCTCAATCTACTGTTTTCTACAATAAGTCAGTAATGCTGAGTTATTAATTGTTCATGTAAGTCCCTAATGAGAAGCAAAAGCAACTTCGGAAGTATAAGTCTATTATTCTTTTTTTTAAAGAAATGTAGGTCTACTTTCCTTTTTAAATAGCTTTTTGTTTTTTTACTAATCAAATTTTATAATGGTAAATAATATTAATCTTATGACCAGAAGGTAATGAGACCTTATGATATAGAAATATGCCTTCAGCTTGAAATGTTTCCACTGATAAAAATGTTCAAATAAAACTCATACTACACTTGATCTTATGGAAGGCATGTTAAACAAGAACCAATAAACTGTGTGTCTTGTTTACTTTAGTGAATGACAACAAAAATACTCTAATTACACTATCTGTGAATTGAATAAAATAAAATCAATTAACCTATAAGACTCATATTATGTTCTGCAGTCATAATATATTATACTAACAATCATTACATATCATATTTTGAATTGAAGCATTGCATAGTCTCTTAATAAAATAATACTAAAAAGGATAAAAGAATATTTTATAGACAGATGCAAAAACATCTTAGAAACAGTTGTTGTGGATCTTCAAAGTAAACTTAATGGAAGGCAGAGGGACTAGTATGTGACCTACTTGTGTTCCCAGGTTGTGTGGACAGAGGAACAAGTCTGGTGGTTCACGGTGAGGTGTTCCACATTGCCAGTGGAAAATAGTGCTGGGCCAGGGATGACCTTTGGATGAAAGGACTTCTGGAGAGTTTCATCTTCACTTTCCAGAATGGAGGTGGGGGGAGGTAGGGTATTCTTTCTTGGTCCTTTCTCTTGGGTCCCTCTTCCATATCTGACCTCTGACTGGAAGACACTATGGAGGTGAAAGCCTGTGCCAGCCACTCCAACTGTCATGCAGCAGGGTTGAATCAAAGGGAGCCATTGAGCTTCTGTCTGCATGGGAAGCACCAAAACAAGCTCGGTCTTGTTCTGTCTTCCGGAAAGCCTGCTGACTCAGCATGGAGATTGTCAGACAGCAGGGACTCCAGGGAGCAGCCAATTATTCATCTTCAGCAGAGTTCACCTAGACGCTTTCTGTTTAGAAAGCATTTATTTAGTTTTCGTTTATTTATTTTTTGATGTTCTTTATTATTAGGAACTTGCTTCTTAGGCAGTTTTAGATTTTTCAGAAACTTTTCCCCCTCTTCAATAAACTTGCCATTCTTTCCTTCCATTTCAGACTCCTGTGATAGCACCTTTATGTTTCCCTGAAGACAGAATAGCCTTCCAGAGCCTCCACTAGTGCTGTCCAAACCAGTTCTCCATTCTTCTCAGGGTCTTAAAGGGTACTCTGTTGCCAATATTTGCTGTTGAACTTGCTATATTGGGTCTTCTAAGGGATGACTCTCACCATCCCTTGGTCACCAGCCAAACTTGATATAAACATCAGATTTCTCTTCTTTCCTTAATTTCTATATGAATTTATTTTAAGACAAAGTAAAGAGGTTTAGCTTTCAAGCTCTCTCTTACTGCTCTTTATGTTAGCTAGATCTGATAGTTCTTAGGCTCACTTCTGGAACAGTTGATTTAAGATCTTCAAATTATCTTTCAGTGGGGTTAAATCCAACGCGAATTTAATGTTTTTCTTTTAGAAGGGCAGAGATTCCATGACCAGTTTTTGTCTCTCCTTGCACAGTAAGAAAATGTTTCGAGCACAAAGACCCCGAGTATGTGTATAAAAGCCAGCATCTTTCCGGCCTCAGCTACCTCGACAGTGCTGTTACCACCCACACAGAGCTACAAGGTCAGCATCACACAAGGCATCTCAGCCCTCAGTGAGCCTTCACTGGCTCCCAAGGCCACTGCTGACTCAGCTCAGATTGCCAGGATTGTGTGGCTATAACAGACAATAGGGTGTTGGGCAAACATCCTTCCTAGAACCTAATTAGTTCCTGAGAATCAGGACAGAACTCAGTGTAGGTGAGTGTGGAGACAAAGAAACAAAAACAGTGTCCATAATATTTTACTCACATTTGACCTACAAAGACAGGGATCCTATACCATGACCCTGGGGTGTGGTGTAGGCTCTATGGGACAGAGGAGCAGCTCTGAGTGCCCTAGGCTCTTACCTACTGCTTCAGGAACAGAGGAGGTAAATGTCTTTCCATACCTGTAACTAATCTAGGTAATTGGATGGCTTATTTATATTAATTAGTAACATGTATAGACTTTATAAATTTTGTATTCAGTGGCCTTAGAGACCTAACCTTAGACGACAAACATCAGAGGAGACAGCCTCTCAGTGCCCTCTTGTTTTGTATCTTGCTTTGATTTCAATTTGTTTGAAGAAAGGTGTGAGAGGGGTTATGAGGAGATCTGCAAGAGGTTTCAACTCACTTTACTAATTTAATTTTTTAAAAACTAAGGAAGGAATAGTCAGAGTTGTCTAATCTTTTTTTCTTTATTATACTTTATTCTTTAAAACAATTTCAGGTAGCCCTGGCTGGTATGGCTCAGTAGATTGAGCATGGGCCTGAGAACCAAAGGGTCACTGGTTGGATTCCCAGTCAGGGCACAGCCCTAGGTTGCAGACCAGGTCCCTGGTAGGGAGCGCATGAAAGGCAACCACACACTGATGTTTCTCTCCCTCTCTTTCTCCTCCCCTTCCTCTTTCTCTAAAAAATAAATAAATAAAATCTTAAAAAAAAACAATTTCATGTTAATAGCAACACTGAGCAGAAGGTACAGAGATTTCCCATTTATCTACTGCCCCACACATACCCGTATATAGCTTATCTCATTATCAACATCTTTCAGCAGAGTAGTACATTTGTGACAATTGATGAGCCCACACTGACACATCATAATCAACCAGAGCCCATGGTTTACTTAAGGGCTCATGCTTGGTGTTGTACATTCTATGAGTTTGATCTAACATATAATGACATGTATCCAACGTTATAGTATCATACAGAGTAGTTTTACTGCCCTAAAAACTCCTCTGTGCTCTGCTTATTCATCCTTCCCCACCCCCATCCTTGGCAACCACTAATCTTTTTACTGTCTTCATAGTTTTGTCTTTTCCAGAATGTAATATAGTCAAAGTCACATAGCATGTAGCCTTTTCAGATTGGCTTCTTTCACTTAGTAATATGCATTTCAGTTTCCTCCATATACTTGTATGACTTGACAGTTCATTCTTTTTTAGTATGGAATAGTATTCCATTTTCTGAATGTGCCACATTTTATCAATTCGCCTATTGAAGGACATTTTTGTTGCTTTTGAGTTTCTTTTTAATATATTTTATTGATTATGCCATTACAGTTGTCCCATTTCCCCCATTCACCCCCCTCCACCCTGTACACCCTCTCCCACCCACATTTCCCCCTTTAGTTCATGTCCATGTGTCATAAGTTCTTTAGCTTCTACATTTCCCATACTATTCTTACCCTCCCCCATCTATTTTCTACCTACCATCTATGCTACTTATTCTCTGTACCTTTTCCTATTCTCTCCTCCTCCCACTCCCCTGTTGCTAACACTCCATGTGATCTCCATTTCTGTGGTTCTGTTCCTGTTCTAATTGTTTGCTTCATGTCTTTTGGTTTCGTTTTAGGTGTGGTTGTTAATAATTGTGAGTTTGCTGTCATTTTACTATACATGTTTTTTATCTTCTTTTTCTTAGATAAGTCCCTTTAATATTTCATAAAATAAGGGCTTGGTGATGATGAACTTCTTTAACTTGGTCTTATCTGAGAAGCACTTTATCTGCCCTTCCATGCTAAATGAAAGCTTTGCTGGATAGAGCAATCTTGAGTGGAGGTCCTTGACTTTCATGACTTGGAATACTTCTTTCCAGCTCCTTCTTGCCTACAAGGTCTCTTTTGAGAAATCAGCTGACAGTCTGATGGGAACTCCTTTGTAGGTTACTGTCTCTTTATCTCTTGCTGTTTCTAGGATTCTCTCCTTCATTTTTACATTGGCTAATGTAATTATGATGTGCCTTGGTGTGTTCCTCCTTGGGTCCAACTTCTTTGGGACTCTCTGACCTTCCTGGACTTCCTGGAAATCTATTTGCTTTGCCAGAATGGGGAAGTTCTCATTTATTATTTGAACAAATAATAAATGAGAACTCAGTCAAACAACCACCCACTATCAGCTGTAGACTCCTGTGAGCTGCATGATAACAGGGAAAGGGCACCGAATATCATGCCCACCTTGTTGCTTACTGCAGGGCTTACTCTAGAACTTAACAAGAAGAATAGATTTTGAGCTAAATTCAAGCACCAGGCCACCAGACTAGCCTAGGAAGCATGAGGCCTAAGGTGGTGTAAACTGCAGTGATTGAAATTTAAAGTTCCTGCAGTGGAATTTCAGCTCCATCATGTAGTACTTTAATCCCCTGGAACCCTCAGTTTGCTCACCTATAAAGTGGGAATATTGTGAAAAGCACCAAGCATATGATTGGTCTCGAACAGAATTTAACTTCATTCTATCATCTATTTTTATTCTGACAGAATCTTCACTACATCAAATGTTATGGGCTAATAATATTTTTTAGCAGCAATTCTTATCCTTGGCCACACATTAGAATCACCAGGGGAGTTTAAAAACATACTGATACACAACACCAGAGATTCAGAATTGATTGATTTGGGCGTGGTCTGGGCATTGAAACTTTCAAAAGCCCCCCAAGTAATTCTAACATGTGGCCAATGTAGAAACTATAAGATGTTAAAATCCAGTATCAATGAACATTTATAGATGCTAAGCATTGCCACATTGTAAAGCATTTAAACCTCACAACTCTACATGGCAAGAATTATTGTTTTCCTCATGAATAAACTGAGACTCAAAGAGATAAATAATGTTTCCAAAGTCATACAGCTATAAAGTGGGAATACAGGTATTTGAATTGGGGTCTCTGTCTTGGAAGGCTGAGCTGGTAGCCAGCAGCTGATACTGTGAACACACTGGCCATGCAGGCCACTGTTACTACACTCAGGACACTTCCTCGCTCCTCTCAGAGTCACACCCACCACTTCTCTGAACTCTTAGCATGACAGTCATGCTTCGGTTTCAACAATTATTCCACTTTGTTCCTAAAAGAAGCTAAACCAGATAACAGAGATCAAAGGACAGCTCAGAGTTGGAGGGGGCCAAACTCTCAGCCATTTCACTAGTTAGTAGTGACCCACACAGGGCAGATTCCCTCCCAGCCTTCTCAGGCTCACTTGCTGATCACCTTTGCCTGCCACCTTATGTTTCCTTCAACTACACTGCCAAATGGATCAATGAAAATTACCATTTGGAATCACTCAGTGTCACTCCCGATGTACTTGATAGGAGGGAGGGCAGGGGGATGGTGGCAAATGAAATTGAATGACAGACAGCAGCCTTGTTGGAGAGATCAGAACCAGGAGGTGATGGAGTATTGCCCAACCCCGGCAAAAAGCTGAGGGTAGAGACACACTGCTTGACAGTGTGCAATAGGTCCCCATTATTTCCACCACCTGCCACTGAGCATCTGAGCCTCCTGCAGGTTCACTCTAGTTTCTGTTTCTTGTCTAACAAAGATACAGAGAAAAATTTTTAAGGACTCAGCCACAATCTGAATGACTTCTCTTTGAGCTTTCTCTCAGAAGGGTCTCTCCAAGTGTCTGGGTCCTTGGTTACCATGATAAAACTAAATTAAAAACTTGCTAAGAGACAAAGGGCTAGATCAGAAAACTTGAAGTAGTCGGGCAGGAGATTAAGCACAGGCTTCCTTCTCATTAACACTTGTTTCCATCAACGGGATGGAGAAGGAAGATTCTAATCCATCAGAGTAGTGACTCCATTGGCAGACTGACATTCTTTAGCAAATTTTATTGCAGAAAGAGATAGTGAAATAAATGTTATCTTTGTTATCAGAAAATGGTGTTGTTCATTCCAGCTGACTATTTTTGTTAGTCCTGTGAGCTCGGGAAAGTCACTTAAACTTCCTGAACCTCAGCTTATTCTCCATGTAAATGGAGAATAAAACAACTTCCTCAGAGTTATTGAGAGGAGCAAATCAACTAATGCATAAGAAGTTCCTTGCAAAGCCCTTGCCATCACAGAGATTAGCTGGCTGTCTCCTGTGGCTGGAGAGAATAATTACCTGTAGTTAAATGGAAAATCCCTGCTGCTAGACACACTGGAGCAGGCAACACAGAGATGCCCGAATGAGAAGCAGCCTAGACACAAATCAATGCTGACTCTTTAAAGCATCTACCCCAGTGACCTGTGCTCTGTTTGAAAGCACTATATGTTTTCTCATACACAGGCCATGTCTCTCCGGGTCCAAAGTCCCATGGGCTCTTCATTGTTCCTCAATTTCAGCCACTCCAGAGGTTGATTTGTTGAGTTACTCCCTGAGACTTTTCCAAAAATAAGTCTTGCACATGCTACATATTTTTTATAATTTACATCATGCAATTCCAAATGTATCATCAAAAAATTGTAAAAATCCACTCAGCTATTTCTTACATGCTACGGAAATTGTCAAAGATAGAATAAAATTAATTTCAATTATGTAGACATCTAGTTAATTTTAATAAATATTAATTAATTATCCATTCTGTATTCAGACATTGTGGCATGTGCTGGGAAAATAACAAGACATAGGTTCTGCCCTCAGGAGCTCCTGATATAGTGGGGGACACATGCACAAAGAAATACTGTCATGCACCGTGGTTTATTTTAGATTGATATTTGTCCAAAATGCAATGGGAATACTTTGGTGGATGGGAAACACTGGGACAGTGAAGGAGTCAGCCTGAATTTATAAGTTTTGACCTATTTTAAATCCTAGAATGAGCCTAGGCACACAGTGCAAATGGTCAGGTACATCTAGATTCTGAGGGAGTCATCCCCTTACATTTCAAGCATTTCTCTGCTATTTTATTGATTCATTTAAGTAATATTAAAGATCTATGCACTATGCTAAGAAATGAGGATAAAGAGAAATGCAAGCCCTGACTAGTGCAGCTAGTGGGTTGGGCATCATCCTGCAAACCAAAAGGTCACTGATTCCCGGTCAGGGCACATGTCTGGGTTGCAGGCCAGGTCCCCAGTTGGCGGTGTGCAAGAGGCAACCAATCAATGTTTCTCTGTACATGGATGTCTCTCTCCCTCTCTTTCTCCCTCCCTTACCCTCTCTCTAAAAATAAATTTAAAAAAAACTTTTTTAAAAAAGAGAGAAATATGACAATTTCCTTACTCTCAAGTGGTTTCCTGTCAAAGGGCAGAGTCAAACAGTGCAAAAATGGAAAGACAGTGTGATAAGTGAAATAACAGAGAATTGCACAAAGCGCACTGGTGGCCCAAAGAATTTTAAGATCAGGTTTGCTTTGGTTGGTCGGACAAGGTACCCTTGAGGTTTCAGTTAATTTTGGGGGGCGCAGAGGTAAGGCAGGACAGAGGGTAGGGGCAGGAGGCACAGGGAATAGCATGAGCGAGGAGAGAAACAAAGCCACAGGAGGCTTCCCAGAAAATGAGAGCTGCCACTCCAACAAGCAAATTTTCTTTTACTCACTTTATACTTGCCTAGCACTTTCCACTTCTCTCCCTGTTTAATGGTAGGTTCTCCCACAAAGCCTAGGAAACCAGAGCAGGTGCTCAGGCTTGTGAGATGCTGTCCCCAACTTGGCCTGGCCAGTCATCTGGCACAGGTAAGTCTCTTTCTTCCCCTGGCCCTCAGGAGCTAATGATCCCTGAGATATCTCCAACTTCCAAAGTTTTAAAATAAATTTTATTTTTAATAGATTGGAAAAATAAAACCCAGAGATAACTAAGTACACAGCTAGTGACAGAATGACTGGAATCCAAACTCCTGCCTTTTAGCCAGTAATCTTTTCACCATTCTGAAGTGGCCAAACTAAAGTACAAATATACTGAAGAATCTGCCCACCCCCGCACCCCACCCCTCCATCATGCTCTGCTCTCTCCAGGGAGGCTGCTATGTGGACTGTAGCAAGCAGTCTCCTGACACCAGGCTTCTGACTGAATTCAGTGGGAGTCTTGGTAAAAAGATCAGAGGATGGGGGGAGATAGAAGCCAGAGTACTTATGCCCCTGGCTCTCCCCAGTTTGGGAACATTCCTCTACCAAAGGCCACATTGGTCAGTGGCTTGCTGCTAAGGTGACAACCACAACAGTAGCGACTGCTCTCTCCAAGAGCTGGGAGGCCCGCACCCCCGA
Source organism: Phyllostomus discolor (assembly GCF_004126475.2). Lineage (NCBI taxonomy): Eukaryota > Metazoa > Chordata > Mammalia > Chiroptera > Phyllostomidae > Phyllostomus > Phyllostomus discolor. Next base: position 105,053,485 of record NC_040908.2, on the reverse strand, counting down.
CACTTCAGACCTACAGTGGCACTAAGGGCTCCACAGGACTGCTAGCATCAAGGTGCCTGTACTACTTTCCCTGTGGCTGCCCCAGTAATGACCACAAAATTGGGTGTCTTCCAACAACAGAAATTTATTCTCTCAGTTTCAGAGGCCAGCCTGAAATCGAGGAGTCAGCAGGATGACAGGCCAGAGGCTTAAGGGAAAATTCCATCTTTGCCTTTTTGAGCTTTTGGGGGCTTGAGTCTTCATCGTGCCAATCTCTGCCTTTGTCTTTACATGGCCTCCTTCTCCTCAGCCTGCATTATCTTCTTTTGTCTCTTTTTTATAAGGGCATTTGCGAAGGAAGTTATGGCTCACCTGAATAATTCCAGGTAATATTGTCATCTCAATGTCCTTAACATCTGTTACTGTATAAAGTAATACTCATTCTTTTGCTATAGAAGGCAATACCCACAGTTCCATGGATTAGGATGTGGACATGTTTTGGGGAAGTTACCCCTCAACCCTCCACAGTGCCTCACCATTCTATGCCGGTTTTCCTTTGTCCCTGTTTAAAACAATGCCTTCATCAGACTCTCTTCAATTATGCTGCTTGTCCATATCCCATCTAACACAAACGTCCTTTGGTTACCCTTGCAGCATACATGGGGGTATGAATATAGGGAGCCACAAGACAAAAGTGATACATCAATTTTACTTAATAGAATGTAACTTAAAATATTACTTTGCTATTTTAAGAAAGCCTACAAATCATATGCAATAGAATACAAAAATCACATGAATTTCATAAACAAAAAAACATATCCCTGGCTGGTGTGCCTCAGTGGGTTGAGTGCTGGCCTGCAAACCAAAGGGTCACTGGTTCAATTCCCAGTCCGGGGACATGCCTGGGTTGTAGACCAGGTCCCCAGTAAGGGGGAGGAGAGAGGCAACCATACACTGATGTGTCTTTCCCTCTCTTCTCCCTCCCTTCCCCCTCTCTCTAAAAATACAAAAAATAATATTTTTAAAAAAGTAATTTAAAGGAAGTTTATTATTCATTAAAGTCATTTTTAGCTTTACTCCTTAATTTTTTTTCATCCAGCCACTGGGACAGGTTGATTCTTCACTGCTGCAAGATGTAAAAGTTATAGAAACACTGGTTACAATGTCATATCTCACCTTAATTTTTTAAAATTGATTTCTCTTTTTAGAGATTAGCCTCTAGGCTTGAAGGATATTACCCATGAAAAACAGAGATTTTGTGTTGCTTTGACCCCATTCCCTTGGGGGCTAGAAAACTAATTTCACCTTTTTCTCTAGTTTACCAGCTGTGCAGTGGTAAGATGATCAGGTAGTGGAATGACGTTATGTTGGTCAGGTTAATGAGATTTGCAGTATTGGACCATACATATGCCTTCATTGAAGAACTCTTCAAGAGTACTCATTCCAATAGTGTAATCATAGTGTTGGTCTCCATTGATGGCTCTGGGTAACAGGTGAAGGACAAACGTGAGGGACTTACAGCTTAGCCGACTAATGACAGACAAATGGCTTATCTTGCAAAACCTGGTAATTCTGGACTGGGCGTCCATGCCAAGAAAACATTACAAAAGAATCATAGACACTCTGTTAAAACACTGCTTCAGAGAAGCTTAATGCCTAATTTTGCCACTCTTGACTCGTTCCATTTTATCACCTTCTCATGCAACTCATTGGCAATCCTGCTACCTCTACATCAAAAAATATATCCAGAATCTAGCCACTTTTCACCAACACCCTGAGCTACAGCCGCCCTAGCTGATTGCAGAACCTCATACACAACTTCTGCTTTGGCCCTTCCTCACTATGAAAATAGTCTATCTTCAACACAGATCTGCTTTTAAAACATGGGTCAGGTCTTATCACGCCTCTGATGAAAATCATCCAGTGGCTTTCCATGTCACTACAGAATAAATGCCAAAACCCTTTAAATGTCTTTCAAGGCTTAAGTCAGTACTTCTCAATGGAGGTGGTAACAATGAAGGGGCCTTTTGTAAAATTCTCCTGGGGAGAGGGGAGGTGGTTGTTACCAGGAACGGCACTGGCACACCAGTCCACCTAGGGAGCAGACAGGGCTGCTAGACGTCCTGCAATGCACAGGAGGTTCACACAGTGAAGAGTCTCCTCATCACCTGCATGACTTTTTGGTGTCCTCTCTGGGCAGTACACATGACTTCATTTGGAACTTTATCAAGAATTGTTCTTTTCATAAAGTCATGTCATCAGTGACAATGTCACTCATGATCTTTGAGTCACCATTATATCAATCTACATTTTTATGTCGTGTTTACGGTGATTCTAACTAAAGGTGAAGCATTTGATGACTTTATTATGTCTTCTGGCGTAATCATACACTAGACTTTACATATATTTTTAGAAATTTCTCAAATATTTTACACTTAGAGAATTACATGAATTTTTTGAAATTATTTGTGTAAGTAAGTTATATTATCTGTGAATTTCATTTTGGGAAAGTATAGGAGGAATTTTGAAACAACAGGCCATTGGCTCTGAGGAGTACACTTACATGACTTGGCCTCTGTCACCTCTGAGGTCCCCAAGGTCCCATTACCTCCATCTCTGCAAGCCTTCTTGCCTAGCAATCCAGTCTCCTCAGGCCCTTAGCACTGGATTTTTCTTCTGCCTGAAATGCAGTACCTTCAGATATCCACATGACTCTTCATCTGAGCTACTTCAGATCTCTGCACAAATGTCACCTAAACAGCAAGAACTTCCCTGACTACCCTTTATAAAAGAGCAACCCCTTCCTCCAGGTGCTTTCTCCCTTATCCCATCTTACTTCTCCAAAGTTCTTATCATCCAGCTGATAGCTTTTGCATATACAAACATTTGCTTATCATCTATCTCTGCGCTTTTAAAATGTGCATTACTAGAGGCCAAAACTTCGCATTTCAATACTGCCTAGACCAGCACCAACACATAGTCAGCATTCAGTTTGTCTTTGTTATGAATGGCCCTTCATTTTAATTAAAATGTTAATGTAGAACCTAAAATTTTTAACTTTTAGGAATCTTCTGTTTGCTAAATATTTTTTACAGTATCCTATTCCTATTTCATGAATGCAATATATTTTCAAAACGGTTCAAGTCTATTAATAACTTTTATTTATTTTTAAGTATATTTTATTGACTATACCATTACAGTTTCCCCAGTTTGTTTTTTTCCTCTTTCTCCCCTTCCGCCTGGTACCCTCTTCCCTCCAGCATTCACCCCCCTTAGTTCGTGTCCATGGGTCGTGCACATAAGTTCTTTGGCTTTTCTGTTTCTTATACTATTCTTAACCTCCCCTTGGCTATTTTGTACCTACCAATTCTGCTTCTTAATCCCTGTAACTTTCCCCCCCATTCATTCTGGCATTTTCTGTTACTTCAAATGTCTTTTTTACTATCTAACTACTTAATATCTTAATCTCCTTATTTTGTGTCAGAGGCTTCCTCAAATGCTAACAACCCATCTCAGTATAGATTTTTCTGAGTGGGACACAAAAATGTTGATTGGAAGTTTTTGTGAGGGGGGTGAAGCAAGGCCTGTCAATTGCTGTATGTCTGCATGAGGTGAGCTGGTAGCCAGCTGCCCTCTTCAATGGGGATGGACAAAAGTCAGTACATGTAGTCTTTTTTCTGCGGCAGACCTATTTTTACAGGGAAGGAACCTCTCAGCTCTTTCCTGAGAAGCATCAGTGTGACTGCTAAGTTCTGGCACTGGGCAGTACTGGACAAGAGGACTGTGCTTACCCCATTACTTGTTGTTCCAGATCTCAGATCCCCAGGCCTGCCACCCGCTGCAGCCTCTCTGATTCTATTCTTCCATAGTCACCGTAATTTATTCTGGGTAGGAGTGAACATCTAGGGGTGTAGTTACTTCTTAAAAAGACTTTCAAACAAATCCTCTATTTTCAGCAAGTCTCCCTAACCCACACACCCACACACTTTATCCCTAATTTGTGCTTGGTGCCTTCACTCTAGGGTCTTACTGAAATTTGTGGAGAAAAAAATATATATTTCTCATTCATGCCACAATCTATGGGCATTTAACTTTAATTTGCCTCTGTTCATAGATTTGTTTACTATTTCTGCCATTGGTCATGCAGTTTCATTGAAGATGGTGTTTGGGTTTTGCCTTTAATCTCTTTGTTTTGGGGGTGATTTATGAATGGAGATAAAAGTACAAAGGTCTTTACTCCACCATGTAAAAGCAATTTATCTTCTATAATAATGTATAAAGGCACAAAAGTTTTTTGCTTTCATTTTTATCTAATCAAACCTACAGTTTCCTTGATTTTTGTCATTTGGTATAATTGTTTCTGAGCGCCCGATGTGTGCCAGGTGATGGTTAAATTCTAGGGCAACAGCAGTAAGCCAGATGGACATGGGCTCTGCTCTCATGTAAGCTTCAGTGCAGTGAGGAGACAGGCGCTAATTTGTAACACGTGTGAGGAGATTATGCAAGGAAAAGTTCGGATGCTGTGTGATCATACCAGAAAGGTATTTAATGTCATCTAAAATATAAGAAGTGATGGGTATGCTGACTTAATAAGTAGTTTAAGCATTGTGCAATGGGGGTGAGTCTAGAGAGGAGAAATGAACCATCCAGACAAAGTAATAACAAAGTCAAGTCCAGCAGACAGGACAGAACACAGCATATTCAGGAAACTGAGACAAAGCCCTAGAGAAGGAACACATAGAGAGGGTGGGAGCCTGGAGAGTTATTCTGGATAAGAATGAAGATCTAGGCAGAAGCCAGAAAGTCTTTCAAGCTGTATAAAGATTTTACCCTTTGGTCTAAGGGCAATGGGAAGTCATCTCTCTAACCAAAGACTAGGCATCTGGTCACATGTCTTATATTGTATGTGTATTTAATATTTAAATATTAATCCACGGGGATGACATTTTTACATAAGCTTTGAAAAGGGGATATATGTTATTATTTTCTTTTCAAAATGTCAAATTCCCTATCACAATATGATACATAGTCCTTTATTAATTTGTAATGCCTCCTTTATTATATATAAAATTGTTATATAACCTACACTTGCCTCTGCATTTTCTACTCTATTCATTGATTTATCTAGTCATTCACCAATATCACAGGGTTTAAATCATTTTGGCTTTAAAATATCTCTTCATATTGACAGAGCAAGTCTTCCCTGATTATGGACAGAGCAAGTTCCCTTTAATTACCCCTTCCATATATTTTTTAATTAAATTAGAAAATCCTGATTTGAAATATATATATAAACGTCTATATTGTCACCAGAAGACCTTGAATCTTAATATAAAGTGACATTCTGTCACAAGCTGTTCAATTTCAGAAATATAGTGACCAATACACTTCAAAGAGTCACTTTATGTTTAGATAGCAAAAGCAATAGCAAACACTCACTCAACACTCACTACTCTGCCAAGTGCTGGATATGCGTCGACTCATGTATCCAAGCCCCTTGCTGCTCAGCAATCCTTCTCATGGTCCTGGTCAACTTAACCCACAGAGAAAAGAACTCTAATTATCTCATTTTGTAGTTGAAGAAAGGCTTAGATAGGTCTTTCACCTACTTGTGGTCACCAGGCCAAGAAGAGATAGAGCCAGATGACTTTTCTGTTTTAACATTTATGTGTGTAATATTATGCATAATATTAATGTATAACAACTATTATTTGCCCTTACACTATGCTCTTACAATTGTATGTCTGTCCGTCTCTCCTGCCACACATGAGAGGATAGGCCATTTCTTATTCATGTCTGTAAAAAGTCCCAGCTTCCAGTCCCAGCTTCTAACACAATTATATGAATTTCAGCGGAATCATTAAACACTTATGGATAAAATTAACATTAAGCTGTACCAGGAGATGAGAAGATGGGACTGGAAGTCAGGGGCAGGCATAATGGACAGCAAGAAGAAATAAAATTATATCTTTTATACAATCTCACCACACATAGATTTGATTGGCCTAACACCAGCAATTCTGACCCCAGCCCCACTTCCACATTATCTGGTGGAAGCTGAAGAATGAACATTAGTCTCAGAAAGAAATAAATTTCTGGAAACCAATACAGATGTGCCCCTAAGGGCTAAAACCCAGAAACATAAGGAGACCTCATGTTGTGACAGCTTTGCTCTGACCAATACTGAGAATGTTCCCTGATTGGCAGCTGCAGGCATGGAGTTTATCTAAGTTTAAATCCTGGGTAATGATATACCCTTCATGAATTAGCTGATGCCCTACACAGCTGTGACCCACAATGAAAAAAGAACATATTACCTTCAGTTTAGATGTGTCAGTTATACCAGTGTAAGTGGCTTTTTACAAAATTTCCATCACTTAGCAATCATAGACACTTTACCATCTCCTCGGGGCCATAACTATCCTATTAAAATCAATTACAAACTTCAATATCTTGGGAAATGTCCATTAGATCAATAAATGTTTGAAAGGGAATGCAAAGCTGACTTCATGTTTATTTATTTCTAAGAACAGTTCATACCAGAAAAACAATCTAGCGATCTTTCTTTTGGAAGAGGTCTCAACCTCTCAAGCTATAATACAAAAGTCTTTGTTCACTCCTTATGTACTAAAAATGTACGGAGAACTTACTATGGGCCAGTTAATGTGTGATCACAGTGAACGATAGATACCTAGATAAATAGACAATGCCCCTGCATGTGCAGACTTATAATGTACAGAAAAATTAAAACACAAAACTACTTAAATTTTTTAAAGGATGGATCATGTTCCATGGGAGAACAAAGGAAGAAAATATCCATATGGACTCAAATGGAAGGGGTGAAGGCTATAAGAAGAAGATCCTCTGTGAGATGTGCACAAAAAATGAATAGAAGTTTAGCTAGCAGACTTGAGAGGAAAATATCTACAGAGTATGTCTTAGTGTCTAGACACTATCTTAACACAGTAATAGCTACTTTTTATCGAAGTGATTCCATGTGCCATATACTATGCTAAAGACTTTATATGCATTATCTCATTCAACCATCAGGCAACCCCTTATGAAACATATTTTGATTCATTTAACAAATGCCTTTCAAATACATACCATGTGGCAGGTATTGTTCTCACTAGTATAGTAATATCACTCTAGAAGATGAAGAATTTGAAGCTTAGAAAACCAGTAGAACTTGTACTTGAAGCCACACAGTCTGCTGTCTAATAGCAAAGTACTGCATGACCTCTCACAGTCAAAAGTGTTCTAGAGTTAGACTGTCCAATGTGGTAACCACTAGCTACACGTGGTTATTGAGCCCTTGAAATTTGGCTTGTATAAACTAGTATACCCCAAGCGGAAAATGCATACAAAATGTTGAAGACTCTGTACTTTTAAAAATGTAAAATAACTCTAATAATGTCTTATATCACATAAATGTTAAAGTGATAATAATTTGGGTGTATTGGTTTAAGTGAATATATTATTCAAATTAATTTCAATTATTTTTCTGTTTTTATTTCAATTATCGTGGGTACTAGAAAATTATAAATGACAAATGTGGCTAATATAGTTTTATTGGACTGCTCTGAACATTAAGAAAACGAGCACAGACATGCCCTCCAGGCCTGCACGGCAGTCGAGTGGGGGAGGTGGAATGCATGCAATGCGAGGCCTGTGACACTGTCACTGGGGACACACAGCCTCTATTATTTAAGAGTTCACCAGAGACAAAAATTTCTTCTGGCTAGGATAATTGGATATCTTTACTGGTTTGGTTGCAATTAAATTTTTACAAAATTCCAAATTCAAATATTTTCTCCAACCCTCAGGCTATCATGGAAATATGAAAAACCCCTGAAGCCCAAAGGGAAACCTCTAAATTACGACTTTTGATGGATCAATCATCTACCTAGCTAGTGAGAATAAAATGGATTAACAGAATTCATGGCAACTCCAGAACCCCATTAGTTCAAAACTCCTAATAGTAGCATATTTCCTTCATCTAGTAAACAATCTTCAGGGTCTACCTCATTTTGAGACTAAGATACAGTACAGATTACATGAGTAGTTAACTCACTGGGTCCCTTTTGCCTTCTCTGCCCACATATGACAGAAGATAGTGTTAAGACAGAGAACTAACAAAAAGGTAGACAATTGGGTGTGAGAGATAAAAGCAAGGGCCCTGGAAAATCTACAAGTTAATAAGTAGTCTCTAAATAAGGAAAATTAATCATATCACAGGTCCACTGGGACTCTACTGGTTTTTCATTTTTGATTAACTTAAAGAATCTCAATCTAATTTATGAGCCAGCAGGATGTTTTGAAAGATAAACAAAGCTGTCTGCAATTTGAATTTCTTCTGACTTTGTCCAGCTCCAATTTCACATTTACCTCATTCTCTCGATTGTTATGGACTACTTACTCTTTGACAACTCAAAGAACCAGATGTGCTTTAAACCAAGAGGCCAAATTCTTCTCCTGAGAATTCTCCTCCATGGGAATTTCTATAAAAAGTGCTATAAAAAGTGAATCTTCCTGGCAGCATTTTGAAGGGGAGCTCTTTGCTCCGCATGGCATCAAGTTACCTGGAGACCATTTGGCCTTTATGGTTCCGGATCTGTAACTTTCAAATGCAAATGTGATACAAGCAAGACTACTTGAGACATAGGAACATATTGAGATGTCATTGTAATTACATATGATGAAGACCTAGCCAGCAAGCCAGAACTATATACGTGCAGGGGTGGTTTGCTTCAAGCCAGTTCCTCTCTCTCCTCAACTCCCAGAGGCCCAGCCAAAAATAAGAGAAAACCAAAATGGTGTGAGCACCTTTCTGGAATTGTAAACACTGACAGCGAACTCTCCACTGTGTGAGCCAGCCTTAAGTCTCCACCAATTGCCAGGCACGCTGTTGACTTCAGTTCATACAACAGTGCTAATTAGATATTATTCATTCCCATTTAAAAAATCAGGAAACTGCTCTACACAGTGATTCACAACTAGGATGAAAGCCAGAAGAGTTAAGTCACTTGCCCATGGTGGAACAAGGATTCAAAGACAGGCTTCTCTGAACCCACGTCCATGCTGCCGATTTCATGACATACTTCCCACCACAATATTTGTTATTGTAACAGTGTACAAACACATCCTCTCCATCATTCTGCCAAGTATTTGATATAATTGAGCAAATCAAGACATGATTGATTATTAGCCATGTTTTCTCGTCTATAAAATGGGTTAATGGTACCAGTACCATCATAACATCTGGTTTTAAGTGGCCATATATGTTTCTTTGTACATATGTTTAACATTTAGCCTAATTACTCCCCATTTTATCCAACCCAGGATTTGAAATGGCTTGGCAAGTTACCTAACTGCCCTGGACCTCCATTTTCCATCTACTAGTGGGATAACATCAGCCATGCACTGAGACATGAGGTAGCTGGAATGAAATAATGGAGCTGAAAACACATATTAATTGCCAGGAGATGTACCAAAATGACTTTGCAAGTGAGCACTGCAGCTGAAGAAGAGTTTTGAGACTTGAGAGTTTTATTTCTTCTCATCTTTCATAAGAGGATATAGTGAAGGCAAATGTTCATCATGTTCCTAGTGCTCACAGTTTCAAGAGTTCAAGAAAAGATGGCAGTAGACTTTATCTCAGAACCTTCAAACTAGAACATTTCAAGAAAGATAGGTAAATACTAAGTGGTCGGCTTGGGGGATACTTAATAGCAAATCCCAAGGTATCATTCCTGGACAGCCCCTTTCTGTGAATACGGTCAGAGAGTAAAGTGAAGCCCTCACAGGTAAATATTGAACCAGGTGTTAAAACATCACCAGACACTGTACATAAATAGCAGCTGCTGGAAGGAATGTGAAGACCTTATCACCTGGCAACAGCTCTGATTAAGGCTTTCTCGTGAGAGAAGGCTGGAGGAGGGAGAAGGAAAATCAAACATCCATGGTGTGTGGCCAGGCCTCCATGTCTACACACATCAAATTTTTCTCAAAAATGCAAAGGCTTACTCAGGGACTGTTAGAAAATAGAAAGAAGAGGAAAAGGGATAGTGTGGTTCTTCTGGAACAAGAAGAGGCAAGGAGTCAGTCTAGGCTATTTTCTGCAATTCTGATCTTCATGTAATTATTGAATGCTTCAGAGATGTCATGTGAGGAACTTTTTACTGAAATAGCTCATATTTTTATTTTACAAGTTTATGCCTGGTCACATATACAGGAGAAAAGAGGGAGAAACTAGCATTTATGGAGTACTATGTCACGTGGTAGGTGGTTAGTTCCCATGATCTCATTTCATTCTTACAAGGGCCCAACAATTCCTACAGATTTATGGAGGGGAAAACTGAGACCCAGAATTAGGCTCAGGTTATTTAACTAGTAACTGATCAAAGCAAGACTCAAATTCAGGGATCCATTATTCCAAAACCTACTCTCTTTCTACTTTACCACAGTCCAACACTGTCTCAGCAATAGTTATTCTTAACTGAATTGTCCCCAGTCCCACTCATCCACCATGATGCACATGATACTCCTACCTGACTCAGCTAGTTCAAACCCAATTAAGCCATGAACTCTGCTCCCTAAAGGTTTTGTCAAGTGCTGCTCAAGTCTCTACTTATGATATGTGTGGGTGTGTACTTACATATTCTATATTCTATATTCTATATTACCCTAATAGAATTTTAAGTGGAAGTTCTTATATAGAAGCTTTGGGACATATAGATTAGTGCTTAAAATGGCTACTGAAAGCAAATAATCTAAATTTTCTAATTTTACAGTCAGAAACTGAGTCACTGAAGAGTTAACAGTATTTAAGTTCAGGCAGTTAGTAGTGTCCTATAATCTAAGAGCCATAGAAACAAATAGTGTGTGTGTGAGTGTGTGTGTATATATATGTACAAATTACATAGATAGATAGATCTCAATCAGACAATGTTATCTTTATTGTTTCCATCTAAAAGGGTGGCATGTATAATAAAGAGGGAAAGCAAGAATTTAAAGCCAAATGATTTACACTTAAATCTTATTTGACTTGCTTTGTGATCTTGAACATCTTATTCAACCCCTTGAAACTTTAGTTTTCTTATCCATAAAATGGGAATGTCAGTCCCTAACTTAATGATTTTGAGAATTTAGCAAGCAACATGGACTAAATAAATACCATGGTACAGCCTGGCACATAGTAGCCATGCAATAAGAGTTTTTTTCAAACTCTTACAAACTTGGTGGGGGTAGAAAAAAGTAGTAACAGTACTATTGCACTGGTTACAGTGGCTATTTCCTTAATTTTCCTTCAGAACACTTGAATTCTAGAATTGCATGCAGGTTAATTTTGAAAGAAACAAAAGATTCAAAACCTTAGACCTGTGAACAAAAAAAACCCACAACCCCGTCACTACTCTAGCATAAAATCATCTCCATAAAACCATCCACATTTATCACATTATTTACCCATATTGTCACTTGCCGATCGACAGCATGAGTAGAACAGTTTCCTGCCCCAGTTGTGCTCCTGTCATATTCACGAAGCGGAGTCCCCCATGATCCAAACCACACCACTCTTCCTTTCACTCCAGGTTGGCTTCACATTCTGTCTCTTCTTTTTTGCAACAAATTGCACTCATTCTTATACCAGAGGACTTCCTAAAACAGTATATACACACTCAGTTGTAGTGAATATTAATGTACATTAATTAAAATGTGGCAGTATACTAGGAAAGTGCTACAAGTCCAAATAAGTCAAGTAAGTCAAAAGTCTAAGCCTAGATCTCTGCTCTTTCACCCTAAAATCCTCATGTCTGTCTGAGCCCTAGGTACCAGGCTGCAATCTAGGAAATGAACCTCTTTCTCACTTCCCACTTCCTTTTCAAAGTGAATAGGAATTTGTTGTATGACAAGTAGGTGCTTCAAGTATGAAGCCTTTTCAGGATGTGAAAACAATTAAGATTTCAGGTACTTTATTATATGGATTATGTCTCTAATTTAACACTGTTTTCTCCAATCAGAATCACTGCATTCGACTCATAGAAAGTGGCAGGCCACTCTTTTCATTCTAGGATATTAGTTAAAATCTGTCAGTGCTGATAATGACAGGCAATTGTCTCTAATTGTGTGTGTGCTTTCTGTTGGTTTTAATCAAGTATTTATTGAACAAACATTCATTGTCATTAAACTAACTCTGTTCTATCTTTCTGGCATTTCAGTGGGGAGATTAAAGACATACATACATACATACATAAGTAAGTAAGTAAATAAGTAAATAAATAAATAGAAAGGAAGAAAGGGAGAAAAGGGAGAGAAAGGGAGGGAGAGGGAAAGAAGAATCTCACATGCCCAGACCCACAAAATGCTGGGTTGTATCAAGAAGGATAGTAGAAACAAACTGGAAAGTTTGACCCCACCCTTTACACAGGTAACTACAAGTCACATTAGAGGGATGTGGTTTATTCTCTAGCCCTGCATCCCTTATGCCTACCCTCTTGGGGCTACTGGGTGAACCTTCAGAGTCTCCAGTCCAGGGAATTCAGCTTTAAGGCAGGTCACTCTGAATCTTCTAATTCTGTATCTTAGTTCTTCCTTCTCCCTATGATGAGGCCCTACTTTAGTCTTCTAATTCTAAAATTTGAATGTATAGCACTTTCCATGTTTAAGTCACTGCCACTGCCTTGACTACTACCAGAAAGGAAACTACGTTTCCTTCTAGAAAATAGTATTGAGCTCTTATTATAAACTAAATATCATGAAACTAAACCATCATATTTTATTTTACTCCTCACAAAATTCATTCAAGACAGGTGTAATAATGCCCATATTACAGATTAGAAAACTGAGACTTAGAAGGGTAACACACCTAAAGTCATGCAGTAGTAAGGAAGAAATGAAATTTGACCTATTTTTTTTTCACTCCAGAATCTATTCCTTTAACTAAACACTATAGTGCCTCCATTATTCCTGCCTTGTAGGCACTCATAGTCTAGCACTGTGTGGAGACAAGAACATAACACTGGAACATAATGACACAAACATGTAAGCCATGCTACATTAGCAGAGGAAAAAGTGATTCATTCTTCCTGAGAAGACTGTAGAAGATGAATGTAGAAGGAAGAGGAGGAGGAAATATGAGGATGAGTTTTCAGGAAAATGGCAATGAGCAAATGCCTTTTAGTAGCTTACATTAGAATGAAGGTGTTCTGTAGGAATGTGGCAAAAGAAGCAGCTAAATGGTTATTGGAGACTGATTAGAGAAGAATGTTTATGCAAACTATTAAGTTAAGACATTGTCCTAAGACAAGCATATTTTCAATAAAAATTACCTTTGCCCACAGTTTGGAGAAGGAATGAGAGCAGAGAGAAATCAGAAGCAGAGAGGCTGGTATTATAGTTCCAACTGAGAAAATGGACCCCAGTCCAAGTCTATTGTGGCATGTGGAAACAAGACAATCTGGAGGTAGAATTTAAGGCTCTATAATTGGTGGGCAATTGGATTATGAGGTTCAGGAGTAAAGAATTAGTTCAAAATTTAATTTAGGCAATAGTTCCAGAAAGCTCATTAACTTCAGTCTAAGGGATACATCTTAAAGCATTAAAAAGTAAATGCAGAACAATGTGAGAAAGTATTAAATTACTAGGAAATGTGTAAAAGCATAAGCAGGTAGTCTAAAATAGTGCTTCTGAAATTTTAATGTACATACAAATCATTTGGGAATTTTATTTAAAAGGGGGTAAAAAGGGGGGTATTCTGGTTGAATAGTTCCAGTGTGAGGGCAAAGGTCTTATATGTTTTACAAGCTCTCAGTGGTGCCGATGCTGGCCTGCAGACAACATTTTGACTAGCAAGGTTAAAAAATTCAAAAAGACCTTCAAAATGCTTTTAGATAGATGGCAACTACTTAATAAGTGAATACAGAAAACCAGCACTGGAGGACTGGGGGGTGTGAGGGTGTCTTTATTTTTCTGAGTGCTGCATGAAAGTCAGCCATGGCTTCCACAAAGTGTCCTGAGTGTTGCTTGTGGAGGCTACGTGGACCTTGGATGTCTTGGCAGCTTTTCCTGGGAGATCTTTTCAATGTACCAGATGGAAAGAATGAGTCCCAGGTAACTGCAGGGTTATTTCCATCACAGCCAAGAATTCTCACCTTTTCTTCTATGAAGGTCACCTTGGCTTCTTTCTTTGCCAAGACTCAAAGACTGGAGATGGAGATGAAAACATTTAGTAATCAGCTCCCTTAAAGAATGTTGAAAATATACACCAGGGATCTTTGTCCAAAAGTAAATAATTATTGTTTGGCACATTTTGAGAACAATGAATGGAACACTACCTAAATCCTGTCTTCCCTTACCAACAACTGCTTGTCTGCTTTAACTTGCAGGTGATTTGTTGTTTGTTTCTGTTTTAATCTGGTGTCATAATAAAGTTATTCAATAAAATTACTTTTTAAAAAAATGCACCTTCTAAATATACTTTCTATAACAATAAAGATTCCCAATACTGTATTCAAAGGAACCTTAAAAGTAAGTTGAGACTACCAGTGATTCTATGCTGAATATTCAACTAAGTGAACAACTACTCTCTGCTTGAATACCTCCACTGCTGGTCAGCTCACCACCACACAGAAATTTCAGTACACTTTCAGATAACTCTGTTGGAAAATTCAAACTTATGTTATTCCAAGCTGGTTTCATGACTTCAGAACCCTAGTTCCACTCTGCAGAATCACAAAGAAAAATGTTACTAATCTTTCAAATAACATTTCTTCAAATGCTGAAGACAGCTACCAGTTGTCCACATCAAAATGTATTAGTTATTTGGACTGTTCTTGACATAAAATGAATTCAAATATCTTCTCTGATTACTTGGGGGACTCTAAAAGTACTCCAACTTTTCTCCTGTATGAAATGAAAAGAATGAGTCCCAAATGTTCTCAATTAAAAAAAAAACCTCCAGTTGGACTTTGCACAACTTAAATTAAAATGTACTTACTACATCTTCTATATTAGTTATTTTTCCCACCTTAATGCACCCAAAGACTACATTGCTAAGGCAGAAGGAGAAGAAAACATAAATCTGGAGAAAGCAGGATCCTAGATTAGTAATCTAATCTCAACTCAGTAGCTGTGTGAGCAAGTTATTTAACCTCTCCAAGCTTAAAATTTCCATTTATTAAGTGGCAAAAATTAAACTTAAAAAATAAAGATGGACATGAGATTTATAGATAAATGTATGCAAAAGCCTTAACAATGCCTGTTACATAGTGAGCACTCAGTAAACTGTAAGTATTATTATTAATTTTGGGTTTGGGGCAAGGTATGTCAATGATTAATTTACATTCCATTTACAATCACTTCACAATTCTTAATTCTGTTTACATATAATATTTCACTGGTTATAAATATTTTATTGTAAACCCAGTGGCATAAACTTACCTTTACCTATTTACTTTTATGTCTTTCAAATGTTCATCTGTTATTTCAGAGTCACTTGAATTATTTATGGATAACAATTCTGGAATTAAATATTTTAACCACTCTTCTCAACATTGAACCATATAAAATTCTGATCAGTATGACATTGTTTAAAATATCATGCTTGCATGGCATGATATTGTTTCAAATGCTTTCTTAAAAATGTAAAAAATTTTTAAAAATAGTATTTAAAAACTAAGCAAAAACTACACACAGACACACACACATATAAGTTAAAAAAAGAAAGACTCTTGTGCCTCTAGAAATAACACCATTCGTGTAAGTATTAACCCTCTGAAGCCAGCCCTTGGACCTCTCATGAATTACTCTTATTATACCAAACCATCCTCATGCTGTTCCACCTATTCAGAGAGATGTCATTGGACACTCTAACATCATGTCGAAACCCAAGTACAGAAAGTCATCATTAATGTCCTCAATAGGTTCTGCATCTTTAAGCAAAACTACATGGAACAAAAAACAATTTTGCCATAGACCAATATAAACACGAGCTAAGGTCCCACTGCATCTCATTATGATAAAATTACATTGCATGAAAGAACATTATTAGAGGAACTACTATATATATTATGTATACCTAATCTGCCAAAGAAGAAAGTTATTCTACCATGGATGATTTATTTTTGGGTGAACCCATTTGAATGCTTCTTTTTCAAAATGCTTACATCTTTTCTTTTTTTCTGAATTTGTTTTTATTAAGCAGTTTTAGTAAAATTAAGAGGAAGGTGCAGAAATTTCCCATATACCCTTTTCCCCACACATGCTTAGCCTCCCCATTATCAGTATCTTCCACCAGAGTGGTACATTTAGTATAACCTACATTTACACATTATGATCAACCAGAGTCCATAGTTGACCTTGGAATTCATTCCTTGTGTTGCACATTCTATGGGTTTGGAAAAATGTATAATGACATGTATCCATCATTATAGTATTAAACAGAGTATTTTAACTGCCTTAAAAAAACCTGCATTCCAGTTATTCATTCCTTCCCCTTCCCCAGCTCCTGGCAACCACTGATCTTTTTACTATCTCAATAGCTTTAACTTGTCCAGAATATCATATAGTTGGTATCATATGTATACAGCCTTGTCAGATTGGCTACTTTCACTTAGCAATAAGCATTTAAGGTTCCTCCACATCTTTTCATGGCTTGGTAGCTCATTTCTTTTTAGCACCGAATAATATTCTATTGTCTGGATGTACCAAAGTATATTTATCCATTCACCTACAAATTATTTTTTCATTCCTCTTTTAAAATTTTTTTCAATTACAGTTTACATTTAATACTATTTTCTTTTAGTTTCAGGTGTACAGCATAGTGGTCAGACAATCATATTTTACAAAGTGTTCCCCAAGATCTTTCCAGAACTGGCACCACACACTGTTATTATAATATTATTGACCATATTTTCTATGCTGTACTTTATATCACATGAGTATTTTGTAACTACCAATCTGTACTTCTCCATCCCTTCACCTTTATCACTCAGTCTCTCCCTCCTGGCAACCATCAGTCTGTTCACTGTATCTATGAGTCTGTTTTTATTTTGTTTGTTCGTTTATATTTTTCTTTAGATTCCACACACAAGTGAAATCATATGGGCTTTGTCTTTCTCTGGCTGACTTATCTCACTAAACATAATCCTCCATAGAACCATCTATGCTGTTGCTCATGGTAAGATTTTTTAAGGCCAAGTAATATTCCAATGTATATCTACCTGTACCACCACTTTTTTACCACTTTTCTGTTGATGGACACTTGGGATGCTCCCATAGCTTGGCTATTGCAAATAATGCTGCAATGAACATAAGGTGCATATATTTTTTTCAATTAGCATTTTTAATTTCTTCAGATATATACCCAGAAGTGAAACTGCCGGGTCATACGGCAGTTCTGTTTTTAATTTTTGAGGTAACTCCATACTGCTTTCCACAGTGGCTGCACAGTCTACACCCCCAACAACAGTGTACAAGGGTTCCCTTTTCTCCACATATTTACCAGCACTCATTGTTTGTTGTTTTGTTGATGATGGCCATTCTGACAGGTATGAGGTGATATCTCATTGTGATTTTAACTTGCATTACTCTGATGGTTAAGGACATTAAGTATCATTTTATATGTCTACTCAGCACCTGCATGTCTTCTCTGGAAAAGTATTCAGGCCCTTCGCCCATGTTTTAGTTTGATTGGGTTTGCAGGGTTTTTTTGTTTTTTGCAAGGGTTTTTTTGTTTTTTGTTTTTTGTTTTTTTGGTGTTGAGTTCTATGAGTTCTTTACAAATTCTGGATATTAACCCCTTTATCAGATGTATCATTGGTGAATATTGTTCTCCCATTCAGTTGGTTGTTTTCTCATTTTGTTTATGGTTTCTTTTGCTCCTACAACATTTCTTAATCATCTATTTTCAATTCTTGAGTAATATCTAAAAAGTCTCCCTGTCACTAATGTAAAACTACCTCAGCATGATGAAAATATTATTTCACTTACCCCTTTATCAGAATATCTAGCTAAAATAGGGGAGTAGTTTTTAAACATGATACAGAGAAAACTACTCCAGGAAGATGTTCCATTTGAAAGTTTACAAATGCTAAAAACCTGAGAATATTTTGCAAATTTTAAATTAAAAATAGCCTACTAAAGACTCCTATGAATTCTTACAATTTTTAATTTGTTGAAACTGAAAGCTTCTCTATGTTTAGTCACCAATTTATTCTTTATGGGTCACACATGAAAATATTATACAAAAATACATAAAATCTCTTTTGTTAATGAAATATTTCGAGGAACAAACCTTCCTTATACAATAAAATTTAGCCATTTAAGTATAGAGTTTGAGGTTTCTGGGCCGGATGGCAGCAACAGGTGAATGTAATACAGGCATCCTCCCACATTCACTTCAAAACTGCAACTAACCTGCAAGAGAGCCATCATTCAGACACTCCTGAAATCCAGCTGAACAGAAGTCCTATAATGAGAACACTCAGAAGAAGCTAAATTGAGACTGGTAGGAGGGGCAGATTTGGAGAAAGAACTAGTCCTAAGTGCACCTGCGATTACAAAAAATTAGGATGGATATCTCAGCTACAGAGGTTCATCTAAAGAGGAAAGGATTCCAGCCCTACACCAGGCCCCCAAGCCCAGGGTTCCCATTCCAGCTGTAAAGACCAGCGAGTATTGTGGCTGAATGAAACAGAGGGCTTTAGGAATTCCAGGTGTTCTCTTTTTTGGGGGGGTGGTTAAATATACTTTATTGAAAATGCTATTACAGTTGTCCCATTTCCCCCCTTCACTCCCCTCCACCCTGTACACCCTCTCCCACCCACATTCCCCCTTTAGTTCATGTCCATGTGTCATAAGTTCTTTAGCTTCTACATTTCCCATACTATTCTTACCCTTCCCCTGTCTGTTTTCTACCTACCATCTATGCTACTTATTCTCTGTACTTTTTCCCGCTCTCTGCTTCTCCCATTCCCCTGTTGCTATCCCTCCATGTGATCTCCATTTCTGTGGTTCTGTTCCTGTTCTAGTTGATTGTTTAGTTTGTTTTTGTTTTTGTTTTAGGTATGGTTGTTAATAATTGTGAGTTTGCTGTCATTTTACTATACATGTTTTTTATCTTCTTTTTCTTAGATAAGTCCCTTTAACATTTCATAAAATAAGGGCTTGGTGATGATGAACTTCTTTAACTTGGTCTTATCTGAGAAGCATTTTATCTGCCCTTCCATTCTAAATGAAACCTTTGTTGGATAGAGCAATCTTGGATGTAGGTCCTTGCCTTTCATGACTTGGAATACTTCTTTCCAGCCCCTTCTTGCCTACAAGGTCTCTTTTGAGAAATCAGCTGACAATCTGATGGGAACTCCTTTGTAGGCGACTGTCCCCTTTCCTCTTGCTGCTTCTAGGATTCTCTCCTTCATTTTTACCTTGGCTAATGTAATTATGATGTGCCTTGGTGTGTTCCTCCTTGGGTCCAACTTCTTTGGCACTCTCTGAGCTTCCTAGACTGCCCCACCCTGTTGAACACCTAAGGATCCACCCCTCACTATGTAACAGGGGTGACCAGACCAAAAAAAAAAGACTCAAATGGAAGAACAAATCAAAGCCCAAGAGCCAATACTTTTAAGTGACTAAGAGATTGCCAACCTATCAGATCAGGATGCTCACAGAATTGGTTGAATTTGGCCACAAATTAGATCAAAAAATGAAGGCTACAATAAGTGAAATGAAGGAAAATGACCAGGTGTTCTTCTCAAAGGGCCCATGGACAGATTTACTCAAATTTACTTGCTCTGAGCCCCAACGCTGGGACAGCAGCTCCAGCAGCAATAGGAACATATGGGGAAGAACTGAATTGTCTGACATGGGGTAAGGATTGGAGGAGAAGTTTTCTCCCAAACGGAAGTACTGGCAGAGTCTATTGTTTGTTTGTTGAACCCTCCTCCAACAAAGCAGGCAGGCAGATGGCAAGTCTGAGTGTCCATCAACCTGGCTAACACAGTTCACCTGTCCCTAGTGATTCCCTGAGGCTCTGCCCCACCCAACTTGCTGCCCTTCAAGCTGTTTTCAGTGCCTTTTTCATACAAAAGGCTGTCTTGACTGATGCTGCAGACTTTCCAAAAATTTGAAACAAGTAGTACCTGGTCTCAGCATACTCCATACCCCTTGCTAAGTGGCCCCAGGTTAGCACTAGAGACAGCTGGACATGGTTTGCAGCTTGACCTCACCCAGGCACCTTCAAACCCAGCACAAGTAGCAGCCATCTGCAGATTGCTTTGTAGCTCATGCCAGGTTGCCCTGGGCAGGGCCCAGGTGACTGCTTACTTTGGCCTGCACCTCTTACGAGGCCCCAAACCTGGTGTACCTGGTGAATAGCTTTTGACCATGAAGCAGCGCCACCCATCTACCTCCATAAATAACACCTTCAAGGGACACCACTCAGCAGGCACCAAAGCCTTGGTGAAGCCAATCCTGCTCAGTGGAGTTGGCCTCTTAAAAGCAGATCCTCCACAGTGGTCATGGCCAGTCATGTACCCAGTCTGTCTAGTGGAAAATTCCTCCCACTGATGTGCTAGCAGCAACGAATGCTCAACTATAACAGGATGGTATAGACAGCCCATACAGTGGGGTGAACCTAGAGTGCCAGCTCAGGTGACCTGGAAGGCTGTGTTACTGTGTCCTATAGCATACATACTATATAAGGCCACTCTACCAAGACCAGCAGATGTAGCAGCTTTACCTGGAAACAAAAACAGGGTGGCAGCCAAACTGGGGAAACAAAGAAGCATGTCCCAAATAAAAGAACAGAACAAATCTCTAGGAAAAGGACCAAACAAAATGGAGACAAGCAATATACCAGATGCAGCATTTAGAAAACTGGTTATAACGATGCTCAAACTTAGGAAAAGAGTAGATTCACTTAGTGAGAACTTCAAAGAAGTAGAAAACATAAAAACAGAAATAGAAAATAAAAAAGAAATAGTGATAATGAAGAATACAATAACTGAAATGAAAAATACATTACAGAGAATCAACAGTAGAGTAGATCAAACAGAGGATCAAATCAGAGATTTGGAAGATGAGGAAGCCAAAAACACCCCAACAGAATAGCAAAAAGAAAAAAAAAACCCAAAGAAATGAGGATGGTGTAAAGAGACACTGTAACAACTTCAAATGTATCAACTTTTGCATCATGAGGGTCCCAGAACAGAGAGAGAAGGGAATGAAAACGTATTTGAAAGGATGATGATAGAAAACTTCCCTAACTTGATAAAGGAAATAGACATACAAGTCCAGGAAGTGCAGAGAGCTCCAAACAAGGTGAATCCATCCACACCAGATACATCATAATTAAAATGCTGAAGGTTAAAGATGAAAAAGATTTCTAAAAGCAGCATGAGAAAAGAAATTAGTTACCTACAAGGAAGCTCCTACAAGCCTGTCAGCTGATTTCTCAACAGAAACATTTCAGGCAAAAAGGGATTGGTCTGAAATATTCAAAGCAATGAAAAGCAAGGACCTACTATCAAGACTACTTTACCCAGCAAGGCTATCATTTAAAATTGAAGATGAAATAAAGATCTCCCCAAACAAGAAACAGATAAAGGAGTTTATCACCACCAAATAAGTATTACAAGAAATGTTAAAGGGTCTTATTTAAGTAAAAGTGGACAAGATTAAAAATATGAATAATAAATGCTAATAAATACATATATATCAAAAATTACTTTAAATACATATAGATTAAATGCTCCAATCAAAAGACATACTGTATCTGAATGGATAACAGAACAAGACACTTACATATGCTCTCTATAAGAGACTTCAGACGGAAAGACACAAACTGAATATAAAAAAATGGGAAAAGATATTTCATAAAAATGGAAACAAACAAAAAAGCTGGAGTAGCAATACTTATACCAGATAAAATAGAGTTTAAAACAAAGGCTATGATAAGAAACATTGAAGGACCCAGAAACTCCACTTCTGGGTATTTATTAAAAGAAACCCAAAAACATTAAATCAAAAAGACATATACATTCTTATGTTTACTGCAGCATTATTTATAGTAGCCAACATATGGAAGCAACCTAAGTATCCATCAGTAGATAAATGAATAAAGAAGTGGTACATATATACAATGGAATATGATTCAGCTATTAAAAAAAAAGAATAAAATCTTGCCATCTACAACAACATGGATACACCTAGAGGACATTGTGCTGAGTGAAATAAGTAATTGAGAGGAAGACAAATGTCAGATGATTTCACTTACATGTGAAATTTAAAAAATAAAAATAAACAAACAAGCAGCAATGTAACAGACTCATAGACACAGAAAACATTTTGATGGTTTCCAGATGGGAGAGTGGTTGAGGGAATGACCAAAAGAGGTGAGGGAACTGTCCTGGCCAGATAGCTCAATTGTTTGGAGCATCACCCCATACACTAAAATGTTGTGGGTTCAATCCCCAGTTGGGACACATATCTGAGAAAAACAATCAATGTTTCAATTATGTCAATATTTCTCTCTGTCTCTGTCTCTGTCTCTGTCTCTGTCTCTCTCTGTCTCTCTCTCTCTCCCCCTCTCACTCTAAAAATCAATAAGTATATCCTCAGGTAAGGATGAGAAAAGGATGTGCGTGAATTAAGAAGTACAAATTGGTAGTTACAGGATAGTCATGGACATATAAAGTACAGAAAGTCATAGAGATGCATAAGGAATATAGTCAATAATATTGTAGTAACTATGTATCATGTCAGATGGATAATGATTTATTTAAGTAATTGCTTTGTAACTTATACAAATGTCTAATTGCTGGTTGTACACATGAAACCAATATAATATTGTACATCAACTTTAATTGAAAAAATTTTAAAAATTGTTAAAAATAGAGTTAATTAGTTCTGAAAAATATATATCTGTCCAGAAAAAGTCCAACCATTGTTAATATAGTGAAAATGCTTTGCATGACATCAATGTAACCTGGCAGCCAAGAACAGTGGACTGGGATACACATACATGAAGAACAACAGCTTCACTGTACTAGTCAGTGGGGGTGGGAGATGCCATTGAATGAGCATGTGTACTGTGTGGCCGTCAAATTCAAAATGACTGAGTGAGTAGAGCAACGAATCTGCAGATCTTGTATACACTCAAGTGCAACCACCACCACAAAAAGACAGAATATTTCTATCACACAAAAAAGTTGTGTTCCTTTATTTTCAATCCCTGAAGACCCACAACTCCAAACATTTGATCAGATTTCCCTTTTCTAGAATTCCATGTATGATTTCATACAATTTACTCTTCTGTTTCTGGTATCTTTTACTTAGCACAGTGTTTTTTTATATTTATTTATTTATTTATTATCTTATACATATAATAACTACATCATTTATTATTTTATGTTATATATTTTTATAATAAAATATTATAGTTCATTCATACCTTTATTGCTGAATAGTACTGCATTGTATTGACACATAATTTGTTAGTCATTCATTTCTTTCTTTAAAGATTATTTTTATTTTTTATAGATTTTTAGAGAAAGAGAGGGTTGGGGGGAAGAAAGAGAAAGAGAGAGAGAGAGACATCTATTTGTTGTTATACTTTTTCATGCATTCATTACTTAATTTCTATAAGTGCCCTACCAGGGGTACAACCTGCAAACTTGGTGTATCTCGATGATGCTCTAACCAATTGAACTCCCTGGCCAGAGCTTCATTCACTTTTTGATAGACATTTGTGCTGTCTTCAATTTGGAATTATTATTAATAAAGCTGTTCTGTGTACTTGTGTATAAGTGCTTCTGTGGGCATATAAAGTCTATCCAGAAGGTATGCAGCCATGTAATATGAAAAATAGAGACATTTTTAAGAAGATATAAGATGGGACAATGACACCTTAGTCCCCTTCAAAGTAGGTACCTTGGGACCTCACAACAGTTCTCTCCATTGCCACCAGCTGTCCCATCATACTTCCCTGAATCTCACTGATGGTCTGAAATCTCTTCCCTTTCAAAGGTTATTTAGTTTTGGGAAAAGCCAGAAGTTGCAGGGCACCAAATCTGGGCTGTAGGTGGGCCAAGTCACCTGGGTGATTTGATGTTTCATCAAAAACTCTGTACAAAATGTGATGCATGAGCAGGTGCACTGTCATGATGAAGCTGTCAATCACCAGCTGCCCATAGCTGCAGCCTTCTGAATCATCTGAGTAGATTCTGCAGAGGAATGTTCAAGCTTAATGCTAAATTTGATGCAGATTGTTGCTCTACTTGCTCATTTTGAATTCCATGGCCTCACAGTACCCATGCTCACTCAACAGCACCTACCACCCCCACTGACTAGTACAGTGAAGTCATCATTGTTCACACATGTGCATTCCAGTCCACTCTCCTTGGCTGCCAGGTTTCATTGATGTTGTACAAACCATTCTCTTTATATTAACAATGGTTGGACTTTTTATGGATAGACCTCATATGTTTTCACTCTCTTGAGTAAATACCTAAGAGTAGAATTACTGAATTGTATACTAGGTGTGTGTAACTTTATAAGACACTGTCAAACCATTTTCCAGAGTGGGTGAAACCATTTTATGCTCCTTTGCATTTTATAGGAATGACTGTTCTAATTGTTCTGATTTTAACCAACACTTGGTATAGAAAATCTTTTTTTTTTAATTTAGATTTACATGTTGTTTAATTTCTAAATATTTGGAGATTTTCATGTACTATACTTTTATTTTTAATGTAGTTCTGTTTTGGTGAGAAAGTAGACTCTAATAATTTAAACCTTTTAAATTACTTGAGATCTGTTTTATGGACCAACATATAGTCAATCTTGGGGATTATTCTTTAGCAATTGTCAAGAATATGTATTCTCTTCAAATTGGGTGGAGTACTCTGCAAATGTCAATTTAAGCTGAATAAGAGTTCAAGTCTTGATTCTTTCTAGCTTTCATTTATTAATTACTGAAAAGATCTCTGATTTATTTAAATATGTTAGCTTTCATTTATTTCTGCTCAGCTCAATTTTTGCATCATGTATTTTGAAGCTCTATTAGATGCTTTAAAATTTGGTGGGTTTTCCTGATGATTTAACCACTTAATCATTACCACAATTCCTCATTATCATGAGTAACATTCCCTATTTTGGAGAACACTTGGTCTGATACTAACATAGCTATTTCTATTATTTCTGATTCATGTTTGCTTTTGCATTAATTTTAATTCATCTGGGGATTCATGTCTAATTGGTTGTTACTGCAGATAGTATAATTTTGGCCCAGTCTGATAATGTCAGCTTTTAAATGTTATGTTTAGATAAAATATATAGCTGATATAATTATCAATATGATTGATTTTGATTTATCATGTTGTTATTTCATTTTCATTATCTTTAATAATTTTCATTCTTTTATGTTATTTCATTTTCATTATCTTTTATAATTTTTATTCTTTTTTATGTTATCTGTCTTCTTTTGGATTAGGTAAATTTTTTTATTCCATGTTATCTCTGCTTTTAGTTTATTAGCCATCAGACCTTTTTTAAGATGTTACAGGGTTTACATTTTTAGCCTAAATTTATTGAATATTATACCACTTCACAAATATAATATAAAAATATTTATTTGCCTCCTCCTCTGTTCCTTGTGTTACAGTTGTCATATAATTGCTTTTATTTGTGTTACAAACCCTATGGTTTATTATTATTATTATTATTATTATTATTATTATAAATGGTGAATTATCTTTAAAAATCCCTAATATTTACCATTTCTAAATATTTTTATTTATTTATAGATTTATGCTTCCATATAGTATATTGTTTTACATATGTGTGAAGAATTTCCTTTAATATTTTAATAGTTTAGTCTGCCAGAAATGGATTCTCTCACCTTTGGTTATCAGAAGGTTTTATTTTGCTTTATTTGTCCTCTGTGTAATTTGTCTTTCATTTTTCTGGAGTATATCTGGCTTAGATTTCATTGAAATTCTTACATTTGTTTGCTTATAGTATTCTTCAAATATGGAACAATTTTAATATGTTTTTTCTGCTCTCCTTCCCCTTGGATTTAAATTATATAGTGGCAAAATTAAACTCCTTGATAGTATCTACCAGGTTACTGAGATTTAAAATGTCTTCTTTCGTTTTTTCCTCTATGCCACATTTTGGATGGTTTCTAGTGTGATGATTTCCAGTCCAGAAATCTCTCTTCTGTAGAATCTAAGTAAATTCTGCATCTCATAACTCAGCAAGACACAGCACTCTGCTTGACTTTTCCCTTCCTGTGTCATGGTCAAAGTAATCATAGGTCCTACCTCATGTGCCCCCTTTCCTCAGAGGTCACAGCCTAAATAGCCTTTTCTAGTTCAATGTCTGAACACAATTATTACATGGATTGTGTCCAATGTGCTAGTTGTTCACAGTGGATGGCAAGCCCCATACCAGGTTCTTCTTCATTTTCTGCAGCAAAAATCTCATTCTGTGTAATGTAGACAATTTATATAGATACTTTAGACTTGTTTTTATATTTCTGAGTCATTACTTTCTAATAACTTAGCAGAATGATAATTAATTCATAGAAATTTAAATAATGAGAAATCACTAACTGAAATTGCTTGTTTGAGAGCTAAAAGACAAATTGCATGCATATCATTTGAAGAGTAAAAAGCTGAAATCAAGTCAGAATATTTTAAGTACAGTTGATACAGTACAGGACACACAATGAGTAATATATTGTGTTTAATTTATCAGAAATTCTTTCTTGGATATTAAACAAATGGTTGAGGCCTAGTTTTCCAATGAAAACATTAAAATGAGGCATCAAAAAGCTCATTCAATATTAGAACTGAAAAGAAAGTACGTAACACCATTTCCAACCCTTGCATTTATAGCTTTGGAAAGGAGAATCAAAGAACTTAAGTAACTTTTTCATTTACTCAAGGCAACATAGTTTATTATTGGAAGAGCTAATGTAACCTGATTCCCAGTCCTGTGTGCCACAGACTTTCTACTCCCTCCTCTTTCAGAATTCAGAGTGTACATTGAAATGTACAATGTCATAAAAACTAATCAATATAAATAAATAGGATGTTATTGTTCTAAGGGTTAGTATTATTTTTCAATTATCCTCATGGTATACTACCTTTAACTTGCTGATTAAGCCAATACTAGATTAACTTTTACATATCATCCTGTATAGTCAATTAATTGCTTTTATAAAAATCAAGAAGTCAAACTATGGTATACAGAAAGTGAGGAAAAGATATATCTTTTTCAACACCATTGTTTCACCCATCTACTCTTTAACACTCTACAGTATTACACTAGTTAAAGTCTTAGAAAATAGTTATTATTTGATCCCATGGAGATTTTGTAAAGAATTACATTCTTCATCAAGAATCTTAAGTCCTCATAAAATATCTGATCCCCCTAATGAGGTCCCTTAAGGTTTTATTTTTACAATCTTACTTAGCAAGCATTTAAGTAAATAATTCATATAAGTTGTCTATTTCGTTGAACTGAATCTTCAGCAGCTTGTGCTAGAGAGATTATATAATGACCTGAATGATATTCAAACAATTCAGAATTGGCTATCATAAAAGAAGCTTATAATTCCCTTCACTTATTATTAACACTGTATTACCTCACCTGCTTGAAAAATGGACCTTGAGTTCAAAAAAAGGAGATGCCGGAGTAAGTGAAAGTTAAATTGTGATACAAAACTTCTGAGTCAATGATGCATTTTAGTGAGTCCTTTCGGTCCAGCATTAACTAAAAAAAATTTGCCAGAATGCATGCTTGAGATAAGATGCATTAGCTGAAGTGAGTTAGTAATTGGAAAAAGGAGAGTGTTAAATTCAGATGAAATGAGTTTCCAGATACGCATTTATATATTTTAGTCAGCAGGTAATTACTGAATGCCTACTACATGTTAGACATTGTGCTAGGGAATGCATTAATGTATGAGCCATAGTTATAACTAGTAATCTATATTATCTTGTCCATTTGTCTATTTAGTCATTGCTTGCCTTCTCCACTTGCCACCACCAGCAAACACTGGAACACAAACTCTGTCAGTTCTCTGTATGTCTTGTTCATCATTCTGTCCCTAGACTACATTGGTTGCTGCCATATAGTAGGCACTCAATCAATATTTGGTGCTTGATGAAATGAATGGCACTTCCCTACTCTCATGACAGTTCAATATTAAGAAAATTGTTGGGAAAGTTCATAGCAAAAAGAACACATTTCAAATAAGGGAGTAGTTGGAAATTCTCAGAATGTTTTTACCGAGATTTACCAGTATTTCAGAATTCCAAATTTTCTGGTTCATTTGGTTAGTATTAAAAAAGGAATTATTTACTTATATATATATATGTAATAATGTATGCTTTAGTGTTTTTCTGCATCTATTTATTTCACTTCATTTGACAACAGTAAATATTACAAAACAGACACTAGAATCTCAGAACCTAAGAACCAGAAGAAGGAAGGATTTAGTGCTGCTTGAGCAATCTCTGTTCTTACTTTAGGTCCACCTTGAGGTCAGACTCACCAGTGAGCTCCTCAACAACAACAATTCAAAAGAATTGAAGAATTGGTGAATAATTATAGATGTTACAGGCTGTTTCTTAGGGCTTTCCCAAGAAATCAAACTTTCATTTCATACAGCAAAACTTCATCACTGTTACCACCTAATAACCTTTCCCTCTCCTAAAGTATTCTCTCACCTAAGATACTCATTTCCCATATCCTGCCCTTTTTCTCCCCAACTTCAGCCTCTAGAATGTATACCTTCCCTTGCACCAAGCCATTCATTTGTCACCTACACTTTGCATGCCCCACTGAACAAAGCAGAAGTCACCAACAAACATCTGTGTTCCTGGAGCAGGCCTTTACAGCACATCCAGGTCATGTAACCTCCCAAGCACACCTAAGTGCATATTAGGCTCAAGTTTTATATATGTGTTTTTATACTTCTTTCTCCAAACAACCTTGCAAAATAATAAAATAAGAAATAGTATTATCTTTATAGCTAAGGAAACTGAGGCTTGGAGAGCATGGGTAACTTGGCAAAAATAGTACAGCTGAAAAAACAGCAGTAGAAATTCAAAACCAGATGTGCCTGTTTCCAAATCTTTTGCCATTTACTAGGTTTTATAGGCTCCATAGTAATAGCTATTCTTAATTGAAGTCTTGCCTATATGAGGCATTGTGCTATGCATTTCACATATATTATGAAATTTTGTCCTCACTGTGACCTAACTACAAAAAATGTTGTTATCCCCATTTTACAAATGAGGAATCTGAGGCTCAGCAAAGATAGGAAACTTGCCCAAGTTCATAGAGCAAGAATGTAGTAGAAGGAAGATACAATCAGATCCATTTTATTCCTTTGTCTGTTACTTTCTACTATATCACATTGTTGAACAAATGATACCCCAATCCAACATTCTACATCAGTATAACAAATTACCTTGGAGGCATTAATCAAAGATGATTTTCTCTTCTCTATTTAAACATTATCAGTGACAAGGTGCTCACTACCCTATGATGAGGATCATTTCCAAATTAGATACTCTTGTAACAAGAAATATATTTGTTTTGAATCAAAAGCTGCCCTTCTTTATATTTATCATATAATTCTATTGTTATATCATAAAGAGTAACATTTTTCCCATAGCATAGCTTTTCATGTATTTCATTCATTTTCAACAATTTAGAGTATACTTACTATATGCTATGAAATGTGCTAGACACTGGGTATATAACAATGAGAATACAGACACATACTCTTATAGCTTATAGGTTGAGACAGACACTAATCAAATAATTATATGAATTGATATAAAAATGAAAAAATGTGATAAGCAGCATTGAGGCAAAATATAGAAAATTATAAAAATGTCAAAATTTCAGAGGAGTGTCTAATGTGGGTGGAGATGGTTGTTCTGACAGGCTTCCCTAAAAAGGGACCTTGATTACAAGGGGTGAGGGCGGGGGTTGGAGGTGGTGGAAGGTATGGGGGTATCAATGGTTATTAAAAATACAATGAAATAGAAGTTGAATACTCCCCAAAAAAGAACATAGAAACAAACATAAAAATGAAGAATAGATAGGAATAAATGAGGCAAAGACAGTTAAGAAGCACAGCCAATGGCAATGATGACTTGGTAAAAAGAACAATGTATAAGTCTTTGAGGCTGGAGGAAGCACAGGGCTTTCTAACAATGACAGGAAGATCAGCGAGACTGCCTAAGAAGCAACTAAGAGGATCTAAGTTGCTAATATGGAACTAAGGAACTAAGATGAAAATAACAGGCTCCAGTTCATACATAAAAGTCCATGTACACCGTGGTCATAAATTTTATCTTCAATAGCAATAAGCTATTAGCACACAGATCTTGTTTTCTAAAACTATTTTTCAATAAAAGAAACCAGGGATCCTTGGAGAAATGACTAGTATAGAAAAGGTACAAGCTGAACCTATAGCAAAAGGAGTGCCAGAATGTAAGGATGTGCTCAAAACAAACCAGCCCATGATGGAAGCATGTCCAAGGGACAAAGGAGTCAACTGAAAGAACTTCCAATGGCCAACACTGGAACAATTTGAACAAATCAGTAAGTTGTCATTAAATGATAAATTCAAGAGTCCATGTGATATAAATGTTATTTAATAAATAAAAGTGGGAGTGATGAGACAAATCTCCCTGTGCAGAACAATTCCAAATAATTTGTGTAGGTATTCTTCCCTCAAAGAGGTAGAACATAATTCCCATTTTTTAAGCATGAGCTTCACATAGTGACGTCCTTCCAAAAAGTTCAGTACAGAAAGGGAATAAAGAACTTCACAGAGTGGAAACCTGACAAACACTGCCTCAGCGAGGAGACCGAGGTCAGCATGGGGAGAGGTAAGTCGTACTGACAGTACGTGTCTTGGATACGGTGTGATGAGAATGGCACTTCACTTTGGTGGTCTTCCTGGCAAAACCCATAGTCTCACTCTAATCATAACAAGAAAAATCAGATGAATCCCAACAGATGGGCAGTTATAAAATATCTGATCAGTAACCCTCAAAAATGTCAGAGTGTTTAAAAACAAGAAAAGCCCGAGAAATTGTCATACCCAACAGGAGCTTAAGGAGAAAAGATGACTAAATGTAATGTGGCATTCTACATAGAATCCTAGAAGAGAAAAAACTGACATAAAGTATAACCTAAGGGGATTTGAACAAAGTACGGAATTTAGTTAATAATAATGTAACAAGATAGGTTCATTAACTATGACAAATGTATTACACTAATGTAAGGTTTTAGTAATAGGAGAAATTTGATGTGGAGTATATGGTAACTCTATCTTTTCAATTTTTCTTCAGATTTAATACTATTCTGAAATAAAATGTTTTCTAAAAAGAAAGGAAAACAAAACAAAAGAAAGGGGGGAAAAGGCCTTTATCTGAAGTCACAGATCTGGTCTATGGTACAAGAATCAGGACTGACACCAAGTCTGCAGAACTCTGGTTTAAGAGTATTTCCACCAGATCACTCAGTAGTAAAAAAGAGATATTGCCTTGTGTCTTTATCTTGCCAGCACCAGAAACATCAGCATTCCTGTAAATGATGCTGTAGAGGCACAGTAGTCTCACAATTCATAAATGTGCTGAACTTCACCCTGTTACTTCATGATGGTGACCCACACATGGCACAATCAGACAGGAAATACTGCAAATACCCCCAACTTCTTGTTTTCCTACTTCTCCTATTATCTGAACCCAGTCTTTGCCACCATGGTGAATGCCTATTCTTTATCACCTTCCTGTCATCTCTGTCTACAAACATTCTTCTCACACTGTGCCTCTCCAGAACTTGTCTGGGCCCCAAGTCCCACCATTTCTTATATACATTTGGCATCACCCCAAATTTTCTGAAGTCCTTAGCACTCAGTACCTGTTGCTTCTCAAGTACCTGCTCCCCGACCCCCACCACCCAGTCAATTGACCCTCCATTCCTGCTACCAGAATGTTCAGGGTTATTGGCAAAGTCAGAGTTCTCAGCTTATTGGCTCCAGAATAATAATAATATCCCATCTCTGATCCCTTTTCTTTCCCTTAAATACTCTCAACAGCCTTCGAAGACCTTACCTATTTGGTTTGAGTCTTTACCTTTTCTCTTTCATTTTTTCAAATAGAATTGTCTCTTGCCTGAGAAGATTGTGGCCATTCAACTCTAATTTCCTCAGTGCCCCTCTGCCTGCCCTGGCTGGAACATCCTTCCTAACAGCTATTTTTCCCACCTTATCTCTCCACCATCTTTTTCCCAAAGAAAATCTTTACTGCCACACCCCAAACCACTGTTTTAAACCCTTCTCATTTCCTGAGGGGCCTTGTCTCCTGAATTGTTCTCTCTCTCTCTCTCTCTCTCTCTCTCTCTCTCACCACCCCCCCATGGTTTCAGTCTTCCATGTTCTCTGCTTCTTCTAGGCCTTCAAATATTTCCCCATCTTACAAACTTTGCTTAAATGCATTTGTGATTGCCAGACCAAAAAATGACACTATATTCATTAATTATTTGTAAGTGATTCCGTTAAGGCAATTTTTTATTCAAAACATGAGCTGAGGCAAAAAAAAATATATACTAATAAAGCACATCACTGGCAGTAAAAATATGGGCACTACTAGTCAAGAGGCTCTCTAGCTCCATCTTGGTTTTCATGTTCTATGGTTCTCTGAATTCATCTGTCATTTCTTTGTCTTGCCAGAGCTTCTGGATAGGTATTCTGTTTTAGACCAACCTCATCCTGCTTTCTTTTTACTAGGTTGTTGACCTGTCTAAAATTTTCTTGAGGGAAGATTTCATGTTTTATTTGTCCCTAACATAGTATTTAGTGAATAATAAGTATTAATTCTCATGGAAAGAAAAAGTGGTTGTAGTGAGGGGTGGTTGATGGGGTGGAGGGATCGAGCAAAAAGGCAAAAGGACTCATAGACGTGGACAAGTGTTGATTGCAGGGTCCAGGGTGGAAGGGGGCTAAATGGTAATAGGAAAAGATACAATTAAAAGAAGGAAAAACAAGTGGTGAACTAACTTTGTTCCAGGCTCACTATTAATGTTTGGTTTAAAAAATAATATGTAATACTCTATTCCTAAAAGTATTTGGAGGTTGCTAGTTTCCATGTTAGAAAGTACAAAGAAATAAAAATGAGGAACACCGCCTGAGAACCTAGATGATATGGAAAATCACCACTCAAATTTATATCCTATAGATTCTATTTGCTAACAAGATGGGTTGTAGAGAACAGTGTCCCATTTTGGTGTATGTTTTGTACATTGCCTAGGTCAATTAGAATTTGTGGTGTACAAATTGGGGGCAAAAGCAATGTGTCTAAAAGATACAATGAGGAGTAAGACTCTTCTAATTTATTTTCAGCTCTAGCATTACACAGACAGCCTTTGGCCTCTCACATGGGGCTTCAAGAATGAAATCCTTCAGCCTCAAAATCAGATATAATAACTGCACATCTACCTGGTTTCAAAGGGTTTTATTTAGAGTAATGGCCACAAAAGAACAGAGTATTACTCTTCTAAGCAGAATATATCAATAGACCAGCATTCCAGAGAGGACTGTATGATTGTGACAAAAATACATTCTTTCCATTCTCCTAGGTTCTTTCTCTCCAAATAGTTATATTCCTATTCCTTCTTAACTAAGGCTGCTGGGTTTTCATAATTGCTTAATTAAATTGGGGCAGTATCAATTCTGTGATGCCTTTGGGAAAGTAATTCCAATGATAGGACCAATCTGTCAGTAAAAGTTAAGAAGCCAAATATTTTAAGAGCAAAGTTACAGGGAACAAAGGACAAGTATAATAAGTAAGAGGCATACTTAATAATTAGTCTTGCTATGAGCTAAGTTTTATAGAAATTGCTCATATTCTTTGACTTAAAAACCTTGGATGCGAGGCACAAGTACGTAATTCAGAACTGTGAGTTCAGAAGGCTTAAGTGGCTACTTGGTCTCCTTTACAGAAAATGCCATAGTGAAGGTTTGGCACTGCTTCTGCTGTGACAGGGCAGACATGCAGCACCAGCAGCACTTGGGGCAACTGTGGTGAGAGGGAGTGCATACTGTTGAGCTTGTACATATTCTCCATCTGTATCACCTGCCTTCCCTGTCATTAATCTACTGTACAATTCTGTGATGGCTGAGTACAAAACCTGGCTGGCTAGCATTACTTGTATGAATCATCTCATCCACTTGGCTTTGTCAATTCTTCTGTTAGACATGCTATCTGTATTAGTTATTGATTGCTGCATAGCAATGTATCCCAAACTTAGCAATTAAAAGAATACACTTTTATTATTTTAGCTTCTGTAGGTTATGTATCTGCTTACATGGGTCCTTGGCTTCAAGTATCTCTCAGAGCTGCAACAAGCTGTCTGATAGGGCTGGAATCTCATCTAAAGGCTCAACTGGGGAAGGATCTGCTTCTAAGTGCCAGTGGTTACTGGGGGACTCAGCCTCTCAGTGGGTATTGGTTAGAGATGGCCTTCAGTTCCTTGCCAAATGGATTTCCCCACTGTGGTGGTCTGCTTCATCAAGTCAGCAAGCTAGAAAGGAGAGAAACTGCTAACAAAATGGAGTTAACTATCTTACATGACATAATCTGGAAGTGAAATTATATTATTTTTGACACAATACACCAGCTAGCTGCAGTAGCTAGTTCATCCCACAGTAAAGAGTAGGGGTTACACAGGGTATGGCTAACAGGAGACAGGGACCATGGGGGCCATCTAAGGGTCTGCCTGTCTGCTACAAGCTCCTATGGGTACTGTCATTAAACACAAAATGCAGATCCACACTTTGAGTGCCCATACTTCTAGCTTTCCCCACTTACTTCTCCAGAACTGCTTGACCCCTATTTTCCAATATTCTAATATTTTAGTTCCTTCTAGTCTCCTAGCCAACCAGCTGAGCCATTTGTCACTTCCCAGGGATATGTGTATCAGTATCTTTACCTCTGACCATCCTACACAGAAACTTGAAGACCAGGAACTCTTAAAAAAAATCCTAGTCTTGATTCTTTTTCTAAAAAAGATTTTATCTATTATTTATTTTAGAGAGAGAGCAAAGGAAGGAGATACAGAGGGAAAGAAACATCAATTGGTTGCCTCTCACACACTCCCCAACCAGGGACAGGGCCTGCAACACAGGCATCTGCCCTGACTAGGAACCAAACTGGTGACCTTTCACTTTGTGAAATGATGCCCAACCAACTGAGCCACACTGGTCAGGGTCATGCTCAGGAACTCTTTAAACTTCTGCTCACTAGGAGGATTTCCCTTCACCATTGTCGTTCACCTCCGAATGCAATTTTAGTACAGAACATCCTATTTCTAACTCATGCTAACAAATTATGTTAACCTATTCATGAACCATGGCCAGGTTGTGTTTTGTTGTTTTTTTAGTTTTAAAAGTATGTTTGTTCCTTTAGTTTTGATTGTAAATATGTCAATTGTAAAATATAAAAAATAAGCTTAAAATCGAATACCAGACCCAACTTTTATATATACATGTAATGTATGTATGTGTATTCAGATACTTGCATATATGTGTAATATGTACTAATATATTTATGTATGTATATAAATAGACATTATCTGGATGATAGTGTCACAGGTAATAACTTTATTTTACTATATGCAAATAAGCCAGCAAGAAACGGTGGATGTGCATATTGTGTGGAACTTCCCTGCTAATATACATGCTCTATTGTCCCATTGGATTTCACTTACAAAACATAGGTCAAAAAGAAAATTGTTAAGAAAATTTAGGTCAGTGACAGCAGAGCATTAAACCAAGCTGTGCTGGTTTAATGGGTCCTCTGAGCATGGTGTCCAGTGAAACCGCATAGGTCGCACACTCATTAAGCCAGCCCTGTCTAACTGTGCATCCAGAAAGAAGTTAAGAAGAACTTGATTTTGAGAAAGGGTTGATGCCTGAGAAAATCAAGGTGTGTAAACAATACGGTTTCCATGGTTTATTATTTGTCATGTATAATTATGGTGGTGATATACCAATATATATGGCTAACACACAGCAGGTATCAGACCTTTGAAAGAAATAGCTCCATCTTGCACAATTACCCTGGAAGAGATATTACTATCATGCCCAACTTATAAATGAGAAACTGTGGGTCACAGAAGTTAAGTACTTTTCCAGGATCATGAAAAAAGCAATGTCCATTTCACTCTAAAACTCTTGACCTTACACTGATATATCCATTCCACTCCATACAAATTACCAGTAACCAAATTAAATCATTGTCTAAAATGTTTTTTACTGTCTACAACATACTGACTCTCCAGATCCACTTTTCCCCTAATCTGTATGCAACCAGTCAAAGACAGCCTCCATAAACCTTACGGGGAGAGACCATTGGTCTAATTAAACCTAACTCCAGACATGAAACATGTCTTCTTTCTGTAACATCTCTAAGTGGCTATCTAACCATTGTTTGACTATTCCAAGTGTTGGAGAGCTCATTTATTCTCAGGTAGACATTCCATTTGCAGAAAGTCCTCAGCAAAGCAAATCTGAATCAAGTCAAGTGCCATAAAAATGTTAAGACTGCACATTTTCAAGGCATAAAGCACTACTTCAAAATAAAATTAGATTAAGGAAATACTATATTTTAGGGAAAGTCTATGCAATAATAATGCTTGGGAACATGAAAAGCTAATTTTTCTATCATTATTACTGATATACAACTTAATAATTTCTCAATGAAAGCAGTCTAGCTAGCAGCCTAGCTGAGAGGCCAGTGAATGGTCTGCAAAGACAGCAGTCCCTGCATATCATGTCTTGCATTTTGATGGGCTGGTGAGAGACAGTGTGAAAAATAGAAAGAGAACAGAGTGCAGAATGTTAAAAAATATCTGGATTCAAATCTTAGCTCCATAACTTGTGCCAGGCTTCTCTAGTGATATAAAGTTAAAACATAAACTTAACTGAGTCTCAGTTTCCTCACCTGAAAACTGTGATAATAATACTTCACAGGATTGTTAAGAGAATCAAGTGAATTCAGTAACCTGATATAGGTAAAAGTTCTTTATAAGTAAAAGGTGCTGCACAAATACAGATGGCATTGTGCCCTTCAGTACTTAAAGTCATGAATAAATGTAAAAATAAGCTGAAGAGGAGAGAGAAATTGAAAAAAAAGCACAGCAAGACATAAGAATGAAGAAAAAAGTAAATGTGAGGAAAACAAGCACTGGAAGAAAACTGTTCAGCCCTTTGCTTTTCTGAAGAGAATGTCTTTATATCTAATATCATGCTAAATGTTA
The DNA here is from genome assembly GCF_004126475.2 of Phyllostomus discolor. Classification (NCBI taxonomy): domain Eukaryota; kingdom Metazoa; phylum Chordata; class Mammalia; order Chiroptera; family Phyllostomidae; genus Phyllostomus; species Phyllostomus discolor. The sequence goes on along the minus strand of NC_040908.2, from coordinate 105,016,156 downwards.
TCAGGAATTTTAAAAGTAACAGTAAAGAAGCAGAGAGTACGATCTTCTCCTCATCTGTGTCTTGTATTACAATATGGAGGCAGAAGACCCAGCTTTATCATAACTTGGCTTGTTCTGTGGTATTGGTTAAGGATATGGCCAATCTGAGCCTTGTTTTCCTCACCTGTAAAATGGGAATGTTAAACATATTCCCAGATTGTCGATGAGAATTGAGGCAGCATCTATGAAGATATACTATGAACATGTGACTATTGGTGTGTTTATGTTCCTAAGCACAGATGGGTTGGTACAAATATCGATAGGATAATAATTCAGTAGGCTCTGCAAGGGGCTGAAAAGTTGTGCTACTACCTAATGATTTATGAAGCATGAACCAAGGAGCAGCAAAGCAATAATCAGGATAAAGAATCTTTGGGAAATTATATTTACTTTCCTACAGAAACTACAACTAAGACTTTAGCTGAGTAAGAGGGAGTAACAACTGATGCTATCAGGCTGTGTTCTAGAGTATCAGATCCTAATACACACTTGGTATTCATCATCTCTATTTGACAAATATGGTCATAAACCTGAAACAGGACAGTCAAACATAATTAAAGACCAAATTATTGCTCTATTATGAGAAACAAGATTTTCTTTACAGCTCCAACATCTTGGTATGCTGCAGTATGGCCCAAGGAGATTAATATAGGAATAGAATTCAGGTAGAGAAATGGCGACTTCAATATTAGCTTTTCCACTCATCAGGTTCCTTTTGAATCTAACTCTTGGACTTCAGTTTTCTCTCAGGAATGGGTGATAATTGCAAATTCACAGCATATGGAATGTTGGGTTTGTTGGTTGGTTTACATTTGCTATGTAACACACTTCCTTTCTCTGGAAAGAACACCTCGATCCCTTTGGCAGAATTGGCTCTTTCATTTCATGCAGTCTTGGTGGATCCTAAATAAAGATATTATTTCTTTCTTGAAGGGAAGGCTGTGGTGTTCATGATTCAACTTGGCCAATAAAATATTAAATGAACAGACAAAGGACTTGAAAAGATGTTGGGAGTCAGTCTGCAGCATTATCTGATGAGACCATGATTCACTCTTGTTACTTGATTTCCCAAGAACTCCCTGTCTCCAAATTTCCTTGACTGTGGTTCCTCAAATGTTCCTTTGGTTCTGTGAATCAACTCATACACCTTCATCAAACAACCTCTTTTTAAAATTAGCCATAAGGCCAACTTTTTTTCAAGCTGCCAGAAACTAAAAACATAACAAACAACTCACAATAACCAAAAAACAAAAATGCAATTTCCCCAGCATTACAGTACTGAGAGAAGATAGTGCCATTAACATAGGAGATAATCTGTAAGGAAATCTACCCATCATTACAAAGCACAAACCCTCACTATTCTTCAGTCTCACATATGCAAGAGCACCCCTTGCAGCATTTAGACTTACTACAAACAGAAAGTTTGATGTAGTCCAATTCATCTATACTTTTGTTTTATTTCTTGTGCTTTTGATGTCATATCCAAGAACTCATTGCCAAATCCCAACAAGCTTTTCCATTTTATTCTAATATTTTTGGTGTTTTAGGTCTTATGTTTGGGTCTTTGAACCATTTTGAGTTAATTTTTGTATATAATGTAAGGTCCCAGGTAAGAATTTAAGCATTATTGTTATCCAAGAAATCCTGGTGTCTCTTTGTGAAAGTTCTAAAAAAGGTAGTTTATTAAGTCAGTATCCCTGAGTGAAAGGGAATAGTGGCACTTCAGGTGTCTTTCAGGCACAGTGAAAGGAAAATCGTGGATGTGATAACATGTGGTTTTTGTATCTTCCCATTTCCTTTATAAGATCCCTCTTTGCCCTTCCAGCACTCAAGTCCTATCCTTCTCCATATCCTTCAAGATCTTACTCTCTTCAGACTTCATAAATCATCACCAAAGTACATGCTAGGGAAGGCAGCTGGACTTTGTGGAGCACCTGTTAAGTGCCAAAAACTTTACTGTACATATATTATCTTTTTTTTTTGTACGTGTATTATCTGATCTCACATTAGTGGAAAAAAATTTGCTCTATGTGCTCAAGATATGACTGCATCTGTATTTAAATGAGGAATTTAAAGACTCAGATCCTTTCATATCCATTTATCCCTACACTCATTTATTTTTGTTTTTTGATAAATAACCCTTGAATGCCAACTATGCACTAGGCACCATGCTAATATCTAGAAAAGTAGCTATTGACAAGCCCATGGAAAGCTTAATATCTAATGTGAAAGGTAAAGATAATACAAGTGATTTATTAAATAATTCTGAAGAAATCATTGAAAATGGTAGATTGGTATTTGAGAGCAAGCAAATCCTTGGCCTGAACGTCTTGGTTCCATACCTCATAGGGTCCTGTTCATGAAGTCAGCGCACATTCTGCTTAGATCATTTATAACAGATATAATCAGACCTGAAGCCAACAGTGTTTGGAATTTTAATCAGATGATAGCCCAGATGTATAAGAATAGGCAGAAGGCACAACACCACTTTGTTCTCTGTGATATCTAGTGAAAACTCAGTAGTATCTCATTCTCACCCTCTCTCCCTCATCAAAAGATGATGGCCATTAGAACCCAATAAAAACAAATAAAAATTTGCTTCCTATGCTAACTCCAAACAGATGTTACTGGCATGAATAGCTGATAAATTATTGATTTACCACAATTTTGCCACTCTGACTTTGTCCACACACTTTTTAGTTGTGATTCCAAACATTATAAGAGCCTGTTCTGACACCTGTATTTTAAAGCAGATAATTAACAGAAGAGATTGCGTATGGTTTCATGAAGATTTTTGCCTGAGATAAAGGCTGAAAATTGCCCCTTATAAATATTTTAATTTTCTTCTTAATTGGGATTAGTTTTTGTTCTAATTTTCCTTTTGCTATGGTGAGGTTTTGATTTTGGTTTGCTAAGGGTGTAGGTTTTGTCCTCAGTCCAACTCCAGAGTGTGGAGCCTTCTGCATTCCCCATATACCAACCCTACAGGTAACTGTCAACTTAGAAACAGATAGAAAATTAAAATGGACTAGTTGACTAATTTTTATCAAGAATGAGTTACACCTTAAACCTAAATGCTCTGCAACTCAGCTGAGAAGGAGACGGAAAAAAGTGTGTGATGAAAGGTTTCTTACAGACAATGACAAGATATCTAAAGTGGATCAACAGGATAAACGCACCCAGACCTCATGTTTCTGACACGAACAGACACTTTAGCAGCACAATAGCTTGTATTCACAAGATGTCAGGCTATTGAAAGCTCTCTTCAGACTTTTGAAATATCTCTCTAATGAGAAATTAAAGCTAAAAGAGTGATAGCATCAGAGAGATTATTCCCCCTACTTTCTTTGGATTGAGAAACAAAATCCCTGAATGCTCTTTTGTGACTGGATTTATTGACCATTTCTGGAGGCTTGGAGGAATTTCTTTATGCGGCTATTTAGAAGACTCAATTCAGGTGGGAAAACTTGGGACCTGTCAGCTAACCATTCCTCCCTTGGGGAGAATTCAAAAGGAAGAAGAGAGTGAATACCGATATGCAGCTCTTATGGAGTGCTATTCACCTGGGGTCAGAGGTTGCTTTACCTTGACAATATCCTATTTTCATTTATTGAGCAACTGCATTCTACTAGGCACCTGATCAAGAACTGACCCAACTGAGAGTTCAGCTCCTAAATCATAAATAGGAGGCAGAAAGCAAAGGCAGAGAAAAGTGAGAACTTGTGAATCCAATCTACCTAATCACCCAGGAATCCTGGGTAAGCCGTGGAGAGGCAGGCTTGCGTTCACTTACTGAAGAAGCAAGAAGCATAAATGGCCCAGTGTGGAAATACAGTGACTCAAAATTCAAATTATTTTTCTTCTAAGTATAATAGATAAGCTGACTGCCATGCAGCACCTTGATTTGTGGAAATCTAACAGCATTAAAACTCAAATTTATGTATGCTCTCAGAATACATTTAAGATTCCTAGGTTTCTTGTCTTTAAGTCAGCAGTATGACCTAGTGTCTGGGGCCTACTTTGTGACCGGCAGAGAGCCTAACTGTCTCATTAATCACTGTTTTCCTTTACATGGCACTGTGCCAAAAATACAGTAGACTCTTAATAAATATGTGATGAATGAAGAAAAGAAAAAAAGAAGTTAAACCCAAAATTATTATCAAGATGTACTGTATGTCTCTTCTTTGTATCTAATTAGGATTCTGGTTGTTTCCTCCTGTTTTGACTTTCCATTTTGTCTAATTTAATAGGCTGGAAGTTCAGATAAGAATTCTTTTCTGTTTTGATTTTCAAATTAAAGCTGAGGGCAGACATCATGAATGTGCTATCTTGTCCCTCCTTCTGTTAGTCTCCAGCAAGACTAGGGGAATCTCCCTTTTTCTCTACCCACATCATCTCCTTCTGTCCCAAAATGTGGACTGGCCCATATTTCCAGGAGTGTGTGAGGGGAACCTTATTTAGGAGCACAACAAACAGCCTCTACTGGGGCAACAACACCTCCATGGGGCAAAGCAATTATAGAACACAAGGGATGTTGTGGTCCTCTCTCTTTCCCTTGCTTCTGCACTCAGGGGGATTCAGCTACTCTGAGAACCCCAGGGAAATAAGCAAGTACCAGAGCCCACTTTCCCTCGTTCTCACTGCATATCCCCTACCCTTCTCCTCTCTGCTGCACTTTTTCATGTTGTCTTTACTTTCTTTTTATTACTTCCTCCTGGCCAGAGTGACTGTACCCATCTTCCTGTTGATATACTCTCTGATCCCAAGAGACAAGGAAGCCCAGATTGACGCAGCTCCCTTTCCAGATCTCTGTTGCCTACATTCCCTAAGCTGATCAGCCCATTCAGATCTAAATGTGAATGAAATAAGTAGTGATTCTCAAGATAAAATTTAGATTCCCTTAAACTTCTCCTTTACAAAAAGCTCTGCCCACCAGCCTTCCATGACTGCGTGCTCTCCTCCTAACTAGTTCAATATTCTACTACTCCTTCACTGAAGCAACAATGTAGAAAATCATTATTAAAAGGTCATGCTATCTATGTGGGAAGGATGAACTACTTATTAGATTGGTTCCTTGTCAAACAGTATAGTGTAGTGATTAATAGCATGGACTGTAATGTCAGACTGTCTGAGTTTGAATACCAGGTCTTTATTTATTAGCATTAAGACTTTGAACATGCTACTTCTCTCTGTTCCTTAGTTTCATCATCAGTAAAATGGAGATAACGATAATAGCTACCCCATAAAGTGGTTGTGACTACATAGATAGATCATAGGTAGATTTAAAAACAAACAAACAAAAACAACAGCCCTTACCATTTGGAAGCTGGCCTGGCACTCACAGATTGGTCATGTTATTCTCCCACTGAACAATAAAAAAGTTTCATAGAACACCAATCTCAGACAAATTTACTCTGAAGCTATGATAAAGTAAGACAAAGAAAAGCTACTTCATAATTTGATCCATGAATAGACAAAAGCAAGGTCGTAGCACTGCTCAAATATACCAAACAACCTCCTTCTCTTGGCTAAAATGAGAGACTGCTACTTCTTTACCAATGACAGCTTTATTCTGGTTCTAATATTCCCTCCCCATACAATTTAATGAGATCATAAAATTATCCCTGCTTTTTGACAGCATCCAATTTAGGAAAAAATCCCTGGTTCTTTAGACCTTTCCATAAATCCCTCAATTAGATCCTAAATCCATTATTAAGTTATTTCAGCAGCCTATTATTGAGACATCCCACAGTTCCCTTCTAGTGTTCTTGTGTGTTCTACCACTGGGCAATTAGTAATAAACTCAACTTGTTCAACTTCTGCTAGTCCTGTGGTCTTTAGCTTGGGGGTATTGATGATAGACAGATAATAGAAGAAAGGATGTGTGTGTATGTGTGTGTGAGAGAGAGACAGAGACAGAGAATGCATGCCTATTGGCACATAGTATTTGAAAAGTCTTTCCTATAATAATTATTATACATACCTTAACAGTATGTGTAGTTATGGAAATTAGTATGTCTAATTAAGTGTAGGACAGGAAAATCATGAGAGACAAGAGAACCAAGAAGAAGATCCAGAAGGTCAGGCCTCTAAGACAAATAATAAGGTTAGGCCTCTCAGTTAAAGCATATGTCTATGACAGAATGTCCCTAGACAATGAAACAAGTGGGTAAGGACCACAAAGTTCATAGGGATTTTTGGTCAGTAAATGAGGTATATTACAAGCATTAACACAATGCCTGGTACACAGAAAGCATGCAAAAATCTAGCTATTCTTTTTTCATCATCTTAATCAAATGCTCAGGAAGCCACTTGGGTATAAGATGACATGAGCTTTCTGATTATACAGTGTGAGTCCATGAAGGATAAGAATACCCCTTTTACACTGAAAGAGCTCATGACAAAGTACTCAGAGGTTCTACTTTCAGAAAGTACTTGGCATTCTTACCCATAACTGGAAAGCACAAATACGTTTTTGCACAGCAATCATATCACCATCATTTGGCATTCTGTGGTGTGGCCCTGTGACCGTTATTTGCAGTATAAATTCAAATCACACCCAAGCAATTTTGCTATCACTCTTACTGTAAAGTCACCTTGCAGGTTTCCTCTACAAGGCTGTGACTATTTTTCAACTTTATTGTTAACCTGATTTGTTTTCCATTTGCTTATTGATTAATTTTGCTGCTAATCAGAAATATTTGTTCAGTGACTAGTAGCAAACCCAGGGAATCATTACAGGACAGACCCTGAAAGCTGGTAGGGAAAAAGGTGAAACTAATGTGGATTCAGCTCACATTGTTTATTCCACGGCCTATGTTCCAGGATGTTATCAATTTATTCCACTGATAAGAATGGCAAGCTCACAATAAAATCATGGCAAGTGAAAAACAATGTATCTGTGTCCATTATTCATTTGTGCCCAAATCACATGGATGAAAAATACCATAAACACCAGAACAGCAATCTTTTATGTTACTTGGGCTGTTGCTTTCTTCACCCTCCAACCCGTAGTGTGCTGCATGCAGCAAGCAGAGGGTAATTTGGTAATTAGATCAGAGCAAATACTTTCTAAGTTCTCATGTCCGATTGTTGGAGTCAAATATACACACAGTGAAACTCAGTTCATACTAGTTGCCAGGGTTTATAGGCTAGGTTTTTAAAGTTCACTTATCATTCTAGTATGATATAGCCATACTGAAGAAATATTTAAAATAGAAAGATATTAAAATTTCTATTGTTTTACACCTGTACAGATAAAACCCACTATTAATATTTAATGGTTTAAAGTTTTTTTAATGACCAGGGTTTGTTTTATACATATACACATATATACAATTGGCCCTCTGTATCCATGGGTTTCACATTGAAGATTCAATCAACTGTGCACAGAAAATATTTAGAAAAAAAGTTATTCCAGAAATTTCTAAAATGCAAAACTTGAATTTGTCATGTGGCAAATACTATACTGGATTCACACAAATAAAGTGACAGGTGGGCACACTCTGCTATAACCAATAGGAAAACACTACATCATATTAATATAAGAAATGATCATTAGCAGGTTTAGGTAAGCCAGTGGGTTCCTGGAACCAGTCTCCCTCGGGTACCAAGGGACAACTGTAGCTGTGTGTGTATGTGTGTAATTATATTCACATCAAACATACAATTTTAAGACAAGAAGTGTTCTCCATCTATTCTCCATCTAGCATATTCTGCTCATATTTGCCAAGTGTTTGAGAGGAGAGTTGGAGAATACCCTTGTTTTACCCACATTTAAATTTTTTTCTATTTCTTGATATGTTTATTCATCAAATAATACAATAGAATTTTACTAATGCCCCTTGAATATTATATTATGTCTCCCAAACACTTGTAGTTGTTTTAAGTAGATATCACCCTTATATCAGTTATATATCTTGTTTGTCAAAAGGCATTACTTAACAACATTGGAGGGAAAATCATACACATAATTGCTTACTCAGCCATAGAAATTTCAGTACTGAAATTGTGCACTTCTGTGTGTGCCATTTGTTAAAGGAGGAGAGTGCTAACTAAATCTCTACATGGGTAGTCATTTCCACAGCCCACTGAGCTCCTGACAGTGGAGAATCACTTGTATCGATAAGACAGAGATCACAGTGGGCAATAATGTGCAAAGAACAGGGAGAACTCAAAAGAGAAAAGTGGAAATGAAAAAAATTTCTCACAAAGAAATGGAACAACCCAAAGGAGCACTGTAGCTTCTTACTCAGATTTTCATGACTGGAAAGGGTTAGAAAAGCTTCTGTGTAATAAGGGGGCAATTAGAGCCAGTTTATAAGGCAGTCTTGTTTTTTATTTCTGAGCAAGGTCAACATGATTAAATCTCTTCCATTAGTTGTAAGCTTGTATGTATTTACTATAAATTCTAGGTATTTTATAATAGAACTCATAGTAATGTTATTTTAGGTCCTCATGATGTGTGCATCTATTTCTCCCAAAATTTTAGTCATTAAACCAAAAATACAAAGAGTGTGCCCTGACATTAATCAAGAAAAAGAGCAAAATAATTTCTGGCATACTGAATTTTTTTAAAAGAGCATAGAATAATGAAAAGCATAGTTACTTTTATGCTCTATCCTTTGCATAGGTAAAACAATTTTAAAAAGCAGTTTACATCATCACACTCTTCACTTGAATCTATTTCTGAAATGTCTCTTCTGGTGGCCAGTAAAATCTAAACACATAACTCCCATGATTAATGTCAATGCTTGTGGTAAAATGAGTCAATTGTTCGATTACCTATGGCCTGCCTTGTGGTCATGAATGACGGGGGAGCACAGTCCTCTAAATCTGTGTGACCAGCATTTCCAGTTTGATGGGGAAGTTAGCTTCTAGCATCTGTTTCAAACACATGAAAATTCAATTAAACTATCAGCTATCAGAATTACCATGGAGCAAACATTGACATAGGGAACCATGACCTAATTATATTATGAATTTTAAACTGGAGATAAAAGCTACATTCCAAGTTAGTCACATTGACTCATTCATTGCCCAGAAAGCTAACAAATACTTTTTTTAAAGTAAGATGTTCCCTGGAAACATAGGTAAAAGAGAATCTTGTTTTTATCAGATTGTTCTAAAATATAAGCTAATAATAAAAATAGAAGTTTTAGGAAAAGAAGACATTAGAGTCTTCTCATGAGACAGGAGGTTAAATTGGGGGATAAAGCAAAAGTTCCTATAGTCTTGCCCTAGGAAATAAGGAGGACGATGAATCAAAAATTTCACAGTCTTGGAACTCTATTCCCACTTGCTCTCTGACTACAAAGGAGAGGAGATATGCTATGTGAGTGCGAAGGACAGAGCCAGGTCAGAGAAACAGTAGGTTTTAACGTGACGGAAACTACCCAAGCCAAGCTAAAGCTAGAGAGTCAGCGGGAAGCCCTGCCACCATATTGGGAGTTTCTTCCAGTGGAACCAAGGTAAGCATGTTAAAAAGAGGTCATCTGTCACTCTTCTTATTTAAATTACACATGCAGTCACTGTTACAGAGTCATGGAGCAACAATGGGAGGTAGAAGTCTGACAGCAAGATGGAGGCCAGCTGCCAGCCTCACTGAATATACCAAGTGGGATTTCACCTATGAAGTCTCAGGCATGGCATCCTCTCATCTTCCCTGACTCACACTACTTAAGAATGCTGCCTTTTTTACTGATTGACACTCAAAATTTTAGTTTCTTAATAAACAGATGATTAAAATAGTTAATTAAATACAAAAGATTTTATGAAAAGACAACACATGTCTCAACCAGCTATGAGTCTTGTTTTGTATTAATCTAGAAAGAAGCCCTTAAGCCTCACTGCTCTGCACATTCATCCTCTGCATGCAATATTCCAGCCACACTGAACATTTCACGTTGTGCAAGCCATATGCTTGTGTCTACTCCCAGACCTTTGCTCGTGTGGCTGCTGGTCCTATAGCCAGATGTACCTCTGTATTTCCTGTCCACATGATCACTCACAGGCTCACTTTAGTATCTAGTTCAAATGTCTAACAGCAGACTTTTATCTCTTCTGTGTTCCCATAGCATTTCTACACACAAACTCTATCACAGTCCTTAGCATATTGTATCCTGACTTATGTATATATTCCTGGACCATTATGAATTCAATTACAAAAGAAACCCAGATACAAAGATGAATCAGTTCATGTAATAAGGTCCTTTATAGAAGTATATTTGAGTACTCTGGCCTTTAATCAGAGTAGGAGTACCTGGAGAAAGAAAAAGAACTTATTTCTATTTCCTTGCTAAATCCTTTTCTTGAGAATGAGTAGACCAAGGTTCCTTTCTAGCATAGAATGGAAGTACCAGGATAGTCTACTAAACAGACTGGACACACAAGGTAGACACCACCTAGAGAGGCACTCACGGGTTTAGTTTACTTCCAAGGAGCCCATACAGTGGAACTGAGGCTGTAAACTAATTCTAGACCATTCACTCCTGGCAGGTAATGAAAGCCATATAAGATAGGGATTGATACCTATAATGATAATCAGGGATAAACCCCCAGTCTTGGATCAAAGAGAATTTTTAAAGTTGGTGATCATGGCCCACAGAACTAGCTAATCAAAATGTGTGCCTATTACAGAGCTGCTACAACAGCAAATAAAAATGCACAACACTTTTCCATTTTTAAAAAGTCCATATTGTCCTCTTTAAGCTCAATAAACAAAGAAGAGCCCTTTTTTTTAAATGTATAAGGTGTTATGAGAGCTGAACTGACACAGAACAAAGTAGTTGGTTGCCAGATTTCAATGCAAATACTCTAGGAGAAGTAAAAGTCTTGCATCTTCATGAGGACACTTGATATTTTTTCTGCCTATATGCTCATGGCAAATCCCATTTAAAATAAGAGCCCTGTAACCAGAAAGTTCGTCAGTGAGTTGTGGCATTCTTACTGATCATTAAAGTCCATATGCTTCCTCACTGCTGCTCATGTACACTGTATTTTTTTTTGTTACTAAGTAATATTTTTCACTAAAGGAAAAGTGACTCTGGTTCTACAGATTTTTTAACATATAAAAACCCAGGAAAGGATCATTTATAATTGGGTCAAAAATTCTTTTAAATATATAATATATAGATTGTAGAAAGTTGCTTATACTTGCAACCTACAATTCCTTCCCTCCCAATCTCTCTTACACCCACTGCACTCAGAATCTTGTTCTGGCCTCCTCCATTTTTCTCAAAGCCACAATGACCTCCATGTTGCCATACCTAATGGTCAACCCTCAGTCTTCATCTTATGGATCTACCAACAGTATTAAACACAGCTGATCACTTTCTCCTCCTTGATATTTTTTCTTCAGTTGGTTTTCTGGACACCATGCTCTCCTGGGGCTCCTCTTCTCTCACTGGCCCTCTCCTTCTCATTCTCCCTTGCTGGCTCCTCTTCCTCCCTATCCTTTAACACTGGAGTGCCCCAGGGCTCAGTCCTTGTTTCTCTTCCCTTCTCTATCTACACACATTCCCTTGGTGATCTTACCTAGTCTCAGAGTTTTAAGTATCACCTGTGTGCCGATGAGTCTCAAACATGTTTAAACACAGTACTCCTGGTATAGATTTTTTCTCAAAGTCCAGACTCAGCTGTCCCCTGGCTATTTAACATCTCTGTTTGCATGTATCTGATAAAATTGTCAAATTTAACATATCTTCAGCTGAATTTCTAATCTTATCCCTCAAATCTATTTTATGCTCAGCTTTCTCTCTTCCTGTTGTTAACAATGATATTTGTCCATTTGCTCAGGCCAGAAATTACAGGCATCTTGGACTCTTTCTTTCTGTGGCTCCCACATCCAACTAATAAACCAATCCTTTTTGTTCTACCTTCAAAATACCAACCATTCCAGAAATATCTATGGGGAAAAATGCAACTCACTATACTGAAATATAATTTAAGCATTACTTTATACCCATCCTCACATGGATTTCTGTACCATATAAGGAACCTATAATAAAATCCGCATATGCCATCTGAAACTATTGTTTTTGAGTTTCTTTTCTGAACATACTACAATAAAAAAATTAAGTTTTGGTTTAATTTCTGCTTTTTTATTAATATCTTTCTCCACAAATGCTAATGTCTCACAGCTAGTTCATTATTAGAAAGTGACTATTTTTTCCCAAAAGAGCATAACGCTATTCATTTGTCACTCCAGAGAACTTAGTAATACAATGTAAGGTATGTGAAAATCATCAAAGACATACCATTTTTAACCTAGTATGCCCACATAGTAATTAGAAGGAAAAAATAATTCAATTATTACCATCTCTTAATACTTAAATATTTCTTTTTTCTCTCTTTCTATTAAGTGATAAGATGAATATTTATGCTCGAGTAAACATATTATCCTATTTCCTCTGTACTTATAAAACACATTTTATATCAAAAGAGGTACAAATTTAAAATAGTGCATACTAACAAATTTGTTTCCATGTTCTACAGGAAAAGAATAAAAGAACTTAACAAAATCCTTTCATTTATTGCATTTATTAATCCATTTAACAAACATACATAATGTGTCAAACACTTTGCTAGAAACTGGTGATTCAACAGCGGCCAAGGCAGATGTAGCTTCTGTCCCTCAGTGTAACTTGCAGTATGGGGCCAATCGCAGACAAAGAAATAGGCTATTATACTACAATGTAAACCTTGCTAAGTGAGGAAAAGCATATCAGAGAAGACCAAATTCAGAATGTCAGCAAAGGCCTCATAGAGAAAGTAACTTGGGAGTTATAACCTGAAGAATAAATGGGAAGAGCCAGCTTGTCAAAGAGAAGACACTGGTGTTTCAAGCAGAGGGAATGCCATTTACAAAGACCCAGAGGTGAAAGAACATTTAGAAAATGCTAGAATTTCAAAGTGATCAAAGGAAAGGAGTAGTGACAAAATAGAGCTAAAAACACAAACTAGAGCCCATTCTAAGCAACAGCAAAGAAACTGCACTTTGTAGTAAGGACAGCAGAAAAACTTCCTTCATCTGTTTGAGCTGCTATAACAAAAATACCAGTAAGACCAAGTGGCTTAATCAACCAACATTTACTTCTCACTATTCTAGAGGCTGGGAAATGCAAGGTCAAGGCACTGCTGATTAGGTGTTAACGAGGACCTGCTTCTTGTTTCATAGATCATCATCTTCTCATTATGTCCTCACATAGCAGAAGGGATGATGGATCTCTCTGGGGCCCTCCTTTTATAGTATTTCAAACATTATTTTAAACTTTTTTCAATTATATTTGACATTCAATATTATTTTATATTAGGCTCAGATGTACCACATCACAGTTGTACAGTTATATCATTGAAGAAGTGATCCCCCTGATAAATCCAGTGTGCACCTGGAGGCACAGATAGTGATTATATTATGTAAAGTTGGTAGTTACAAAAGAGTCATTGAATGTAAAGCCGCTGGGATTCCCTATTATAAGGGCATTAATTCCATTCATGAGGGCTCCACCTTCATGACTTAATCACCTCCCAAAGGCACCACCTCCAAATACCATCACATTTGGGTTAGGATTTTAACATATGAATTGAAGGGGAAACAAACATTCAATCTATGGCAGAAACGTTAAGCATGAAAGTAAACAATCAAATATGTACTTCAGAAAGATCATCCTCATTGCCTTGTAAAGAAGACACTAACAGGGAGGCAAGATCAGAAGTAGGAAAACAGGCAACAATTGAACTATTCTTTGAAAGAAATGATGGTGGCCTGAATTAAAAGAATGAGAATAGGAATAGAGAAAACAGACAAAAGAGATTCTACAAAGAGAATCATTGCCAAATAGATTTTGGCTGCATGGGAGATTTTAAATTCTAATATATTTGCTCAACAGTACTTGCTGAGCATCTATTTTCATACCATGCAAACCATCACCTGGAATCTAAGACCCCCCCAAAAATAAATTAAATTAATTAAGAAATTAATCAAAGGTCACACAATCACTAATAAAACTAAGTCTAAAATAGTTCTGCCAGTCCAGTGAATACAGTGCAATGTTTTATATGTTAGAATGCTCCAGTTATTTCAATAAAATGAATTTATATCCATCCATTTAAAATGATACAAAAGTAAAGTTATGAACTATAATATTTAGAGTGAGCTTAATTCTGATCCTTACAATTCATTTTAGAAATGTAATTTGGTTGGCCACCTTTCCTCAAAAAGTTTAAGTCCCTTTGAACTAGTCTGTATGTATGATTGCATCTCCGACCAAGGGACTAATACTGCTTGCCAGAGACTACCTCCAGCCATGCCAGTCCATTGCTAGAGCCACTAGCAAACAAATTTATCACGTACATTAACCTGCTGCCATGAATGAGAGGTTACTGAAATAATGACTTGGAGTATCAAAATCATGAATAAAATATGGAATCTTCACTGCAAGTTATAAAGTTTTCTTATGAAATCTGAAGACTAAATGTGCTCTCAAAGGGGTCATTCCCACCTTGGCTGATAAATGACAATGATGCCTTAAAAAAGAGATAAGAGCAGATTAGCACCTTAGGTTTCTCTTGGCCTTGTTATCAGTTGAATCCAAATAAAATGTGTTAATTTTTCTGTGTTTTCTCAGAGTTCAGCTGTGAAAATGGAGATGTCTTATTGAACAAAGATAAAAAAGTGAAAATAAAATGTCCTTTCAAGATACAAAAAAAGTATAGCAAATGAAGAGAAACTTTTTTGTTAAAATCAGATTCTTCCAGATATATTTTTAGTTTGCTTAGAGAGAATGAGACGTGGAAAATAAGAGGTAACTTGCTGAGGTTATATATGGTGGGTGCAGGAAAAAGTGAAGTATTGTCCTATAAAAAAGGGGATATTGGTGTCAAGTTTAACATGTAGAATATATGTTTAGACTTCTGGGTTGAATTATCTAGGTAAGCCTTGATGAAGCCATAAATATTTTTGAGCAGTTCTGCCAAATCTCTTCAAATTCAGTCATAATTTAAACATGACAAAGAACCTAGAAATTTGAAAGGCACCAAGTCTTCCTGAAAGGGTTCAGAGTAAGCAGACATGAACTGACCCTTGCCAAGTACTGCATGGAGGTTTCATGCACAAGAAGATTCCCTTGAGGTCCACCTGACCTCTGGAGCGCTTAAGAGGGTCTGCGGTGCTTCATGTGGGAATCACTTCTTTTGTGTACAAATAAGTGCTAGGTAGATTTGTATTTACAGAGGAACCAAATATCCAGTTCCATATTCATTTTGAATGTGTGATTATTCATCTATGAACTGGTGTCTCTGTACTTAGCAAAGAAAAGAAACATGTGGGTAAAATAACCATGTGCATAAAATAACAAGAAGAATTTTTATATTTCTTTATAGAACTTAGTGCTTGCAAGCACTTAACAGCACCCATTTGTGCATTAACATAAAAATATCAGGGTCTCCACAGCCAACTTGAAGAGGAATGCCCAGTCTTACTCCTCAAGAGAGTCCTAACAACAAACAGTAAAGAACACTTGCTCTTTCTGACCTCTTTCTCAAAGGTTATGGATTGAGAAAAAAATTAGTTCTGACTCCTCTTTTTAATTTAGGAAGAATTTATTTCAGCCCTTTAAGAGTTTTAGATTTTTATTTAGAGCTCATCATTTAACTATTTAATTTTTACAGCAACCCTAAGAAATGGGGGTTAATTATCCTCAGTCTAAGAAACAAGATAGCTACATCTGATAATTTATTTATTCAACAAGTATTTATTAGTCTGTTTTTTGGGGAGGTCACACAATGAGTAATTTGTAGCACTGGAATTATTGCCAGATATGGTGTTAGATTTTTTGAGTTGCACAAGACTTATGTTAGAATCTCATGGTTTACTAACTCTGTGAATTGGGAAGTTTTTCTAAATTCTTTGAGACTCAGTTTAATCATGTATAAAATGGGTCTAACAATAGTACCTATTTCATACCTGGTGACAAAATGAATGTAAATGGTTAGAGTGTAAACTTCAAGGAGAATTCTATGAGACCTCCCCTTTACTGTATCCCAAGAGGAAGGAGACCCACTCTAGTCAGATCAGGTATTACAGCTTGTTTTTGATACTTTACCATTATGTGGAGTCACTTAGTAAAATGAAATAATCCTTGTTCCTAGTTTGACCTCATTATCTTCTTTATTTCTTCATTGTACCTGAGTAGGAAGAGTACCCAAGATTCATTTGTGTTCTCTCTCTCTCTCTCTCTCTCTACCCCTGACCCAGCCGGCCCTCTCCCAGTCTCTCTCTTTCCCTACTACCATCACCCTATTCTCTCAAATCCAGGGCAAGGGCAAGAGGCCAGTTCAGCTCTAGGTCCTGGGGAAGACAACATTCTTGGTCTGTCCCTAAAACCACTACCTGTGCCTGCTTAATTTGTTTTGGATGCCCTTTCCTCCAACCAATGAGAAAGACAGAAAACCCCAGTTTGGACTTGGGGAAAGTAGCAAAAAGAGGTTTTCATTTTTTTTCTTTCCAGGATATTCGATCTTAAATAGTTTAAGAAAGAAGCAATCCTCCTTAGGGCCCAGTTTAATGTGCTGAACCAGAGTCCTATGTGAATGAAGGTTAGTATGCTCTACTTTGAAATCTTTGTGCACTGACTTCCCTCAGAGACTTCACACCAAGACGCAAGGCTGGGCCAAGGCAGAAGTCATGAGATCCTTGCTGTTTGAAGGCCTAAGACCACTAAAATAACCTGTTCTTATTATTTTAACATCTGTTATAATTATCAATTAACTATTTGCCACAATCTTAATTTCTATGATATGGGGGAAAGCTCAGAAGTTTCTCTTAGCTACATATTTAGTGAGTACTGTCACTTATAGGATCAATGTTGCATAAAAACAAGTTAGTTTTAAATTATTCTTTCTGACTATAAAAGAATTTGCAATGTAGAACATATTAAAGAAGTATTTTCTCTGTATAATTTTAGGTCATTGAAAATAACAATAGAGTGCTTTTATAATACATATTCAGACTTGTCAGTAATTTACATTGGTCTTTGCCCTAGTTAACCCTAAATAGTGTTGCATTGAGTCAGGACTCTTCTCTGACCTATACTCATTTTAATCTCAGCCTCAGTTTTCTTATCCCTGAAATAGGAGTAATTAGACAATGCCTATTTCCTAGCACTTGGAATTCACTAAATTTTTTAAATGCTGTGTTTGAATAAGATGCTTTAGAGTAAGAGTTTAATATGACTAAATGAAACATGAAGGCCCAGTCTCACACTTAGACCTGAGTAAACAAAATAATGCAGACATTCAGATAAAGTTACCTTTTCAATAACGAAACTCTGCTGACACAAGCTCTGTTCTAATTGTGGCAAACTTGATTTTATAACCAAGTATGAGTTATGGTTTTTTCCAGCAAGCTGAAAGATTTCACAGTATTACTTTTAGCAGTGTAATCAAATGGCTATAACCCAAGACAGCCAAGTGACTTTAAAAGGCATTCTTCATATAAAGTCTTCCTAAACAATTATTTTTTAAGAAGTTAACAGCTCTAGAAATTAAAGATACTCAGGAGATAAGATCTAATCTGATGGTGAAGAGATTTAAATGTCATCAGAAAGGTAAAATCATTGAGTTGTTTCACATATAACATTGGAGTTCTGAGATTGAGACAACTTTAATTTAACAAGCATTTATTAAATGCCCACAAATGGCAGAACAGAACTGAGCTAGACTCCAGAGATGCAAGAACAAATTGAGCATGACTCCTAAGGGCATTGAGCCCTTATGAATTCCCACTCTGGTGGGCAGAGTTGGAACTATAGAATATATTGGGAATAAATATATATATATATATATTTACTTACATATTTATATATATTTATATATTCACATATATAAATATAAAGTCATATATATATGTAATTCACTATATGCATGAATCTGGAGAGTAAACTGGGCCTGGATCAGGAGGGTTTTTATACCATAAGCCACATGTTTCCAACCATGTCTTTATAGTAAAAGAACTGATGTGAAATTAAGTAAACTGCTTGAGGTGTGGGGAATGAACATTTACATCATGGATCTCATTGGATTGTTCCAGCAGACCTCAGAGGCAGATATTGTTACCCACTTCTATAGAGGAAGTAACAGAGGGTCTGCCCCTCATCACTTGCTAATATGTAGCAGGCCCAGGATGCATACCCAGATACATCTGATTTCAGATCTTGGTTCCTCCTTTTGTTGCACCACATGGGCTCTCATTAGGGCCATGAATATCAAGCTGTGTCCGTACAGTGTCTGAGCTTCTGCGAAAGGGAAACCTAACTCCTGCTTCTAAGGATAGCCATGGTAAGTTGATCAAATTGACTACAACAGAAAAGATAGCCAAGTGACTTTGAGTGACTCAGAAACTTCATATAGGACCCTGAACTATAAAGTGTATGAAGGAGGTTAGGTGCTAACAGATGGCCCATGTGTACTAATTTGCCACCCTCTTTGCCCAGAGTACTGTATCCTACTAGAGTAACTCTAATTATACAAAGGGGTACAGCAATGGGAATCACAGTTATACATAAGATTGTCCATCACCTGAGTCACAACAAATTAAAAGATAGTAAACTGTACTTCTCAACTATCTGTGTCTTGTTCACTGGTGTAACCTTAGCATCTAACACAGTGTTTTTACACAACAGAGTTTCAATATTTGTTGAACAAATGAATGACAGCAGTATACAAAAAACCCACTGCCTGTTTTGTAAATAAAGTTTTATTGGAACATAAAAGAAAAACCCAAAGATTCACAGGACTCAGTGCAAATTGCAAGCCAGGTTTTTCTTTATTGGTCTGATGATCTGAGGCCAGAGGGCAGGCCTGAGAGCAAGCCCTGGAATCTGAGGGAGAAATTCCAATTAGCCTCCCGGGCACACGTACAGTCTTCCCTGTGAATTCAGTGTCTTCATGTAATTTCCCCAGGGCTCAGCTGCAGCACCTATTCAAAAGGCAGCCTTGATGCTTGCCTCATAATTTAAATGCACAGGGACCTGCCTATGCTCTGCAGGTTCATCTGGTTTTATTACAAAGACTCACTACTTTCTCTCTATGCATATCTAGTCCACAGATAGCATAGATGAGTAAATGATGTAGTGCATTAGTGCAGTGATTTGGAATCTCTATCAGCACAAGTTGTCTCCCCAGCCTCATCAATCCCTAAAAATAAGTCTAATTATCATGTGAAGAAGCTGAAGACTTATTAGAGGACGCACTAGATGTGACAGAGAATGGGGGACAGGAAATGAGTAAGGGCGAGCTAACTGAAAGTTTGTTTGTGAGGAGAGATGTGTGTATGCACACTGGGGAGTGTATGTTTGTCTCAGTGTAGTTAAGAAATGTAAAAAGATAAAAATAAACATGTCAGAAAGATAGAATAACATGGGAAGAACATGGGCCTTGATGATCAACAGAGTCAAGGAACACCTTACCTCTAACCTTTACTTTGTGATATGACCTTACCCAGGCCACTTCTCCAGGTTGATGTGAACTTACCTGTGACAGGAACAACTGCATGTATCTTCATGGGTTACAGGAAGATTTAATGGAGAGAACTATGCAAGTCAAACAAAGTACTTGGTGTACAGCTGGCACTTCACAAACATTAGTGTCTCTCCTTTTTCTCCCTTCTGAAAGAGAAAGCATCCCTTGCAGTATGTGCCTTAATTTGGGTGCCTTTTCCTCCCCGTTCATCCTGAGCCATTTTGCCATTACCTGCTCATTGAGAACTATGTTAGCAACCTAAATGACCTGGGAGACTTCTCTGGTTAACTATTAGAGACATCACTCAACCTGTCTGGACTATATCAGAGATGCTGACAAAGCCCCTACCATAGGGTAATGCCATTATCATTTAAGTTGTTAAAGTAGATTTGTGTGAAGATGGTTGTGACAGGAGTGGCTTCCATGTATAGAGCACCACCTAAGGAGGCAGAATTCCAGGGCACAGTTGACTTTTTAACAATACACGTTTGAACTGTGTGGGTTCACTTATATGTGGATCTTTTTCTGTAAATATACAGGGGCCCTTCATATTCCCAGGATTTACATTCATGAATTCAAACAGTGGTGGATTGGAAACTTCATTTTCAATTTATGTTGGGAATCCTCAGAAACAGAAGGCCAACTATATGCATTGTTCTATGCCATTTTATATTAGGGACTTAAGCACCCTTGGATTTTAGTACCTGCTACGGACATGTTCCTGGGACCAACGTCTTACAGACAAGGCTAACTAAAGGGACAGCCACAATTAGGTTTGAAGGAGTCTAAAGTTATTTGCAAATTTTCAACTGCATGGGCAGTAAGCATTTCCTAACCCCTGTGTGGTTCAAGGATCAACTGTAATTGGGAAGGTGTATTTTGGAGTCAGAACACCTATAAAATCCCACTGCACTACCTTCTAGCTCTATGAAAGGCATTTATTTTACCTCCTTAAGTTTTGGTTATAATATTGATAATATGAAAATAAATATATTATCTAATTTTTAGGATTTTTCTGAAGACTAAATATTTATGTAGACAACTGTAAGTACCTCACCATTTTTTAATTTTTATTGTCATACAGCTGATGCTATGCAGACTTTTCAAATGTAATCCTTTCATCCCAGTGCAGTTGAGGCAACTGGAATTAGGAGACATTTAGGAAATTTTCCTCAGCTCCTACACTACTATAATTTCTTTTTTGATTGTGACTCCCTCCATAAGGTAATCTCTTCAAACCTGCCTAGGGCAGGGGGGCCCCTACAGAGTGCAAAGCGAGCTAGACTAGGAGGTATCAGAGAAAGCTGCAGCAGTGGCTTCTCCACTTTTCAGCCACAAAGGGACAATTCACTTCACCTCTCTGTAAATGAGAAGGCTTGACAATGTGTTTGCTAAGATCACTCCTGGCTCTGACACACGGATTCTATGTGAGGGGCTTGGAGACTTAGAGGAGTGCACCTCTCACGGGACCTAAGTGGGCCTAATTGATGGTGATGACATTACTGGGATCGTCACCCTGCTTCCTTCACTTTTCAATTCACAAGGATGGCCCTGTCATCTCTCTTCCCACGGGGAACTGAATGAGGTTCTCATTATGATTCAACTTCCTCATCTGGAAAAGTATATTCCTGAACACCAATCATGTTTCCATATGTAGAGAGAACAATTCATTTCCTCCTTTTGTTTCCTTTGATTTGTCATCTCCAGTCTGGGTTGTCACAGGGTAGACTTCTTTGAATATTTTCAGGCCACATCCACTAAAAGTGATCACAGGAGTCAAAGGATACAAATATTGAAATTATAAATATCATTTTGAATCTTAATTCTAAAAATAGACATGAGTTGCAATAATTCTCAGGGAGGATCCCACTTTTACACTTAGGTGACATGTGTAAAAGCAGTGTTAGAGAAATTTCGTTTAAATTAAAATGCTCATCATCTCATTACACTGGTGCAGCTCTTTGTATTGCTTTGCAATATTCAATATGTATTCATCTCATACTATGTGTCAGGCACTGTGCTAAGAACTTTAAAGGACCTATCTCATTAATACTTGGAGCACCCTAAGGGTACGAGAACTATACTTAACTCCATTTTACAAGTGGGAAAACAGGCAAGTAAGAAAAAAAAATCCCTAAGATAAGTTGGGCCACATTTTTAACCCAGGTCTTTCAGATTGTAAAGTCCAAGATCTAAGTGGCTGAGCTATTCTGACTTTACTTGTGGTCATTCATATTTTCATAGTTTCAACAATAGTGGACATTGCACTCTGCTGTTTCTTATTAATATTTTCATCAACATTTTCTGGAATCACTTGAATTAATATTTAAAAATAAAAATAATAGCAATCAACATTGCCAGACACTGTTCTAAGTCCTTTACTATCACTCTTCTATTTGACCTTCAAAACAATGCTAGAAGGTGAGGAATTATGAATGTCTCCATTCTACAGATAAAGAAACAAGTTCAGGAAAGTTAAACACCTTGCCATGGTCACAAAGCTTAGACATGGCAGAACCACAGTATAAACTCAGATCGGCCTGAGTACAGAGCCCAACCCTAAACTAAACTGAATAACATCCTGATAAAACTAAAATATTCTCAGTTCTCTAAAAGGTGCAGAGACAGCAAGGTGTAGCAAGACTACCTTTAGAAGTGGTATTTCTTTCCACTGTTACCTATCACTATTCAGAGACTCTGGGCTCTCAGTAAAGGCCCAGGAGCTCTGCAAAACCATGGGTGAGATTAGAAGCAGCTCTGGTTGATAAGGGACTTATGATGAAACCACTTGCACTTCTGCAAACATTGATAAGGCCAGCAATGACCATTTGCATGGAAGGCCCCTCAAAACCAAGAGGAAGGCAGAAAAACATGTGATGCCTTCACTTTGGATCCTCAAGGATGTCATCTACCACTAAGCAAGCCAGCAGCTGTCACTCATGGATTTCCATATGGTCTTGCCATAGATACTTTTTTTCTCTATTAATAGAAATGGGCTTCCAATCATTTTATCAAAAAGAAAGAGTCAATAAATGCCCATTGGTGAAGTCTTGAGCTTCACAGAAAATATTTGTGAAAGAAACTGTAAGAAAAACTCTAGAAACTTTAGAGGTGGGTTTTAATCTTTGTTACTTCCTAGGTATGTCACTTTACCCTTTGAACATCAGATTTGTCATCTATAAATGTATGTAATAATGTCCCTCTCAAGACTCTGTGGGGATTAACTGAGATAATCCACACAAGTCAGCTGGAATGCTTTTCACCCATAATACAAAAAGAACATAAATTTTGGGCCCTCATGCAGTACTCACCCTTCCTTGTGGACACACACCCCTGAAATCAGAAGACATTCTAATCCAAAAAGCTGACTCACAGCTTGAAAGCTGCTGAGCTACTCAGTGGTGCTACACAGCCTGTACGATTTTACGACAAGACACACAGCCATATTCTTTGTAAAATCATTGGTTTAGAGCCTCTTGCCCAGCTCCCATCAATTTCCTTGTGCAGATGATAAAATGTAACAGAAGAGAGCTCAGTATTGCCAAGGCTTCAGACGGCAAAAGCTGGAAGGCAAAGCCCCTCTCAGCTGAATTCACTTACACATAGATTATGCTTAAACATCGGTCATTACGCAGGCCTAGATAAGATTTCCAGATGTGCACATTTGGGAAACCAATCCTGTGTGATAGAAGATGAGTAAGTTGTGTTTTCACTGATGATGAATGATCTCTTCATCCATGGAATAACTCCTGGGGAAGATAGGAAAGAGTATGTCTGGTCACCAAGAGGCTAATCTCCAGCATTTAGGCTCATGTGAAGCTCCTACCCTGCCTAAGGCAAGACCCTCATCCATCAATGGAGGGAAAGCTCTGTTCTTTAATACCTGAAGTTACTTCAGAGGTTTAGAGTGCAGGATGATGGGGTGGCTAGAACTCTGCATCAAGCTCTACTATTCCTTCTCCTTGCAAACTCTGAATCATTCAAAAAACAAAATATTACCCTTTATCTCCTCTGCTACTTTATATCCCAATAAGAAAACTGGAGTTGTAATAGTGATACCTGTGTCTAATTATAGCAAGGGAAAGGATTATATAGCAGAGTTCAGCCAGGATGGTAAAAGCACTTTTCAAAATATAGTTCAGCCACCCTCTTAAGCATCCGCCATTCTCATAAGCCAATTCCTGAGTGCTAAAATTATTTTAAGAGGCTCAGAACATGGTGCATTAATAAATGATCAAAGGGTGTGCATTTTCTAATGTCCTTTTGGCCTTGATAAAGAAACTGGCAAATATTCCATTAACCACAACCCATGAAGTCATTTTTTAAACTTGAAATATATTTCCCCATCTCATGCTGGAGATATGTCACCAGGATTGGTTAGTGTATGCATTGAAAATGGGATCCTTAAAGGAAAAGGTTGAGATGGATTATTTATGAACATGCGTAAATTATGTAGTAATTTCATTGAGATTTCTGGGATTTCTATGAAGTAGGATGTCCCCTGTGGTGGCCACATCTCATTTAATCCATCGTTTCATCTTTTCCCATACTTCAGAGACTTCCCATATTTCAAAGTTCACTTTGAAACAATAGCTCTTTTTTAAATGTAATTGATACTTATTATGTGTTTCTGTAGAGCACAAAGTATTGATTTATAAGAAAGAGACCCCCACGTACATACACAAAACAGAAATTGTACCTATGAGTTGTCATTAATTCATGATCAGATGGGTGTTGGGAGTAACAATAGCAAACAAAATCACAATAAGGAAGATCAATGAGAAAACAGTGACCATGAAAACTACATGTGGCTTCACTCATCTTGGTGCTTTAATACTGTCTCTTACTTTCCACAAAGGATGAGCAAATATTAGTTCCATTTTACATTTTTTATGTTCCATTAAAAAATGGAGAATCATAAAGGTACATGACTTTCCAATCTTACATAAATGAATCACTTGCAAATTAACACCAGAAATCTACAAAACAATATTATCATTATCTCAGCTACAAAATTGAAAGACATGACTCACTCTGGCCCTTTTTTTCAGTGTTCCAAGGGACATATCCACATAAACAAGGGAACATTCTGAAATGTATTTGTATAGTTAAACTATATAGTTACATATGTATATAAGCACTCTATTACACAAATGCTATCTAAATAGATAATATAGCAAAGATATGTGCATACAATTTTCCAATACAATTTTTGCAAACAATTTTAATGCTTAGATAGTAAGGGATTATATCCATACAATAACATACCAAGCAGAAATTAAAAATAGCATTAGAGGCAAATCTTTATTGACAGGGAAAAAGTGTTCTTCTTACATTGCTAAGAGAAAAATAAAACAGACTTCAAAATAGTACCTAAATTGTGATATTTTTACAAAGAAAAACTGTAAAAAATCCTGGAAAGTCATGAACCAAACTATAACAGTAATTATCTTCGGTGGTAGAATTATAGCTAATTCTTGTTTTCTTTTTCTGTAAATTCTCTTATTTTCTAATATTACTATATTGAGCTTTACTATAATAAAGCTATATTAAGGGAAAACTTGCAAATCCCTTTCTTAAACTGAAAATTAAAAAAACACTTAGAGGTCACAACCAACAATACTTACTGATTAAACAAATATATGGATTCTGGGGACTCTGTTTTAGAACCTGTCACATTTTACACCAGGTTAAACAAATATTTTGACGCCTTCACTATCTAGTTAAAAATAGGAAGATCAGCATCAGAAAAAAGTCTTCTTAATTTTCAAAATACACATAGTATCTAATATGAAGCAAATGTCATGGGGATTTATCTATAGCTTTATAAGTTAAAACAGCTGAGTTCTGAAACATATGAGGAGACATGCATAAGGTTTTGGAGCTCTCTAAGCTAAATATCTAATGTCTAAGCTAAATCAACTGTTTAGCTCAACCAATCGCATACATAGTCTATGCCAGCCACTCTACTGGGTGAAAGGAAAACAAAAATGAATAAGACATGGTCCTTGGAACTTACAGTTCAACATGGAAGGCTGTGGGTAATACAGAAAAGCACAAGACACTACATTAAATCTGAGAATAGTCATCTAATTTACACCAAGGCCTGAGAGGCAATGGAGAGTCCCTGAAGGAGAAGATGCTGAACTCAGTGTGAAGAAGTGACTGAAACTAAAGCAGGTAGGGAAAGAAAGGAAGATCACTAGAGGCATAGGAGACTTCACAAGAAAACGAAACAAAAAAAGAAGAGAAAATTTTTAAAAGACTCAAATATTTGAGTCCTGCTAGAGTAAAGCCCACGATGCAGATAATGGTGGGAGTGAAAGCTAGATAAGCAGACAGAGGCCAGATCTTGTAGTTATTTGGTTGTGAAGGAGAAGGTGGGGCTTAGAACAGATGATATTTGTGATGACTTTGAATATGCTGGTGTGGGTACCTGGTTTAGTGATATGAGTAAGTGAGATAAGAATAATGACAGTAATAATGGCAAACATTTCTTGAAACCTAGATATTTGCCAGGCCCAATATGTTCACATATTGACTAACTTGACCCTCTCAAAAGCCTTTGAGCCAGAGTGATGCTGGGAAGCTAGGAGGCAGTGAATAGAGGAGGTGAGCAGTCTGGGTGGGAGGAGCAGATTGAAATCAACTTTAAACATGTTGAGTTCACAGTAAATACAGAGCCTCCAAATGGAGAGAGTATGCATTGAAAAGAAGCTGGAATCTCATGTCAAGAAGAGAAATTAGGGGCAAAGAGGTAGGTTTGAGAATATTTTGCATATAAAAATTCCTTAAAAACCATCCTGAAATTGTTGCCAGTTCAGGTAAAATACATGGTAGGATAAAAGCTTGGTCAGAGACAGAGCCTCAGGGCAACAACACTAGATAGAAGCAGGAAAGTATTTCTGAAGGACACTGCAAAGGAAGAGCCAGTGTGTTCGGTGAGAGAAGCTACCACAAAACCAAGGCAAAACCAAGGCAAAAAGAGTTCTAAGAAGATTAGTACAAAGTGCCAATGCTGGCAGTTGGTCAAATAAGGACCAAAATATGCCCATTAAATTTGACAACATAAAGTTATTGTTGACTATGCTGTCAGTGAGGGCAAGAATGGAAGCCACATCATCGATGAGCAAGGATTGAAATGGAAAGAAGAAAGTGAAACTGACAGACATATAGACACACGGCTAAGATGCCTGCAGAGGAAATAGGTGAATGAGCTAAACCAGGAGAAAAGGATAGTAGTAACAGGGCTTAATACCAGTAGATACAAGAGAGCAGGTTTCACTGGTTTGTTTCATGGGGCTGGCAGAAAACTGAGGAGGTCCTAGTTGGAGAAAAGAAGATAGCATAGAGGCATAGGGCAGAGGCTGAAAGAAGAAAATAACTTTTAATAGACTATTTTTTAGAGCAGTTTAGCTCCACAGCAGTAGTGACCAGATGGTATAGAGATTTATCACATACTTCCTGCTTCCCACATATGCAAAGCTCCCCCCCTCTATCAAAATCCTGAACCAGAGCGGTACCTTTGTTACAACTGATGAACGTACACTGGTGCATCATTATTACCCAAGGCCCACAGTTTACATTAGAAGTCACTCTTGGTGCTGTACATTTTATGGGTTTTGACATGTGTCCATCATTATAGTTCCATAGACAGCAGTTTCACTGTCTTCAAAATCCTCTGTACTCCCACTATTCACCACTCCCTCCCCCATAAATCCTGGCAACCATTGACCCATTTTATTGTCTGCATAGCTTTGCCTTTCCCAGAATGTCATATGGTTGGTCTCATGAAGTACACAGCCTTTCAAATTGGCTTCTTTAACTTGGCAATATGTATTTACGGTTCTCCCATGTCTTTCCATGGGTGGATAACTCATTTCGTTTTAATGGTGAATAATATTCCATTTTCTGAGGGTACTGCAGTTTATTTATCTGTTCACCTTCTGTAGGACAGCTTGGTTGCTTTCAAGTTTTGGTATTATAAATAAAACTGCAATTAATATTCATGTGCAGATTTTTGTATGGACCTAAGTTTTCAACTCATTTAAATAAAGGAGTGAGATTGTGGTCATAATGGTAGGAATATGTTTTGTTGTATACTGATGGGGGGACAGAGTATTTTTTAGACTGAGAATAAACAGTAGCAGGGGTTGAAGGAAAAGGACAAAGAAGTAACTGCTGACCTGAGTCTCTGGGGGAAAACAGGTGCCAGAGCACAATTGGTGGGATTAGCCTCCACCTCTTGCAGCTCCCCTCCCATCTACCAGGATGACAATAAAAGATAAAGAAAGAGCAGGAGGCGGGTAAGTCCCTTCCCCCATTATATAAGTTAATTGCCTTTAAATGCTACATGGATTATGCTGTACTTCTCACCAGACTCCCTTACATTTGAAGATTACTTAAAAAAAAGGAAAAAAAAGAAATTTTGGCATTATAGTTTTCTGAAGCTCATAACATCTTTAAATAAATTTGTTAAATTATGTCCTCATCACTGCATAGTATTCTAATTGCTAATAGGCTAAGAAAAGAATCAACAAGTCAACAACAAGTCAACATATCAACTCTCTTAGAAACCCTGCTGATCTTTTAAAAACAGATATTTTCTGAGGCCAAACAATAATTAAAGTGATAAATATGTATTGCTACATCAAGTCACACAACTGGAAAATGCAAACTCATTAAGTATATTTTAATCATCTCATTATTTCTGTGGCATGGTTGTCTATAAATTATTTTAATCATCCTAGAGTTTCAGTAAAACATTTGAAAAGATGAGTTGATCTCTGTGCCTTTTTTCCCCCATGAGGCAAAGCAAAACTTGACTAAAACTGGGTTACTTCCTGTGGGACAAACCTTTCAACAAGAAAATGGATACAGAAAGGCATATGGATGTACTGACATTTTCGTTTAATTATTGAGACCACTATACAAACAAATGTTATGAATAACAAAACAAGTCAAATTTCAGGCTCCTATAAACAGGGAAATGAGAAATCCCATCCACAGATACTTCCAATATATAGTGTTAAAAGTGGTCTCCTCAGATTTCAAATTAAATTGGTAACGGTGACTTGCTTATAGTTCTTATCACCTCACAGATTCACTAGCCTCCAGGAAAAGGTTGGGAAATACAGCCATTCGTCCACATTGCATCAGCAATCCAGGAAATGAACGGAGACACGCATACATTGCCCTGTCTCCATACCTCCTCTCCCTCCTCACTGCCTCATTCTTGGAGGGTCATCTGTCTTTCTCTGATCAGCTTCAGACACAGGAAAAAGGAGTAGCTTTGTAAAATGACAAATAAATGTTCACGATAGAGTTTTAGTTTTTAGCTTTGCAATATGCTGCACTATATCGCCCCACTGGCCTCCTGTCTGGTGTGACAAGATGTATATTCAGAGTTGGTGGGCAGTGGCAATAAAGTGAACAGGGCCCTGCCTCGTATTCACCAGAGAAACAAGCAAGACTCCTCTTTCCAGTGAACCCAAAGGGGTCATGGCCGCAAATAAGCAGTACTCCAAGCCCATGCAGAGCAGGGCAGGTATTCATATGAGGCAAGTGGTTAATGTTTCTTTCACTGTACACACTGCAAGCTCAGATAAAGGCTACTTGCTCTCATATATTAACAACAACAAAACCAGTCTCCTCAGCAATCCAGGGACTATTTAACAAATGTTCATTTTTTAATTTGCTTTTTATAAGCTTAGAGAATAAATTCTTTGTATATTAAAAATGTATTTGCCCATCACTTCTCACCCCATTCTACTGATCATGCTTATTACTAATAAGCTAAAAGAAACACACAGGCAAACCTGACTCCTGACCAGACCAGGGAAAGTTGTCTTGCATAGAAAAGATATGTTTAGAATGAAAAAGCACTGCTTTTTAAGACAATAAAAAATAGTGGTAAAGAAGGATTTTAACTTCAAATGGAGAGAGAGAGAGTCAGTCGAGGAACAAAGGAACAATTTTTATTCCATAGCCAAAGCCACCGAAATACTTTATGGTAAAGATGGCAGTTCTGTCTTAAGATGTTTGGGGGCCAACTTTAGTAGAATTTTAGGCCCTACTGTCCATCTTCTCCCAGGGTTTTTTCACCCTCACTCCTATGATCAGCAGACACTCACTCTGACCTTAGACAACCTGCCCAGCGAGTGCTGAGACAGATCAGAGTCCACATCCACTCAACAGGAACCCTAAACAGAGCCTAACACTTGTTCATTCACTCACTCAGCCAATTGATCTGAAAACATTTTTATGTGCTGAGCACTGTGCTATAAAGTGAGGAGAAATATGGACACAACTGCCACCCTGATAAGGCTTGCTGTTTAGTGGAATCAATAAGTAGGTACTGATCTAACAGGCAGGTGCTCAAGTCTGTGGCTTCTGCTTTCATCTGGGATGCAGTGGATTTGGGAAGTGTCAGCAAACATAGCTCCAAAAAAGCTAAATTTGAACTGGGACCTCAACAAGGAATACGAGTGAGCTAAGATGAGTATCCTGGACAGAACAAAGGGAATACGGAAACGCTTTGAGACGGGAGGGAGTGTGGGATAGTCAGAGAGCTGACCCAAGTGACTGGAGAGCAGAAAGGCAGAAAGGAATCTGGCACAGACACTCAGTAAATATTTCCAACAAACAAAAGATGGGCCAGTGAACACATGAATGAACAGCCGTCCAGTCACACAGTCATCCAGCATTCCGGACATTCATTCACACAAGGATACTCAGTAAATTCCACTTGTTCATAAATTTTGCCTTCTCCCAGTTTACCTTTTTAAAATTCAAGTTTAATGAAAGTGGACAAATTAGAGA
Organism: Phyllostomus discolor; assembly: GCF_004126475.2. NCBI lineage: Eukaryota > Metazoa > Chordata > Mammalia > Chiroptera > Phyllostomidae > Phyllostomus > Phyllostomus discolor. The sequence goes on along the minus strand of NC_040908.2, from coordinate 104,985,778 downwards.
CAAAAAAAGCACAAAAGAGCCATATTCTCCAGTATCTTCCAACTGAGATCCAAACTTTCCTCAATTGCTACCATCAAATGATAGAAGTATTCAAGATACTTTGGTCGAGGATTATATATACGTTATATGATTTAATCTGTACAACAACCCTATGAGTTAGCTATTGGTATTCTTACAGTGAAATATTTTCAGCCATATAAAGGGGAAATACACCATATATGCTACAACATTTTTGAACCTTGAAAATTTTATGCTTATTGAAAAAAGCCAAACATAAAAGGTCATACATTATATGTTCCCATTCATATGAAATATCCAGCATGGGTAGGTCCATGAATACAGGAAGTAGATTCCTGGTCACTAGGGACTAGGGGCAGAGGGAATGACTGTAAATGGATATGCACTTCTTTTGGGGGTGATGAAAGTGCTTTAAAATTTGGGCTGGTGGGTGCACAACTTTGTAAGTACAGCAAAAACCACTGAATTATACAGCATAGAGGGGTGAATTTTCTGGCATGTGAATTATATCTCAGTAAAGTTGTAAAAAAGACATTTAAATTATTTCTTTCAGTAATGGGATCCACTAATTTGATTATTCACATCATTCTTGTTATATATCTTTAAAGTATTATTGCTTATCTTTGAATAGGTAATTGAATAATTACAAATTCATTTAGAGATTTCATGAGTAAAATACACTATTTCTGAAGGTGGCTTTGCCTTCCCCCTTAAGGTTACAGGTTCTTCAAGCCCTCTCATTGCTGGGGGTAGAATTAGGTATTCATTTGCTTTACTCAGGGGTCCACATCTTCAGAGGTATCACCCATTATGAACTGGCCTGGGATGTCACAGGATCAGATACAACTAACAGTTAGAAATGGAAGACTTTATGTTATTTAATCAAATATATTTAACTTTTTGCTTATAGTGTTTTAAATCATTTGCTTACTACGAAAGTACCTGTTTTATTTTCTTGTGACATCAGTGCTCAATTCAGGATTGCCAAAAAATTATATTTTGAATGAATTACGTCTAGTCTCAATTTCAAACTAACTCTAATCTCTTGATGTTTCCATCCTAATTTTCATTAACTGTATCAGTGGAGACAGCTTTAAAGATTAAAATTCAAAGGACACTAAGATTTGTACAACCTTCACCCCTTCTCAGCAACCAGAGCCCTCCCTTCATTGTTATCTCACACCCTGATCAGCCAAAACCTGGCAGGAGGGGAGAAAGAAGAAATAGAGTCTTTGATTTTCCCCAAGGTCCTATTCGAGGCTCAAAACATTCAGTTCTTTTACCCATTCAACAGAAAAAGGAAAAACCAGCACAGAAAATGGAATAATGACTGTAGGTAGACAATGGCCAATAAATTTTGCAGACCCTTGGGCAGCTCTGTGATGCTGCCTGGAGCTCTGGAGTCCTTACCATGTCTGTGGGCTCAGAGATATGGGGACTCGTAGAGGTTCACATGACATAAGGTCATCTTTTCATAAAAATACAAAATCACATATCTGTGAGAACACTAAACATGAAGTTTTATGCCATTCCTCCAAAAGTAATTATCTATTCCTAATTTGCATACCACCATCAATGAGATGCTCGCTGCATGGAAAATAATGACTTGAACATTAGAATTGATGCAACCAAATGCAGAGTATGTTCTGTCCTAGATTTTAACTGTAGTTTTAGCTCTTACCAATTATGTCACTAATATTGTCATTGTCATTATTCCTCATTCTTTCTTTCCATCATTATTCTCACCCTCCTTCTGAGCAAAGAGTCATGGACCAGACAGAAGAGACAGAAATGCTGTGTGAAACTCTCTTCCCTCCTCAAGCCCTAGAAGTGCCCAAGCAAGAGAGCAGGGAAGATGATTAGCAAATACTATTGAGAGCCACACATCCTTAAGAAAACCAAGCAGGGAACTTGCTTCCATCTGACAGTTATCCAAGAAAGAGAAGGGACCAGGCTGAGATTGTCTGATAGTTTGGGTACCACTATTTAGAAACCCCAGTGCCCAGTCATCGTCCTTGAGAGGGAGGCCTAAGTGGATATGGGGCAGGGCATGCATGAGCACACAGGGAAGGCCCTGAGGTGTAGCACCTGCACATTATGCTGTGTTTCCTGTAGATTCTGGGAGAGAGAGATTAATGTTAAATGGTCCTACACTGGTTGATAGAAGGGAAATAAAAGAAAAATCAGTATTATTTTTACTGAGACACTACAATATACCAGGCCTGATGCTACCTAGTCTTCACAAAGGTAATCATGCAGCCTAGAGGATAAAACTGAAGCCTGGGTATTGAACCAACACCCAATAATCTACTTAGTTCCTGCTCTCCAGCAATCACTGTCCAACCAACTGGTCAAACCAACTGATGTCAATCACCCCTTGGCTCCCTCAAGGTCTATTTTAAAGCACACAGTCTGAAAAATGACTTATGTAAGCATTCTAACAAGAGCCCTAATTCTGAGATGAAGAAATCCTGCAGGAATTCCTTCTACATGCTACAGAACTTCACTCTTTGAATGCAGCAGAAAGATCACCATGTTGAAAGCCATTATTCTGTTCCTGGAGGAGTCTATATACTCTACACCATTCAGTTAACTTTTATTGAGTCCTACTTTGTGTCAGGCACTGCAATACAAATGGGGCTCTTAATGATAAATCAAAATCAGTCTGTATCTTAAGGAATTCATACAACTTTAAGCGAGATAGGAACATGCAGCAGACTGTGGGCTGGGGTGTCACTAAATGTTGTAATAGAATGTAAATGGAGTAAAGTCAACATAAAGGATGGAGAAATTAATACCTACTGAAGCAACCCAGACAGGGTTCCCAGATATGACCTCTAAAAAGGCCAAAGATTTTAAGGCAATGTGAGACATTTAATGCAGAAAATATAGCACAAGAAAGGCAGCTGTCACAGAGAAGGCAGGAGGGACTGGTCTAAAGAAGGTGGAGGGATTAGCCACAGAACATATATGCATAACCCATGCACACAGACGACAGCGTGGTGAGGGCCAGAGGGAAGGGGTTGTCGGGGCTGGGAGGTGGGCAAAGACTGGGAAATGGAGACAGACATCTGTAATACTGTCAACAATAAAAATAAAGTTAAAAAATCTTTAATTAAATATTCTAATCACTACTGGACCATGTTCCCTGAAACTGTCCATTACTCTATATTAATAAACCTTCCTAGAGTTTTAACTTAATCTCAAAAATGTGTCTGACAGGTGTGGCTCAGTGGGCTGGGTGTGGTCCTGCAGAGTGAAAGGTCACTGGTTCGGTCTCCATTCCGGGCACGAGCCTGGGTTGAGAGTTTGGTCCTAGACAGGGTATGTACAGGAGGCAACTGACTGATGGTTCTCCCTGATGCCTTTGTTTCTCTCCCTCTCTTTCTCCCTGCCTTTCCTGTTAAAAATAAAAAAATAATAATAATAATAATAATTTTAAAAGTTTAAAAATTATAAGAAAAAATAAATGTGCTTAGAAATATAAGAATATAGTTTCTATTTCTAGTATTCCTATATACTGAGTGGTACATGTCAAAAATGTATAAAAATGACAATATTTTTATTATATAAAAATAAAAGCACAAAAGTACATATTATGTTTGGGAAATCATATGGATGACGATTATAAAGGGCATATAATACTAAGATATTTGGACTTGATTCATCAGGGACTTAAAGCCAATTACAAAGTGTCCTAACATGATCAATACTATATTCAAAGAAAGGTAATAAGCCAGGAGAACCAGGGAGGGATTAACAGAGGAGGTAACCTTTCAGCTGGGTGTTGAATACTATCTCAGAATATAAGAATCAAAGGGAAGGCAAAAATGTTTTGCTCAAAGATAAGTAGAGACCAAAGGCAGCAGAGCCCATGTCAACACCCTGGAATCTGGTTTACCCAGAAATCAGACAATATATATGAGACAAGGGTTAGAAGCAGACCATGAAACACCTTACATACAAAAACAAAGCAATTATTTAGAATTTCTCAAGAGATACTAAAAAGCTACCAAAGTTTTTGCTTAAATTTTGTTGCTTAAAGTTTTATATAATGAGATTGAAAGTAACTGCCAGAGTTAGGGGAGTTACAGAAAGATAACAGAAGAGAAGAAATCAAAGGAATGTTATAATAACAACAGTTAGCTTTTATCGAGCACATAATTACCTTTATGTGCATTATTTCACTCAATATTTACCTAAAAGGTCAAAGCTTATTTTAACCGAGTTGAGGAAAGTTAGCCTTTGAGTGATTAAATAACTTTTACTACAGTTCACAGCTAGAAAATAGCAAAGCTGGGATACAATTCCATTGCTTCTGAAACTGCATCTCCAGTACTTAATGTGAGATCCTGACTTAAGGTAAATACCTAGTGAAGAATGGTTCAATCACTTTTGTTGAACTACCTTAACTTTGAGACCTAGATTCACTGCCACCTATTTAGATAATATTTTCCTGATATTCTCAAATCAAAACTGATACATTTTTCTGTATCCCAAGTGCTACTGATTATATTCATTTAGGAGTGCATCATCCTTCAAGTTTATGGGAAGGGAGGCAGAAAACGCATCTTGTTCACCCACGTATTTTGTACAAGATGCCCAGCATAGTGTCTACCTCAGAAGAGGCTTGATAAATATGGGATGGATGAATGGATGGATGAATAAATGAATAGCTTTGTTAAGTGGTCTCTTTTCCATTTCATCACAGGTAAATTTCCAAGCCTTTTCATGAAACATTCAAGGCAGATAATTGATTCAGGGCTCACAATCAGGTAATCACTTTCACTTTCTTTTCTGATGAGAATCTTTATTGGCTATGACTTAATTTAATCATCACATTCATATTCTCTTTATAGAAGCCCAAGGGCTCTAAGGTGGTGGGTTCTGTTTAATTAAATTTGATCAAGTAAAAATGATCTTTAATTTCCTGAAATCAGGATCATTAAGCATATGAGAGGTATTATTTAATGCAATTTTATGACAATGGTCTTATTTCCCTGTTAACAGAGACTTAGATCAACTCACTGTCCTCACTGTAAGAATTAGTGGAACCAGAAAGTTTCCTTACTTAAAAATATTTCCCACACTACCCAGCCCCACCCTCTAAAATTCCATCACCTGTATTTCCTTTGGTCAACAGGGGGTCCCTTTTGAAATCCAAGTATCTCATGTCAGGAAAAGCAAAACATTAAGTGACTCATCCCATCTCCTTTATCTTTTTTTTGTAAAGGGAAAAATCAAACTGACATTTATTGAGCAACATCTACACACCAGGCATTGTACTAAGCACTTCAAACACATTATCTCATTTAATATTCACAAGTCTGTAAAGTATGTCTTTATAGATAAAAAACCCAAAACTCAAAGGAGATAAGTAATCGGACAACATCAAACAGAAACAGTAGAGCTGGGATTATGGGGTGGTTTCTCTGATTCAGTAGTTCTTTGTACTGCTTTGCACTGCCTGTCTCTGAGAAAATGGAGCTGTGAGAGGAGGAGGGGTATCTAACATTAGAATATACAAATCACATGGCATGTCCTACTGTGTTTCAGGGGCTAGGATGGGAGGTTCTGAACTGCCAATGGGCAACTGGGGATTGAGGGGATTCTAAAAGAAAGGGGAAAGGTTATAGGGTTTACTGGCCACAGAATTTTCTCGTCCAACTGACTTTGGATGGCTGATGGATAGGTAATTTCAAAGAAAATGTTTTATGACAAATGCCATTTCCTATAGATTCATTTAATCATAAACTGGGAAGTACATATAGTAAGGTACTAGTTTCTTTCCACTAGACTTTTGTTTTAAAACCATATATGGAGAGATTTTCAAAAAATGATAACATGTTTGCACACCATCTATCACAAAGTAAGTGTCCATGGAGAAAAAAACTTTAGAGATCTACAGTGTGGCAGAATTAAAAAACTCTCCAGGCATATGAAACATTACCAGCCTTTTGACCTGGCTCAGAATCATGGCCCTCTTACCCTGTTTCTGAATGATGTGACATTGTCAGTGTCTTCCAGATCAAACATGCCCCCCAAAACACCAGCCTCGATAAAACACCCATGATGTTATAGCTATGTGTTCAACTCTAATACCTTTCTTGAGATGAGTTAAATAAGTTTGCATTTCTGCCAATTGCAGATTCTTTTAGTGGCTTTTCACCTTTAATTTTAGAAATAGTCACTTTGGGGAAAACTGTGATGTTATATTTTTCAGTGTAAATTAAGTCTTCACTCTAAATTTTTCACCTCACCAATAACTGTTGCAGGATTTGGGGGTGGGGGAATTGACAAGAGACTAGTAAAATCAGCAAACTTAAAGGAAAAGAAGAATCTAAATAAAACAAAGTATAGCTCTGTCTTTGACCTATATTTTACATTTGAATGGATTGGCTCAACCTACTTCCTCCTACAACCTACCCCATGGAGAGGGAGATGGCTCTGCTGAAATGCATACATCTTTTTGTGGCAAATGCTCTGTGTGTTGTTGCTTAGAGAGGTGCCACTGAATCAATATCACAGGGCACCCCGGTGCACAGTATGATTGTTAACATCCTGCTGGCTAGAACTCAAATTTCCATTTAATTGTGTTCTTATTTAAAATGTCTGCTGCACCTGCAGACAACTCAGTCAGTATTAGCTATTTGCCTGGTGTCATGTACACTTATGAACAATGAAACTTTAGAAAAAAATGTCAGTAGAGACGCACAGATCATAAATCAGAAGATAATAACACCTCACATGAAAATAAAGTCTCTGAGAAAACAGCTCCAGTGATGTAAATATTGTATTTACCAGCACTGCCATATCACTATGGAGTCTGGACAATAGGCCATTTCTTAAATGGCAAGAGGGATGAGCTCCCTTCTTTATCTGTATTCACTTTTCCTTTTATTTCATCCCTGGGAAAGAGAAATGCCAGAGGAGAAGCTTAAGACAGATTAGGCTGTGAGTACTGTATATAGGCTATTACATCATAACTGTCTTTGAAAACCCTCAAACAGCTGACCTGTTTATATTACAAGACAGGGTCAATTTCCATTCTAGCGACTCTTTTGATGTTTGTGAATACTAATGCTCTCCCCAGAATGCCGGCTTTATAATAACAGCAATTGAACCATTCAGCCTTCCCTGATGCAATCTTTCTGCAGCTAGATAGGATTCTATACATGGATTTCATTGAGCCACACAGCTTGCCATGATCAAAAGGTTTGCTGGAGCCATCAGTAAATGATGTTTCAAATAACAGAATCAAGTTGTCGCCTCCAGTTTCTACTCTAGTTACTGAGGCTGTACCTATGAGTGTATGTGTGTATATACATATGTAGTACAAAACCACAGTTTTGCTTCCATTGGAGCTCACAACAATTAAACATCAAAATAAAACAAATGTCTGTGAAAATTTAAAAAGTCCTCTATAGCTATATAGAGGGCTAAAGAAACTGTTGTGGCTTTGACGTGACCAAGACACAAATTTAACTTCCACATCTTTCCAACTATGGAAACTCAAACAGTTTACTTGAGCTAGGCCTCCGATGCCTCATTTCTAAGATGAGGATGACATCATCAGCCTCACAAGGTTGTATGTCAAAATAAATTTCCAAACAACAACAAAATAATGGTTAACACTTATTAGGAAAATCTTATGTGCAAGGCACTCAACACTAGTTGCGCGTCATCTCAAACCAATCTTCACAATAGTCACATGAAGTAGTCACCATATTTATCCCATTCTATGTGTAAAGAAGCTGAGACGTAGAAATAAGATTGTATAAATTTGTAAAGGGCCTTTAGTGCATTCCCATTCCCCTTAAGATAAATCGGATGAGCAAGTCACAGTTTTCTGTGACCTTAAACCTTAAAAAGGACCTCTTGAACCTTAAAAAGGTTCAAGCTAGAGCATATTTTTAATGCAAAGACAGTTCTAACCAACTTTTTATTTGTGAATATCAGCAATAGAAGAGGCCTTAAATCTTGTGCAGTCCAATACTGCACATGCCAAAGTAGGAATTCAGACATCAGCATCCCTGGTCGCCATCCTGAACCCACCTTCAGCACCAGCAAGCCCTGCCCCACAAACCAGCTTGTCCCATCTTTGGGTAGTGCTCTTGGTTACAAAGGATTTTAATCTGCTCCCCTCTATACCCCACTGGGTCCTGTGGAGCTAAACATCTACGTTTCAGACAGAAAAATGGTTTTCTTATTTTTCTCTAAGCCATCATCATGTTGAGCACCCCCAGCTCCTCCACTGATTCTCTTAGAACAGTGTCTTCACAATGCTGAAACTGGCTCTGGCTCCCCAATACCCCCCAAAACATATGGTAGCCAAATTCTAGTCACAATACACGCTACACTCTCTGAGCACTTTAATTTTAAAGTAGTATATAAGAGTAGTTGGTTTAGGGATGTATAAAGAAAAGACATCAACCCTCTTTGTAGCCACAAACTACAGAGAAAATCAGATTTCAGATATTCTTCCCTTCATAACTCAGCCTTCTGTTGAAGACTTCACTGCTAGTTCTTCCACTTGCACTACAGAGGCCTTGATCTTCAGAGGGTGGCAAATTATGAATTATTTAAATTTTATTAAAACACCTTTCTAGAGTTTAATCTTCTTCAGCCAGCTGGGCACTAAATGCTTGATAGCTGCAACTTTGTGGTGGCCAGTGAATCAGACCCAGAGTGTTCCAATGGAAACACTGACTCTAAAAGTTTAATCACTGAAACTATAATTTCCTCCCTTCAGGGAAGAAAGGAGGCCTGAATTTAAGACATTCCTTCCCGCAATATAAGGGATTATTTTTATGGCAATGGTGTCAGAGTTCAAACTGATTTGAATTTTATAATCTTTTTTTCTTCTACTTTGATATAGTGGAAGAATGCTCCAGCTCTATTGTAGTCTGACCATATTACTTTGGGTACCTCTCTGCATCTATTCCTAATCTGTGATATGGGTATAATTTTTATCTAACCATGTTTGCTCTGATGATTAAACAAATTATACGAGAGAACAAACATTTGAGTATGTTTGCTACAGACTTTTCTTAGGGGCAAGTCATGAAGTTCATGTCTCACTTAACAATAAAATTATATTTGTGGAGTTGTTTTGCTTTCACCTGCTTCTCTCATTGAATCACAAAACAGCCCCATGACATACATAGTCAAGAACCATTGTTATTGCACTTGCCACAGGAGGGAAAAGAGATTGAGCAAGTTTGGGTACCAAACTTTCAAGACCACTCAAACCAAGGAGACAAAGCTGGATGAGGAGGGTTTGCTGATTTCAGAAAGAGTCAGTGCTGCAAGAGTAGAAAGAGCAAGACCTGTCTATAGACCTGGCTGTCTATACCATCTGTGGATCCTGAGATCATTTACTTGCTAACCTTGTTCATTTTCCATAAAATTCAAACAGTTACTACCTTTTCCAGTCAGGGTCCTCCAGAGAAACACAACCAGCAGGATAACTGTGTGTGTGTGTGTGTGTGTGTAATGAGACAGACAAACAGACAAACAGACAGACAGAGATTTGAATGAGCTCACAGGACTATGGGGGCCTGCAAATCTTATTCCCCAGGGCAGGTCAGTGAGCTAAAAATTGGGGCAGGATTTGTATGTTACACTATTGAAATAGAATTTCTTCATCTCCAGGAAAGCTCAGTTTTTCTCTGAAAGTGTTCAAGTGATTGAATGAGGTCTACTCACATTACCTCCTTTACTTAAAATCACTGCTTATAGGTGCTAATAACATCTACAAAATACCTTCACAGCTACATCTAGACTAGTATTTGACCCAACAACCATATCCCAGCCATGTCAACATGAAAAATTGACCATCATGCTGTCACACAGTCTTGTAAGTTCTAAAAGAAAAACCACATATCTGGTTCAAAGTGGTGATCTCTAGAGATCAGCACAGACAGTTTGGGAACTAAGGGGGCACTTAATTCAAGCTTCAGGTATCAGAACAGAATTCCTCAAGGAAAACATGCTTCAATGTCCAGTCAGAAACAGATCCAGGTGTATGAAGCCTGAAGCTTCTACAATTTGGATGACATTCTTTGATAAAAAAAAGCATTTAAAAATGAGAAATAAAAATGAATATTTATTTATAATGAGAAAATACTACAATCATTACAAATTTAAAGAAAACAAGAAGTTTGACACAATTTGGTCTACATGGAAGTGCCCTTCTTTGTTGTCTTTTTTTTGAAAGATTTTATTTATTTATTTTTAGAGAGGGAAGGGAGGGAGAAAGAGTGAGAGAGAAACATTAATGTGCAGTTGCTGGGGGTCATGGCCTGCAACCCAGGCATGTACCCTGATTGGGAATCGAACCTGCAATACTTGTTGTCTTATATTTATTTATTAAGAATGAGTCTTTGAAAAATCAAATTAAAAGTCAATGAAATATGAAAGAAAAGCAAACAAGATAAGCAATGGAATCAATAGAAACTGTTTTGACATGAAGACAAAAATTATAAAAATAATCTATTCAGCTCATACCCAAGGCAATAAATTATTAAGAAGAAGAGATGAATTTTGAATAGCAGTAGTAACTAGACTTCAATAATCCAATTAATGGAGAAGAGTGCATAATATGATGACATTGACAAAAGATTTTAATTTCAGGCTGATTTGATATTTAAATAATAAAAACATCATGTTACTTTTCTGAATTTTATAATGTTCAAGCAATTATCAGCTTTAATCATTTGTGTTTAAAATTGCATACAGTGCCTTATTGAGAATCTTTCTGATAGGAGGGGACTTAAGATCTGACCAGGCATCAGTGAGAACTGCATCCTGTGCTCTCCACTACCCCCGAGCCCCCCATAGTGGTGCTGGCTATACAGAAGGTGTTCTTATGACAACATAACTTCTAGTTTTGAACCTCTGTGCCATGACACCAGTTCAGTGAGCACAGTGGGGTGCAGCATTCCTGGACACTGTCTTACACCAGGGTGACTAGCAATAACTTAACTTTATAGACAATTAACTGAGGACAATGTATGTAGGACTCACTAAATTCAAACCTAAAGTAACCTCAACTTGCCCTTACCAGGTGGCTCAGTTGTTTGGAGCATCATCCCATGCATCAAAAGGTTGTGGGTTTGATTCCCAGTCAGGACACATACCTAGGTTGCAGGTACGAGCCCTGCTCTGGGCATGTACAGGAGATGACTGATAGATCCCTCTCTCTCTCTATGATCAGTGATCGTATCCTCAGGTAAAGATTAAAATATGTATCTTCAATTTCACCTGCTCTTAGCCATTATAAAAAAAAGTCATGGTCCCTCCTACACCACTTGACAGGAGGACAATAATGGAAGAGAAGGCAGAGTAGAAAGAGACACAGGTTGCAAATGCTTTTACTTAAAATATCCTACTTTTGAAAACTACACAAAATATATGTATATCTGATATATAACTATAAATGTATAAAACCAGGTGATTGCAGCCAGGATGTCAAAAAGACATAAAAACCGAAGGGCTCTGAAGCTTAAGCTTCATTAGTTTAATGTAAGTCAGCCTCTGCCTAGTGCAAAAATGTTTTGTTTTTCTCCAAAAGGGGAAGTAGAAGAGCTTTGAAAAAGTGTAACATATCCTTCCATCACATGTTAGCCAACATCTTTGTGTTGATGCCAGCCCCCGCCTCCCAATAAAAACTGGGCTCCAAGCTTCAAGAAGCCAGGGACTATTGTCACTTTGCACCCCTTGCAAGTAGACACTTTGGGCAATGTGTAGGCACTCAATAAATATTTTAGTATTAACAAAGTTATTAGAGCTAAATATTTTAAATAAAGAAAAAGAAACACTTTTAAAACAGCTATAGTGACAGCCTCCTAATCAAAGCACTGAAGGCTCCACAGGTGTTCCAGTTTTTATGATGCAAACAAATTACCCCCAAACTTAGCAACCTAAAACAACAATTGATTTTTCACTCACAGTTTCTATGGCCTGGAGATCTGGTACAGCTCAGCGGTGTGGTTCTGTTCACTCATATGGGTGCAGTCAGATGGTGCCTGGAGCTGGGGTCTGCTCAGAGATTTCTTCATTCATGTGTCTGGTGACTGGGCTGGAAGACCCCAACAGCTGAGGCTGAAGCAGCTGCAGCAACTCAAGCGTATCTCTCTCTCTCACCCCCACCTCCCTCCCTCTCTCCCTCCCTCCCTCCCTCTCCCCCTCTTTCTCTCTGGTTTGGTTTCTCCACATAATATCTCCCACAAGCAGCTTCTCAGGAGCTGCATTTCCTAATGTTAGCTCAAGATCTCCAGAGGCATGTCCCAAGAGAAAGAGCCAGGGGAAACTATTTCACCTGTCATGATCCAGTCTTAGAAAACATGCAACACCACTTCCGGTGCATTCTGTTGACTGAGGCAGTTACAATGTTCCCCCCAGTTCTGAGGGTTGCAAACACAGACTTCACCTCCAGAGTACAGTATCAGTGTCACAAAGTAAGTAAATCACCTGTGATAAAACATATATTGGTATAGCCATTTTAGGAAAATGTAATCTGTACTATCAGAAATAAGAGTTTCTAAATTGATAAGCATTTTTTAAATGATAGGGTTTCTCCCCACCCTCCCACCCCCTTTGACTACTAGCTACTAGCTGCTGTTCTCTTTGTGCCAGACCACTAGGTGCTTCTGCTAAGGGAATACAGCATCACACATGAACTTGCAAAGACCTTGCCTTCAGTATATACATTGATAGATGATGTTATTTCTAAGAATGTCTGCTAGGTCTGGTCTGTTGTGGTTTTAGAAGTGCCTTCTAGAGTTCCACACAGCAGTGCCACCTCCCTGTTGCTGCCACTATTCAATATAGGGTGGACAAAATTTAAAAACTAATGTTAATACAGCCCAGCTGTGAACTTTATGTTTGCATCATCCCCAGATCCATACGTTGAAATCCAGTCCCCAATGTGGTGATATTGGGAGGTGAAGAGCATTGAGAAGTGATTAGGTCATGAGGGTAGTGCCTTCATGAACGTGACCAGTGTCCATTTTGAGACCCCAGAGAGCTCCTTTTTCTCTTCCACCATGTGTGTGCACTGAGAAGATGGCCATCTACTAACTGTAAATGGGCGCTCACCAGACACTGAATCTACTATACTCTTGAACTTGAACTTCTCAGCCTACAGAACTTTGAAAAATAAGTTTATGTGGTTATAAACCATCCAGCCTACTAGTGTCCTATCATAGCAACCCAAACTAAGACAATTCTTCTATCCTATCTCACCATCTGTGGACATAACAGGCACATCTTATGGACCTTTTGAGATTTCTGGATCTCTGGCTACTTTGTCCACACTTGGCACTGCTGTAAGGAAAACAGAAAACAGTACAGATCTGGGAGGCTCTGCTTAAACAAGCTAATTAGCCTTATTCTTATAGTTGCTAACTACTCCTACCATTTCTACTTCCAGATTCTAATAAATTTACGTGAAACAGGATACGGGATTCGACTTTCTGAGCAGCTGCCAAAGTTAATTCCCATGTGGTACAAGTTAACAAATTGTGACCAATTTCAGACAGGTTATAGGGGGAAGCCAGGCGATGAATTGCCTCTCCCTCCCTCCCACTGATGGTCAGTCTGGAGGCACAGTATTATTTGTCTGGAAATATTCTATTAGAGCCAAACTGGTGCACCTGCCAAGTGGCTGACTGTGTCTCTGTAATCATGCCACACAGCATTGCATCTCATTACATAATATCCCTTCCTTACCTGCTATACTTCCTTTTTCCCCTCAAAGCCCTAACAAGGCATCTCCCAAATAAAGCACCAGAAATATCCTTATCTTTTGCTCAGGCTTTGTATTTTAGAGAACCTACACTAAGACCCAAACTATTGATATCATCATCACCTTCTTCTTCATTTTAAACATGAGGAAACTAGGATTCATAGATTTTTACAATATCTCATAGTTTAGTGAAAAACTTAAGATTTAAAATAAAGATACTTTCTTAGCTACAAAGCCCACATTTTTCCTTCTCTACCATGCTACTTTCTCAAGAAGTATAGGACCAAGGAAATCTAGAAAATAGGCCTGTGGTCCTGACTACACCGGTGATTTAAATAAACACTGGAAGCTAAGTAATATAATGATATTAATATTTATTAAATAATAATAACTAACATTTATTGAGTTCCTACAATGTGCCAGGCTCTGTTGGAAGTAATTTTTATGTCATTTCTTCAATTATATGTTTCCTTATGATTTAAATAGTATCATCATTATTACTTTATAGATGAGGAAACTGAGGCAAAGGTTTCACAGGTACTTAGTGGAGGAGTCTTTGTGTGCCTCAGTTTCTTTGTCTGGTAAATGTGGACATAACCCCGCTCAGGCCCACCTCACAGCATTCTCATAAAGATCGATAATGACATAAAATTGCTTGGAAAAGTGCTAATATGAAACATCTTTAATATTAGAACTGTTCTTTTAATAAATGGAGTGGAAGGCAGACCAGTTCTGCATGCAGCATGAGAAAGTAGGTCCTAAAGTGTGAGCCTCACTCAGCCAATGACAGTTGTTACCAACTGGAACCACAGCCCCAAGTGGACATCGGCTGGGTGTCCACCTCATGGAGGGGGAAGGCCCACTGCTCTGCCTGCTGTCTTCAGATCTCATGCACACACATGGAGAGCAGAATCCATGGGCCTTTTGTTCCTTCCATGATTCAGCCTACCCAGTTCCTGCTGATTTCAACTTGTTCTAAAGAAGGCATTCTATCAGGAAAGGTCGCTTAGAAGGAATCACATATCACTCTCAATTCCACCACCCCAGGAGATGACCTATTTTCATAGGTCCATTTTCCTTTCAGCTGTTTTCCTTATGTGTGAACATTTCCACAGAGTTGTAACTATAGTGCAGAAAAAGTACGTTTATTTTATTTAAATTATAGGATGAATTTCAATGTATTTCTAAAGAATCACTGCTGTCAATTAAGCAGTTACTAGAAGAGAATTCCATCACCAAATACAGTCAATTTTCACTACAAACTTGGCAACAAAGTCAAGGCAATGGGTAACCCTTTACCCCTTTCCTAACTCCCCTTAATCTGACCTCACCATTATCCTATTTCCCCAACCCCATAAATTCATCACTGCCAAATCAACCTCATCCTAATTTCTATGAGGGGAGGGGCCATGTCTATCTTATCCATCTATGCTTTAATAAATCAAATGAAAGTGCCTCACACTTTAAAAAAAAGTGCCTCAAAAGATCCCTTCCCTGTACTTTGGAAGCAGTTCAAAGTCCCACCACACTCTATTTTACATGAGACTTCCCTATCATCTGCACCAACCAACAACACATGCACAAAGCTAAATACACATGCGAAAGAAACACTGTGAGCTGATTACACTTTTAAATAATTAACTCTTAAATTATTGCTTAATTGTGTCTTGAAGCCCATGATCTGGCTCTGGTGATCAAAGTTTCCTTTTAAAAATTGAAAATGTAACATTCAATAACACTGAACATGTAAATTGTTAAGCTCTCTTGAATAGAACACAGACTGTTTTTTGCTCTAAAGTCCACTTTATCTGATATTAATACCACCTTTTAAAAATCAGCGTCTGCATGGTGTAACTTTTCCAATTCTTTTACTTTCAACCCACCTATGTAACCATTCTTCAAAGAGAGGTTTTCTCACAACAAATCCTCTTTGTTTTCATTCATCTGAAAACATCTTTCTTTCCCTTTTATTCCTGGAGGATATTTTCACTGAATAGCGAACTCAGGCATGACAGCTCTTTTCTTTCAGCACTCAAAGACGGTTGCACCGCTTCCTTCTGGCCTCCATGGTTCCAGATGAGAAACCCAGTGCCATTCTAATTGGTGTTGCTTCAGAAAGTGATTCACCATTTATGACTGCTTTCAATTTTTTTTTTTAATTTCAGAAGTTTAATTATGGTGTGCCTTCACATGGATTTCTTTGGGTTTATCCTATTTGGAGTTTGCTCACCTTGAATGTAGATGTTTGTCTTGCCAAACTTCAGAAGCTTTTAGCCCTTATTTCTTCAGATATTTCTTTAATATCACTCTTTTCTTTCCTTCTGGAACTCCAATGATATGAATGTTAGCAGGTATTTTTATTGTCCCCTAGTTACCTGAGACCGTTCTTTTTGTTTTTGTTGTGTAGGCCATTTTCTCACATACTCAGATTGGGCAAAGTCTATTAATCTATCTTCAAGTTCACTAATTCTATACTCTCTCATCTCCATTCTACTTTTTGAGACCATTTAGTGAGGGTTTTTTTTTTAATTTTTAATAATTGTATATTTCAGGTCTCTAATTTCCATTTGATTCTTCTAATATATTTTTTGGTGAGATTTTCTATATTTTTTATTTGGTTCCATGGCCATTTTTTAAGCATTTTAATGATGACTGCTTTAAACTTTTTGTCAGAATATTCCAACGTCGAATTCATCTCAAGGTTGGTTTCTATTCATTGTCTTTTCTCATTCATGTTGTGATATTCCTGATTCTTGGTATGACAAGAGATTTTCTATTGTATCTTGGACATATTAGATGTTGTAAGATCCTGGATTTGATTTAATCTTTTTTTTTTTAGTAGCTGGTCTGTCTGTTGAGATGTAACATGAGGGCAGATGGGTCCCACCAACACTGTCCAGCATAAGATGGGCACTGACTTGCACTACCCTGTTACAGATTGGTGAGGCAAATGTTCAGTTCCCTGCTTTGCTCTGCAGACTCCTTTCTTTAAAAATGAGGCACCAATGGTCACACTGCCTTGTTGTCTCCAAGTAGGGGTAATATCAAGTCCTCTACCTCTGGGCCCTGCTACCACCAAGTAGAGGTAAGCAGAGGGCTGACTCATAAGACTTTGTTGCTACAGAATGGGGGTGGAGGCTCACATCCCCAGTGGGGCCTACTGCCATGGGGTGGGTAGAAAACGAAGCGATTTCTGTCCTCAACTTATATCACCTTGTTCAGTCTCTAAGCCATCAGCTTGCTGATCGACTCCAATGACACTAGCTTGGTGAAGAAATCTGAATACTGCTTGGTTCTGCTGGGTGAGGAATGAAAAACCAGCTATCTACTCAGTTTACCAGTCCCATCTGGTAAGTGAGTTGGAGTGTTGCAACCTACTCTGCCAAGCAGAAAATGAAAGAAGAGGTCCCTTCTCTGCCCAGCTGACATCAGCAGTGGGGAACTGGGGCACAGTGTCTGCTTCCACAGGACGTGGGCTAGAGGGTGAAATAAACTATGGGAAAAAGGTGGTATGGCTCTTCTGTTGGTGTTTGACTGGAGTAAGGCGTATTGCCACAAACATTTTCTGATGTTAGGTCACCCTTTCAGTAATCGTTTGGCTTAGGGGAACAGCTGGGAGACTTTTGTCTGTGTCTATTGGCAGTTCTGGGATGAAGGCTTCAGAAACACCCCATTGGGAATATTTGAAGGCTGTAAGGAAACCCAGGGCACCTATCACTATGCTGTTCCTCAAGTTCCAATATCCCTAGAGAGTACACCTTCTCTCCATCCCTCAGTCTTCCTGCCCTTGTTTGTTGTGTTATGACCAGGGAATTTTAATTGTAAGAAGAAGGACCAGGAGAAATGGGATTACTTCATCTTGACAGAACACCAGAGGTTATTCTGTAAGTTCTGAAAACTTACTCTGCAAGTCTTCATCTATGTTATGAAAGTGCCTGGCACACAGTAGACAAGTCAATAAATATTTAGCCTCTGAATGAGTTACTATCAACCAGTGGTCGTTGGCACCAATTCAACACCAAAAGGAATCCCCACTTTGGTGTGTGATAAAGAAGGAAGCTTTTCAGCACAAACAGCTCAATAGTGATACAGTATGGCTGTGAAAACAGCACAGCTATGAGGATGTCCCAAGGTCAGGTGGCTCTGGGGCCAAGGTCCTCTTCAGGTAGGCAGCTCCGCTCTGCTCCAGCTGGAGAAATAAGGCCTTAGGTCTTCAGTCTTTGGTGGAAAATGTACTCTCTGAGCCCAAGGAGAGCTGACTTATATGGGCATAAGTCCCTGCCCCTGGTCCTTGACTGGTCCATACTCATGCAAAGGAGTACTCCAAATCTTCACAATTTGATTGGTCCAAAGGCACTATACTGATTCTTCACAATAAAGCCACTCTGATTGGTCAGAGTTTTGTAGCTCTGATTTGATGGGAAAAGCTCGGTCCTATTAGTTGAAATAGGACTCCAGGAATTCCTTTATAAGGGCTGGCTCAGATGGCAGAAACACAGTACAGGCAGGCAGGTCTGTGTGGAGACAAACAGTTTTGCCCAGAGGCAGGCAGTTCAGCACACAGGATTATTTGAGAAATGCAGTTTACGGGAGAGGTCTCTGTGCAGAAATTGCTGCTAGGCTCTGCTTTTCTTTTTCTTTAAATTTGAACCCAGTTTGCCACCAGGAGCCTTTTTTAGTAGGTGTCTTTTTTTTTCCAGTCAAGGTTCACATTACTAATGCAAAGATGCAGGTAGTACAGTAGTATAATTGTTTAAATCTGAATTCTCTCAGTCCTAAGTTCATAATCTAGATCTGTGACTTATCAACTTGGGCAAAGTCTCAAATTATTTAGGATTTATTATTTCTAAAATGGGTATTCTAATCATTCCTGTTGGGGGTAATTGGTCTTCCCAATTCTGACTATTCCTTCCAGGTCAGACTGGTCCCGTTAACATGTCAATCCTGGCTTCTCTGTCCAACTTCTTTTACTCTACCCCCGGCAAATGGGGTGACTCACCTAACTGGTGAATTAGGAAGGAGAATGTGTGTATACTGAACTTCTGAATTGTTCCAGCTTACCCAATACAGGTGACAGCAGCACTTCTGTCTCTCCTAATTCACTGTAAACTTCTCAAAACTAGTAAAAAAAATCCAATAAATACTTCTTCAGTACTAACCAGGGACCGGATATGTTGTTGTTAAACAAAGATGAATTACTTAAGGTACGTGCCCTCAAGTAGTTCATCATCTATGTTGGGGAATTGAAAATGTAGATAGTAACATGCAAGTAACCTCGAAATGCTATAATAGAAATATGAAAAACATGGTGAATTGAAACAAAAGCATGGAATACACATAAAAAAACATTACCTATTTCAACATACTTCCTGAGAAAAGCAGGAAGGTCCCTGCATACTTCCTGAGAAAAGCAGGAAGGTCCCTGGGAAATTAATCGTGTTATTCCACGATAAAGTGCTAGGTGCTTTGCATGCATTATCTATGTAATTATCACTGCAACCCATTTAAAGTACATACCTTCCTACCCTCATTTTATGGTAAAAGTAACTGAAGCATGAAGGGGTGACTAGCCTTCTCAGGATCACATATAGGTAATGATGTGTCCAACTCCAAAGCATACGATCCTAGCCATTAGGCAACACTGCCCATTCTGCAAATGAAGAGATTGAAGCTTAATTGTACTTATTTTTGCATCCCCAGCACTTTACTGTATGCATGGCAAACAGTGAGCACTCAATAACTCATTGGTAGAAGACAAGACAGAAAAGACAGGAGGGGAAGGAAGCTTTTATAAAAAAAATCATCAGCTAAAAAAGCAGTATTATATATTCATGTGGTTGTGGTAGTGATGGGTCAGTTGTCACCAGGAAGCAGTCACTGAAGGGAAATATAGTTGTAAATATTTAGAGTTCTGAATTATCTTGAATAGGGCAGGATGACTATACAGGCACCTTCTCTCTTGGGTATTTGCTTGGTCTATAAATAATAGCAATATGGTGGCAGTTCAGAAGCTATGCAAGGAAAACCCCCCTGAGTTATTTATATCACCCCCAAACATCCCAGGCTTCTGAGACCTGGTTGACATCACAAAGCAAGGACTTTCCATTCTAGCTGACCCTGGTAAGAGAATCAGGGCAACATAGCTACTTGTCATAGGAATGGTCAGAGTTGGAAATTAGAAACAATGGCCAATGTTTGATTATCATTTTTGAAAGGGCATTAACTCCATGGAGTCATATTTTATATTTTGTGAAGAACATAATGAATTTGAATTGTTAACACCAATTGGAATTAACTAATCTCTCAAAAATGTAATAATACTTTTGTTATTTTTTTCATGGTCTTTCTTCTACAATCTACCATATAAAATTATCCTTATGTGGTCCTTTCTGATGTTCTGAGTATACACATTCTATGGTCAGAGGCCATGCTATTATTTTATTTCTTTATTTCCGCTTCCTTGAATAATGAAGATTTGAAATGACACATTAAAGCTCTCAGTAAATGGCTGAAGAAGTGATAACTCATTTTTAAATCTTCAGTTTTCCTCATGCTACCAAATTTTGAGTATTTGGACACTGCATATTAGTCAGAACAGAAATAGGATTTAATCTGTTAGCTTCTACCTTGATCATCCTCTGTCTTCTCCATTTCTTGTTTATCTCCTTAACAGTGGGAAATTGAGCGGCCTATCTCCTAAGTAGTAACTTAGTAACTAGTAACAAGTGTCTATCTACATTTAAACTAATTAACATTAAATTAAAATTTCAACACCTTATTTCCAGTTGCCATATTTCAAGTGCCTAAGAATTGCAAGTGGCTAGTGGCTACTATGCTGAATGGCACAGATAAGAACATTTCCATCCTCAAAGAAATTTAAAGGACACATGGACAAAAACTAGGGAGAGGGTGGTAATGGGAAAGAAGTAGGGAGGGTTGGGTGGGTGGGCTGGAATGGAAGTAAAAGGGAGAAAAGTGTACTTGAACAATGATTAAAATAAAAAAAAATTGTTTTAAAAATATGTAATGAAAAAAAGTGCTCTTAGGCAGTGCTGCTTGAAAAGACCCCCTTCTGCCCCCACCTCTTAAAGCAACAACTTTATCCAGAGTTTGGTCCAACCTCCCCTCCGCATACATCTATGCTTTAGAAGGCATACACATGACTGCGGCAATTTTTCAGAATAATCTGGAGGCAGCCACAGAACTGGTAGGAAATGTCTGGGGGACTATTACTAAAGGAGTGGACTGATGAAAGTGTCTGGAATATGACTGTGCTCCCCATGAGAATCAGCTCTCTAGGACCTGTGTTATTTGAGCAATTACATGTCCAGGGTTAGATAATTTGCATTCTGATGGGGCTGAGGGATCAGTTCAAAGAACAGCGCATTTCACCATTCCTCTCCTATGATGTGAGGGGTTGTGTGTGAATCATTTATATATTCCCCATAAATATTCATAGAAGAATGTATGTGTGTTTAGATGTATGTGTATGTTTACACAGATGGCTAAAATCCCTCTACATTAGATTTGGAAGACCTAATATTTGCCCTACTAGAACAACTGTTATGTGACTAGAAATCACTCTGAAGGAAGGAGAGCAGGGAGAGTGCCTTTGCTGAGGCAGAGTGGCCAGGGGTGGGCAGCTTGTGAACAATAAATGTGCCTTTTCCCCAGTCAATTTTTTCATCCTGCCACTGCTGATGGAGAGACATATCACTGTGACATTGTGAGTCCAGCTGTCTACTCCATCAGCGGGGGAGGGGGGGTCTGTCTCATTGTCAGTCTGCTCCCTCATATCCTTTCCCATTGTGAGAATGAACCAAGCTACTTATTTTTATCCAGCCACTTAACTATCAATGCACAGAAAAAAATGGGTTAAAATTAGTTGACTTTCAACATGAGTTCATTGGTCTCAATTTGAAACTTTGCTTCATTATTATTATTGAATGCTTACTATATGCTAAGCTTGCTATATCCATTAGCTTATTTGATCATGACCATAATCTATGAGGTAATACCAGTACCATACCCATTTTAGAGATGAAGATACTGAAGCTGACAGAAGTTAGTATTGCTCCCATGATCACACAGCAGTTTCAAGACTCTAATTCAAACGGAAGCACATCATTTCAAAGAAGCTGGGAAAGTGGATGCATTAGGATGGAAGGCAGGGGCTAATGTTGTATATCTTAGTGATTTATATTTACAACACAGCTGCCACTGTCTAGGGACACTTTCCCAATGTGGAAAGGCCATCCATGCCATAAACTTGACACTCACTCTGTTGTGTGTCCTCCTGCTGTGTTATTTCCCTGTGGACATGTTCATTTTCCAACCACAGGCTTCCTTCTAAGCTATCAAGCTCAGACTGTGCACAGTAGCAAAGAAGGACACTAGGTTTTAAGATTGGTGAATTCCCTGTATACTTCCCTTAATTTCCTCAGCTTTCATTTTCACACCCCTTGAAAGAGGCACTGACAGATACCCAGACAGAGCTACCAAACAGAACCAGCTCTGGTTTCAGAGGAGATTATTCACAAAGACAAAACCATGGAACATTTAACAAATGCAAGTGCAAGCAGCCAGTTCAGCCTACCAGGGGCAGGGAAAATAGATTGCAGTGTCAACTTAATCAATGGTTCATCGCTGTACTTTTTCAGTGCTTGAACCTTATTAGGATTGAGGCTGCATGGCTTGGCTGAGAATCTGTCTGGAATTTTTCAAACAGCTGCAAACTGCAGAAATGCAATTGAAAATAATTTGATGATTTTTCCAAGTGCCTTGGGACAAGCCATGCAGAGGTAAGTGGGGCTGGTACATGAGTGTGCCTCTGGCTGGGGCTCAGGGGCAGGAAGAGATGAGAAAGCCAGCAGGGTACATGATAGAGTTCCAAATACAGGGCAAATTGGCTAAATTTGTGTCTTAGGTCAGCTTTGAAAAAGTAGTGACTGAACATAGAAGTATAAGGGTTAAGCTTTCTTGATATAGAAGGTTAGAATAAAAGAGCCTATATAAGAATCATCGAGTGTCCCCTTATGACCTGACCTAGCACCTAGAAATGGCTTTCAAGGATGACATGGACTACAAGGACAAGGGGAAAGGTTAGATGGGGCAGTGACAGATGAGATGTTCTAATGAAAGGGTGAAGTACAGTTTTAGGACCCTAACCAGGTAATAGCATATATAGACCTATGTGTCTACCTCAGGGAGGTAGTGGTTAAATATATGATAGGACAATGTTCAATGCAGACATTAGGAAAACACTTCCTAAAGTTTTGAGACATAGGAAACCTGAAGATGACTAATAAGTTCATGAGTAAAATACAAATATTTGTATCATGGTTAAAAACATCAACCTTCATATCAGAGATATCTAAGTTAAATCCTGGTTCCACTATCTAGTATAGGTCCCGGTGTGTGCTAGTCAACCTCCTTGAGTCTCAGCTTCACAGCTGTCAACAATGCTAACACTCCCCACCTCTCGGCCTCCTTAAGAAGAAAAGAAAAGAAATAATTAAATGGCTGGCACCATGATCGGCATGGAATGCATGGCCCCAAATAGTAGAAGTTGATGCTATTATTGTGAGGAAGGTAAAAAATAAGATTTTTATCATGAGTTCATTAGAGTAAGCCCTAATCCAAAATAACTGAAGTCCTTGTAAGAAGGAGAAAAGAAACATAGAACCTGACATGGACAGAGGGGGAGGATACCCATGTGAAACTGGCATCAGAGGTTGGAGACATGATGTTCCTGGGGCTGCCATCAAGGTAGAACAGGCAAAGAAGAATCATCTCATAGAGGCTTCAGAGGCAGCACAGTTCAGCTAACACTGTGATTTAGGATTTCTGGCCTCAAGAATTGTGAGAGAATAAATTTCTGTTAGTTTAAATCACCTAGTTTGTGGTACTTTGTTACAGCAGCCACCAGAAACTAATACGGTCATGGTTCTTGTTCACAGAGTCTCTCCATTTAGCTAGCATTGTATTAACCAATGTCAGTCTTAATCAACTAGAGATGCTTTGATTCACTAGAAAAGTTTATAAAAATCCAGAAAGGCTACAAAGTTTTGAATGTTATAATTTTGTGTAAGATTTTATTTTCAGTAGAGTTATAATATAAAGAATATTGTATATTATATTAGCTCAGGTTGTCAAACAAAATACCATAGAGTGGGTGACTTAAACAATAGAAATGTATTTTCTCACAGTTCTAAAAGATGGAAGTTTGAGGTCAGTGTGCCAATATGGTTGGTCTCTGATGAAGACCCCCTTCTTGGCTGACTTCTTGCTGTGCCCTCACATGGCCTTTCCTTAGTGCTGAAATAGAGAGGGAGACAGTGGCAGGGAACGGAAAGAGAGAGACGGAGAGAGGCAGAAAGACAAAGACAAAAGAGCGAGAGAGCTCTTTGGTGTCACTTTTTATAAGGGTAAGGCTTCATTCTCATAAGGCCAAGGCTTCATTCTCATGACCTCATCTAATCCTAACTGTCTCCCAAAGGCCCCATTTCCAAACACCATAACATTAGAAGTTAGGGTTTTAACATATATTTGAAAGACCTTTAGTCTGGGGCATATATCTTAAACTGGAAAGCTATTTATTACTCACTTTCTCTCCCAAATATACCATGAGATCATGTTAATATAGTTCAAGTACATTTGGGGGTAGAAGGGGCATGTTCTGTCCCCTAGCATCTTATAGACTAAAGAAAGATATAGATTGTTATATTATATTCCAATATAATATGGTGCTGGAGGTAAGCCTGGGGGGCATCAGAAGAGGTTCAGAGAAATCTTCCTGCAGGATACCCTTGATTTAAGGGAAGGGATTTTGTCTCATTCTTTTCCATTTTAGGTCAGCTTTGGAGAGCATAGCATATTGCAACAGATATGGCTGGTGTTTAATAAATACTTCTTGAAGAGATAAATGAATGAATAACTATATTGCCATTAAAGAAAACACCCAAATTCCTTACCATGTTCAAGGATGCTCTATGTCAGAAGTTCATACCAAACTCTAAAAGGTAAGCCAAGGTACCGTGTAGCAAAAAAACATTCAACTAAGAATCTAAAGAACAAGTTTTATTCCTAACTGCCTTTAACTAGCCTTGGGACCTTGGGTAAGAGGCTGAGGAAAAATACTGAGAGTGAATTGTTTCGTCTAGCCCCTTTCAGCTCTAAAACTTTGATTCTGGGATTCCCTCATTGTATTTCATCTAAGGAACATTATTAATAACATCTGGCGTGCTAAAAGCAATTCATTACTCTCTGTAAGGGGGTAATCCTGAAAAGGGACCCAATAGTCCATATAATAGCCACAAAATAAATGTTTGTGGAATTCAAGGGGTAAGTAGTCTAGTGTAAAAGCTCTGGTGGATTTCAGTCATTCATTCAAAAGTGTGTATTCAACTACTACTGTCAGGCCATGGGCCAATAATGATGTATTCATATATATCTAAAGAAATGGTTATGCCATTCATTAGAAATATATATTTTATATGCATACATATATAAATTTTTAAATACTAAAATCTATTTCTCCCAAGCAACTCTCTAAAAGGCTCTTTAAACTTCTCAGCCTGAGTGCTCTGTTGCCATAACCTCATGTTAGCAATGCTGAGGAAAGGAATTCCCTCTAATGCTTTTAGTGCTTGGCTCTTATACATGAACCACAGTTACCATAGTTGACAAAAGCCAAAATAGCTTTAGAAAATGCACCCTCTTTATTTCCCTTAGAATTTTGAAAGTCTTAATAAAGTTTATACTTCCCTGTCGGTTATTTTTGGGGGAAGTACATATATTTTATAATTCTTCCTGAATTCAAGTCTATCTCTGTATCATTCCAGGAACCCTTCCCAGCCTTTGCTACATCCTAGAGAGATAATGGAGTTTAAATATATAAAGGAAATACCAATCCAAGCCTTTCTCCTTTCTGTCCTTGACTTATTTTCCAAAGAATCATAGAATATTGGTAATAAAATGTCCAAGGGCTGATTTAATTTAACTCCTTCATTTTGCAGATAAAGAAACAGGCCTAGAGGAATTAAGCAAAACTCAAGTACCAGTAAGGCTGAGACTATCACCCAAGTCTCCTGACTTTAGTTCACAATCTCTCCAACTAGATCACACAGCCCTTTTGTGCTGTTTCTCTCTTGTTCTTCCCATGTCTTCTCTCACAGATAGGGACATTCTGAGATCTCCATTATGCATCCAACTGGTTCATATCTGTGTAAATCAAGGGCCAGAAAAGTTTTTCTAAAAAGGGCCAGACAACAAATACATAAGGCTTTGAGGTCCACTTGTTCTCTCTGACAACTACTCAACAGTCACTTCAGTACAAAAATAGCCATAGATAATATGCAAACAAATAAAAGTGCTAATGTTTCAATAAAACTTTATTTACAAAAACAAGCAGTGGGCCAGATTTGGCCAGTGGGCCATATTTGCCAAATCCTGGTCTAGACCCGTCTTCACTACTCATCATCCTAGAAACAAATTGCCTGATTGTTATGGCTAAGAAGAAGAGATACCATTTTTCTTTCCATATTGTACAATAGCAAAAAGATCTCGTGAATTTTATGCATTAACTTAAGAGAAATCTATTAAATGCCTACTTCATGGAAAGGGAACAAGGGGTAAAATAAAGCTGTAATAATAATAATAGGGTATGCTTTCTATTGAGTATTTACTATGTCTCAATTACCAGGCAAAAGACTTTCATTTATATCCTTCTCATTATCCTTATAAAATCCCCACTTTACTGCTAAGAAAAGTAAGGTCCAGCAGGGATAGAAAATTCACTCTAAGGAACACAGCTAGAAAGTTCTAGAAGTGGGAGTTGAATTCTGATCTGCATAGGTTTTATCACTGTCACCTACTGAAGTCCTGAGATCATGAGGGGGCTGGTCTCTTGTTATAAAGGAATCATCACTCTAACCTTGGGTCCATGTTGTCTTCAATTACTACTAGGGATTCCTTCATTCCTCCCCCTCCTGTCTCTTGTCTGGCAATAATTTTATGCACAGAGACTAATTATAAATTATGTGAGTTGTTGAATCAAAAGAACAACATGAAATTACAGTGATATATTAGTCTAGGTTTCCAAAGGAGACTTAAAAAGTAGATATCAGCCTTCTAGTCTTTCAATGTGTGTGGTTTATCCACTCACTCTCACCAGCACTGCACTGGGCATTACTGTTACAGAGCTCACCAAAACTGTAAGTAAACAGACTGGGGCCCATTCACGTGTAACTTTGGTGAATAACCCAACAATTAATGCTGGTGGAAACAGGTCTTTATTTACAACATTCCAACCCTGGGAGACGCTTAGAGCACCCTAGCTTGGAGCCCTCCTTTCCCATGAGACCCAGCATTTCCCATGCTCCTCACCAGGTTCCTAGCTAGAAACCCCAAAAGTTCCCCATATTTTTATCTTAAGCTGGCTGTGAAAACAGTTCTCCAGTCCTTCTGGAAGGTACCAAAGTTGCCATCCTCATGTAGCAGCTCTCTCCTTCAGGATCTGACAATGTGGTCATCAGCCTCTGTTTTAATAGTCCAATAAAGCATGTGCCCTGATACTCTGGATCATGGTGAAACTCAGGAAAGGAACAGGTCTTAAAAGTCCAGGTAAAGTCCAAGTCTACAAGGCAGCATCTTGCAAAGAAACCCTTTGTAGCTCTGGAGTCAGCTAGACCAGACACAATCACAGCAGCAGTGAATGGCTTAATCCCTTACTACACCCCACAGGGCTGAAACCCTTCTTTCTCCTTTCTAAGTTATGTGGCAGGGAGAGAGGGAGAGAGAGAGTGGGGGAGAGAGAGAGAAAGAGTGAGCATCTCTCTTGGCTCTCCTACTCCCTTCCAAGACAAATGATACAGAGCAGGAGATGGTTCCCACACCTAGTTTAAATCCCCTACATAATCCCATTTCCCACTCCTCCCACAAAGGGTTACACCTGCCAGTACTCTTCAGCCTTTCTCTCGTTTCCATTGTTCGTCAGGGCAGGCATGGCCATATGAGGTAGGGAACCTCTTTCCTGCTCTCTCAAAGGCCACAGGCACAGCAACCAGGGGATCACCTCCAGGCTACATCACATGGGTTAAAGTCACACCCATCTCCCTGGCTCTGAGCACCTGCCACAACTATTTACCATATCTATGAAGCCAGCCAGCTGTTATTGATATGCAAAATACATCTCAACCAGTCTGCCCATTTCCCCATTCCCCAAGCAAAGGTTGTGGCGGTTTTTGCTATATTCCAGGGCACCCCAAGTACTGAACCTCGTTCCACACCTGTTAAATTACTGTTCATAGAAGCAAGATTTTTAGAGGGTCCTGAGGCTGAGGGCCAGCTCTGCATCTACTTAGCTGAGAGAACTTGTGTCAGTACCTCACAATGCAGTCAGTTCTTCCGTTCCCCTCTAATAAAATGAGAGTTCTATTTAGTGCTCTCCAAAACTCTTCCTGGCTTAGATAGTCTAGTTAGGGAGTCTACAGGAAAGTAAACTGCACTGGGGCAGCACTCCTGGGCTTTGACAGTTCTTTGAGAACTACTTCTGCTCCATAAGGTTCTTGTAGTGACCAAAATTTAACAAGGAGCACCTGACTTCGATGCAAATTTGTGCAACTGCGCATGTGTGTGAGCAAGTGCACTTACACAAACCTACATGGTATAGGCTACAATACACCTAGGCTATATGGAGTAGCCCATTGCTCTGTAGAGGAGGAGAAATAATTTCTTCTTCCCCTCCCTGGATTCTTGGCTGAGACATCTCTGTAATAAAAGACAGATTAATAGGAGAAAATGAGTGAAAGCTAAATAATATGTATACCTCCTGTCTACATAGAAGAGACCCAGGAAAACCGAGTACTTCACCAAAATGGCTGAAGCCACCACTTTAAACACCATCTTAGCTGAAGACAGAAGAGAACGTTGAGGATGAGAGTAGTCAGTTTGGGGAGGGAAAAGCACAGGAAACAAGGGTAAAATTGTTACATAGATTAAAGTCATTCTCTTCTGCATTGACAAAAGTTTCTAGAGATAAGATCATCCCCCTCTTTCTGACAGAATGAGGGACACCCCCTTACAAATTAAAATTTCCTTACAAATGTACGTATATTTTATAAATGGTAACTTCTATTTGGTTTTCAGCGCTTCTCCCTTGTTTGCTGTTTCTTAAAATTAACCAGTCTAAAATAATTCTTATTCAAATAGAAATATCCTGGGGCCACAAATTCTGTTCCCCTACAGCACCTAGGCTACAATCCTGAACAGCATGTTACTGTACTAACCACTGTAGGTGATTCCAGCACATTGGTAAGTATTTGCATAAAGCCTTGCACTTCACCTTTCTGACAACTACAACATTACTGGGCAATAGGAAATTTTCTGCTCCATTATAATGGAGCAGAAATTTTATGGACCACCATCATATAAACGGTTCCTCATGGAAGGAAACAGTGCTATAAGGCACATGACTGTGAAATGAAATGACTACGTGTTCAGGCTTGGATATCAAACAACACTGGTATCCTATCTTGATTTTGCCACTTGTTAATCACATGGTCCTTTGCAAACAGGAGATTATAGTAAACTGGACAACAGGTTTCTTCTCTAGCTGAGATATAGAAAGGGAGAGAAATAGAGGTGAGAACATTGGAGGCTCCATAAAGTTATAAATTGAAACACTAGTGACTCTGGGAAAAATGTCAGATCCCAATAAATTTGTAAAAAGAAAATGAAATGAGTAGAAAGGCAGTGAGCTCCCTGTCCATAGAAGGATTCAAAGAGCAGCTAGATAACAACTTTTTGAAAATTATAAAAAGGAAGAGACATAAAGGAAAGAATAAACAAATGAGATCTCATCTAAATAAAATGCTTCTGCACAGCTGAAGAAAACAGCATTAAAATGAAGAGAGAACCAACCATATGGGTAAACATATTTGCCAATGTACCTCAAACAAGGGTTTAATCTCCAAAATACATAAAGAATTCACACAACTCCACTACAGGAATAAAAAAAAAACAATTAAAAAATGGGCAAAGGACTTGAACAGATACTTCTCCAAGGAGGATGTGAAAAGGGCCCAGAAACATATGAAAAGATGCTCAGCATCACTAGCCATCAGAGAGATGCAAATGAAAACCACAATGAGATATCACTTCATACCAGTGAGAATGGCCATCATACACAAATCAACAAACGACAAGTGTCAGGGGGGATATGGAGAAAAGGGAGCCCTAATGCACTATTGGTGGGAATGCAGACTGGTGCAGCCACTATGAAAACAGTATGGAATTTCCTCAGAAAATTAAAATGGAAATGCCTTTTGACCCAGTAATTCCACTGCTGGGATTATATCCTAAGAACCCTGAAACACCAATTCAAAAGAACCTATGCACCCCAATGTTCATAACAGCACAATTTACAATAGCCAAGTGCTGGAAGCAACCTAAGTGCCCATGAGTAAATGAATGGATCAAAAAACTGGTATGCTACATGATGGAATACTGTGCAGCAGAAAGAAAGAAAGAGCTCCTACCCTCCTACCCTTCACAACAGCATGGATGGAACTGGAGAGCATTATGCTAAGTGCAATGAGCCAGGAGGTGAAAGACAAATACCATATGATCTCACCTTTAAGTGGAACCTAATCAAGAAAACAAACAAGCAAGCAAAATACAACCAGAGACATTGAAATTAAGAACAAATGGACAGTAACCAGAGGGAAGGTGGAAGGGAATAATAGGGGGAAAGGAGGAAAGGGTTTTCAGGAACAACTATAAAGGACACATGGAAAAAACCAAGGTGGGGTGGAATCAAGGGAGGGAGGTGGGGATGGCTGGGGTGGGGGAAGTGGTGGGAGGGAAATACAGACAACTGTACTTAAACAACAATAAAATTTTTAACAAATGAAAAATAAAAAGAAAATTATAAAGAAGAAATTCAGGTGCCAGATAAGAGTATGGCTAGATAGCCTCCAAGGTTCCTTCTGACTCTGAAATTTTATGACCCTAGGATGTATGAAGGGGATCGGTTTGCTTTTCATTTCTCAGGTGTATAAGTAGTCCAAGGATCCTATGGGTTTAGTCCCCACCTTCTTGTGGTATTAAGAAGAGCACTTAGCATAGTCCTTTAACATTCCCAAGGGCATTTTCTTCCTTCCTGAGGGCCTAGACAGCCCCCTCCAGTCATTTATTTGCTCAGCTTGTATGCACTGACCTTGAATTAACCTTGTTTATTCAGGTAAAACAGATGTCCTGAGAGCTTCCTGGTAGGCCCCACGGAGTTTCCAACTCAATGTTCCCTTATTCCCACAAAACCTTGCATTGCCATTTACAGTTTTCCTCTGAGTAATCTGAACTCTCAATGGAATGAGCTGCTTTTACAAGGTGTGGGCCGTTGTCATTGAAGTGTGCACATGGATTAAATATTCTCTCATTCATTTGACAAACCATACTCTTGCACTTTCTACATGACAGGCACTGTGCAAACTACGGGGAATACAGGAATCCCTTGGGATCGGCCCTTCCTAACCCTAGTACCTAATATTAGGTCTGTGATAATACCTTGGGTCTGGATCTCTGTGTAGGCAATGATACTACTGACAGGTCATTCCTGAATGTGACAGAGAGAAGCATCACTGCCAAAGCCAAGTATGATGAAATGAAATGGGATGCAGTGTCAGCAGTAAGAGCACATGAGATAATGTCCCTCCTACCAGATATATATCTGTTTCTGACATTTTTTTCAGCTGCTTTGAGAGGCTTAGCAATAAATTGCCCAAGAATGCCTGTGACCAAGCATTGTCATGTCTTTATTAAAGTCAGTCACTTGGACTGTATTATGGGACTTGTCTATTTCTCCCTGCAGGTCATCTAAGTAAGCATTGAATTCAAATTTCTCCAGGAAGGCTGTCGTACCCACATCAAGCTATTATACCCTCTGACCTCCCTCACAGTAGACTGCCCATTACATGATTCCTAACAAGAACAGAGCTGAAACTGCCCTTATAATAATAGAAATAATAACTGTGGCACATATTGTCTACTGATAATCAGCACCATCCCTACATTTCTAATCTCTCTCCTGCAAGGACAGAAAAGTCCAGAACCTGTTTTTTCAATTCTGTATTTCCTCCACAATTTATACTTAACTAATAAAGTATTTGAACAAGATTTATAAAACATAGAAGAACAAGAAAGCATTATTTTCTACTATGTACAGGCACATGGGCATTGGCAGGTAGAGAATTTGTCCAGAAGCTTTGTGGTGAACAGCTTGTAATCACCCACTTCCATGACGCTGGCGTCTGAGGCCCCAGGCAGCGGCTGCCCCATTATTCCTGAACATCAATGTGTTCTGAAACCCAGCAGTCGCCTTCCTAATCTTCTTGCCCCAGGTCCTTGCAAGTTGTATAAGCCTCTCTCTGTGTTAAATTCCTTCCTTTCTGAAATTCCTAAAGTGGTTACTGTTTTCCTGACAAATCTGCACAGCGGGCTGTAATAACTAACTCACAAAATAACTCACCTATTAAATAATACTATTTGTCAGGAACTCTTCTAAATGCTTTATGAGTATTTTCTTGTTTAACCCATATAAGAAATAATTAGCCCCATTTATTATATGAGGAAATTGGGAACAGAAATATTAAATTCTTCCACAAAGTTGTATATAAACTGAGTAGAAAAACTGAGGGGAAGCAAAGGGTTTCTGAAATCCAAGCAGAACCAGCAAGGATGAACCACCCTGTGCAAAGGTGCCTGGAAGAAGTCCAAGGAACACCAGATCCAGCAAAGTATGATGTAGTGATTGGATATTCCAGAAAGAGGTGCAACGGCCATTTTCAGAGGAGGTGGAATGCAAGAGCCAGATAATCAAGTAGTTAGCATCAGTATGGTTGAACAGCATGAAACAAGACACCAGCTGCTCAAATAGGATTCAGGTCCAGGACTAGAGATCCTAGCAGGGATCATGTAAACTGAAAGTGTCAGTGGTGAGGGAACTTACGTTCCAGATAAGATGGCAATGCTGAAAGTCAGGTATGGGAAATAAAACTGGGACGGAGTGATCTGAAGTGGTCAGAGCAGAACAATACCTAGTGGAAAGTAGAAAGCCCTCAAACTATGAAATGAGATGGCATGCCTTCTCAGGTTCTAGGTAGTACTCCCTAAACCATTCTGAAATTAAACCAGGATTGTTTTCAGAAGCTAGTGGGGAAATAAACTTAGAGGTGGATATCAGGAGACCTCAGTTTTGGAGTTCATAAAAGTGAAAAGACAGAACTTAGACAATTTATCATTACCATATCATGCTTTATTCTTTTTGCTTATCTCTTAACCATTGCATTGTACAAAGAGCCATGGCTACACATGAACCAAGGAGTGAAAGCTAAGGGTGTGTTAGGTAGGGTTCCCTAAAAATTTATTCAAGTGGTTTATTCAGTAAGCTTTCTTAGGAGAAGGGAGTGAATGAAGTGGAATAAGACAAGGGAGGGAAAACAAATGATCTCATCTAGAGATGAGCTTCATTCTGATGTCACAGGAAAACTCCAAAGAACAGTTTGTACCACAAAGTTGGTCTCACCTGGAGTGAAGTGGACTGGCCTTTCATATGACTATCTATGTGAGTCTTCTGCCCCCAAACAAGGATAGTCTCCAAAGTAAGGTGCTCCTTTTTATCTAAGTCAGTTTTTCAAAGAAAAGAAAGCTGTGAACTATTCTCAACCAACACCCTCAGCATGTGGATTACCGGTGCACTAACTGATTAAATACATCCATGCAAGCCAATGACAGTACGCACTACAGCTTTATACCACTTAGATCTATTTGTTTCTTCCATTAAACTCACTCCGAGTGTGGCTTCTCAGAATCCTCACTGGTCTCAATTTATTGGAGAACTTACTGGAGGAGGGTTCACTGGAATGAACTACATCCACGGCTGCATAATGATATTCATCATCCATAGCTTCTAATATCCATGCTAGCTTTCCCTTCCTATGGATCAGCACTAACACTATTCTAGGTGTCTTGTGTTATGATTTGCAACAAATTCTTATACCTAGAGTGTCTGAAACCCTGGTTTCTGTGCTTTTATCAATCATGGTTGCTCTATTTGTCAATTTGCAACTGGGCATGAAAGTACCAAGAGATACCTAAGAGGGTCATCTCTATGTTAAATATAATCTTCCTTGCCTTAATTATGTATAAGCAAGCCTACCACCTCATGATTATCAGGGTTAAATACCTCTGCCACTAGGATAACTTCTTGCTTTGGCTGACAGCCAGCTAACTTGAGGATCCCAAAGTGATCAAAAGGTAGTCATAACTTTAGATTAGGAGTATTCTTACTGTGTCCCCTTCTCAGCTCTAAGACCTCTAAAGCCACAAAACCAAAATTTATAGAAAGGGTGGCACAATTTCGTAAATGGGAAATAGGACATCAAAATCATTGGTGCCACTTCTACTGCCACTCCTTGGTTCTCAGACCCATATATTCTACCTATTTGGAACATAGTACTATATAATGCTTCATGGTTTAAGGCACATACTGATAGCACCCCATCTTTGCATGGTGTCTTCTCAAAGCTGGTGTGGCATCTCAAGAGTTTATTTTCATTGCTCCACTAGGCTGTAAACTTCTGGATGGTATAGTATGAGGAAGGACCAATAGATGCCACAGCTATATGCTCACAGCCCCATCTCTTTTACTATAAAGTAGATCCAAGCAATGTTATGTGGAGTTCCATGTTGGTAGATCAGATACTCTGTGAGGCCTTAGATACTGGTACTAACCAAGGTACTACAGACAGGCAAAAGCAAATCTATGTCTAGATTTTGCATTCACCCCAGTAAACATAAATTACCGGTCTTTTCAAAATGGAAGAGGTCCAATCTGTCAACTTGCCACTTGTTGATCTCTTTTAAGGCTGACATAGAATCAGGGTCTCTCTTGCTGGCAGGCTGAGTACTCAGCAGTAGTATTAGCTGGATCAGCCTTGGTGAGCCCATGCACAGCCTCTGGCTCTGCCACCATATAATCCATTTACTGGGTAGCTGGTGACAGAGGCTGGTTTGCATCTACTGGTTATATTATATTAGCATGTCCATTATGATATTTAGTCCCTTTCTACTTTGAATGTTTTCTGACAGACAATGACATGTGATATAAGACCCCCTTTTTTCTACTTTCAATGGGAACATCCACATGGTTCTTTCCTAAGACCCTTGGCCCCACGTGTCCAACCTTGCTCTGAAGAAGTAACTAAGCTATTCACTACTGCTCACAATTCTATGTATACCCCTGGTCACACAAAGTGGATGACCAGGTTCAGCACCCAAAGCTCTGTCTACTGTCCCTGTAGAACGATATAATACAAATGCTGCATGCACAGGCAATATAAAGCAACTGGGTGGTCTGTCTCACTTTTCAGTAACATTTTAGAGTTTTCATGTATTTTTTTCTTACTCCCGTTCCATATATATTGGAACAATTTCCACACACCATTGTCTTTTAGGGTCACTCCTGAGTGAGACTGCAGAGTAGCAGCAGTCCATGTACAGTTTGTACCTACATACAAAGCCAGGCCACTCATGAACCAAACTCAGATTTTATTCCTTCATCAGCTAGTCCTGTGGAATCCTCACCATGAGGGCCTAGCTGTGAGCTGAGGAAAAACCAAGAGTGCAAGAAGTGACATTTGGGCCTGGCTTCCTGCTCTGGAGGTTCACTGGGTCCCTCTGCAGTCTCCCAATCTTGATCCCAGATGTACCACTAAAGTTTAATGAGGACCCACTGCTGGGCTTACTTACCTTCTGCATTGATGGCTTTCACAGAACACATCACTTGACTTACAGTTCTGGCCCCATGATCACTTAATAACACAGAGTCAGGGATCAGTTTCAATCAGAGCCCCCACACACATCAGGAGAGATTTTAGAATGGTGTAAGTGCTCTGCTGCAAATGGCAAGACCCTGTTTCAGAACCACAAGATGCTGCTCTATGACTCTCCTGTTGGGTCTTGCCAGAGACACCACATGGTGTCTTTCTCAACTTTATTGTCCGCCAAAGCTAGAAGCCTCATGTATCACCTGATAAATGGGTTGTAAGAGTATCATGTGTGGGAAATGATGGCTCCTAAATCCAAAGAGTGCTATTAAGGGCTGTAATTCTTTCTTTGTGGTAGAAGGAGAAAGGTGAAATAATTTGTCCTTTACTTTGTAAGAGATGTCCTGGCATAACCCAGACCACTAGGTCCCTAAAATCTCCAACGTGGGAGGCCTTGAATCTTTGTAAGATTCATCACCTATCTTCTGCAGTGCATGTGCCTTTCCAAGGCATCCAAAATACTTGCTACCAAATGACTCTCAGGTCAAATTAACATGACATCATCAATTTCTGTAGACTGACGTGATGTTCTGAATTGTCCAGACAGCCCATGCCCCTTTGGAATATATTGTGACAGAGAACAGAAGTCATAGCACTGGCACTACACCATGAATGTGTATTGTTACTTGTCTCTTGTGAATGTGAACTGTGTTTAATCATCCTTCCTGATGACCATGAAAATCAATGAATCTGCAGGATTAATAGCTTCATACCGTATACCTAAATTTGTGTTTTACTATGATCTAGTAAAGCTACCACATCAGTAAACAGCTTCGATTGGTATTAATATTTGGTTATGTTTAGGTGGTTCACTGTCTCTCACCAGGATCCATTTGGATTTTGCAGGGTTTAACTGATGAAGCAAATAGGGATATGATAGGAACCATTAAACCTGAGGGTGGCATTTCTTGCTGACATTCCAGAACGTGTTCTTATTTTTATTTAGTTGAGAAAGTGGTTTGGGGAGATTCAACTTGGCCTGTCTTATAATAGTCCTCACCATATGGAACTAGGAACCAACATAGGGATCCTGTCAACTGCCAAATATGTCAATTCCAATTACACATTTGGGAATCAGGAAAATGATATGGTAAATCCACTGCACCTATTTCTTATCCAATACCCACTACATCCCTATTCTATCAGAGAGGCCATGGAAGCAGATATTAATGTTACTCAGATTCTCTATCCAAAAGTTCTCAAAAGATCTAGGTGCTAGCGTTCCCCAATCTATACACACTCAAGTAAATAGCTTTTCAGGAAAGGACTACAGTACTTATTACTGGATACACTTGTCATGATGTTTCATAGTTCTCATCATGGGAACCCGCCCTTCCTTCAATCAATGCCCTCTGAGTCTGAGAACTACACAAGACATAAAAACTGAATAAGATATCATGACTTTCCATTAAGGCAGCTGTCCTCAGCCTTTTGTTCATCTATGTGTGATTTCTTAATTATATATATTAAGTAATATATTTGTTGGCTGCCTTTGTTCATGCCTTTAGGAACACTGTGTTCTATAACCATCTCTGCATACACCTCTGAGTCAGTCTCCCTGGCTGTCATTCCACTGGATGGCAAGTACATCACTTCTGACTGCTCTGTGCTGCCACCTGTCCTCTGTTTCACCGTGGTCCTCTCATTGCTATTATCAGTAGGGAGTCCAATTCTGTTCAGGATCTTCTACTGCCAGGCCCAGTCTACTGAAAACAGCCAATAGGAGATTATCAGTGATGCTGGCCCCCCTCACCAGCACATTCCTTATCACCTGAAAAATAGTGCCCCCTAGGGTTTTGAGAGGAATATGGTTAGCTGATAGGATTCCCAGTCTTCTGTGGTTGTCCCATTCTAGTATATCTGCTTCTCTGTGATTTTTATTCCTCCTTCTATAGTTTTCCACAGCATTTCTGACATCTCTGTTTTGTCTAATGTGGACCACCGCTTATATCCAAGCTTTTGAGAGCCATCCCAGCACTCAGGGTTCTTGCACAGGTGCTAAGTCCTATTTAACAGGAGACTAGCTTTATATTCTCTTTCCCTTGAGATGTAGCATGGTTAGGATCTACTCACAGGAAGGAATACTGTCTATTTCTGCCACTACATGTTAGCCTAGGCCTATAGCTCCTTCATCATAAAGTCCCTGTCCTATCTTAGCAGGATGGCTGGGTTGTGTTGCAATTTCACCTTAATTATGTATATGTGAACCAGAAAAGGTAGGACAATTCCTGAGTCTTTAAAGGTCACAGAATGTAGGACAAATGCAAAGTTTTATAAGGCTCCTCTCTCATTTAAAGCCCCTCATAATCTTTACACAAGGGGCTAAGGTGGCAGTACTCTATCTCCAACAAAGTGAAGGAAGCCACTTTGTCTTCCCAGAGAGTTCCCAAGAATTTGGAGATTCAAGGTTCTTAATGAATCTACCAATAATCTCCATATCAAGCTTCACAGCCTCACTTACTCCCTATTAGGGCCTTGATTTTTGGCATATAAGATGCCTAAAATGAGATTTTAGGCTTTTCTGAAGTTCTGCTCTCTTCTCAGTTTTGTTCCTGACTCTCAAATGTGCTTCCCTTCTAGCTGTGCACGAGGGGGGCTCTGTAAAAAACTTTCAAATAAGTTCTGTGCCTCTCACTTTGCTTTAAAATGTTGATAGCTAGATCTGAAAATGTCATATTCTTTCTTGAATGAATGGGTGCTGCTTGGAAGAACTACATAATTTCATAGTCCTTTGAGTTACTATTTCCCCACACATCTCAAATGCCTAAGACTCTGCATGAGCTAGTATCCTTTGCATTGGTGTCCATTCAGCTCATCTCAGGTGAGTGGCTTAACAATTGCACAGTTGCTGCAGAGGCTATCAAGATCCCCCATATTACCAGTGACAGGAGTCTCACTGCCATCTGTCCAGTGAGTGATCCAACTCCAGAATTCCACTGCAGGACCTCATGTGATGCAAAGTGCTTTAGGTCTAGAAGCAGAGCCCAAGAGGAGAAATTGGAGCACTCTTGGGAAGAAAAACAAAGGTTGCAGGGTTGGGGATGGGACATATGCTAGGCAAGAATGTGACCTCAACTGAAGACAAGCTTAGATCTGATCCCACAGGAGTACTCTCAGATTCAAACTGCACCAGTGTTGGTCCTACCTGTAGGCAAGTGTCACTGCCTGAATCTGCAGTAGGTGGCGGGGGTGGGGGGTGCATAGCAACTGCAGCTTACATTCAGTCCATAGTAATTCTCTAGGGAAAGAACCACAGTGGATTGTAATCAGCCAACCTCATGGTGGCTGAGCCATGGATGTACCGGCAAACAGAGGATATGGGATGGACCTGACAGCAGCCACTATACAGTAGAAAGTAGGATTCTGCTCAAAAAATTTAAAAGCTTCTAGTAAAATTATTTAGTTATTAATTAATTCATTTTTTAAAATTAAATGAGCAGTCATCAGTGAGGAGTAAATTTCTTTTAATTAAAGAGGTGCAGCCTATGCTGACTGGCCATTTGGACTGGCGAAGAATAGGTACACTCGGCTTTGAGAGCCTTTCCACATTCACGAGGCTATTACTGTACTTCAGTGAAGAGAAAAGAATTAGGAAAACGAGGGGTAGAAAAAGAGGCTGAGAGAAAAAAAGGAATCAAAGTCCTAGAGAAGAGGGTATTTAGCTGGAGTCATCAACCATGGTGGACAGGTTTGGGAGTGCTTATGAACCCCTGAAATTGTGTGCAAACCTCTGTGTGACAGAAAGTAAACTTTTGACTGGGAAAGGAGTTCATTGCTTTCTTCATAGTCTCAATAGGGCTTGTGATATAAAGAGAGTTAAGTGAGAGTGAGGGGGTCCTTTTAAAGAGGGAGAAATTTCTCATTGGGAACTCCCTCTCTCCTTACATATGCTCTGGCTGGGCTTTCCTCCTATTGTTTTGAAAATGTGTTGATTGAATTTCTGTAAGAGGAGATTGAAATTAAAATGTCAGAAAATAAAGATTGTACCTAATATTCTGCTATATAGTTTACAAGTTTAAGACTAAAATTTTGCAGGGCTAGTCCTTAATAAAGAAAAGGAGACCAAAGTACCCGAAGAGACTTCATTGGTGCTAAATTTAAAGTGAGGCCCTTCTGGTGACTGTCACAACCCCTGCAATCCCTTTGTCACATACATTGTGACACTGCAGTGAGAGGAAATTTAAATTTGTGAAGAAAATTACAAGGGAACAAAGAGGAACCGCCTCAGAGGAGAGAAAAGTCCTGCTACATATACAGATTACATATTTCTCTGCAGTCCTATAAACCTCAGCTCTGTGTCAACAGTGCACAGAAAGAGGAAAAGGCACCCACAGTCCTTGTTGCTCACTGAGCAGCCCCAGTTCATGAGTCAGCATAGGGAATGGATCTGACCTGCAGGACATGCCCTCATGTGATTTTTATTATGACAACATTGATTCACTCTATTGGATATACTCACAGAAGGATTTTATGGTTTATCTAAACGACTTGCTCATTTGATCAACTATCAAGCTGAGGCCCAGAAAAGACAAAAGTTGTGCTTGAGAGTGGCAGAGGTGAAGCCACCCCTAGAAAATACGGTGCAGAACTGAAAGCAAAGACTCTGGATCTAGATCGTGTGGGGCTAAACCCTGAGTCTTGATGCTTGCTCATTTGACCTGCAGCAATTCAGGTAACCTCATGGTTTACTCACATGTAAGATGGGGATAATGTTATGGCAGACATAACTGAGTTAGTGTTTCAGATTGCTTAATACAGATCTGGTATATGGTGAAATCTCAGTTAATATGAGGTCACTTATTGTTATTTGGACAAAAGCCACCTGACTCCAAATCTAGTCTTTTGTCCAATAAAGAACACAGAATTCAAATTCTGAATCTTTCACCTTTTATATAGGACAATTTGGATATGTGATTTAATCTCTCTATGGACTCATTTTCTTATCCAGATGGTGAAGATAATAGTACCTATTTCATGGAACTGTGAGAATAAGACAAAATTAATAAATGTAATAAAACACATCACATTTAAGAAATATCTCACCTTCCATGACCCTGTCCTTGAAGTCTTTGATTTAGAATTTCAGACTGTGAGATAAAGGGGTAAATTATCAAGGACAAACAGAAAATTAATAATTATATTTCTATACAGTGTCTGTACTTTACCTACATTATCTTAATTATCCTCAATCCAAAAGTGTGTTCACTATTAGCCTCACCTTACAGATGAGGAAAAGCAAGTGAAGAAGATGAAGGAACTTACTCAAGTCTACAGGGTTAACGTGCACCAGAGTCTGGACTCTCACCAAGGTGCCAGGTTGCAGAGTCCTTGACTCGGACAGTGGGTAGCAGAGATCACATTCCAACGTCTTTCCCATATGAAATGTTCTGCACCAGCCACTGTAGGGAATAGAGACAACAGAAGAAGAATCAGGACCATCATTTATTGGGTGTGTCACATTCAGACTTTACCTCTGTATTCACATTAGGATGAGATGACATCCTCTGAGCCTGAAAACCAGCTTGGAGAAGAGAGCATGTGTCTTATTGTCTTGTCTTTTAAGTCACCACTGTTTGATTTTTTTAAATGCCAAAGTAAGCAATACTGGAGAAGGGGTTCCCAAGTCTGTCTACACAGATATTTACTCAGACACCGTTCATCAAACAATTGCATTAAGTGAACTTCAAGTTGAGGAATGAACAGCCAAAATCAATTGCAGTTTCAGAGTCCATCTGGGTTATCTGCACAAATATTAAAACACTTTGCATGAATTTAGAATGACTTCTAATCTGATAAAGAGTGGTGTCCTGAATTCACTGGCTGCTGGTCCAGAAGCCAGAAGCCAGAAGCCAGAAGCACCAGCACCAACACTGACCCAACTGTGGACAATTTGGACTTAGGAAATCAACTTATCTGAGCTGTGGAAATGTTGTTAATTTAGCATTTCCTAAAGAAACAAACCACAGTTGACCTACTACTAATGAGTCTTTACCATACCTGTGTCTACATATTGCCAAACAACATTATAAAATGTAAGAAAAAAGTATACCAGATCATTGGTGATTATTTTAGCTACACACATCCACATAATTGATTTATTACTATATTTATAATAAATAGTACCTGCATGTTATTTTTCCAAAGGACATTCAAATGTCTTATTTTATTCTCAAAACTCTGGGAAGTGGGCTTGAATTAGTATTCCCAATTCATAGATGAGAAAACAAGAATGCAGAAAAATTTAGTGATTTTATCCAAGCTTACACAGGTGAAAACTCAGACATACTTATGGCAACCATGAGTGTTCTTGTCTGAAAGCCAGCTGCCTTCCTAGGAAGCCAGGTGCTGGTGTCACATGATGCTGAGTCCAAATCTAGCTCCCATGTAAAAGCTGTGTGCCTTTGAGTAATCTGAAAAATGGGGACTAATAGCACCTACCTCATAATACTGTGAGGATCAAATGAGTTCATTCATGTAAATAATGTAGAACAGTGCCTGGCACATTATAAAAACTCACTAAATTTTAAATGTATTATTAATATTTTATAGATATAGCAATGAACTAAAAAGTACCAAGGGTCAAACCCTGACCTAACACTTTCTAAGTGGATGAGTTTAGTTTAGTATATAAATATATGTCAAATGAGAATAGGTGACTCTTGTCTTACCAAACTCACAGGTTGCATGATGTAAGTGAAATGCTTTAAAATTTGCAAAGTGCTATGAAAATATCAGAAGTTGGTAGGACAATGTAATACAGACTTTTTCAGGCAGCAGAAATAACACTAGTTAACATAATATCGACTCCTTGCACACATTATTGACTTCTTACACATCTAACAGACAGTGTGCTCAGTGTTTTACATGCTGAATCTCATGTCATCCTCACAAAAACTGTAAGGAGCAGGTATTAACATCCTTGGTCTATGAATAAATACACTGAGGCACAAAGCAATGAAGTAATTTGTTCAGAATCACTCAACTAGTAAATGATGGATGGGATAGGACCCAAAATGAAATTCAGGTCTTAAGTTTAACACTCTACTATGAAGATGAACTATAAACTTTATAATGGTGAAGAAAAAGCCAACAATAAAAATACTATACTTTCATAAATGCAAGGTTCATTTGTAGCATATGAATGAAGTGGAGTAGATGGGCTTCACTTGGCCATTCAGGTACTTGATGCTAATTAACTACCTTTAGCTTATTATTTTGCCATCTTCACATATGGATATATTCTTTATTTGGTAGATTTATAGGGAAACCCAAAGTGATTTCTAATCAAATCTACCTAAGTATTCTTACCTCTTTCAACTGGAACCCACTACTTGAAACAAATAATAAAATAAAAGAGACAGAAAACCAGAAAACATCTAAAGAAAATGACCCTGCCCCCATCGAGGATATTCTAGGGCAGGAAA
The DNA here is from genome assembly GCF_004126475.2 of Phyllostomus discolor. Taxonomy (NCBI): domain Eukaryota; kingdom Metazoa; phylum Chordata; class Mammalia; order Chiroptera; family Phyllostomidae; genus Phyllostomus; species Phyllostomus discolor. Next base: position 104,942,702 of record NC_040908.2, on the reverse strand, counting down.
TTAAAATGCTATTTCAATGGGAAAATTTGAATTTGTAATCTTGGATATTTCAATCTGTTCTTTTGGAGCTTGGCAGTATTACAAATTTAGTGGCGTCTTTTCTAAGGAAAATACTGTGGGAAGTCTGATTGGATTTATTTTTATATATCTATGCCCCTCCTGACCCTATTTAGAAGAGGCCAATCTTAAGGAATATTTCTTTTTTTAAGCTTAAAAGTAAATTGGAATATTTTTCCAAAAAAAAATAGTTTCACAATGCATTTTAATAAGGCTCAAACTGTCTCCCTGTGTCCTTCCCTCAAGTGATCCATCTTTAATTGTCTTCAGATCTTGGCAACTTAATCCCATCTATAGGGACTGTGGCTCTGTTCTGCCAGTCTCTGCCACCCGCTTCATCATATGCTCTCTGAAAGAGGCTCCACAGCCATCTGCACCTCTGCATGGAGGCAGGCTGAATGTCAGCCCTCCTAGGGCCTCCACACAGAAGAGAGATCCAGAAGACCTGCTGGTCTCACACCCAAACTGTCATGGGCTCTTGCCTTGATGGTTTTTTTCTTATTAATATTTCAGCACTTGGGTTGACTGGGCTTAGGAAGCCCTTTTGTCTCAGTAGGGAGCAGAAGACAAGCATCATAGAGTCTTTTTTCTGCAGCTGGAGAACTAATATGTAGATCTAACTAAGGAGCAGTCTCCATTGCTTTTTTTTGGTAGGCTGGAGGGACTTTATGTCCATGTTAAACTTTAAGAAAGTCAGAGGAGAAAGTGTAGGTTGATTTGAATGTTGAGTACAAGGGAAGAGTAGAAAATAGAGACAAGAGATGATAAAGACTAAAGGAGAATCAGTTGAGAAAGAAGGACACATTTGAGAGATGAATGAAGGAAGAAGGAAAGAATGTAGGTTTTGTGCTTAGCCTTGAGATTGCAATATAGGTAATTCTATAGCAGGGAGCAGGAATTTAGAAGAGAGATAGACAAAGAGAGAAACAAGGGTACCCGTAATGCCTACCACGTATCAGGCATGGGTGTTGGGCTGTTACCCACTCTTTCATTCAATGTTCACCACAGTGCTATGTGGTAAGGTACAGAGAAAGTTAAGCTCAGAGTGATTTTGCCAGTTGCCTAAATTTCAAGGCTAACAGCAATCCAGTCCTTGGTGGACATGACATCACCAAGCAAACATTTGCTGAGTCCCTTATGAAAGGGCCATATGCTGAGCCAGTGGTTCCAGTAAGTGAGGTACAGTCTCTGTTCCCAGAAACTCACAATAAATTATAACAGATGGATTTGACAATGGGGGTGGGGGTAGGGGGTGGGGAGCCTATCCTTCAGGTAAGTTGGCAGGGCTTCTGGAGCAGTCCATACAAAACAAAACAGTCTCTGAGTTTCAGAACCAAATTAGGACCAGAGTTCATTCTAGGCTGAATGCAATGACTCTCAACTCTTTAGGCTGTTGATGGAAGTTGCTATGATGTAGGGTTAGTGCATTACTCAGTTCCCCTCACACTGGAGGGATTTTCCTGAGGTGAATACTTTCCACATGTTGTAGGGTCAGTCTTGAAAGGAACTAGTGCAGACATCAATGAGATATTGGGCTAGGAGGTCTCAATGCTCATCTCCCTCACAAAAACAACAAAATCAATAAATAAACAACTACAAACTGATGAAAATAGCTCTGTGTAAGCTCTGGAGTATAATGAAGCAGCAGCAAAAATCTTGCTGAGCTCCAAAACTGAGGATGGCTGCATAGAAATGCATAGGAAATGTTGTATCTGCATTGCCCCAGTCTTCAGTCTAGAGCAGCTGATCACCCAGAGGGACCCTCACCGGAGGGAGAAAGAGAGCAGAGAGTCCCAGCAAGCCTCAACACCACTGTGGTTTTTTGTAGCTACTGACAACCCCCACAACACTTCTCCAACATTGAACCCAGCTGACAGAGCTGTCCAGAGTCTCCTTCACCACGTCTTCTCCCTGGTGCTGGAGTTATAGACCAGGGAAGTGAGTAGGGAGTTCACAAAGAAACAGTAAAAAGGGATGGAAGGGGCCCTGGCTGGTGTGGCTTAGTGTATTGAGCACTGGCCTATGAACCAAAAGGTCGCTGGTTCAATTCTGGTAGGGGCACATGCCTGGGTTGCAGGCCAGGTCCCCAGTAGGGGGCACACAAGAGGCAACCACACATTGATGTTTCTGTCCCTCTCTTTCCCTCTCCCTCTAAAAATAAATAAATAAACTCTAAATAAAAAAATAAAGTGTTGGAGAGCACCATGTAAGAGTCGACTAGACTCTCTGCTCCTAAAGAAGTTTCTGTGGAGACATGGTAAATTCCCTTTGGGGAGCCTGTTGTATCATGCAACATGGCATTCCATTCCAAATATATTTACTGAGCACCTACTAGGAGAATCCTCAATGGTTTTCAAGCAAGTAATGGAAGTTTGGGCCTTTATGCACTAACATTTATCACTAACATGCATGGTTTTCTTAATGGGCATAAACTTACATACAATGCAAAGATGAAAACTTGCAAGTATTGAAGGGCTTTAATCATGCCTTCGATATCCATTCAACAATTAACTTTTTCAACCTTAAGCCCTAAGTGCTTATCTGGAGTTCAGTAGAAAGCAAGTTGTTTTCTTTCTGCCTTTGATGCAAAAAAAGAAAAAATACAGTTGAAACTCTGATGACAATTGAGTTGTTGGAATGAGCAAGATAATAGATTCCTCTTCTCCTACTGTTCTATTAATAGAAAAAGAATACAGCTAACACCCATAACTTACAGGAAGAAAGGGTATTACACAGGCCAATTTCATATACTCCCCAGCATCGTCCATTCTGCTTGTTGCTGCTACTGAGATGAATAAGACCCATCCCCTGCCTTTTAAAGACTGGAAAAAATCCAAAAATAATAAAGAAGCATACAGTACCAGAAAATATCAATCTAAAATTAATGCTAATCCATCCCAATTTCTCTTTTATCCTGAGAGAACTGTTCATTAGCCTCTAAGCAGAATTGTGACGTAAAGATTCCTCATTCTCATGTTTTCATACCTCCTTCTTTCTCCACTGCTGATATACTTTGATATACTGTTGATATACTTTAAAATCTCATATCTTTGATATATTTTAAAATCTCATTTTATTCAAGCTGACAATGTAAGCGAGCATGATAATAAGCCCCAGAATGGTCTTAGCCCACCTTGAGACCCAGCTCCATAAATATACCTGGCTTCTAGGGCACATCAGGTCAAGCCTGCTTTCTAAGTCTGTGCAGATATCCATATCTTTGTCAGTTTCTGGACACAGTTCCCCTTGAGGCACTCTTACAGGACTGGGTGACTCACTGCAGGGAGGTATGTGGACATCATTAGATGGACCTATGAGTCCAAAGCCTAGTTAGTAGAATTCTTTCAGGAGGAAAAATGACCCAGATTGATCAAAACTGGAACACAAAGACTACTTTGCCCATGCCATCAAGGATGCTACCAACTGCCCCCACTTCAGAACTCAGGCATACGTTACACAGCTGCTCAGTGTTGGCACCTGTATTAGTTTCCCAGGGCTGCTGTAACTCAGTACCACAACTGGGTGGCTCAAACAAAAGAAAGTTACTCTCCCAAAGTTCTGGAGACCAGATGTCCAAAACCAAGCTGTTGACAGAATTGGTTCCTTCTGAGGACTCTGGGGGAGAGTCTGGCCCATGCTTCTCTCCTAGCTTCTGGAAGTCGCGGATATTCCTTGGCTTGTAGATGCTCTTCTCCCTGTATCTCCACATTGTCTTCCCTTGACACATGTCTGCCTCTGTGTCCAAATTTCCCTCTTTTTATAAGAACACGGTCACATTGAATTAGAGTTTACTCTAATGACTTCATCTTAACTTGATGATCTACAGAGACCCTATTTCTGAACCAGGTCACATTTATAAGTAATGGGTGTTAGGTTTTCAACATCTTTTGGAAGGAAACAATTCAACTCAGAGCAGCCACTGAAAACTCATGGCTAAAACCGCTCCTGAGTATGCCCTCAACTGAAGAGAGCCACCTCTCCTAAGTCAGGCTCCATTCTCTGCATCAATCCACATCCTGTGACTAATCTGTGAAAAGAGTATAAAGACCTGGATCCCCTGTCTAATTCAGGGTAAATCTGCAGGGTTGCCCAGCACCAAAACTTCCTGCAGTGTTGGCAAAGACCTCTGCCTGTCCCTTCTACCTTCACTTTCCATACAGATGTTGAATTGAAAAAGGACCACAATAAGCTTCCTGCCTGCAAAGAGCCAATTCAGTCTGCTTTCCACATCACATTACTTGCAGCAGTGCTTCTCTGCCTGCCTTGTGCCAGATGCTGTGGAATCAAAGACAACAAAAGATATCCCTGCCACCCAAGACCTCCTCACTATCAGAAAACATCATAAGATATAGAAAGAAAAGCTTACTTCAAATACAACCTACCTTTGGGATCTTAACTTCCTATTTTGTGACTCATCTCCATTATCTGCTCACCCCCAAAACTGAAACCAAAGAGCATACTCTTTCTTCCCTTAGAAGGAAAAAAACAAAAGAGGAGAGATTATTGTTTAATAAGTAGATTTGTGAATTAGACATTTTGCATATGTGATCACACTTAATTTTTTCAACAACACTATGAACAGCTTCCAATCAGAGTTTGCTTTGGCCCTATCCATTCACAATTTAAAGTTGAAGTTACATTATTTGCCTTCATGATACAAATAAAGGAACTGAGATTCTAAGAGGACTAATAGGGTCCCAGCTCATCTGGTTTGCTACAGATCCAGCAAGGAAGGACATTTAAGGGCTTCTGATTTCAAAGCCTCTTTCTACCACACCAGTGGTTCCCAGACTTATATTACGAGGCTAGTGAATTAAAAACAAACAAAAATTGGTAAACAGAAATAGAGCTAGCAACTTCGGATAGTTTCCAAAACATTAAAAAGTAAAAATTTCAGTCTACTATTACCACTATTTTATAATGAAAAGGGACACTTCAACACATAACATTTTAAAAAGGTTGAATCTCAAATAGAGGATTAGACCCTAGCCAGGTGACTAAGTTATAGTGTTGTCCTCATACACCAAGGTTATGGGTTTGATCCCTGTTCCCAGGGCACATACAAGAAGCAACCAAGGAATGGGTAACTAAGTAGAACAACAAGTTAATGTGTTTCTCCTTCTCCCTTTGTCCCCCCTCTCTCCCTCTCTTCCTTCTTTCTCTTTCTCTAAAATAAACAAATAAAAACTTTTTTAAAATATGGATCATCACTTACAATTAAATGAATTTCGCTTCATGAAAAATATACCAATTTGTCCTTCATTTTCCCATAGATTTGTCACAATTATGTCAAGAACTGGTACAAATCTTGAGGTAGGATGAAACCTGAAATCGCTTCTAATAAATCTGGATTTTATTCACACTAAAGTATAAATGACCTCTCTAGGTTTTTAACAAAATATTTTGAGTGTTTCAGAAGATGTATATAAGTCAGCTTTGATGTGATCAAACATCACCAAGGACTACATGGGAATGTTACATTTGAAGAAACAATGTGAAGGCAAAAGAAAATCATATTTTATAACTTGGCTGTTTCCCCCCAGGTCTCGGATCTCTCTCAGGGCTCAAGAGGTGGCAAAGATCCAGCTTCTAATCAGAGTTTGCTTTAGCCCTATCCATTCACAATTTAAAGTTGAAGTTACATTTAACAATTTTTATTCTGCTATCAGTTACCTCTGGCAGGGAACAATAGTTAAAACTCACATGTTAATAACTAAAAGCTTATAAAATGTCAGCACAGGGTTCAAGACATATGCATTGCATAATGCTTGCTGAACACGCTTTTTAATTATTTGGAGACATATAATGAACAGTGGCTTACATTTCCAAGATTCTTCATCCAAAGTGCCTTCAGCCCACCAGTACAATGCAGATGCCTCAGTGGCGAAAGCCTTTGTGTCTGAGGTTTTTTGCAGTGCAGAGAGCACACTGCAGCATTACACTGGATGAGGCTCTCATTCCCCAAGTATTACAGATTTAAAACTGACTTGAGGTATTTCATCTGAAGAACAAATATTTTAAGAAGGCTGAGTGCAATTTTGAAGTGGCAATCATTCCTTACAGTCAGCTTGTTATAGTTGAAAGAATAAAGCCACAGGCATTTGTCAGTTAAGTTCAACTCTAGTTCTACCATTTAATCCAGCTGGGTGACCCCTGAATACAGCCCAGTTCCTCTTTGTGAAAGTAGGGATGATAATGATATTTTCCCACAAGCTTGCTGTAAAAATTCAATGAAAGATTGCACATAATATATGGTAGTTGTTGTTCTTACTTTATCTGTAAAATAGAGGGATCTTGAATCTCAAAGTGTCATGAGAATAAAAATAATAATAAAGAACATTTAGTGAGACTTACTATGTACTCAGTGCTTTACATGTATTACTGAATCCTCATAATTGTGGACCCCAAGAAGAGAGAGTAATTTGATGTTATTCCCAAGAAAGAGTTTATCCAGTAAGGTGGACTCCCTATGGTCAACAGAGGACTCAGATTTATAATAAGAATCTAAGCCATCTGCTGGCAGGGGCTTAGCAGGAGGCTTCTCACACCCTCTGTATACAGGGAAGAATCTTTGACTGAACACTCGGCTTCTCACACTATGCCATGCTCAATTTTCCTGTCTGCATCAACTACTGTAAAGGAGTTCCTGGTTTAGTCTTTCGACCAATGGACTGAGATCTGTCCCATCTCATCAGAACTACTCCAACACCAATCAGAATTATAATACCACCCAATCAGAACTGTGCAGTTGGGACCAATCAGTTAACAACGGACAGATAGCACCCACCTTTGTAGTGTTTAAATGTATAATAGGAACGAAACAAATGGTATTCAGGCAATCTCTTTAGAGCATAACTTGGAATGCCCATCTCATCTCTCTACACCTATTCACATCTCTGGACAATTATCATGAAAAGACTTTGAGGGAGAGTACACATGGTGCTCTTTCAGTTTCCCCTCGCCCAGACCCACTTCTTCCATTCTTTTCAGCACACCAAACCACTGCAAGCTCCTGCAGAATGCACATACTGTTCTAGGCACTGCAGGCATACAAATGTTTTTGAGATGCAGGTCTAGTTTTGCCTTATAGCTAATTAACAAACACTCTAGATTGTAAAAAGCACTATAAAGGAGATATGAGCATAACTTTATGGCCTCAAAGGAAACAAGTAGTTAATTCTATTTGAGAGAAGAGGGAAATCTACAGAGTGGAAAAGGCATTTGACTGAGCCTCAGAGCCTGAGCTACTTCTGAGGAGATGTCATTCCTTTAGGCTAAACAGCACCCTCTTCTGAAATGCAAACCCTTCTTCCTGAAAGAGGAAGGTATTACATCTCTGACGCAGTCATTTGTTTAGATCATTTTTAGCTGTGTCTGGCAGGCTCTGGAAATGTCAGCATGCTGGGCCCTTAGGGAAGAGGATCAGTAGGACGGGAAGAAACAGGAAACCACCTCAGCCATGGAGAGCAACCCTCAGCCTCTTCAGCTGAATAGTGCAGGACTAGTAATGTGGAGCAGCTGACTTACCAGCAGGGCCACAGTGCCCTTCCCAAAAGTAATGGGATGAAATATCGGAAGCAGGAATACACTTTAGACATGTGACAGGACATTTCCAAAAGCATGTAAGTTTTCAGTCCAGAGTCAGTTTCCAGGAATTTAACTGGAACCTTTGATTTCTGCATAGAGTGCGAGAGACTGATGCTATGGATTCTTTGGGGTCTTCTCAGCTCTCTTATTTAACATCTTATTGCATGAAGATTGTCTCTAGGAAATACGCTTCAATTCCAGAGGGCAACCAGCACTTCCAGAGGAAAGGAGATAGCTTTTTATTTAAAAATCTGCCTGTAATGATGTCATTGAACATATATGAGTTTGAAAGCCAAATGATGTTGGAATCCATTTCCTTTAGCTAAATTTCACAAATTCCTAGCTGCCTGGCCCCAGCAAATCAACTTATTCAAGCTCCAGTTTCTTGTGCGTAAAGTAGAAATTATATTATCTACCAATAAGGTTGATATAAAATATGATGCAACACCAGAATATAAGTTCCTTGTGGACAGGGATTGTTTTCAGTGATGCATCTCCCCTGCTTAGAACACTGTCTACCATTTACTGAATGAATGATTGAACAATAGTAGTAGTCACTCAAAGCCTATTTGTGCTAAGTATTGTTCTAGTAACTGGGTTCATATAAATAATAAATGAGGTGATATCTACAAAGCATTAGGCATGCTAAGTAAATTTTGTTTCTCTTTATGATGTCTCAAACAAAAGTAATGGATAAGGGGAGAAAGAATCCACCTACGCATTACAAATTGGCCCCACAATCTCACTGACATTCTGACTTGATCTGGAGAAAACTCTACCCCTGATCTCTGCCATTTGATTTCACTCACTGCTGCCCCTTTGTCAACAGCCAAAATTCTATAGATCTTGCTGATGCAAACCCTACCAAGCTTTCAAATCAAAGTGAGCAGTACTTTAAGCTAAATGCCTTTCCTATAAAAGGCTCATTCTGAAATAACACTGATTTTCTGCCAACACATATTTTGAGTGGACATATATGTAAGCTCTGTAAGCATGTCTTTAAGTCTCCAGTGTCCGTAAAGGCATTTAACAGTGTTCTGCACACAATCAGTGCTCAGTGGGTGGAGTGTTTATTAGGTGAGAAAGAGAAGACAAAGATGAGGAGCAAAATACAGAGAATGAAAGGAAGAGGAGGCACAGATGAAGAGGAAAGAAAGGCAGAGAGAAGTCGTCTGAGGGTCTTACCCTTGCTCTGGGCCTATCTGGTCCACGTAAGTGCTCAAGGCAGTGATTCCTGAATATCAGTTCACAAAAGAATCACTCAGGGAACTTACTGAAATGGCAGATTCCTGCCTCCATTCCCAAATATTCTAATTCAGTAGTGCCCTAAGAAGATGCATTTTAACAAATCTCCCCAGTCATTTCTGATGCTTGCAGCTTGTGGTTGCTTCTTTGAGAAACTCTGCCCTAGATAAAGACAGCCTCGAGGAAAGTAAGTAGTTCAGGAACAGACCATGGGAAGGCTGAATTCAGAAACCTCAGGAACACGGGAGTAGCTATTTTCTTTGAAATCTTATGACTATAAAGAGTGGAGTTAAAACGTTGTTATTATCACCGTGCTACATTCTTGTTAATATTACAAATACCTCCCCACTGCCAGTAAGATAATTTTAGCAAGGTTCCATAATCTGCTTCCCACTTACTTTGCCAATTTGATCTCTTTCCTCATGCATTAATCCTTCATTTCAAGCAAAAGGATCTATGTATGCATTATTCCAAGTATACTATAAACTTCATCTCTACATCTATGGTGGAATATAAAAAAATTTCCATAGCTTGGAGTAATATAACATGTATGATTTCTTCAAGTACCAGGATTGGTGGCACCTCAGACTTCTGAACAGCTCCTACAAGCCTGCTTTATAAGCTCTCCAAGGCTTGTGTCCCCCAGGCCTCGGAGTCAGACTCAAGATTTCCTGGCAAATGTGTGAATTACTAAAATTCTTCAAATAAATTCTCTTTTGCCCAAGTTATTGAGAGCAATATTGTTGACTTGAATCAAAGCATGCTAATTAATATGCATTCTTTCCTTTAGTCTTTCCTTTCCCCATATTTCACTGAGCACTTTACATATTGTGCCGTATCCCATTATTTTTCCATACACTTCTGAATTTTTTCATAACTAAAGGCAATCTCTTTTAAAACAGACTGTAGATTGTAATTCTTTAAGGGCCACTCTAAAGGCCTAGATATTGTCTTGAATAAAAGATCTGTGCTTTAGTTGGGTAACTGACCAACCCCAGAGGCTCAAAGTCACCTTTCTGACCTCAGCATAAAGTGTTCCTAACTTCCTGACATCAAACTAGTTTTGGAATTTTCCAAATCCTTACTAATCCTTTGCCAAACCAATCTAAACTGTGATTGACAAGGTGCATTCCTGCCTGTAACATTTCCCTGGTACTGGTGTTTAAAGAAGATTGCGGCACTGTGACCATCTGCCTAAAAACAAAAACAAAATTCCTCTAGAGGAACTTGATTTCTGATCTTCATCAAGAAACGTCTTGGACTCCAGCACTCATCAGAGCAGTAGGGAGGCCCACTCTGCCATTACAGAATGTGAATCTTCCCTTTCCCTCTGTTTAGGAGGCGAAGGGTGGCCTTTGAGGCACACGCCCTCCCACCGGCTCACCAGGCTCAGGATGCTTGCCTCTTTCTTTCTAATTATCCAAAATATGAACTTGTCTCACCAAGGTTGTTTTTCATGAGTGAAAGGACCTTGCTAAACCAAATAAATTTACTGTGGTTGTCGCCTTTCTAATTTCCACATGGAAAACACACCCTATAACAAAAATATTGTTAATTTGCCCTTTAAAATAATTTCATATATTATTTTTAAAACTCATTTTGTATACATTTTTAAATAATCTATTCAGTGAAATAAACTATTATTTGAGAAGGAAATGGTAAAAGGATTTGGATACACACTATTGAGTTCGGATCCTTTCCACATAGCTAACAGCTTATGACCTTTCTTTGCAAGGACTCAAGGATATATTGCTTGGGCACACACAGATCATTAGCGTACTTCGTCTTAGAAGATACTTTCATATATTTTTAATATTTTTCAGTGTAAAAATAATCTCCTTTCCACCCACTTCTAGTCACTTCACCCTTTAGTCCCAGGGAAGCAAAAAACAGGGGTGGCTATATATGCAAATACTGATAACCTTCAAGATTGGACTCAATTTTTTGACAAGAACAATTGTACTCAAGCCTGAAGCAATTTCAGGGATATTTCCTACTTAAAAGTGACATTTCTTCTGTGACAACCTAAGAGAATTCAGCCTGGGGTTATATTAAGAATAAACAAATTATCTTCTAAAGTTCTTAATGCTAAAACTCAGACAGTGAGTGACACAATTTAGACTTCACATGAAGTCTGTCTCCATCACAAATTCCTTAGACAACCAAGTGCTACATTTAGAACTCTTATTCTCTCCGACACAATCGAAAGTGTCACATGCACAAGGAAGCGAAGTTTTTTAAACCCCAGAAAAACAATGTAACAATGTCTTTCCTTTGACTTCATCTGAATCTTTCACTGCTTATTACTATTATTATTGATAATAAGCATTTTTATGCTACTAAAATATTCGCAGGATTCCTTACAGTTATTTTATCTATATTCTGCTCCACAGGCCCTGCAGGATGTGAATGCATTATATTCTGATCTGATTAAGAGTAAAACGGACACCTCAAGCAAATAAATAAACAATTTTTCTAAAATTATTTTACTTAACAGAAATCAGAATTCATAATTCTTATCACACATCAACATTCTAAAAAACCGTAGATAAAGCAAAATACAACTACACCAATTATTGGGATAACTATTTTTCTGCAAATATACTCAAAGGCAGTCCCATGATTCTACAGCCTTATTTTCTTTGCAGTTTTATTGAAGGAAACAAATATTAGCCTTATACTCAGACTTCATTTAACCTTCTACAAGCAATTGTCAGAAACTTCCTTGGAAATGCTGGTTCTTATTCTCATAATTATGTTGTCTGAAGCCATGTATGACAAAAACCTTGTTTTACCAAGAACAAGGGAGCATTCCAGCTAGGAAACAACTGTCCTGCCCGTATATCACTACAGCACAGCCACCAGCCATGTTTCTCTGACAGGTCAGTAATACAAAAGTGCAATTTTCAAACTTGGGTATTTATCAACTGCATATTCCTAATGAAGCCCTTAATGCTATGAGCATAACTACTGGGTTATTTTCCCTCTTTTAAAATATCAACTCTATAGTTCCCTTAAAGGCAAAATGTTGAAAGAGACAGAAGAAGAGCAGCAGCTTTGTTTTGGATATGTCTTTCAATGACAATGAGTCCCTTCCTCTACCTTCTAACACAGCATATAGCTAATAGACAGTGTTCAATAATTGATAGATAATTAAAATAAAGATGAAAATGTCCATGAACCCCTCCTCTGATTGGCATTTGGCTAATGTAATGAGGTAGACCTTTATTCTTCTTGTCCTATAAATGGTTGTTTCCAGTAGAAGCACAGAAAGTCTACTGTACCATGCTGAGTTATTTACAGTCTATTTCTATTATGTCTAATTTACCTGTTTCAAACAATATGAGCAATGTACCAAACATATTTTTTAAAAAGGAAAAGAAGTTTATTACTTGGAATTAAAAACAAAGAGAGGAGTCACACTAGCTCCATGGCTCCTGTGTTCCTGGCCTTATCTCCAGCACAGAAGATCAGGGCCTCCCCATGCCCACACTGCTCATTGCAAGAGTCCAGGGAACCCTCCAATGGTCAGTACTGGGAATGGCCCTTCCTGTGGGCTTGCCACACACTAACTGGATAAAACTTTTCCTCTCAAGCATGAAGCCCTCAGGAGAGATGCAACTAAAAGCTAATGTAGCTTAGATGATTCCTAGACTAGGGTTCAGACATGCTATCTGGCCTTACCTGTCCTGGTGACAAATGGAGATGTATTGTTGGGTCTGGTGGAGTCACTCGAATGAATGCTGTGACAACTGTAGTTGTCAGCCTCAGGCTGGGACAGGACTCAGAGCTTAATAGTGAGCTCAGTAACCACCTCCTGCCCCCTCCTGACTTAGCTGGTCCCTCTCCCCAAGTGCTACTACCTCAGTCATGAGGGATTTCCCTTACTATCATCTCCTCCAAAACCTAGGGCAAAGGGTGAGGGTCTCACTACTACTGTCTCAACTGCTCTGTCTTACTTAACAAGAGAAATACAAGAAGCTAAAACAGTTTTTGACTGGGTCATGCTGACCAATATGAATAAATGTTTTGTTATTGTTGTTGTTCTATTTAAGTCAAGATACACTCACTAGCTAAATTTTAAATATAGTCTTTATGATGTCTGTTACTCTATATTTCCAGGGGAACATCAAATACTTTATAAGAAAATTCCCTATATTCACTATACAGATGGAGACCTAATTGCTTTTTTCACCCTCCAAGTTTAAGTACCTGCAAAGATATCTTTAAAAATATCTAAGAAAAATTATAACACTATACAGTAAACATTTGCTTATTCAATAAGTAATGAATATGTTTATAAATACCAGGGAAATAATGATGAACAAGATAGCCACAGCCACTGGCCTCAAGGAATCTGTTTCCAGGATCTTGAAAAGGGTAAAATGTTTTGCCAACCCAATGCCTTCTATAAAGAAAACCCATTTCAATCAATGTTAATTCCATAAAAGGAGATCAGCAGTGGTTAATTGTTGATGACAAATGATCAGATCCTCACGAAACTTACTCAGTACTGCAGAAATGTCACTAATTTAAAAGTAGCCTACATTTTTCCATCACCTCTTATCAAACTGATGCTTTGCCTCAGCATATTGGCTGCAAGGCACACACAGGCACCTTACTGAAAGTGTGAACATGCAGCACTCAGCATGCTGAGAATGCAGCTGCTGACATTTGTTTTGCCTGTCATGCCAGGGTGTCATTGAGGTCCCATAGATAAGGAGGAACACAGAAGCCTGGATTGTAGTGCAGACAAATATAGGCCTAAAGGTCATGAGCAATTGATCATCCTTCTACTGCATTTTTAGGACTTGAAGTTACCAAAGTAAAATCCTGGGGCCTCTGTTGAGCTTTAGTGTGGGGTCCTCACAGTCTCAGGTCCCAGATATTTCAGATTCAGGTGTCTGTTACAGCTGAAAATATTGTTCAGTAAGTTATAACTTGATGTACTATAAATTTGTTTAGGCCTTCCAGTAGGGCTACAGAAGTTGAAATTGGTTGAAGTCTAACAGTCCAGTTAATATTACCTATAGTGGGCTTTTCTCTATGGCCAAATGCTCTGCTTTGGCAGCACTTACCTTCCCCACATACCATTACCTCTTGTACTTCAGGACACGGCTGGGGTTTACTGAAGCCTGTCCCATTCCTACCACCATGAATGCACACACATGATATTCTTCATATAAAAAGTTCTTACTTATCCTTCAATGCTGAGACCAAATACCCATTTCTCTGTGTTAGTTTCCTAGAAGCAGGGTTCTCATAACACACTATTCATAATTGTATTTTGAAATTTAATATACTATATTGAAAGTCATGCATTTATGTCCAGGTTTCCTAACTAATCAGTGAATATATCAAGGACAAGAATTGAACACTATTTCTATTTTATCCACAAAGCCTCACAGTATGCTTAGAACACAGTAATAAATGCTTAATAAGTCCTAAGTGAATACAAACATGGTTGAATTAAACCAACCCATCCCATCCTAGATTACTTCCTACGTCCAATCTCCCAAAGGTCACCTATCAGCATACGCATCCTGTATCTCATGAAGCCAGTTTCACTTTGGATCTACAGTTAATCCTGTGAGGGACTTCTGAGAACTTCTGACTCTTCATGAAGTATAGGAATGTTAGCCTAAGCCATCAGGTTTTCTTTGTAGTATAACTGAAATTAGCATAAATATTAATAAGTATTTCCAAAAAACTCTAGAGCTTTTGAGGGAAATATGTGGATTGCTAGAAAAAGAAATATTCTATCCCTGGACCCAACCTGAAGTACCCAGAGCAGGCTCTCCTTAATGAAGTGTTAATGAAGTGCCACCACAGCCCAGACCCCTGGTGATGTACATAATACTGGGTTAATAGTGTTAACGCTGGACTCCATGGATGTTAAGTTCTGTTTATGTTCCAGAGCTAACATGCCTGTTAAGATTATGGATTCTCTTTTGGAGACTCTTCCTACAAAGTCTAGAAAATTAAAAAGTATTCATTTGGTGACTCTGGAATGGTTACAATTCTAATTCTCAAACGTAATGCATTTCTTCACTGTATTTAGAAAATAAAAAATTGGGTAGCCTGAAAATTTACAGACAACTTCTTAGTCTTAAAGATTTGAAGTTTTGTGTACTAGATAAAAAGTTAATAATCACTAGACCCAAAGTCACTAAAACAAACTATTCACATTTCACAACAGAAGTAATGAAAGTAAGACATTAAGTGTCAGTGACCACATTGCATCACTGTTTTTTGGGATATAAAGTAATTACTTTCTAAAGCATGTTCCATCAGCAAAATAGCTTAAGTATAAATACAAATATACAAGTATGTATAAATTAATTTAGTGTATATTTATATAGTATATAAATCCATATTGTATTATATTTAGTATTAATATAAACTATAAATTCATATGATATATAAATTAATTTATATAAATATATATATATAAATAAATGTACAATAAGGTTCTTCCGGTGATTTCCAAGTATATATTGATGGCATATAAAAATTCAGTTTGTGTTGTATTCCTCTTCTGTAAGTATTGTACCTGCATTTCAGCTAGAACTTCAAACTTATCAACTGAACAGCCACAGAAGATATTGCACTTATCTTCTTTCTCCTCCCCTTTTAGCTTTATCATGTCAACATTTACCCATAGAACCAGCAAAATTCATCCTAGTCTCTACCTTTCTCTCTCATCCCCACATTACTGTGAATTATTAAATAATTCCAACTTGACTTCCTAAGTGTTTTCCAAAAGATATTTCTTTGTTCTATTCCTACAACTACTTCCTGGGTTTAAACCCTCATTGTTTTTCTTCTGGACAACTCACACAACTCTTTAACTTCATTGGTTTCTCTCTGGATCCATCCTCCAAGCAGTCCTCACCATGGTTTACCTGAAATCTAAAATCCAAGTATGTTTCCCTGGTTTAAAACCCTCCAACGACTCCACATCACTTACATTACAAGTTCAAGCTCCCAGACACAGCAATAAAGAAGTGACCTTGCTTTTTTTTCAATGCCATCTGTAATAACTCCATGTCTTGCTATTTACATTCCAAAATACCTATCTGTACTTCTTTTCATAGAACATAGAGCAGGATGATTTTTGGTTTTTATTTTTTGAATTGTTTTAAGCCTATGAGGCCTTTACTCAGAATTCTTTCCTCACCTTGGCTTTTAAGATTTCAAGACTAAGCTCCTATATCACCTTCAGTATAAAGCCTTCTCTCATCTCTCAACATGTAGTAAGTTCCCCTTCCATGTATTAATTAATACTTTCTACTTATATCTAGTGAAAATTATTATTATCTTGCTATTTTATTGTTTTCTTATTTTGTCTGTCCACTTCTAGACACTGAGCTCACGAAGGCTTGCAGTGTGTGTGTGTGTGTGTGTGTGTGTGTGTGTGTTTCCCAAACCTAATACATTGCCTGGAATGTAATTGAATAAAAGAATAGATGAATAAAGACATGCTTGTTCACTTTAACTTCTCTTTTTTAATTTTATTTATTCATTTTTGTAGAGGGAAGGGAGGGAGAAGGAGAGAGAGAGAGAAACACCAATGTGTGGTTGCTGGGGGCCATGACCTATAACCCAGGCATGTGCCCTGACTGGGAATCGAACCTGCAATGCTTTGGTTCACAGCCCTTGCTCAATCCACTGAGCTATGCTAGCCAAGGCCATTTTAATTTCTCTTAAGAAAGAAATTGCTTTGATTCTTGGGCAGGAGTGACTGGACTAAAGTTCTGTGACCTAGCTTTGCTTCATTTTTTCTTCCCTAAGAACTTATTTTACCAAATCTCATAACTAAAACTTCCCCCTCCCCTTTCTTTATGGTTTTTAAAAGTAATTCTAGAAATTAATAATTTCAGAAGGGTCTCTATTTTCTCTAGTTCAGCAGCTCTAAACATGGTTGCACTCAATTTCCTACTGGATATGTCTGTGCAATGCAAGAACCTAAGGCTCCCCTCTCCAACATACACCTGGTGAAACTGCTTGCTTCAATGTTCTCTCTCTGCTTAGTTATGAAAGGAAAAAGAACAAAAATACACATTCTTGGCTTCTTGATCTTCCCAATATAACTTCCAACTTCAAAACAACCCCCCAAAATCTCCCATGCTGAATGGAAATAATTACCTCTACATTACTTCTAATATTACATTAATATATGAGGAGTTGAAACACAATATTTCACAGGATATAATCCTGCCTTTAAGAGGTTTATAGATTTGCAAAGACATAAGACAAGAAACCAGGCAACTACAATTCATTCATGCAAATTGTTATAACTCTCACCAGAGTTACTTTTTGGGTTGGGGTCCCAAGAACAAGGAGCTGAAGTGCAGGAGACCTGCCACTTCAAAAAAAAATGTAACCTCTGCCAGCTTCCTCCAGTAGCAGCACCCCACCATTCTAATGCTGTGTTCTACCCTGTGCCCAGTACAAGAAATACCCACCAGTGTCCTGGTAGTGATCACATATTTTAGCTCTTCAACCACAAAGTAAAACAACTTAGGTGTTGGTACTGCCTCAGCAAGACTGCCTATTAAGAGGGTAGTTATTGGGATAGAATTTTAGGTGATTCAAATGAGAGGCACCTTCTCCAATTCCTAATGTACCTATTTAGAAGAGTGTCAGAGTTATCAGGCCTAGTTTCTCATTCCATACCTCAGAAGAATAGCTCCCCTGTCTAAGCATCACAAAAATAGTGACAACTGAGCTGTGCCTTATAAAAGAGCAAGCTAATCTTCATGAATATGTTAACTGACTAGCGTTGACAGTTAACGCAACTTTCGAGCTGGAGCTTAGAAGCCATTGAAGGGGTGAAAAAGTTAGTAAACATTTACTCAAGTGTTTATGTGTTTATTCATCTGATAGACACTTATAGAGACCACTGTGTGTTAGGAAATGTGCTAGGACATGGGGAAACAATAATGAATAAGATGTAACCTCTACTTTCTTTCAATGTATGAATGATTCATGGACATGAATAATAGTGTGGGGAAGGACTATGGGAGTGAGGGGATGGGTTGAATGGAGGAGGGAAAAGGGGGAAAAATTGGGACAATTATAATAAAATAAACAAGAATACAAAAAATGCAGAAAAAATGTAACCTCTACCCTCAAAGGGCTTACCATTTAGAAATTCAAGTAACTTGTAATTATAATACAATAGAATGTTTCATGGGCAAAGGGTTCCATGGAAACCTAGGAAGGACAATTAACCCAGGCCTGATGGCCACGGAAAGCTCCTCAATCAAGGCAATTTCTATACTTGATCTTGAAGGAATCAGAAAAGGATTTAGGGACCCTAGCTTGCATTTACCCTTGGTTAGTTTATATTCCTGTTGCATACTTCTATGCGTTCATTTTGCACTGCAGAGGCCTGGTAACACTCTTCTGAGGTATATGGAGAGGTGTTACAGAGGCACAGAACAGAGCTAGATGTGTTGGCTCACCAGTGTGACACAGTCTCACCCTCTTCTGCTTTCAGTGTTTGAAGAATAGATAAAAATATGCAAATGCTTCATTCATGCAAACATACTAATGAAGATGTAGTCTTCATAAAGATCATAAACTTCTTCTTCAAACTTCTGAGACACAAAATCTTTATTTCACTCCTAGAAATTTGTATCTATGTGTGTCTGATTGAATGAACCTGGAACAATAAAACTACTTATCAATAAGTGCCTATCAGTAAATGAGTGGATCAAAAAACTGTGGTACATTTACATGATGGAATACTATGCAGCAGAAAGAAAAAAGGAGCTCCTACCTTTTGCAGCAGCTTGGATGGATCTGGAGAGCATTATGCTAAGTGAAATAAGCCAGGCAGTGAGGGACAAATACCATATGATCTCACCTTTAACTGGAACCTAATCAAGAAAACAAACAAGCAAGCAAAATACAACCAGAGACATTGAAATTAAGAACAAACTGACAGTAACCAGAGGGGAGTTGGGAGGGAATAACGGGGGGAAAATAGGGGAAGGGTCATCAAGGAATATTATAAAGGACACAAGGACAAAGCAAAAGGGGGTTAGGATTGAGGGTGGGGATGCCTGGGGTGGGGGAGAGTGGTGCAGGGAAATGAAGACAACTGTATTTGAACAACAATTTTTAAAAAGTTGTTTTTATAGGAAATTTATGTTCTAGTGGTGTGTCATCAGTGTTAGGGAACGCCATTGAATTTTGTGACTCTTAATTCCTTTGATCTTTTCTTAATTATCTTTAGTACTTTTGGGACTTGTTTATGTCTAGTTTCTAGATATAGGCATATTAATTTTCAAAAACAAAATTTTAAAATTCATTCTTGCCTATATATATTTTTCTATTCTTACTTCTTGAATACATTTGTATTTGGTTTTTATTATTGATGTTTTTATGCTTTATTTTAAAAAGAACTTTACTGATTGGTTCTGGAATGAGGAGCTATTATAATAGAGGTACTGCACATTTTCCTATAGAAGAATTTTAATGTTACTTTTATTTGATTTTGTTTTTTATCACACCTTGAAAATCAGACATGTACATTAAAAAATCCCTCACTAAACAGCTATCATTGTTACCAGCATGAAATCTTTCTTCCATAACCTATAAAGTTAATATGTTTTGTGATAGACCCTTAAATTGTTGAGACTAAACATTAATTAAATTTTTTCAAAGAGGATGTGTATTAAAGTGTTTACTTGGGTTACCCCAAACAGAATAGTACTGGCATGAGAGCAAGCTCTGTATTTCACTTTGAACATTTCAGAACTTGGAATTTCTTTTTTTGTAACAAGAAATGCAATAAAGATGGAGACTATAACTTCCAAATTTTAATTTTATGAGACCCAGGAGAATATGGTATATTTCCCAAGTCTGGAAAATTTTCTCTCACAAAAGATAATGATAAAGAACTACTACATTAACTAAGAGACCAGGTGCAACATTGGGTAAATATTAAGCTCACATATTATTGCTATAATTCCCCCATGCTGTGGGTGTCAGGGGTATAGCATATGGAAGATGCAACATCATCAGTTAAAGAATCTTAAAAATAAGTGACCAGGTATTACACAACCATCCATCTCATCTCTCGAACACATGCCACCTGCACTGACATAACTCCATTTATGAGCCAAATATGAGGACAGGGTGGCTGCCTTAAATTTCCAAAGCACATTCTGGTCTTCAAATCTTGGAGTTATGGTTTCTTAAAAGAAGAATCATAAACATACATGAAAATATTTTCAAGAGTAACATAAATATTGTGAAATAGATTTTTTTAATCAGGTCCACTCTACATGACTGAGCCAGTCCTTGAAAATGTAAATTGACATCAGGGCAACCAGCTGAGTCTGAAAAATTTCATCTTTGGAAACACACAGCCAAAGCAGGATTTTATGACACGAAACAAAATTATTGACAATTTAAACTGAAATGGATTGAACCAGGAGGAGTGGCAGAAGCATTATGCTAAAGTAGAACTGTGATTGGGTTGTTTTAGCAGTGTGGGCTGTGCACACTGCTTACTGTAAACCACTCTGGTCCAGGGAATCAGAGAATAAAAGTCCTAGTAAATATGCTGCTAATTGCAGCATTAGGAAAGACAAATCACCTCTGTAATATGAAGGTGATACTTGTCTTTTGTGTGTTTTAAGGAACAGAACTTGAAAAATGCAACCAAAAATTTCTTGTAAGCACTTGAAAAAAATCTGAGCTCTTCTGGGAAGGAAATAGCAACTTTACCTATAAATACCTCTGCTCTCCAAGCCTCTGCTGAAATTGGGTTAGCCCTCTGAGTTAGCAAAAGTTTAAGGAAAGATCCTAACTTTTATAACATAATGAGAACTCTACCTCCCTCATGTTTCGTGTCTAAAGCACATGGTTTTCACATTAGCCAGTAGCACAGGATAGCTGCACCATGGGTAGTTGTTAGAGTTCAATCATGGATTGTCTGTGAGCCAGGACCTGCCAAGGCCTGGCCTCAGATATCTGATGTTTGAAAAAAGACAGTCCAATGGACATGCCAAGTACCCTTTCTCCTAGATTCTCCAAGCTTGCCACATTTTTAGTAAAATCATGAAGAAGCAATGTACTTGGCCTGAATTACCTCAGTTCTCCATAGAAATGCCTTCAACTGATTGATGACACAAAGTTTTGCCCTAAGCAAAACTGAGGCTTGATATGGAAACTGTCTCATGGTATTTCTGCTGTTTTTGTAAAGCTGTAACCAGGCAGTGTCTGCTATGCTTGCAAGTACCAGTTTTTAAAAGACCTGCAGAAATTCACCTCATTTAACTCGATTCCAAGTAAAGGTTTGTTTCTGTCTGTGAATGTGCATGCTTTCTTTTGTCTGCAGTGAACATTAGGCAACTAATGAGATTACCTTTCAGATGTCAGGAAACTCAGACCTACATATATCTCTTAAAAATTAACTCACCTAGGTTTAAGTCACTACCTGTTTGGGTTTTTTTTTGGTAGCATTCCTTTTGTTTTAGTCATTGAATATTCATTTTTTTACATGATGTTTAACTTAGAGGCTCCTTTTTATCTTTTTTTTTTATTTTAGAGGCACATAGCTGAGAGTATAAAAGGAACCAAAATTCATTAAACTTTTACTTTGTGCCAAGTAGTTTACATATATACAACCTTAGATGTTGTTCAGTAACACCCTCTTTTATTTTAAAGATGAAGTTCAGGTATGTTACATAACATAATCTATGCTACAAAGATGGTAAGAGTCAGAGCTGATATTTGAACCCAGATCTTTTCTGGTTTAGTCCAAAGCACATGCTCCTATCTGTGACTCTACTATATATCTATTAAACATTACTTTTATTTCCTTTATTTTAATTTTTTTGCACAGGTCTATCATGTAATAGAAGGGACTTGTATTATTTTTAAGGAGAATTCATATAGCCGCTGATTATTACATAGCCGTTTCTCAGGACTCATTTCTTTCCACTGAAATACATCATGATGAACACAATAATGCCAAAACAAGATTGCTGATTCATTATCTAGGGTACAAATACACATTTAATTGATTGACACTTTATTGAGCTCAAAGCAGGATTAAGCATCTTTGCCTTTGGGGGAAAGCAGGGACAGAGCCGAAGCAGGAAGCCAGGCAGGGGGAGACGGCACAGCTTTCCATTTCAGGAAAGATGTGTCCCTCTATGGTCCCATAGTCCTGTCTTGTGGGCAGACTAACCCATGTTCTGTCGGTTGCCATAGCCCCTAGGATGGGTGTCCTTCCAGTCATCCCGCTGCTGAACCTGGCGGAGTGTTTGCTCATCATATTCATACTCGTCTTCCTTGTCTTCCTTTTGGTCCTGATCTTCCTTTTCCTGATCTGCTCTTTTGACCTCTGATGCTGTCTTAGCTATTTCCTGATCTGGTAATGCTCCAAATTTTTGATGCTGATCATACCACTCACTCACTGTCATAGATGCCAAACTTGGATAACCAGCTCCAAATACTTTGGCTTGGGCCACATTACGAGTGAGAATGAAGGGTTTCATTGGAGGCTTGTCCTGAAAAGATGAGTGAGAAGTCGAGGCCTCTCCGAAAGAGTCTTTGTCTCTCAGGATCTTTATCTCCTGGTCAATGCTCTCTATCTCTTCCAAGCTGATACAAACCCACCTTCGGAGGTGAAGGAGGTAATACTCACGAACATGCTCATCGTCTACTTGACCACTTTCCACAGCAGATCTCATTGCAGACAACCTATGCTCCACCTCCTTCCTCTGTTTGTATCTCTCTATTTTAGCCTGTCTTTGAGAAGCCATAAGAATGAGGCTAGGATAGGCCGTGGAGGAACTAGCAGTGTTATTTTCAGCTGAGTTGTTCTTGGTTTGAGGCAACTCAAACTCTGCCACATGATAGCATTGGCACTGAGTTAAATAGTTTAAAAAGTGTTCTCGAGCACACTGCAAATGATCTAGACGTTTGCTGGGGTTAACTTGTTTCATGGTGAGCGCACCTTGAAATGCTGGCACCATCAGGTACTTGAGGTCAGTGGAGGCAATCTCTTCCAAATCTTCATTTTTGCTGAATAAGTCAAGCTGTGATAACATTTCAGCAGCCTTCTTAAGGAGGTCTAGTCCCTTCAACACCTTGCCTTGGATTATTCGGGAAGTGGTGGGTTCAGCTGCTTCTTCCACTTCATCCAGAAGTTGCTGGATGGTTTCGAACAGTTCAGGCAGCCGAGGTGGCAGTGAATAGTCTTCTTTTTCTGTGGCTGATGCCATCTTGGGAAAAGGAATTAACATTAATTTTTGTATTAAGTTTATTTTGAGCTATACATTATTAAGTTAATTAATTAAACAAATACCCTATTCCCCTTTGCAGTAATGTTATACAGGTAAAATTGAAGACATGAAGGTACTGTGAAAGAATTTTAAAATGGTACACAAATGTAGTATTTTATAATTTATCACTCCATTATACTGATCATTGTAAGATTTCAATTACTATATTAAAATCCAATGGTTGGGTGTGAGCATGTATTATACATCTTCAGTGCTCCACTGTTCACTCTGTTAGTACCCAACAATAATTTTTAATCAACTGGAAAGCTGAACAGGGCTTTGATAAAAGTCCCTCAAATGTGAAATACTTTACTGAAGTTCATCAACAAATGACATTTTAAATTAAACTTTAGTTAATAAAATTCCTATTCTGATAAAAAAAATCATTCTCCTATCATACATATAACAGCTTCTTGCAAGCATTATGAAACCATGCATTTGAAAATCTTACAGTAATTCTCTAACATGCATACAAGTTTTTTCCAAGATGAAGGGAAAAACTATTCCTTTTCTGTATTCTGAGGAACAGTCACAGATTTTATAAAATGATCTACTGTTTTTCAATACAGACAAGAACAGTCACTTCACTCTTCATCCCAGCCTGAATTCTCAGCCAATATTAAAAGCGCAACCTCATCATGCTTGATCCTATTTAATTAATTCCTTTCCCTCTCTTTTCTCATTCCAGCTCTTTATCCTTCCAGAAAATGACTTTGCTATTTCAATTCTTGATACTAATTATATTCTTCACTTTTTTTGTTAGGTCTACTTCATCTTATAAGAAAATATTTTAAAACACACTGCATTAGAAACCGTGAATATTTTTCTTAGCATCAACTGCAAGTATCACCCAATGAAAACATCACTATAACGAAAAAATTATGGCACTACTTCATTATTAGGAAGGAATACAACTCAGGATGTACACCTCAGGCTTAGTGCTACTTAAAGTTTAACTCCTTTGGTAGAACACTTAGTAAACTGTAGACAAAATATTTTCTCTATTTTATTTTTAACTTAATAAATTGCAATAATATCCTAGCTCAACTCCTGCCTATACTTTACCATCACTGGTGTTAGGGCATTTTTATTTTACTTTTTATTGTATTTCCAAAGGTCCTTGGCCACAGACCAAATAAGATATCATATGGTAAGAGATTTCATGGATGCTCCTCATTCTCTATACATTGTAAATACAAATAAAATAATAATATATGGCCTTTAAACCAGGGTAGTAAAGACTGTTACAGTCAGTCACTGACACTGTTAGAGAAATGGTAGAAAGAAAAGTTGGGGTTGCAATGATGAGAAACACGATCCCTTTCTGAGAACAGTATCACTGATCCAGAAGACCAAATAGGAGAGAGTTCCTATGGAGCAAGCTTTGCAAGTCAGAGAAACTTCATAGCTCACTGAAAGCCAATGCAAACACAGAGAAAGTGGCAGAAAAATAAAGAAGCATGTAAGTATACTTCCACTGTCATGAAGCAGAGCCTTAGGCAGAGATTTGGGTACAATCTGTAAGGTAGAGAAGGAAGCAGAATGGAGAAGGAGAGAGAACAAAGCAAGGACATGGTGTCACGTGAGTATAATGTTGATCTGATACACTGGGAATAGGCAAGACTCTATCACAAGAATCAATGGGCTTTTTTTTGTAAAGAGCTATATAGTTTTTCTTACAACTACTCAACCCTGCTACTGTAGCGAATCAGCCATAGACAATAAAATAAATGTGCCTGACTCTGTTCCAATAAAACTTTATTTACAAAAAAAGTCAGTGGGATGGATTTTGACCAGGAACCATGGTTTGCTGACTACTTCTCTAGAGTATAAATCACACCACAGAGTAGTGTGCCCCACCCCAAGGCAAGGAATTTGGCCTTTTGTATTGTGAATCAATCAGTCATCACCTATGGAGCTGGGTGGTGCCTAGCCTCCAAGACAAGGTGGGTCCCATCAACCAGGATAGTAGTTCACAAACTTCACCATGAATCAGAATCATGTGAGACTCAACAAAACACGTATTTCTGGGTCCCACCCCTAGAGTGTCTGATTCAGTTTTTCTGGAATAAAGTCAGAATTTGCATTAGTAGCACGTCTCCAGGTGAAATTAATGCTACTTTTTGGAGACCAACTCTTTGTGATCACTAAGATCAGACGATTCTTGGTAGGAGGGGTAGCTGTGAGCACTTTGCAGCCAACGCTTACAACAGCTAGGGGCCTGATGAACTTGCCTGGTAAAGAGTATTTCAGCAGAGCATTAACAGTGTCCAGCATAATACTTCAACAAGTTCGCATTATGGAAGATATACATTTTTAAAAATATTTTTCTGAATAAAGAAATGTTTATTCATGCCATATTCTCTTTTTGATAAGTCTGCTTATTTTTGAAATATAATTGCCTAACCTATTCTGATCAAACTATTTCTTAACACTGAGTTATATAACCTCCAGAGTATCTTTACTTATTTATATTTGTCTTCTACCATGTACTTATTGATGCAGCCATTGGCATTGGTTGGCATACTAATTTTTGTTAAATTGTAATCTCCTTGAGAGCACAGACCATGTTTTCTCCTAATTTTATAACTATCAAGGGAAGAAAATTCTATCACTCCATAGCTGCTTTGAATCAATTATTTCCCCAGGGAAAATAAAAATCAAAGCATATAGAAAATAAGGTTTCTTTATTTAGTTCCTCCCATAAATTCTACCTTGTTCTTTATATTTCTGCTAGCATAAAACAGATTCCCAGACAACTGATAGTGAGGGCATAAACTCTGAATCTCCTTAAATTTGTTCTCATATGTATTATGCTCCAAGCACTCTAATAGATTCATTGCAAGGAGACCAAAGAAGAGAATAAATCTTAATTTGTACCTTATGAAGGCAGTTCTTTGAGCTGCCTACAGTTTGAGGAAAAAATATAGGTAACTGTCCTGAACTCTGTATCTATCAGGAGTGTCCAACCTTTTAGCACCTCTGGGCCACAATGGAAAAAGAGTGGTCTTGGGCCACACATTAAATACACTGTGACACGTAATAACAAAAAAATCTCATAATGTTTTAAGTAAATTTACGGTATTGTGTTGGGCTGCATTCATAGCCATCCTGGACACCATGAGACCTGAGGGCTGTGGGTTGGACACCTCTGATCAACTTATCTTTCTTAATACCCCTGAAGACAAACCAGAGAAATGTGGCTTGGGGTTGTGACTACTTAACTACATAAACCAGTTTCTAAAGAGAAATTAAGTCTACCTAAAGGGTAATGAATGATAGAGTTATTTCAACCTCAAGTGTTCAGATAATCACACACAAACACACAGTAGGCCACGGAGTACACAGCTAGTCAGGATACTGGCTCAGTTAGCCAGAGCTGATGGCAAACTTAAAGGCTGAATAAAATGAGGAATATTATAGTATATAGATCAATATAATACAAACTATTATCCTATAGCAACTCCCAGCCAAAATATTTTAGGAAGTACTAAGAGTCAAATATCAAATGAATAACATCAAGACAAGTGACAAATCATAAGTCACAGGTAAAGCCAAATGCAAATTTATATTTTAAAAAAGGGGAGGAGGAATTAGTACTCAAGAACTAATAAAAAGGAAGGATAGACATAGGTAATGACAAAAAGGAGAAAGAATAACTATAAATTATCTGTTAGTTTTTATTTCTCAGAAGGTGTAGAGGCATGAATTAAAAATCAAAAGCATTATTTGATAAGGCTGAACTTTAGCATACATATCTTACAATCACACTAAACCTCTCTTAGATATATAAGCTAGAGAAACTTTCAAATATACATTAACAGATGTGACTAAGAGTGTTCGAAGCAGAGCTGTTCATAAAAATAAATAACTAGAAACAACCCAAATATCTATTTACGGGAGAATGGATATATTGTGCTATGTACACATAATAGAATATTATACATCAGGGGAAATAAGTGAACTGTAGCTACATGTAATAACATAAATGAATCTTAAAAATATGATGCTGAGTGAAGAAAATGAGCCATATAAATCCTGCTTCCACTTAAGTCATACAACGCTGCAGGAAAATGCTGTTCCCATCCTAACGGCAGCAACAAAAACCATATAATATACAAGATCATAACTTTTATTGAACCCATCAGGGAGCTGAGGTCATACCACAAGAACTGAATTTCCATAAGAGGCAAGCATCTCCAGGGAAAGACAAGGCATGGAGATTATTTTCCTTTTGCCAAAATACAAGAAAAATAGGGGGCCACTCCAGAAGAAGGTAAGTATTAATAATCAGCTAAAGTTTTAACAAATTCCTGAAGGCCAAATGTGGGTTAGTATGTACATTTAGAATAACTAGGAGCCCAGACATAGGGCAGTTCATAATCACACACCAGCTCTTTTCCATTGGGCTCTAATGGTGCTCTCATGAAAGAATAGGGGCAGAACAGGCAATGAGAGAGATCTTCCTTCAGTGGAGCAGGTATTCAGAAGGTGAATACCTTCTGTTTGGATTTAGGTACAAAACAACATACACTTCTGTAGACCATCTCTCACAAAAAGCAAAAACATTAAGCCACTTGGGGAAGGACAGAAACCTTCTATTACCTAGGGTTACAGCAGAAGAGATAGAAACAAAATCCGTCTTCTTCTGAAAAAAGACTATGACACTCCCCTTTCTGCCACTACAAACTTTCTTGGGTAAGGGCAGACACAAACTTTTCTTCCCCAGGGCAGAGAAAGGAAAATCTTTATGTCCCAACATGCTGCACCAATACTAAGCAGAAGTCTCTTACTCTAGGGAAGGGTCAAGAAATGCTTCTGCCTAGTACCTGCCACAGATATGACATAGAGTTTGCTTGATACAAGTGGAATTGGCAGGAACACTGGAAATGTCATATAAACAAGGCCCAGGTGCACAGGCCCTGGCTAAAGATAAGTCTGATCCAGAAGAATGAAAAAATCTCCTGGTCCCTCAACAAACCTAGCAGTAAGTGACAAGCAATAATATTCCCTCCCTGAGGAAGGGGAAAGATTGTGGAGACCCTTGCAACACAGGCATACTTGGAGTTCTGAGTGCTGAGAGGAGAAAAGGAGCACAAAAAATAAACCCTTAGTACTCCAGACCCCACAGAAAAATCAAGGTAATAGCTGTTCATTCATGGAGAAACTTAAAGCCTGTGGTATACTGAGAGTAACTATAGCAACGACAAGACAGAAACTCAGTTGAGCCAGTGACTGGATTGAGTCAACCCCCCACACTAACATTCTGAGAAAAGAGAAATGTCCATTCCCAAACATAAATGTTATTTACTCTATTCTCTACTATCTATGAATAATGCCCTATACTCAATAAAAGAAGTATGAGACAGACAAGAAGCTAGAAAAAAATTATTGTCAAGGGATAAAGCAATAATTACAATCAGACTCAGAGACAATTCAGTTGTTAGAACTATCAGAGACTTTAAAATAATTATAAGTAATATAGTAAAGGATCTAATGGAAAAGTTTTATGACATACATAAAAAGATGAGGCATTTTAACAGAGAGATGGAAACTATTGAAAATGTCAAACAGAAAAGCTATAAATAATAACTTGATATCAGAGATAATTCTTTCAACAGTCATATCATAGACTGCATATAGCTGAGGGAAGACTTTGTGAACTTTGGGATAATTCAATGGAAATTATTCAAACTTAAGAGCAAAGGTGAAAGAGAGAGGGAGAGAGGAAAAAAAAAAAACAAAGGAGAGAGACAGAGAGAAGACACACAGATAGGGAATGAACAGACCAGAGTATCCGAGAGCTGTGAACAATATCAAATATAAGTAAATATCTAACATAAGTCATTGGAGTTCAGAAAAGAACAGGTTTCCTATCAGAAGTTTTGTGAGTCAGAAGGAGATGAAACATCATAATTAATATAATAAAAGAAAATATACTGTCAACCCAGAATTCTATATTTAGCAAAGTTATGTATCAACAAAGACTTTTCTCAGACTTCCAGTCAAGATGGTAGTGTAGGAAGACATGGCTCACCTCTTCACACAACCATATCAAAATTACAACTAAAATATAGAACAACCATCACTCAGAACTAACTGAAATCAAGTTGAATGGAAGTCTGACAACTATGGAATTAGAAAAACCACATCTATCTAGACGTGTAGGAGGGTCACAAACATGGAACAGGCTAGTCTCATATCCACATGAGGTGTATAAGGATTCAGGAGGGATATCTCAGGAGCCAGGAGTCCCTGCCCCATACCAGGCCCTCCAACCCAGGTTTCCAGTGCCAGGAAGATAAGTCCCCACACTTCTGGCTGCAAAAAACAGTGAGGATTCATTTGGTGGAAGAAATTTCTGGAGCCCCAAGCAGTTCCTCTTAAAGAAGGCACACACAGACTCATCTACTCAGACTCACTCTGTCTAGGCTCTACTGATGAGGTGGCAGCTCAATAGGCACCAGTGCTGTACAGAGAGAGGCTGAGGTGTCTGGCATCAAGGCAAGCAGAGGGCATTGTTCCTTTTCTGGGACCTCCCCCAACAGAGCCAGCAGACTGGTGCTGTACCTAAGATTCCATCAACCTGTCTAACACTGTTTGGCTCTCTTTGGAGATCCCCAGAGACTCCACCCCACCCAACTTAAGGGTCTACACAAGCTTCTTTTCCATATGAATGGTCTTGGCTTTTCTATACGAATGGCTGATCTATCCTCTCAAACAAGCAGCAGCCAACCTCAGTGAGCCCCAGGCCAGGAACTAGCAGCCTAGATTCACAGCATGGCTTCTCCTTGGACTCTCCAAGCCCAACACAAATATCCGCCATCTCTGATGCTTTATAACTCAAGAGGGGTGGCCCTGGGCAAAACACAGGTGAGGGTTGATTTTGGCCTGTACCACCTGGGAAACCCCAGGGGTCAGCACTCCCAGTGGACAGTTACAGACCACATCGAGCACCACCACTCTGCCCCTGCATAGCTGATCCTCCATGGAGGGTGGAGGTTGGTGGTCAGTGGTCATAGCCAGTCCTTGCAGCTGACTAGCCTGGGTAAATCCCTCCCATTCACCTGCCAATAGCAACCAAGGCTAAATTACAAGAGGAGGTTGTACTCAGCCCACATGAAGGGCACAACTCAAATACCCAGTCTGGGTGATAAGGAAGGCTATGTAACTGGACTCTACAGGACACCTACTATATTAGGCCACACTATGAAGACATGGAGTCAAAACAGCTCCACCTAATATATAGAAACAAACACAGGGAGGCTGCCAAAACAAGAAGACAAAGAAACATGGCCCAAATGAAAAAACAGATCAAACCTCCAGAAAAAGAGCTGAACAAAATGGAGAAAAGCAATCTATCAGCTGAAGAGTTCAAAACACTGTTTATGAGGATGCAGAAGGAATTTAGTGAGGAGCTCAGCAGCATAAAAAAGACCCAGTCAGAAAAGAAGGATACACTAATTGAAATAAAGAACAGGGAAACAACAGTAGAGTGGATGAAGCTGAGAATCAAATCAATGATTTGGATCATAAGATTGGATCAAAAAACAACCAATCAGAACAATAAGAAGATATGAGAATCCAAAACAATAAATAGTGTAAGAAGCCCATGGGACTACTTTAAGCAATCCAACATTCGCTTCATAAGGGTGCCAGAAGGAGAAAAGAAAGAACAAGAAACTGGAAATCAATTTGAAAAAGTAATGAAAGAAAACTTCCTGATTTGGTGAAGGAAATAGACAGGCAAGTCCAGGAAACACAGAGAGCCCCAAACAAAGAGGCCCACACCAAGATACATAATAATTAAAATGCCAAGGTTTAAAGATAAAGAGTTGGAAGGGTGTGTATGTAAGAATACGTGAGAAGTGAGGGGATTAAGAAGTATAAATAGGTAATTATAGAATGGCGTTGGTGATGTAAAGTACAGTATAGGAAAGGGAGTAGCCAAAGAATTTACACTCATGATGCACGTGCATGAACAAAGGTGAGAGGATTGCCTGAAGGAGTGGGGGGTGCTGGGCAGAGAAGGGAAAAGGGGAGGAAAATCAGGACAATTGTAATAGCATAAAATATAATTTTATAATGTAATCATAAAATATAATTTTAAAAAAATACTCTTTTCAGACAAAAAAAAAAAAAAGCTGAGACAACATAATGCCAGCAGATCTGGACTGCAATAAATTTTAAACAAAGTTCTTGGGCAGACGAAGATGGTATCAAATGCAAACTGGATCTGCATAAGAAAGGTAAAGATCAGAAATGGTAAAAATTAGAGTAAATATAAAGTTTTAAATTATTTTTTCTTATTAACTTTTAAAAAGCACATATGGTAACAATGTATTGTTGGGTTTATAACATGAGAAGTAAAATGTATGACAACAATGGTAAAAAAGTGGAAGGGAAGAAATGAAAGTTTTCTGTGTAAGGTTCATATACTCCATGTGCAGTGATATAATACAACGTAAAGACAGACTACAAATATTTAAAGACACACTGTAAATATTTGAGCAATCACCAAAAAAATTATAAAGGAGCCTTTACTAAGAAAACAAGTGGAGGTGAAACAGAATCTAAAAATATTCAATTAATCAAACAACAACAAAAAAAGGGTCAGGAAAAGCCAAAAAAAAAAAAATGGCACAAAAACAGACCGGAGAAATACAAGGTAAGAAGGTATACTTAAATTGAACCATACATATAATTACATAAAATGTAAATTGTCCGAATTCTTTAATTTAAATAATAATTTCCAGAAGCTGAACTACAACATAACATTTTTACAAGCCTCACTAAATGGGTAAAACTAAACAATATTCTTTCTAGAATGGGGGTCCACATATTTATATAACATTTAAATTTTGAGTGATAAAATTCACAATACAGAAAATTTCTGGAAAGAAAAAGCAAGCACAGGATCACAGCTTTAATAATTTGGTGAAATTCTGGTTCTTGAGTTGGTTGTTGAGTGTATACTGCATTTCTATGCTTTTACATTCCCAAATATGTTACTTATATTTTGTGATATGTGTTAAATAAACTACTTCAAAAAGAAAATTGTGAACAACTAAATACAGAAAAGTACCTCAAAGTAAGCTACACCAATTTTGAAAAAGCAAAGGTAGAAAGGGCTTCTAATTATGCCAAAGTGAGAGATTCCATAAAAATTTGTTTCAACAAAAATTTCTTGAATATATATTCCACATGTAAGATGCTGAGCTATCAGTGTATATAAAATCATGAATAAGTCACCATTCCCAACTTGGATAGCTTAGTGGATGACTTGGATAACATAGTGGAGGATCTCACTGTCAAATCTCTATCTAAAAATAATATGTTGTTTGCATGTGTTTTAAAAGAACATAATGGCAGGGCACGAAGAGAAAGTCAGTGGAGATAGAGATGAAACAATATCGGCCATGTGTTGACAGCTTTTGAAGTTCTGATGGGCACAAGTGTTCACTATACTATTTTCCACATCTACATGAAATTTGAAATTTCTATTTGAAATTTCTCCCAATAAAAAGTAGGTTTGCTTTGTTTTATTTCTTTTTACAAAAACTATCTGGTTCAGTACTTTTAAATCAAATAATAAGATGAGGAATTGATTAACTTTTTGATCAGCAGTAAAAAACTAGGTGACAGTTTCACGATTCCAAAGTTTTTGATGAGCTAGAACAATGAGCTAAATAAAAAAGAAAGAAAAAAAGAAAAAAATACAATTAATAAAGATACAAGAAAAAGAAATAAAAGGCATACCCATTGGAAAGGAAGACATAACTATCTCTGCTTGCAAATGACATGGTTTGTCTATACAGACAATCTCTCAAAGAAGCTTCAAAAAAGCTACTAAAACTAATTAGTGAATATCAAGGTTGCAGGGTACAATGTCAGTGTAAAATTTAGCATTTCTATATATTCGTAGTGAATAGTCACAATTCAATTTTTGAAGTACTATTTTTCAATAGCACTCAAAAAAGAAGTGTCTATGTAAAATCTTACAAAATGAATGAGTGAAAGATCAGTATGTTAAAAACTATAAAACACTGATGAAAGAAATCAAAAGGATCTAAATTAATGGAACAATCTAACAGTTCAAAAACTGGAAGGTTCAAAACTGTTAATCTGTCAATTATCCACAAACTGATGTACAGAGTCAACATAATCCCAATCAAAATCCTAGAGAAACTTTTTTAAGAAATTAATAAACGCATTCTAAAATTCATATAAATAGGCAAAAAATGGAATAGTCAAAAGATTTTGAAAAAAGAGAAGTTGGAAGTTTCACATTATTCGATTTCCAAACTTACTATAAACCTTCAGTCTCTTTTTTTAGATTATTGTATTGTTGCTCAATTACAGTTGTCTGCATTTACCCTTCACCACTCTCCCCGCCACTCCAGCCCTCCCTTCCCTTGCTTCTATCCCCTGCCTTGGTTTTGTCCGTGTGTCCTTTATACTTGTTCCTGAAAACCCTTCCCCGTTATCCCCTCCCACCTCCCTTCTGGTTACCGTTGCATTGTTCTTAATTTCAATGTCTCTGTATAAACCTCCAGTCTCATGTGGGAGAGAGGATAGGCATATAAGTAATAAAATAGAAACTCTTCAAATAGATGTACCTATATAATACCAATTTTTATAAAGGTGCTAAGTCAGTACAATAGAGAAAGGAAAGTCATTTCAACAAATGGTGCTGAAACAATTGGTAGCAATAGGTAAACATATTTTTTATTGAACTCTCTATCCATACCTCTCACTCTGTACAAAAAAACAAACAAACAAACAAAAAAAAAACAAAAAAACCCTGAAAATCAGTCATAGACCTAAATGTAAAACCTAAAACTATACATCTAAAAAATAAAAGAAAATCACTGTGTTGAGTTAAACAATGATTTTTTAGATACAATAGCCAAAGCATAGTCCATTAAAGAAAACAGTTGAAAAATCAGACTTCATCAAAATTAAGAACATCCACTCTTTAAAAAACAATGTCCAAGTGTTAGATAGGTGGTGGAGAAAAAAGGAACTCTCATGTGTTGCTGGTGGGAATGTAAACTGGTGTAGCCACCATGAAAAACAATATGGGGATCCCTCTGACAATTAGGAATAGAGCTACCATATGACCCAGCAAACCCTTTTCTATGTATTTACCCCCAAATTTTGAAAACATTCATTCATAAAGATATATGTACTCCTATGTTTATTGCAGCATTATTCATTGTGGCCCAGACATGGAAACAAGTGAAGTGTCCTTTGATAGATGACTGGAGAAAGAAGATAGGGTACATACATACAATATACTACTACTCGGCCATAAGAAAAGATGAAATACTGCCACTTGTGACAACATGGATGGATCTTGAGAATATTATGCTAAGGAAAATAAATCAGAAAAGTAAAATCCTTATGATTTCACTCATTTGTGGGATATTAAACAAAGCAACAAATGAATAAACAAGACAAATCTCATAGACACAGACAACAATATGGTGGCTACCAGAGGAAAAAGGAGGTGGAAAGTAGTATAAAGGGGGTCAAGTATACGTGACAGATGGAGAAGTGACTTTAGGAAGTGAACACACAGTGCAATATATAGATGATGTGTTATAGAACTGTACACTTGAAACTTATATAATTTTATTAATGTCACCCCAATAAATTTAATGAAAAATTGTTTAATAAAAGACAATGTCAGGAGGCTGACAACACAAGCCAAAGACTGGGAGAAAGTATTTGCAAATCACATTTCTAAAAGTAGCACAAGTATCTCTCAGCTGGGGAATGGACAAACTCGACTGCAGCATTTTTGCACAATGGAATACTACACAGCAATAAAAAGGAACAGGCACTTGATACATGCAACAATGTAACTGAGTCTCCAATGCATTGTACTGAATGAAAGAAGCCATTGTCAAAAGCCTACATACTGTATGATTTCATTGAAATGGCATTCTTACAAAGGCAAAACTATATGAATAGAAAACACATCAGTGGTTGCCAGACTTGAGAACAGGAGACTGGGCGACTACAGAACTACACTAGGGAAAATTTTTGAGCAATGAGACTGTGAACATGATTGTGGAAGTGTTTACATACTATATAAATTTGTCAAAACTAGCAGAACTATACAATAAGTAAATTTTACTCCATGCAAATTATACCCCAATTTTTTATATGAAAAAACCCTCCCGAAATATAATTGGAATAACTTTAAAATATTTTGTTTTACACAACACCTAAATACAAAATGATGAAGATTATATAGTTTCATATGTATCCATGCAGAAAAAGTACAAAAACAATTATGAATTCAATACGAGTAAACTCCTTGACATTGTTGCCCCAAAGGTCAATTTACTTATTGTACAGAGAATTCAAAATAAAGCAGGGAGTAATGCCCTGTTATTCTGTACCATGGAGGTTATACATAAGGCAGTTTCAGACCTGAGACACGGAGGTAGAAGGATTATAAAGTATGTACCAGAATTTACAAATGAAAGAGCCTTTTCCCAGCTAGTGTGAATTCACCACCACGGAGGTTGTTCAATCAGGGAATATGGAGATCAATTTTGAAGTGACTTAATAAGTCAGAACTTTGGGAATTCCTTCCTTCCTTCCCCCAAAACATCAATAAAGCAACTACCTGTGCCATGAACTGTAAAAACACAGGAATGTGATAGTGAACAGATAGATGTGTTTCCAGCCTAGCAATGACCTGGTTAAAGTTATAAAACTAAGCACTCTTTTTCTCCAAACTACAAAACTTGTAGTTCAGAAATAGGAATGCAGAGAGAAATACTCCCTGATTTATTTTAATTATGTTTAGGAAACTCTCAGACAGCCA
Source organism: Phyllostomus discolor (assembly GCF_004126475.2). Taxonomy (NCBI): domain Eukaryota; kingdom Metazoa; phylum Chordata; class Mammalia; order Chiroptera; family Phyllostomidae; genus Phyllostomus; species Phyllostomus discolor. The sequence continues at coordinate 104,906,657 of NC_040908.2, read as the reverse complement.
TGAACATGAGGAGTCAGCCAAATTCTAATTGACTGTCTATGACTAGAATTCAGGTCTGATCTGTTTTGTTTTGCTTTTGTAGCTTAGGTACTATATCTGGACTTCCTCAGCATGGTGGCTTGTTACCTTACCTTAAGCTTTTCTCCAATTAGTATCTGAAATGATTTCAGTACAAAGAGCAGAGACTAGCAGCTCATCAAATACCTCTGTTTTTACTGAGCCTCCTCATACGCATTTAATGGTTTACAGAACACAAAACCGATGGCCTTGTCCTATAGCTTTGACACTCTGTGTAGGAGATTTTTCCGATCTATGACACACTTGTCATATTGTATATTGATATATTTTATATTTTTACTAGTCTTGTGTTATCAGCCATGGAGAGTACACCTGGACTCCCAGTTATGCACAATGAAGATATTACTGCTCTTACCTTTAACTTCACCTCTGTTTCCTCCCAAGGAGAATACTTCTACTATCAAGATCAAATTTGTCCAATATTGTTAATTAATGCAGTAGCTTTATTTCTTTCACATTTGGACCACAACTTCTCATAAAACTTTAATTTTCCAGAAGTTTCTAATTGCCTTTTTCTTCTTGATGTAATAATGTTGCTTCTCTAATATTGCCAATTTTCCTCTGATTATTCTTTCTATTGCTTACAATCCACTTCCTTTTTTTTTTTTTCATGAACAGTGTCTTTGTAGAGGCTTCTGTCTTTGCAATTTAAAACAGTAATGTTTTTAGACCTCTGCACACATTGTTGTTACAGGCTATATTTTAATCATACTCTTTACTCCTATAGTTTGAAAATGTTTTAATCTTTTTTCTTAGTTTTCACCAAAATTTCACTAGAGGTGCATTATTAGAAAGGTATCATAAATCTGTAGTAAGAAGGGTATAACCCTGAATATATGAAATGTTTTTATTTTGTTCTCAAAAATAACTTGGCTTGAAATGGAATTCTAGATTCAAAATAGTTTTCCATCAGAATATTTAAGCCATCATTCTGTTGTCATCCACCAGCAAGTGTTGTTGAAGCAGATTTCTGCTAATTTGGCTCTCATTCCTTATCCCTGTTGTTTTCTTTTCCTCTCCAGTAGCTTTAAAGTACTCCTTTTTCTTTGATATTTTGAAATTTCATGATTTACCTCAGTTTATTCATCAGGGTCCCCATAAGCATAGATGGCTATTTGTAAACTCAGGAGTTTTCCAGGCAAAATCTGTAACTGGCCCCCCTACCCGAAGGGCAAAGTGAGACTGAAGGCTCAGGTCACTCCATATTGGTAGGTTGTGGGTTTAATAAGCAAGAGAACTTATACACAGGGCTTGTCTTGGGACACAGCAAGATGAGTTGCTCTCTGTACCTGCCTACCATAATCTTAAGTTTATGTTATATAGAGGTCTTAACTGGATTCAGTCATGTATATTGTCAAGAGACTCTCAAGAACACATTCTTCTGTTAAGACTATGCCCTTGAAAATGTCTTTGGCTGTGGCAACATGGGAAAAATGTACATTCCAAGAAAGGTTTTTGGGGGGAAAGTAAGGAGCCTCCAGTTGCCCAGGTCTACTAGCTCATGGGTCAGTGGGTGGTCACAACTTCCAGAGGGCCTCTAGATGACATTCAAATTAACCAAAGTGTTGAGGAGGATTTAATATGGAGTATAATTACAAAGGAGTTGGGGCTTGGAGGTGTAAAGGAACCACAAGTGATAATGTCATAAATCAGGACTGGGATTTGCAGAGCCATTACCACCACTAAACCCTAAGGGACAGGTAAAAACAGGATCACCAGAGTCATACACAAAAGACTATTTTGGGAGGAGCTGTGATTTATGTTTGAAAAGCACAATCAGCCTAAAGAGGCTCCACAAAGAAGGACCCAGGAGAGTAAATACTCTGAGCCTACCTTTCTGGCTTCCTCCCACCTCTAACTAGAATTCCCGTTGGCCAAATCCACCCAAAGGCTCAGGAGATTGGGACCAGTGGACATCATCCATCCTATTAGAATGTGGTAAATGGTGGAAATTGAATGTGGAGGGACAAAGAGAAGGTAGTGACTGTAATTTTGCACTGATAGCCACACTGACACAATGTACACTATAAAGAAAGAAAAAAAAAACCCAGGAGATTTTGTTAAATTTTTTAATTAAGGTGAAGAATGAATGCATATTATATTTATTGACTTAAAATGCACAGAACATTAAATATTTAGCTCTTGAATAAAGAGGTAATAAACAGATAGTAATGGCCAACAAATTTTTGAATTTAGGCTTAATTTGAAATACACTGGAGTTTTTTTAAAGATGCTATTGGGATTCTGTTACAATTTACAGTCACATGATGCATGAGTAGAAGCCTTTATTGTTACTTCATATTTTTGTTTAAAGTCTTTTGTTTAAAGTTTTTTAATGCCAAGAGATGTTTAAACAGCAATCAAGTTCTTTCTGACAGAGAGAGTAGACCATATAAATCCCCACACTCCTTAGAGTTAGGGAGACCAACTTCAACCCAAAGATGGTATTCTAACTCCACCACCCACCAGCTAATTGAATTTAGGCACATTACTTCTGAATTTCACATCACTCACCTACAAAATAACACATTAATTATTATAATTGAGATAATTCTGAAAATGCCTTGCTATCAAGTCACTACATCAAAAAGACCTATTCTCACTCACACATTTACAGTCTATTAGAGAAGGACAATTAAATAGGGAATTATTTAAACTAAAATGAACGTATAGAAAGTGTTAGACTAGGGAATGTCGAGGATCTATGGGGCAGAAAGTAAGAAAACCTTATTTTGATAGAGGGCAGGTATAACAGTGAGTATGACAAGTGGAATAGGCCAAGGAAATGTGCCTGGCATGTGATTAGTCTCAAAAATGTTAGCAAATATTAGTCAGTCAGTACAGTGTCAGGTACAAATGTAATCAGTAGATTGACTAAATCTACTGGTTTAGAAGGGGAATAAAGTAGTCCCCAAAATCCAAATGGGCATTCAAACCCATTCTGTGGGGTTTGTTCTTCCCCTGCTATTCAATAAAATCTCAGGCAGTTTCCATAACTTGCCCACTCCCTTCAAGATGATATGTACATACTAAATACATACATACATACATACATACATACCTATACTGGTTATTGTAAGTCCAAAAAATAGTCTTGTTTCAGTAATTAACATGTTTATTTCAGTAAACATTATTCAAAAATTAAAGCCCCTCTTCTTCTCCTCCAGGAGGATGGGTGTTGGTTTGCAACCTTGGGAGTTGCTGACATGACTTTCAAACTGGCCCTTGCATGAAAAGCTAAGGAGAAACATAAAAAGGAGGCAGGCCAGACCACATAGGTAGATGGCAAGTTTAGTTAACAAAGGAACTTAAGTGAGACTTTTTTGGTGTGGCCTGTCTTCTGTGGCTGCAAAGTAAGTAATCACCACATCTGCCCATAAGAATCTTGAATATACCAGGTCTGTCCAGAAAAAGTCCATGCATTGTTAAAATAACAAGAACAGTTTGCGTGACATTGGTGTAACCTGGAAGCCAAGGAGAGCACAATGGAATGAGCATGTGCGAACAGTGATGACTTCACTGTGCTAGGCAGTGGGGGCAGTGGATGCAATTGAGTGAGCACGTGTACTGTGTAGCTATCACATTCAAAATGACTGAGCCAGTAGAGCAATGAATCTGCATCAAATTTTGTGTTAAGCTTGAACATTCCTCCACAGAAACTATTTGGATGATTCAGCAGGCCACAGCTATGGGCAACTGGTGATTTGCAGCTTCATCACAACAATGGGTCCAGTCATGCATCATCACATCTAGTGCAGTTTTTTTGTGAAACATCAAATCACCCAGGTGACTCAGGCCCCTATAGCCTATATTTGGTGACCTGCAACTTCTTCCTTTTCCCAAAACTTAAATCACCTTTGAAAGAGAAGAGATTTCAGAACATCGATGAGATTCAGGAAAATATGACGGGGCAGCTGATGGCCATTGGGAGAACTATGTGAGGTCCCAAGGTGCCTACTTTGAAGGGGACTGAGGTGTCATTGTCCCATGTACAATGTTTCTTGTATCTTTTTCAATAAATATCTATTTTAATTAGTACACGGCTGGATACTTCCTGGACAAACCTACAGAGGCCAGTTACGTATGCCACTTATACAGTCTCAGCAATCCTTTACTCCCCCGGGTTGTGTCCTTGAAAATGGTTCCAACTGTGGGAATGATGGCCTGAACGTACATTCAGGGACAAGGGCAGGAATGAGGAGCCTCTGATTGCCCAAGTACAGCTCTCAGGTCACTTGGCTGTTACTTCTTTTCAATAACCTCTTCCAACAATGGTCTAGCTATTTATTACTTTCCCACCTCATTTCTACCAGCCCTGGTCTGCACAGGCTCTTCCAGGATAGAAGCTAAGAGAGAGAAAAGAGGCAAGGGACAGAAAAAGTGTTACTTACCTGATATTAGTATTCTACCCTTGGTTTCCTTTGGATTTGTTGCAGGCGTAAATGTCAATAAAAGGTGTCTACCGCAAATCTTATGATGACAGGAGTCCCCAGTCTGGGGTTCAGTAAAAGGAGAAACTTTATTCAGGTAAAAAGTTTGCAAACCAGAGAAGTACAGCCTCCTGAAGAAACTGAAAGTGCTCCCATGGAGACAAAGGGCAGGCTCCTTTTTATAGAGGAAGTTCCTGTTCTAGTCCCTGATTGGTCCAATTTTATGTAAATGAGGAATCATAATTTATAAAGTCTGATTGGTCCATTTACCAACATCCTGATTGGTTAGAATCATATATTCTGATTGGTTGTTATGGAGCTACCCTGATTGGTCAGTAAAGATGCAAATGACGATACAGCTGTACAGTTCTGATTGGAAGAGGAAGGACTCAGCTCATTGGTCAAAAGATGATCCAGGAACTCTTTTGTAAGGGTTGGCTCAGATTGCAGGAAAACTGAGTAGACTGGCAGCTCAGTCTGTAGCTTTTTCTGTGACAGGCCTCTGTAGGCAATGACTGCTAGACTCTAGTTATAAATTTTTGCCCAGTTAACCATTAGGAGTCCTTCTTGGCAAATATATCCCTTCTCAAGGTCCACAAAAACTAAGTCTCTTTTGGGATTGACAGAAGTTTAGACTCTTTTTCTGGGGTTCTTCATAGCATCATCATTAGGATTTTTCACCTAAATTCCCATAACAGAAGCAAGGCCTCATCTGTCTGGTCCCTTAAAATCCCCACATTTCAGTGACCTACTCCATACAAACTCTCCCTTGTGAGGACCCATCACTAATTCTTATTAGAGAAAGCTATTTTTAAAACATCTCTGGACAGATTTTGTCTCTTATTGTTTATCTGCTTGTCAGGCAAACCTCACCCATCCTTTGCTCCGACAGACTGGAGTTTGGGTTTCCCTAAGACTACCACCTCGCCTCACTTTGCTGTAGAGACATCTAACCAGCCATAGCCTCATAAATCTGGGCCTTTTTAGGCTTGACCTAGGGCTACAGAAAACAGAAGTCAATCTCTTAGAGTGGTTTCCTTGAAGCAACTCTCGCTCAATTAGGGGTGAGTGTGAATAGAGTAAGGGGTAATATAAGAGAAAATGCCCTGGAACTGCAACAATTTTTCCACATGCATTCTCTATTTAACACTTTATAATTCCTTTTATGATGGCATTGATTAAAGGGTTACAAAGCTGGAGTTTGAACATTGTTTCGCAAATCCTGCATAGGTGGCTTGGTATCACCCCACTCCATTATGGCAGAGCACTTGCACCTGCTGATTTGGGGCCTCCTGTGACCCACAGTGGAGACTAAATAAATGATTGTCCAGCACCAATCTGTGTGGGAGAAATTCCCAATAAAAGATAAGCAGACACTATGAAATAAAGTGAAAAAAAGATAAAAATCTATTAAAGCACATAAAATAAGGATTTCAACAAATCCCTATTGGGAGATAAACAACAGAATGATAACACTGACCTTAGTAAATAAAATAATAATAGTTACTAGTTATTAAGGGTTTACTCTATGCCAAACATAGTGCACAACACTTTACAGATAGGATCTCTTTTAATCCTCAAGCAGCTCTATATAGTAAGTATTATTGTTCCCATAATGCACATAAGGAAAGGAAGGCTACGAGAGGCCTAGCAACTTTTCCAAAGACATATCTCTGTGGCATTCTGTGTAGTTATGTGTAGTCTGCTGAATGCCTATATGTTTAAACATATGTTTTAGATCTACACCTGAAATCCCCCTAGAGAATATTTCATGATACTGCTACAAAGAAGACTGAATTTGGGGGACACTGATGACACTCACAATGGTTCCAAAGCCCAGAATGCACAAGTCAGGTTACAAGCATCAGTAACCAGAGAGTAACTAAATCAGGTCTATTCATATTTGTGGTGTTACATTGCAAAAGGACTTTTATTTTTAGAAAAGAAAATGAAAGTATCTTTGCAACTCATTCTGAGGCTTCATAATTCAGATCACCTAAGATATAACTTCAATATAAGCTAAATCATTTGTAACCATTTTTTTCCATTTATGATATTATTTAACCCACAGTCTCTTACGTGGTTTAAGCAAAAGCCATTTTTAATTAGTCAGGGGAAATCACATACATGAAACTTATAAGCTTTCAATTATTTTATGCGAATGACTAGCTAGTCTTTGCAGAATTTCATAGTGTGGTATATTTCCGCTGGTTCTTTGTGATTTGAAAGAAACTCTTTTAAATTTTCCTTCTTTCTTCCCTGTAGTAGTTACCAAGGCTCTTTTGTTTCTTGTATATCTTGTTGCCCATGAGATATATTCTTTAATTTGCTCTCTGAGGCTTTAAATTTACTTTTTATGTTAGTCATTAGAAAAGAAAGTAGAGAGAATAACCTTATCTTACCATACTTTGTAGTACTATGTTTAAAAAAAAGAAAAAAACCCCACCCTGAACCCTTGCCCATTCACTGCCAAGTACCCACCAATTCCTGAAGCCTGCTTCTCCTCTCCTATGTGTTCTGTATTACGAATGACTCCATTCACCCAGTTGCTCAAACCCCTCCATCCAATCGCCTCCACATCCAGTCAATTCTAACTCCAAGGGCATTTCAGATATCTCCACTTAACTCTATCATCACAGAAACCACACTGGTCCAACCCACCAGCATCTTCTCGAGCTTCAAAGTCATCTATTCACTTTTGTCCCCATCCTAACCCACTCTCCAAATAAAAGCCACAGAGAGCTATTAAAAATGTAAACTGCATTCCACGGCCCCCTATTTAAAACCTTCAAAGGCTTCCCTTACACTCAGAATAAAATCTAATCTTCTTAAAAGCCCTACAAAACCTATATAGTCTTGCCTCTGCTAATCCCTCCAAGCATATGCTGGCCTTTCCACCCAGCTTTTATCCCAATTTGTAAGTATTTATATGTTTAGTATAATGTTTCTCTTCCTCACTAGAGTGTCAGCTATGTGAAGGAGGACCACAATGGTTTAATGCATCGTCCATCATCTGACTGTACAAAAACATCTGGTTTGTAGGTTCTCTATAAGTTTTTGCTAAATGAATAAATGAATCTAAGTAAATATTACTATAATCAGTAGGAAATATTCTATATTATATACAGCCAATAAAATGGAAATTACAAACATAATAGGGAAATGTCTATAGTATATGATGTGGGAAAAGCAAAATAAGAAACGTCATGTAAAATACAATTGTGCATATTTCCAATATGTATGTATTTGACATATATATATAACACTTATACTACTATTGATCCCATTAGAATATAGAGTAGATGTACATATTTTTTAACCTATCCTGGTTATAAAGAGAGGGATACCTATTTAAAAAGTTATTAGCAGAGTCTGTCTTCTGAGGCAGAAACTAGAGTTTGTCTTTAGAGCACATCAGTCCTTTGTCTGGAATGGAATGCTTTGGTGAGCGTTTTGGTTACACAATGAAGCAAAAATACCTGTTTTGAAATAGGAAGATATGTTGAGCTTAACTGTTTTGTATAATAATGAGTTTCTCTTCAGTGTGGGTAGTAGTGTGTCTCTGTTGATTCTTGTTTCCTTTTTGAGAAACCTCCTGAACCCACCCTCCCCTCCTCCACTGTGGGTAGCAGTGTTGAGGAGGGTCTTTCAAGGAGGCTGGAACTTGAACTCTGTGTAGAAACATGGACAAGGAAATAGTGTGTTGAAAGCAGCTCATAAAAGGAATTTTGTGAGATCAGTGTTAAATGCAGACTTTATTAAAACTCACTATATAATCTTACAATTAAATAAATGTTATTAAAAATAAAGGTAACAAATACTCAAAATTCATTACTTGCTAACTATTTTATTATTTTTACTATCTCCGATGCTCTCGAGGTCTCTCGTACCTGCACGGTGAAAGTGCTGTGTATGGGGTGCTGCTGCTACGCAGCTCTTCTCAAGCCCGAGTCTGACCTCGCCGTGGGGATGGCCTGAAGTCAGCTGTGGTGGCTGTACTTACCATGGACGTCCACCCAAAACAGGCTGATTCTTTGCTGACTTTCTAGACTGGGAAAGTGATACAGAAAATGTTAAAAACCCAGATCAAAGTTCAATTGTGTCATGTGTGCAGCCATTTCATAGTGAATAGCAGAAGACATTTCCCAAAACCGAATGAGTGAAGCTCTGACATATGTTTTCATTGTTTAACTTTTCCTATGTTCCTTAATACAAACCAAAATATCAACCAACATTTATGTCAGAACCACACCTGTTTGTCAATTGCAACCATATGTTGTCCATGGGCACAAAAGTTCTGCAAAAAAAATCGATGGAATCATTCTGTGAGAATCCACTGCTATAGGGAATTTGCTATAAAAAGTATATTGCCTATTTTATTATTGTAAATTGTGTTATACATCCTTTATAGCAATGAATTAATAATAAACTTATGTACATATATAAATTCATACATATTTTTCTGGAGAGCTGGTACATCACTGGGTCTATGTGACTTCTGCAACAGAACTTGTAAAACACTGAGAATTTGGAAGGATGTATAGAAACTTTTGTGAAGGAAAATCTAGTAACACACTGTCCTTCCTGCAACTATTGGTATTTGTGAACTAAAAGTGAGAGCGATTCCTGAATCTTGGGACTGTCAGATACATGTGTGTTAAACACACATAAAATATATTTGCATGTAGGCATGGACTAGGGAGTGATAATATCGTGAAATACAGAATGGCAGTTTTGTGAGTCTCCTTCCCTTATTTTGAAGATTCTTCATTATCTTGAAAAATATATAAACCATAATAAACACATTGATTTTAAAGTGAACCAGTTGGCTCAAAGAATGAAGAAATATGCAGATTCCAACTTGAAGTCTAGCTCTCAACTTCTAACTAACACAGGTTAAGTGTTTTCACCTCACAGATTCTGTTTCTCGTCTCCAGGTAGCCATGCGGAATAAGCAATACAACACTTGTCACCAGTTTCTTTAAAAAGTGACAGAGCAAAGAACACTGTATATTACAGATGTACCAGAGGTAAAGCTCAACTCTACTTAATGTATTATATTTCTATGGTGGTCAGCTGATATCCTTTATCAAATCTGATGCTTTGACAGATCTATGATCTATCTCTGGATAATCTTTTATTAATTCTCTTAAGTGTCATCTTCATCATTAACTTGGAAAAGTAAGAGATACATTCTAATGAGAATGTTAATTATAGAAAGTGCTTTATTTCCTAACTTGGCAACCTTATAAATTAAATGTTTTGTACTCTAAAGCAACTGTGAAGCAAAGTTGTTCATTTTACAAGGCCCAAAGTACCACACAAAATTTCCAGAGAAGCCGTCATGGGATCCGGGTGCTAAGCCTGCTCCTGGTAATCTGGAAGACTTCTCCTGTTACAGAGACACTTGACTTCTCTCCATTTTATATACAATAAATCAATGATAACATTTAAACTTAATTGCTGTGCTAGATGAAGATAGTGTCAAATTGGCAATTCTATAGGTAAAAGAAGGTTGCAAATCACTAGGGAAAAAGTTATTTCTTTTAATAAGTGGCCTTTTACCCTCTCATTATTTTTGTTACCTCTAATTGGTGTCAAAATGTGATCGATATCACATCCTTATCTCATAGGACTCTTGTGAGGATTAAATGATAAATGGAGTGCTTGGAAGAGGCACATGGTACACACTATAGACATATTGCTATATGATTATTATTATTACTCTTGTACTTTGGCTATGGGGATATGACATCACTGTGTACCTGCCTGGTGGTGCGTCTGCAGGACACGCTTTCACTGTCTACCCCATAATGGTCTGTCAGGCCATCTCCCTCAGCCCTGTTCCACTTCTCTGATTCCTTTCTGGTTGCTTCATCCAGACTTCGCCTGATTCTCTGGTCACTTCACAGAAATTAAAGATAGATATTTAGCACACTAGAGGCATCTATGTAGCAGATCCACTGGGATTTTTGGCATTTTGTTTTTTATGTTTCTTGGGTTCTTACTTCAAGGTCACCTAGAGCAGTGGTCCCCAACCTCTTCAGCATCAGGGACCATTTTCACGGAAGACAATTTTTCCATGGTGGGGAGCTGGGGTGGGGGAGGCGAGGAACTAGGCAGTAATGGGAGTGATGGGGAGTGGGAGGAAGCTGTGTTTGCTAGCCCACTTACCTCCTGCTGTGTGGCCCAGGTCCTAACAGGCCACAGACCACTTGGGGGTTGGGAATCCCTGACCTAGAGAATGCTACTCCTGATGATTTACCTTTCCTTATGTTGTTTCTTTAGTCATTCTTCTTAATTCTAAATATGCAATATTTTACTACTTGTGTTATTTAGAACAAACAGGCAGTTGTCTTAGAATTATGGAATTAAAAGAATGGGAAGAATCTTGCAGATTAAGTCGAAGCTCTCACTGGAAGTTGTGTATAGCATTGCAAAGCTTCCATTATAAAACTCTCTCATCTTTGCATCACTTGGCATCAATTCCACTCAAGTAATGGGCACCTCTGTGTTGCTGTTTTTATCTGTCTACCCTCAACACAGGAGTGGTCAAGTGACATAGGGAAGTCAAAGTATCCCATCACCCTGGACACTATCACAGTCTGAGGGTGGATGTGTGACCAATATTCTGACCCATGTTGTTTGAAGATTGATAGTGATGCCAAGAAGGGGGTCACCCTCTTGTCTGTGAAATCATTAACAGTGACAACAGTTCAAGCTGAGAGTCATCTCCCTCACCATGTGGAGAAAGACTTGCTAGAGAAGTCAGTGATTCCTAATTAAGTGGAGTAATTAGCATTTGTTGCATTTGTAGTATATGCCAGGATCTGTCCCTGATACCTCAAACATATTATCTTATTCAATTGTTCTAAGAATTTTTGAGGTGGGTGTTATCTTCCCATTTGTAGATGAGAGATTTGAATCTCAGAGAGGTTAAATTGCCCAGACCAAATCATTAAGTGATTGGAAAAGCAGATTAATAAAACTCTTTCCAACACATAACGTGATGACATTTCCCATGAAAGTGAAACTGTCCAGTGGTTGGAGTCACCTTCTCTCCCCCAACAAAGATTATGGGCGTTCCTGCAGAGAGCAGAGTGTGGAAGAGGCCAAGTCTGGCCCTGGTACTCCCTAAAAGAGACACATGGCTGTGTCTAATTGCTAGGTACACGCAGTGTACAGCCGTGGGGCAGGCACATTTCAGAGCGGTAGTGTGTCTCTTTTAGGGAGCACCAGTGGCAGAGTTGGCCTCTTCCCCACTCCGCTTTCTCTGCAGGAACGCCCATCATCTTTGCAGGGGGAGGGAAGGTGGCTCCAACCACTAGATGCACTAGATACAAGGTGTCTAACTCACCAGATGCATGCAGAGTGGGGAGAGAGCTTGAATGTTGCATGTAATTACTTAAAGCAAACTCAGGCTAGTCTTGGTGTCTTTCAGCCTGTTCCCTCTGGAAGTCACCAATCCAGCAGTCAAGACAATCTTGTAGACAAAAAGCAGTGACACAAGGAAGCTGAGACAGAGCTGTGGTTGGTTAAAGCATGCTGTGGGGTTTTCCCATGAAGCTGAGAGGAACTCTGCCTGTTATTCTGCTTCCCAAGGTTATTCTCTCGAGTTAATTTTTCCTGGCATAAAATGACTTAATTCTCTCCCACTCCTTCAAAATATAAAAATAAAACCACCACCACCACTACCACCACTACCAACAACCACCATGACTTTTCTCCTATCGTTCTCTTTTCTTCTCTTAGTAACAGGAATGCTCCCCAGATATTGGTGGTTTAAGACTCTACTTAATGTGCCCCCTGCCTTCCTCAATGTGTTGCTGATGACATGTGACTGAAGTAAACCAGTGTTCATTTGGTCCTGTCCCTGTCCACTGCCCCAGGCAAGCCGTGGCTGTGGAGCATGGCAATTGTTAACTCCAGAGTTTTCCTCTCGAAGAAGAGAAGGGTCATTTCTTCTTCCCTGCTCAGAGTACTCCTTTTAAAAGCAATTCCCAGGGGAGTTTCTCTAACCTTTTTCTTACCTCCTTCAATTATTTGTCCTATTACAACAGGACTCATTCGAAAGGTCTCGTCCTTACCTCTCATTTTCTTAATCCATAACCTCACAGTATCGACGGTCAGTGTGTAACCTGCAAGCGAAACAGGTCCTCGCTCACAATGCAGGCAGCCTGTGGTGGCTCTGTGCTGCCCCCTGCACGGATCTCTCCTAGAAGCCTGACCTCCTGTAGCAATCACTGAGCCAGCATGCCCCACAGGCCAGCCACTGTGCTAAGCAGAGCACACCATCTCACCTGACCCCCACACAGTGACCCTGTTGCCTAGGCATTATTGTAATCACCTGTAGATTAGGTCATCCATGGTTATAAAAGAGATGGAATTTAGCAGGGTCACAGAACAAATGGCATTGCTTGGACTCAAACTTCTCATTTTGTCTGAGTCCAAAGCCTGTACTGTTTTGTTCTTTTTATTTCTTTGTTTAACCCATACAGTGTATTGTTCCTTCTGCCTGGAAGGCCCTCCTACCCACTCCAAGCCTGGCTGAGGACTACTTGCAGTTGAGCCTTCAGCCCTGATTTCCTCGAGGCTGGATTATCTCCCCTCAAACAAGCTCCCCTAGGCCTCTGACCTCACCCACCAGAATGCGCCATAAGCAGCTACTCTGTTGCTCGTCTCTGCATTTGTTTGACACCAGCACCCTATCAGGGAATCACGTGTGATGTAGAGGCCCAATATATGGATATTTAAGTTACTGATAGTACTATCTTTCTGATCAATATAATACATATTTAAATCATACAAAATTTAAAAAATTAATATAAGATAAATTTTTTAAAATAATGTTCTCAATATCCTGATAATTATGATGGCTTCGGCCTACAATGTTGCTAATAGTTTAAGATACAATTTATACTTGAGGTTTGTCGTTAGGAGAGTATAAATAAATCAATATTTCAAGTACTCACCTCGGTATTCTACTTTATGTGACTCGTCAGTGATCTGCCTGATGTGGCTGAAGAGGAAAAAAAGTCTGCTTGCTGTGTTTTCCTGTTTGCTTGTGTTTGTGTTGTGAATATTATCTTTAATCCATTCTTTCTTCGGTAGGATCTTTTTAAGCCATTTCTCCGTTTTGTGAGGGTTAGATATTCAAAAACCCACTTCACAGACACCCGCAGGACACAGGACTGTGAGGGACAGTGTCAGTCAGTGGGAAAACCGTCCTGCTGCTCGTGGCTCGCAGAGCTGCCGCTCTTCAAGGAGCACACTCCTCCCTCTCCAGGTGCCTGTCTCAGGCCCTGCAGAGAGCCCACAGCTCAGTTATGATAGCCTGACTTGTTTCTATTTTTAGATTGAAAAATAAGAGTTATAAATGAGATTTCAGATCTTGTTTGATGACCTTGCCCAACCTGAGGTGCCTGCACCCAACTTCAGAGGACTGCCACTGTGGACAAGTTCCTGGAGGGCAAGGACGATATTTTCTCCATCTTTTTTCTTTTAATTCAATCAGAGAGGCTCTCTTCCAATAATAATGAACAACCAAATACTATCTTAAGTGTTTTACCCTTATCACTGAGTCCTTACAAAAACCCTATGAGGTAAACCCTGGCCAGTATGGCTTGGTTGACTGGAGCATCAACTCACACATCAAAAGGTTGCAGATTAGATTCCTGACCAGGGCACTACCTAGGTTGAGGATTTGATCCCAGTTGGGGCGCATATGGGAGGGAACCAACAGATGTTTCTCTCTTACATGGATGTTTCTCTATCTTTCTCTAAAATCAAAAAATATATGTTTAAATGTTTAAAAACATCTGTAAGGTGAATTATTACTATTATTCCCAATTTATAGATGAAGGACCTGAGGTATTGAGAGGTGAATTAACTTGATTGAGGTCACACAGCTAGCAAGTGATAGAGCTGGGATTTGAATCTAGCTTCTAGGGTTTTTGATCCCCTGTAATTTTTAATAAAGTTATCAGCCTCATTTATGAATTGTGTGTATGTACTGTTGCATATATTTTCTCCTAGTTCATTGTTTGTCTTTTTACATTTTAAAAGCTGTCTTTGAGTTTTAAAAATAAGTTTTTAATTCTAATACATATATTCTAATACATCTAATACATATTTTAATTCTAATACAAAATAAGATTTTCAAATCTTATTTTGCTGGCTACTCTCTTCAATATAATGTTGGAGAGAATTCATGATATTAAGACCTTTTTCCTATTTTATGTTTTATAAATGATGCCTTTATATTTTACCATAAAAATATTTGCTAAATTTTTTCCATAGCCACTAGTTTTATTTTTTGTCTACCTTGTTTTGTAAAATATCTGTCTAATCTTTTCTTTTTAACAGGGACATGTACTCTTTATTTAAAGTTTTCTGTTACTGTTATTGATTCTGTGGTAAATTCTTCCTCCATTTGTGAACTTTTGGGATTTGTTTGTTATTAGTTTCTTTTAAATGTATTTTAAATTGTGGGATTGCAGATCTATCTTGATACAGAGGTTTCTGTTAGTTTCTCCTTCCCTTTCTCCATCTCCTTCTTCTACTCTGTTTCCTGTTCCTTCTCTTCTTCCTCCTCCTCTTCCCACTCATCCCTTTAACCCTTTGAATTTACTTCCATTCAACTTCTGCCCAACTGGTGGCCAGCGTGGCTCTGTTCTTGGTCATGAGGCTGGGGCTCCGTCCTCTGGCTTCCACTGCTCTACAGCTACATGTAAACTCCAGCCTAGAAAGCGGCTGCAATGCTTTTTCCACATCATTTCACCCACAGACGATGCACCCCTGCCACTGGTTTCAAGCAGTGAGCCTGGCTCAGGTCCCCACCTCATAGAGAGGAGCTTGCAGTCCAGCTGTCCCATATAAACTGGACTCCTGGCTGATGCAAATATTTTAGGGGAGGCCCGGAGACCAGCAGGACACCTTCTCAGCTTTGCTCGCTCCTTTGCATTTATATTTCCTTTCTGGTCCATGGAGAGGCTTGTTTTGTTTTAAAGCCCAAGAATCTCTTTTCAAATTTCTCATTGTATGTTTTTTTTCCTATCTTGGGGAGAGGATAGTATTTACGTGCAAGATTTACAACATTATCTCAACATAAGGTCTCTCTTATCTTTGTAATGAGCAAACTTATCCACAAACAGTTGATGAATCACTGAAGACCCACACAACTTTGTTCAAGGAGAGAATAATGCCTACCTGACATAACTGTCCTGAGGCTTATTAAAGTAGTCGGGGTTTTTTTCCAGCTAATTTTATACCATCTGAGTTAGTACCTTGAGGAATTTCTGACTTTCAGGAGCTTGTGGGGCAAGAAAGACTGCACAAAACCCTCCCAATCTGAGCTGGCTTCTGCCTGAGGGGCACCTTTCAGGAGAAGAGTCAAGTGACTTTCTAATTGAGAGAGAAGTGTGAGCACCAGACTTACAAAGAAAGCCAGTGGAGCTGGCCGTGTGGGAAGGCTAAAGCCAACTTGGGGCAAGAATAAAATGAGGTGCAGCGTGTGAAAGAATTCAAAAAGGTATAATCCTACACCCGGAATGTGGGGTTTTACAATCAGGACACTTGACTTAATCTCTCTGTGGTCTGATCTCCCCAAACGCAAGCAGAGGAAATAAATTCTGTGCTTTCCACATCCCTTAGAATGTGCTAAAGGTTGGCTGACAGTGTCAGTGAAGCAATTTCAGCTTCCTGGAGGGAAAAAGGGCAGCACTGTGTATATTAATTTCTTAAGTGTTTCTACATTAATTTTATTACTAAAAGCTTCAAAATATTTTTATGAGCTCTTCTGATTTAGAGGTGTTTATTATATATGTTTTACAATTTGGTTATTTAGACTGCTTTTCTTTTAATTTTATTTTTCTCACATGTAACTTAAAAATTTAATAGGAGAACTTGGTTAGAAAAGGCACTAAAACTCACATTCCCTTTTTCACACACAATAAAATGTAAACCTCCAGGGGTAAATATATTTTAAAGATATTTGTATTCATTGTAAGGTAAAGCTCTATTTATCTATCTTTGAGTCTGAAAACAATCCCTCTCCAGGAGGTGCCCAGGGTGGCCCTTCTGAGAAGAAGCTACCCCAGTGCTGGAAAGGGCAGCTGTGTCCAGCATCTGGTATACCTGCCAACCTGTTGCTGATCTATATTTGGCTGCCAGAAAGTCTCTTCTAATAAATAAAAATGAATGTACACATGAAGGAACCAGATGCTACGGAAATAATTTTGCTCAGTTTGAAGATGGTTTTTATGAACTGTAATTTTCAAAAACAAAAATTTGCCTCTGAACAGGCTTTAAAAATGGAAATTGAAACAGTTGTAAAGACGAAAGGAAGGCTGGTGTGTTTGAATACCAACAGAAAGATGTATTTCCTAATGTGAGGTGACAGGTATGAAATGAGATCACAAAATTGTTGGCATCTATAAATATATTATTTATATTCTTTCCTGTATTCAGGTACTACAGTGTAATTTTTATCCAACAGTTAAAGCGGTGAACCCTGGTAAAATCTAACCAAGAGTTACTGTACTTGCATCATTACAAAGAAGACCCTTTTTATTGCTTGAGTTAAAAGACTGTCCATTTTCATTTTAACCCTGATTTCTGTAAGTTTTTCATCTATTAAGCTGTGTAAAAGGTTGAACTTGACATAAATTCTTCAGAGTTGCAGGGACAGGGAGGTTTTCTTCCATTTAATCACTCACATATTTTACTCTGATTACTGTGGGATAAATCAGTGTGGTCTGAAGATCAGAATGTTCTAATCACTTGCCTATGTTGTGAAAGAGGCAACCTTCCCATCCTGGTTTAAACTGTTACTTGATCATGCACAAACCAGGGAAGCCGGTGCTTCAGAACACCTACAATGCTCCAAGCTCTTTCAGGTAGTGTGTACCATTTGATCCTTACAACAGTTTTAGGAGGCAGAAAGCATTTTTTCCATTTTTTCAAACAAGGAATCAAAGGCTCAGAGAGGTGGAAGAACTTGCCTGAGGTCACACAGCAAAGAAGTGGTACAAGAATAATTCCCATCCAAGTTTTCCTGACTTCAGAGGCCCCGGTTGTTGCACATTCCTCTACTACATCTTCATTCTCTTAAGGGTGCCAAGAGGAGAGGGTAGAAAGAAGCTTTCAGCTCTTTGTTCTTCTCCTTTCAGTTATGAAATTCCAATGATTAAAAAGCAGATGTTAAGTGTGTGGACTAGAACCAGAAGTGCACTTGGACTCACATCTTTGCTGTGGGAGAGTAGCACTTTCCCTGACAGAGAGCTGAAGTAGCCACCCTGAGATCCTCCTTTTGGTCCTACCTTGCCAGCCCCATGGAATGCCCCCTTTCCCTCCACAGACACCGATGCCCTTTGTCACCATCCAGATGTTCCCCAAGCCACCTTTCAAACTTTTATTCCCAAAGGAAAGCCTCATTTTTTAAACCTCTATGGTTAGTCAGTAAGCATTTATCAAGGACCTGTATCAGCCAGCAACTAGTAGAAATGGAAGATGTAAGGAGAGGGAAATGATACACAGCTTCTGTCCTACAGTACTACAGAGGGGAAAAAGACACCCAAATAGGTCATTAACTACAATGTGACAAATCCTATAGGGCAGCAAGGAAGCAAGGAAAATAAGAACACTAGCGTGAAACGAACTCTCCCTGTGGTGTTTGGATTAGGCTTCTTGGAGGAGGTGAACTTTCCATGGTTTTTGAAAGCTGAATAGAAAGCTAAAAAGCTGATGAAGAGGGAAAAAATTTCAAAAAAGGAGAATTGCATGTATAAGAGCAGAGAGGAATAAATCGGCATGGGAGGGGTTTGACGTGACTAAAATGGAGAATAAGAAGAGTATTGGCAAGTATTGTTCCCTGTAACTGCAGTAATAAAACACCAAAAACTGGGTGGGTTTTAACAACAGAAATGTTGGTCTCAGAGTTCCAGAGGCTACAAGTATGAAGTCAAGGTGTTGGCAGGCCCACCCTCTCTGACAGCTCTAGGAGAGAATCTCTCCTGGGGTTCTCTTCGTTTCTCATGGTTTGTGGCAATTGTGGTGCTGCCACAAACACAGGGAGCTCGAAGTTTTTTAAGCTGTGCTATAATGAGTTTAGGATGTAGAAACAGAAAGAGCATTGTATCACTCAGGTATTGCTCTAAATTGATCACTCCAAACTTGGTGGCTCAAAATAACAATCATTAACTACTGATCATGCACCTGTGGGTCAGCTGGGGGCCCAGCTGAACTAGTCCACACTTACCTGAGGACTCTCTTCTTCATACCCTTTGGATCAGTGGGCCACCTGGCCATATTATTCTCTTGACAATGGTGGAAGAGCAGGAGGACATCAAGTGGAAATAAGCAAGGACTGTCACTTCTGTTCATACATCACTGATCAAAGCAAGATGTATAGTAGAGCTCAAAGTTTAGAGGGAGCAACTGCAAATTTAGAACCATATGCAGGAAGGATGAAAAACTGGGGGAAATTTATGATATAAATTTTGCAGTCAAACTGGATTTGTAAACAAATAGGTCAGCAGTTATGTATGATATATGGATGATAGATGATAGATGACAGATAGATGATCAAATTATTATTTTGGTAGTACATAGGCTTTTGGCTTTCTTTACAATAGGCAATACCTTGTTGCTGTAGAGTGTCTGAAGTCAAACTCCCTCCTTTCTATACTTTGTGTCCTTTTAATCTGTTCTTAATTTGTTGTCAAAGACAAGAGATCTGATATTCAGTATAAAATGATTAAGAACGGATAATGTTATGATATATTATCTTTCCAGGAATACTCTGAAGGATTCTGCCCAACCTCCTGATGGATATTGCTTAATCCATCATGGTGAGGTAATGGTGGAATTTCAGGCATCTATGAGAAACTTTGGGGGCAGGAACAATCTTCCCACTACCCATGTAGGCAGCCACCTATTTTACTCATATGGAAAGCTATTGTGATAGTAAAGAGTACCAGAAAAGCCTCTGTACCTCTTTCCCCTTGTGAGTCATCACCAATGCAGGGTGACACTAAGGGCTGTCTGCATGCCTGACAGAAATGCAGATTAAATCTGGACTTTGGGGCTATGTCTGTCTACGTGCTTTGACAACACCTTTGTGCTGTCTCTTTGCTCAGTGTTCTTCCCCCATCATTACTGCCATCAATACCACCCTCCCACCAGCAAATGCATACTCAGCCTACCCACAGTGGTAGCTCCCATAGACCTGAAGTGTGAAGCCATCTCTGGGCTTCTACTGGCAATTGAATGACAGCATAAACCATACCAGCTCTGGATGTGTGAAAAACAGAAGGCTCTGGGATGCCACTGTGCTTCATTAAGCAGAAACACATATTTGCTTTTATGAAGAAAAAAACTCAAGGAATAAGTGACACTTTGGGTTCACTTCTAATAACTAGAATTTTTTCTCTAACTTTCAAAGTAGAGCATGGTTATAGACAATAGGGAAAATTATAAAAAAGACAAAATAAATAAAGACCATTCCTAATACCAATTATAGTAACATGGTAGTGTTTTTCTTTATAGAACTCTTACATATACATATATATGTGTTTTATGTAAAATTAGAATGCAGATATTAGATGGACCACTTTTTATTCATCTTTAATATGTAAGCATTAACCCAGACCATTGTCACTAACTGTTCTTGAGGAACGTGACTTTTATGCCTTTAGGGTAGCCCAACAAATAGATTAATACCTTTTTACTTTTGCATTTCTCATTGCCACATTTTGTACCCATGAGTCAAAACACAATGGCCTCGTTTTAAGGATATAAATTGCTAAGATACTGACTTTCCACTCCCAATGTCATCATAACCCAAAACCCCCTTGAAAGCACAGTTCAAGGAAGCAGGAGTGGGGGTGTGTTGGTAGGGAGAGAAGCAGGGAAGGAAGGAGAGTAGGAAGGAAGGATATGAGCAAGCTGGCTACCCCAGGGCTGTTCAGGAAGCTTCATAACCAGAATCTCTACTTCATCCACAGGAGGATGGAAGAAAGAGCCTTTATCCACATGTACCCACCTCTCTGGACACAGATTCACAGCACAGAATGTTAATGCTCCTGTACTTAGGGATTATCTATGCAGGGACATTAGGAGGAGTCCCTAGACATTGACCTGAGGCAAAGCATGGTCAAGCTGAGTCTGCATCACATCCTTGGGAATGCTAATTAGCAGGGGGAAGAGGCAGGCAGAGCTGAAGAGGTGCACAAGAAGGTCTGATACAATGCCTTACCTACTTGGCCCTGCAATGTTACAGCTATATAAAGCCCAAAACAAGACAAAAATAAACAATAAATAAATGTTGTTAAAAGGAAACAATGTTAGGAGAGTAAGGGAGATAAGAGGAAAGAAAACCAGGAGTGAGGGCTTGGTGTGTGATATCCTAGCAGGACTGTCACAGCTGCCTGTCGTTCCTTCCCTTCAAAATCCTCCTAAAAATAACGCTCTGAGTTGCCTTTCTCTTTTCATTCCCTCCAAATGAGCACTGTTTGTCTGGTGCACGCTTGGCATTTTTGCACTCTTCACACTGCAGTCACGACAATACTGTAGGATGGATTCTCAGTTTAACGGGGTAGAAATTCCTTGGTATGGCTATTTAGCCTTTTATATATGTATATTCTCAAAACCGTGAAGTAAATTTAAAACAGAATTTTGAAGGTAGGAGCCCTTCATTTCAATACATTAATAATGTCCAACCTCCATTCTGTAAATAGCAATGTCTGGGACAGTTCAGTGGACGTGGAGATTACTTTGAGGTGGTAGTCGGGCTTGGAGTAAGTAGCACGAGTTTCCTGCTGTTTTCTGTCCAACCTGTGCTGCTTCACTATTCATGCTGAGTGTGAAGAAGATATGCACAAGAATCAAACACAGTGCTTCATGTCAAAGGTTTATCAGTTGAATAAAGAGCATTCTCTACATTTGTTGTAAGTTCGAAGTGTAATTTTATGTACATTAACTAGTTAGATGTTTATAATAACTCTGGAGAATGGATGTTAAGTCTTGGGACTCTGGATTAAGAGAGATGTAGTTTCCCCTTTGTTTTTTTCCACTAGTGGTCATGGGGTGAGGGAGGCATTCCAAGCCTCACTCATTTATTAAAGAAGAACAATGAAAATATGAACTTTTTTGGTTTCCTATAAGAATAAAATAATACACATAAAGCACTTAGTACATTGCCATGCATTTAGTGATTCAATGAGTGTTAACTGTTTTTATGCCATTCTGATTTCAAAGTGACTTTAAATGCAGTATCTAGTCACATGCCACAGCCAGGTTTAGAATCCTCCCTCGTTTTCTGCCTCCCAGTCTAGTGATGTTTCCTTTGTGGGATGACAATGAGGAGTATGGCCACAAGCTCCAGACTCTCAGCCCTCACATGTAGCGCTGCATTCTGCATGTAACGGAGAGTCAGCAGACACTGTTGAATACCTGAAAAGCAGCAGACATCAAGTGAAATTATAGAGTTGCTAATGTGTATTAAAAATAAAATGTGTTTCAGAGCTTTGTTTGGTATTGCTTTGGAGAGTATTAAAGATATCAAAATTGTTTGGTTTTTTTGGCCCACCACCTGGTGATAAAAAATGTAGGTACTCAGATTATGCACAAATCTTTTAATGATACATTTTGCTTTAGCAGAGTTGACCCGAGTACAGAGATGCTGAGGAGATAATTCTAGTTCTCACTGTCTTGTCAGGTGGAAAGGAGTTGGCAAGTAGAATGGCTGAGGGAAGGAAAGGATCCTTGCTCCCAGCTGTAGATTCCACCGCCTAAGTATCTGAGGGGGAGAATAGTTCCTGGATCACTGAAGTCTGACTCAGTGGGTCTCTGACAAGTCCATGCAGGCATGAAAAGTTTAAGTTCCAGAAGGCTAGCCAGATTGGAACAAAAGGACAGAGCTTCCTGGAGAAAGAGCCCGTGGGGTGGAATCCATATCCTGAAATATATTCCTGTCTTGTTCTCCAGCAATCATGATTCTGGAAAATCATATTGCTACAATGTTTCTATATGTAGTAATATCCTGAGTATTACTACAAAGGACTTTCTAGTCGCCATTTTTTGAGTATCTACTGGATGCCACAGACTGTATATATATTACCTCATTTAATCCTTCCAATTTTCCTATATCCATGAAGCACTGCAAGCCAGGTAGGTAATTTGTTCATTTTGCTCACTGCTATACCCCCAGTGCCTAAAATGGTGTTTGGCAGAGTGGTTTCTCAGCAGTTTTTGCTGAATATATGAAGAGGATAGAAAGTATGATCGAAACCGGAACTTGAAAGGTTAAGTGATGGATGCACACAAACTCGGAAATGGAGGGGTTGAGTCTGGAGCCTGGCAGCGTGAGGTCCCAAGCCCTGTTCTCGCAGCCACTGCCCTCCTCCTTCTCACTGGTTCCCCAGCCTTTAGGCTCTTCCCTTTTCAAAGCGGATCACACATCACACTGTTATTGCCCTAAAACAGTCTTCATCTTGTCATTTCTCAACTAAAAATCCTCCATGTCTCTCAGTTGCCTTAAGATGACATTCAGACTCCCTTACCTAGCATTCCATAACCTTTAAATATGGTCTTCACATTATTATTTTCCACTAAAGCTCCCACAGAAAAGCACTAGCCCAGCACTCTCACTGTCCCCAGAAGAGCTCTTACTCATTTCCACCCTCCATATTGCTCCCTTTATACATGTCTTTTGAAATTACCAATTCATTCTGCCCATCTCTCCGAATGCCCCTGCCATCCTTTAGGATTCAGTCTGAGTTGCACCTCTTCAATGAAAGTTTTCTGAATATCTCCACATGTGCTAATTTCCCATTTCCAAGAAATTATAAATCTCTCTTACCAGTTTGATTATGTTCCTATGATTACTCGTCTTTGTTAGGGGTATAACACAAGTCTCTAAAACTAGAGTGTGAGCATATTGAAATGAACATAGCCAGAAGCTAACAAAACAAACACTATATCCAGCACATAAGAATTATCGGTTGAATGGTTAATGCAACTCAATATTTTAGGTTAAGTGAGCCAGATGGCAGATATTAAATATACTTATATGGAATTACTGATTTAGAACAAGAAAGGACTAACTCTCATATCTTTATACTGTAAAATGTCCCTTCCTTTCTTCTTTTTTTGCCTCTTCACCCTTTTCTGTTGGAGGGGTCCTAGGGCAGGGACTGCTGAGGGACAGTCCACTGTGAGACAAACACAGGTTACATCAGCCTTGAGGCTGGGCTGCGGTTCAAAGATCCCCGCCAAGATTTCACACTGGCTCCATTCAAGAGCTATGGACTTTGAGCGGCAAATTTTACTGTGATATTACTGCCGTTGCAGTTTCTCAGTGACTTCAACAGGAACATGATGAAATACCACCCAACATACCAGACCAATTTAGGGTTTGGCAGGGTGAAAAGTGAAAAAACTAGGAAAGATGGTAATTTATCAACCCTTGTTAATGCAAAACCACAACGCTATACTTCTTATACTTAGGATGGAAGGAGCATTCATACTGAATCTTATTGTTCCTTCCAAGTTAATCAATTGTTATGGAAATGCTAATGAATCTGACTAAGTGTGCCATTAAGAGTGGAGGTTAGGAGGAGCTGTCTCGGCTGTACCCAGCACATGCCACCACAATAAATAAAAAGCTGCCTAAGTCTGTTCTCAAGGATGGTTTCTAATCCTTTTTGGGTATGAGACTGATTTGTGCTGAGCTGTCTCCCAAGAATAGCTGTTCCCATTCCCAGAGGAATTCAGTTGTTCTAAGAGAATATACTATTGGGAGTAACCCCATGAAGCTGTCCAGGAACCAGACTGAGGTCCCTACACCACGGACAGCAGAAACACACAACTGAGATCCTAGTAGCTGCTCTAGAAATACTTTTCAAATAGTTGTCCACTTAAAAAAAGCTCTCAGCCCTGGCTGGCACAGCTCAGTGGACTGAGTGCGGGCTGCGAACCAAAGTGTCGCAGGTTCGATTCCCAGTCAGGCCTCATACTTGGGTTGCAGGCCACAGCCCCCAGCAACCATACATTGATGTTTCTCTCTCTCTCTCTCTCTCTTTCCCCCTCCCTTCCCTTTCTAAAAATAAATAAATAAAATCTTTTTAAAAAAAGCTCCCCTTTTTCTGTATAATAAAAGCAAGTTGGGAACTTAAAGAAAGGGACAACCACTCTGGAAAGGAAGCAAGAATAGGTATTACACTGATTTATAATCACCGCTGATTTGTGTTCTAGGGTATTGTACAGGTGAGTACATACAACTAAAGGATACAGTCTCCTTGAGGCAGGAACTAGGTCATGTGATCCTCCAGGCTCTTGGCTTGGATGCTCTGGAGTGTCTATGAAATGAGTTTATGCTTGCACATGTAAATAAGTGCACCAATAAATGATTAAAGTATCAGTCTTTTTCTAGTGTTCTTATTGAGTACATTAGTCCAAGCTTATCAGAATTTAGTCACAAACCCTCTACTGTAAGTAACACTCAAATTGACAGAAATTAAAACCTGGTGTTTCCTGCATTCTCTACAGCTTCCAAATATTCTAACCATAATGAGCTAAAGCATGTGTGTTTACTCAGAGTTTTGGAAAAAATTGCTCTGCCCCCAGTTAAAAAACTAAACAAAAAATTATGTGATCTCTAAATGTTACTTGTCAATATCAAGATTGGGCAAGCTTCCTTGACTGTGACCATTAATAAAAACACTCTGTGCAACCTTCGGGAGCCGGAGAGTGCTCAACAGATTTGCAGGAGATTTTCACACCTCTCTGGCCTCTCGCTAGCTTCCTGGAGCAGCACTTCAATACCTTGTAATGCCATTACTATCACTCCCAAACAAGGTCAGAAATACGTCCTGAGAAATGAAATTTTCTTTAGACATTTCTTCACCTAAGCCTTTCAACTTGGAAGGATAGAACACTCTATCAAGTGAATCAATTTTGTCTTAAAGGGAAATAAAAAGTTATTGGCACCAGGTTCCAAATACCTCACGGAAAGAATACCTGTAGCACGGCTTTTAAAAATTACTGATTTTAGGCACATAGTTTCCATGTAACTCCTTCAACACACTTTCGTATTTCAAGGTGCTTAATCCATGTAAGTAATCTGATTACTTCTTAAAACCAACAAGAAGTGCTTGTAATTATTTGCCTGAAAATTCCCTTCTCAGGTTTTCAGAAATTGTGTTTGCCTGTGGCTGTGATGACAATGATGTCCATCAGTTGCACAGACTTAAATTCTAGTTCACAACCATGCAAAATGTCAGCACACTTGCCATTGACAGGAAAGTCAAAGCTGTTGAGGAAGCAGTCAAGGAACTTTTCTCAGTCTAATCCACTTCTCCTATTATGATTCTAATGGTGGGGAAATTGGAGACAGGCACCCAAAGTCTATTGTAGATCAGAAAGCACTTCCTTCTATCACTCAGGTGCCAGACCTTGATGGCATAAAATCCTATGAACCAGGATATAAAAGAAAGAACCTTGTGAACAGGGTTGAGGAGATGCAGACACTGGCCCTTGTCTCCCCCCAACTAGTTAATTTCCCTTGCCTGGCAAGTCTCTAGCTGGCTTCAACCTAGGGGGAAGAAGCCAGAACACCTAGGATACTGTGGATGGTTTTACCACCAGCTGTGTCTACCTAAGCAAAAAATGAACTTGTTAATTAAAGCAACTGCCTGGCAATTCAAGCCCAAACACCTCCCCATGGGGAGCAAAGAGGTAGGATATAGGGAGTTTTTGTCAAATTAGTCAGACTAATTGACTACATCCTGCTCAAGGATATAAAGTTTGAGTTAAAGGGGTGTGGCACTTCTAAACTTGAGGACACAAGATCAGGTTTTATGTGGGCTTACTCTGAACTGTGGGTGCACATGTGTATGTTACAAGTAGGAAGACCTAGCTAGTGGTTCTCAAATTTTAACAAGCATCAGAAATACCAGGATGGTTTGTTAAACCTCAAATTACTGGGCTTCACCTCCAACATTTCTGGTTTACTTGGTCTGCTGTAGGACCTGGGAATGTACAATTTTAACCAGTTCCCAACTGATGGGCATGTCACTGGTCTGGAGATCACACGTGAAGAACCACGATTTAGGCCCATGAAAAATAAAAACAGAAGGAGGGTTCTATGGACAACTCCATACCCTCCCATCTCTCAAAAACCCATACGAACAAGGCTAAGGTGCACTTATTCATTCAACAAGCAAACATTTTGTTAAGCAACTGTTATGTGATACTCACCTTGATGATACAGAGATAAATATCAGCTTTTATCCTCAAGAGTCTCCTGGTCTGGTAGAGAGGCAGACACAAAACCAGATGAAGATGAGCATAAGACAGTGAGAGAAGTGATATCACAGAGGTGCCATCGGGAACACAGAAACTTCATAGGAACTGGAGGTCACCAGGAAAAGTCCCAGGCTTGAGGCAGTAGCAAAGAACTGAAAATGAAGGCGTTAAGGTTAACAGTTCTGTTTATACTCATACAAGTCAATGTTATTGCGTCCAGGGGCAGTGCTAGATTTGGGTGGTTGTCATGGGTAAATTTCCCATTTTACCAGGAACCATTTATAATGCAGAGACCTCCCCAACATCTGGCCCTCTGCACAGAGTAGGTTTTCTGTGTATCAAAGAATTGCTGTCAATGTGTAATAAATACTGTATGACAATGTGAACTACCCAATGGAAAATGTGCTGAGAGAAGTAACTTGTTTCAAATTGACTCTTGGATCAGAGCCAGAGGAAAAGAAGTTTTAATCACCCCAAATCTGGTTTGAATTTGGACTGGCAGATTGAAATAAAAAAACAAACAAACAAAAAAACCCTGAATCCTATTATCAACTCCTTTAACCTACTACTTCCTCATAATCAGTAGTGTTTTCTTTTCTTTTTTTTTTCACTTTACTGATATCAACTGCATTTGGTAAATAGCAGTTATTTTCAGATGAACAAAATTGTCAGACAGTAAAATAGATATTCTTCCAGCTTCCAACAACCAGAGGCAGCAAGGTACTGGTTCACAGTGACATTTTGGTTATGCAAATAATTTCAGGCAGTTCACTTTTGACAAATTACACTGACATTCAGGGCTAACATTTGGCCTGGTGAAATGAAATAGGTATTAACTCATTTAGTTAAAGTATTCCAAAAATAAAGGTAAATAGGCCTTTTTAATGAATTCAAAATGAAAAAAAGATCTATATTCCTTAATTTAAGGCAATATGCCTGCATTTATTTTTAATAATACTTTGCTGATTCAATTAAGATCTGGTTAAAAAAAATCAATTCCTATAATTTGTTCACCAAACTCTTGGAAAGGCTTTTCCTTTTCTTTGATTTCAGAACTTCTTAGTTTAGATGGATTTCTTTTTAACTTTCCTCTCTGCATTAGTCTATGAATAAGGTAGAAAAAGCATATTTCTTCCTTTTAACAAATAGACAAAACTCTTCATTTTGTGCTGGGACCATTTTTCGGAAGCACACTAGAGAAGAAAGTTAAGACCCAAGGAATAAGCAGCTATGACTTGTGGGCAAATTTAAAGATAGTGAGGTTGATAAGTTCTAACTACTTCTCAAACCCTAAGATTTTATGGAACTTACAATACATGATTACCTCACATTCATATTACAAAGCAACTTCCCTGTGATTGGTAAAATACTATCTCAACTCACAAACCAGTCATGTTCAAAAAGTCTGGAGGCCAGTTTTTTTAAACTTGGAATACCTTTCCCACAGAAAGCTGTTATATATTGTGGTCTAACTAGATTAGCTCACATAAGCACATTTCATTCCTAATATATTTACTGTATTGAAATATAGGGGTAGATAAGTATCCATAATTTAAAAATAATTAAAAGCTGTGATTTTGATGAAAAACAAAAATTTCATCTCAGAATACTTGAGGAAAATAAGGCTTAATTAGAGGTAATTCAGTTAGATGAAAACTTTCAGTGAAGATGTTGGAGTGGGATCCTGAAACTAGTAATACCTTAATATTTGATGACATTGGTCATTTATAATATTATGTCAAAACATATATCAGGTGTAGCACTACATGTCCTGTTTGCTTATCAACCATGGTCAATGTAAAACTTTAGTTTATTAATATGTAGAGAGAGAAATTAAAAATGATCCTTTCTGGGATGGTGGTGAGCATTACACAAAAACTTGAGGCATTGACTTGCAACCCTTTCACTGTTATATTTCTTTATAAGATCATTTTGTCAAAGGCAGTTAGACAGACATTAGCAGAGCAAGGACGATGGGCCAGGTACAGAATATCCCCAAGACAAAAAGCCTCTGGTGCCTAGCAATAGAAAAACTGGGAAAACAAGGACCTCTGCCTCAAGGTGACCTTTCCTCTTCTTGCATATCACTGGTCATGTGGTTTAGACCTCTGACCT
Organism: Phyllostomus discolor; assembly: GCF_004126475.2. Lineage (NCBI taxonomy): Eukaryota > Metazoa > Chordata > Mammalia > Chiroptera > Phyllostomidae > Phyllostomus > Phyllostomus discolor. The sequence continues at coordinate 104,877,729 of NC_040908.2, read as the reverse complement.
TTCATATTTCTGGTCACACAGCTAGGACCCTCCCCTGACCTTTCCTTCACAGGATGTCCCTAGACTGTGGTAGACCCCTTTGGGGGAAGAACAAGGGGCTGAGGAGTGGCCTCATGAGACACCCATGTGGGCCCATGTAAGACCAGTCCCTTAAGTATTAACCCCTAGAGATCACATCTAGCCTCAGCTGTGCTTCAGCTCCAGGCCCAGAAGAGCAGAAAAACCAGACAAGTGATGCCATTGCTGACGTTAGGATCAGCTACATTGACTAATGACTAATTGGTATTGACCACTCCTGGGTCACCATAAGGTGGGGTCCATAACCCTGGAAGAACACACCTGGAAAGCTGATGAACATTCTGTTGAAACCTTCCCCTGGGACCTCCCCTAATATCTCAACCCTTAAAAGCCCTTAGGACAGAGAATCCAGTGTTTCTCCCTCCTGGAAGCACACCTGTGCCTTTCCCCTCCATCTCTTCCTCCTCTTCCACCTCCACCCCTCTTGAGTTACTTTTACTTTCTACCACTCTATGCTTCTATCTCTGCAACTTTCTAAATAAGTGTTCTTATATAGTTTGAGTCTTGGCTCTGAAGTCTTTCTTAGTGTACAGGTACTGAAGTTGCTAAAAAGAAGTCCAGTCTGATTTCACTGGTCTAATACCTGGTGCTGTTCTGGTTATCACCACCAACAGTTCCATAAATGGTGACCTCTCTGGCCTAAAGATCCTAGAAAGCAGATATCTTAGTAGTTTTTGCTATTATATCCTCGGCATTTAGCAGAGAGTCAAGTATATGGCTGCTTTTAAGTATGTTTGAATGAATAAATGAATGGGAGAATAAGAAAAAGAGGAATGGCTAAAGGAATAGAGAATTGCAGTTGTGTTAAAAATAGTTGTCTGACACTAAAGTCCTCAACAAAATATTGGCAAACTGCACCCAGCAGTGTGTTACAAGGATCATACATCCTGATCAAGTGGGATTCATCCCAGGGATGCAAGGATCACACAATATTTGCAAATCAATAAACGTAATGTATCACATGAACAAAAGGAAAGACAAAATCACATGATCATATCAATTGGTGCAGAAAAAGCATTCGATAAGGTGCAGCACCAATTTTTGATAAAAACACTCAGAAAAGTGGAAGTAGAGGGAGCATACCTCAACATAATAAAGGCCATATATGGGACACCTACAGTCAACATCACACTCAATGAGCAAAAAATAAAAGCTTTCCCTCTAAGATCAGGAACAAGACAAGGATGTCCACTTTTTCCTCTTCTATTCAATATAGTATTGGAAGTCCTAGCCATAGTGATCAGACAAGAAAAAGAAACAAAAGGCATCTAAACTGGAAAGGAGGAAGCAAAACTGTCATTGTTTGCAGGTGACATGATAGTATATGTAGAAAATCCTATAGACTCCACAAAAAAACTACCCAACCTAATAAGTGAATTTGGCAAAACAGTGGTATATAAAGTCAATATTCAGAAATTGAAGGCATTATTATACACCGACAATGAAGTATCAGACACAGAAACCAGGAAAAAATCCCATTTGTTATAGCAACAAGAAAAATAAAGTACCTAGTAATAAACCTAACCAAGGAGGTAAAAGACCTGTACTCAGACAACTATACAACACTGAAGAAAGAAATTAAGGAAGATACAACAAATAGAAGCATATACCATGTTCATGGATTGGAAGAATTAACATCATTAAAATGTCCATACTACCCAAAGCAATTTATAGATTCAACATAAATCTTATTGAAACACCAATGGCATATTCACAGATATAGAACAAACATTTCAAAAATTTATATGGAACTGTAAGTGACCCTGAATAGCTGCAGCAATTTTGAGAAAGAAGAACAAAGTAGGAGGGATCACAATACCTGATATCAAACTGTATTACAAGGCCACTGTAATCAAAACAGACTGGTGCTGGCATAAGAGCAAACACATAGGTCAATGGAATGGAATAGAGAGCACAGAAGTATATCCGAGTCTTTATGGTCAATTAATATTTGACAAAGGAGGCAAAAGCAAAACATGTAGTAAAATTAGCCTTTTCAACAAATGGTTTTGGGAGATTTGGACAGCTACATACAAAAAAAATGCAACTCAACCACCAAATTACACCATACACAAAAATAAACCCAAGATGTATAAGAGACTTAAATATAAGTCATGACCCATAAAAGTCCTAGAGGAGAACATAGAGGAAAATCTCAGATATTCCATGCAGCAATATTTTCACTAATATGTCCCCTAGAGCAGGGGACATAAAGGAAAGAATACACAAATGGGACTTCATCAAAATAAAAAGCTTCTGCTCAGCTAAAAAAATAATCAGCAAAGCAAAAAGGGAACCAACTGTACTGGAAAATATGTTTGACAATGATACCTCGGTCTAGGGTTTGATCTCCAAAATATATAAAGAACTCACATGACTCCACTCCAGGAAGACAAACGACCCTATTAAAAAATGGGCAAAGGACCTTAGCAGATACTTCTCCAAGGAGGACATATAGAGGGCCCAGAGACATATGAAAGGATTCTCAGCATCACTAGCTATCAGAGAGATGCAAATTAAAACCACAATAAGATACCACTTCACAATGGTCAGAATGACCATCATAAACAAATCAACAAATAACTTGTGTTGGTGAGGTTGTGGAGAAAAGGGAACCCTAGCACTGTTGGTGGGAATGCAGACTGGTACAGCCACTGTGGAAAATAGTATGGAATTTCCTCAGAAAACTAAAAATGGAACTACCTTTTTACCCCGCAATTCCACTGCTGAAATTATGCCCTAAGAATCCTGAAACACCGATTCAAAAGAACCTGTGTATCCCAAAGTTCATAGTGGCACAATTTACAATAGCCAAGTGTTGGAAGCAATGAAAGTGCTCATCAGTAAACGAGTGGATCAAAAACTGGTACATTTACATGATGAAATGCTACGCAGCAGAAAGAAGGAGCTCCTGTCCTTTGCAACAGCATGGATGGAACTGGAGAGCATTATGCTAAGTGAAATAAGCCAGGCAGTGAAAGACAAATACCGTACGATCTCACCTATAAGTGGAACCTAATCAACAAAACAAACAAGCAAGCAAAATACAACTAGAAACATTGAAAATAAGAACAAACTGACAGTCACCACGCGGGAGGTGGAAGGGGATAATGGGGGCAAAAGGGGAAGGTTGTCAAGAAACATATATAAAGGACACATGGACAAAGCCAAAGGGGTGTAGGGTGGAGGGTGAAATATGGAGATGGCTGGGGTGGGTGGGAGTGGTGGGGGGAATATGGAGACAACTGTACTTGAACAACAATAAGAATAAATAACAAAAAAATAGTTGCCTGAAATTATATTTATTATTACTCAGTGTGTAACCAAAGAATCATAGCCAAAGAGGGGTATGAATTTTTTTCTTAAGGATAAGGCAGTCAGCAAGACAATTTACTTAGTAAAAGCTTGGTTAAAAGCAAAAAGCTGCCCCAAGTTTTGTTTGGTGGTTGTTTCAAAATAAGGGGAATTGGCTCGATCAGCCTTATAGCTAAGTGGCAAAGAAGGTCCTGTGCAAGTCTAATCAGTGGCTTGCATACGAAGGGTGGGACAGTAGGAGTGGTCTGCATAGTATGCAGGTAATGGATTGTGGAAACATAATCTGTACAGAATTTAAATAGCCAGGCTGCTTTTTAGTATTACTGTGTACCTGCAATTAAGAAAAAATATCCATGATAAAGGATTGCTCTATAACAAGATATTTTTGGTCTATATTCTAAAAACTTCCTGCAGTTGCTATTGTCTTAGTTAGGTACTACTGAATTTTAATTTGGAGTTTGTATACTCCAAATTAGCACATTTTAATTACATACTTTTAAATAAGCTTTGTAGTCTAAGTAGCAGTTATCTCAGAGCGCTTCTGGTTGTATAGTGGGTCCCCAACACAGGTAGCCTTGTCTACACATTTAAGAGTAAATTCTTAAAAGTTTGGAATGAGCCAAGCTTATTCCAGGTATGATGTATACTTCTGACCTCTGAGGTCATTTCTTCCTTTAAACAGTAGATAAAAAAGCAGCGCTAGTATAACTAAAGACTTGAAGAAACAGAACTTGAGTTCCAGACAATATTTTCTCAAGTAAACATTTTCCTTAATCTTTGTTCTATGGAGGGACTTTAGAGGTACTCTGGAAATACTGAAATAGAATGCAAAAAAATATGAGTGTATATACGTGTATGTTTAAAAAGAGATTCCATAAATTTAATTGAAGAAGTCTGTGAACCAAAAAATATAAGAAGCCACTGGTATAAAGTGTATCCAATGTCTCCTCTATATTCGTCAATGTTTTATAATATGTAGTTATATGAAAAAACATTTTTCTATAAAAATGTTTGAGTTAAAATTACAGTCATATATGAAGTATATGATGTACATCATTCTTAACTATTAAACATAGTTTCACAAAAGGTAAATCTGGCATCTAAGGGGCTTTATTTATTAATGAAGAACAAAAAGGATATAAATAAATGTTCCCATCCACAACTGATCCCATTATATATATATATATATATATATATATAAAATTAATGAATATCTGGAACATCACTTTGCTGTATCTGAATAAAAGTTTGGCCTGTAACAGCTATGTGGATAATAAGATGCTATTTCGGATCTGGAGGTGGAATCAGAATTTTAACATGGAAGGGACAGTAGTGTTGGTGGCGAAACAACAGCACCAGGCATTAGAGAAGAGTTAGGGTGGACTTCAGTTCAGCGATCTCGATACTTGAGTTCTGGTTAAGAGAAGAATTCAGAGCCACAGAACGAGAGAGGGGGGCGTGGAGAGAGAGAAGGGAAAGGTGCAGAGAGAGAGTGAGAGAGAGAGAATAAATGAACACATGCCCTGGGTGGGGAAAGGCACTGCTTGGTTGTGGTCCTTAGTAAGAGTGGTGCTGGGTCCTTCAACCTTATGAGGCAAGGATCTCAGTAGAAGATTCATCAGCTTTCAAGGTGTACCCCTATCCTGGTCTCCACTGATTGGTTGGCACTAGGGGGTCATTAGTCCATGCAGCTGGTCCTGATGTCAGCCACGGCGCTGCTCCTGGTTTTGATGCTTTTCTTAGCCTGGAGCTGAAACACAGCTGAGGCCTAGATGTCATCTTCATGGCTTAAGGGTGTGGCCATGCAAGGACTTGTAGTTCTGCCCCTTGCCAGGTGTCTGAGGCAGCTGGCCCAGTGTTCCTACTCTGCTTCTGCCTATCTAACTGCCTTCTACAGTAGTAGAGTCTAATCTTTGTTCTGGCTCCTGGCACTGACTTTAAGCTCAGATGATATAAAATAATTGCCTAATAGTTTGCCTCTAAAAGAATAATAATAGCTAAAAGTTGTCGGATGCTTACTATATGTCGAGCACATACTTTTATGAATTATTTCATTTATTCTTACAATAATCTTATAAGATAGGCACTATTATAGGTCATATGAAGCAATTAAGGCCCAGGGAAATTAGAAAACCTAGCCAAGATAATACAGCTTGAGGGTGGAATGTGAGGATTCTAACTCAGTCAGTTTGTCTACTTCCAGGGCCTGCTCACTTAACTACCACCCTAAACTGACTCTTTCATGATATAGCTTGATTTATCTGTTTCCAAAAAAATCTTACTATAATAGTTTCTTGATAGATCTACTCCCATCTCAAGTTGAAGGAAATTCCACCACTTTCCTCTATAGTTCATTGTGGTAACAAATTCTTCTTTAAAGAAAACCATTATTGAATGTTTTATGGAAGGCTTAACAATATGGTAGGCACTGGCTCAACTGTTACACCGCCCACATTTCATCCAGATAGTCAATTTTTTAAACACAAATAAACTGAATGGGATTAGTAAGAACAGATTGGGGTATAACTGATCACAAAGAGGAGCCTGTGTGTGTGTGTGTGGGTGGGTAAATAAGTACGTGCATGCTATAGCGCGTTTTGAAAAATCACTTGAGTACTCCTTGATGTAAATATTTAGGATGATACATATTAATGGGCAATATTTGGCCTGGAATTGCCAGATAATAGAGCCTGATGCAAGGACTTATGGAAAGTACATTTTGGGGGAGTGTGATCCTAGTGAGCTTGTGAGGGAAGGAAGGAGGGACCCAGCAAACGAAAGAGAGCCAGTACAAGCTGGCCGCTGCTTCTGGCTCCTGGCTGCTTGATTCAGTAAGACCACCTGAGAGCACTATATAACACATTTTAAGATCCTCTGTTGGAGGACAGAAAGGGGAACATTTACCGGTGGACTTCCATCTCCCATTGGTCAGAGATTTGCCATAGGGTGTTTAAGCTCTCCTGTCTCTTTCTGGCTTTTAGTCTACACTAAAAGTTTAACAAAGAAAACCTCTGGGGTGGGAAGAGAGATTAAGAGAGGCCTAGGGCAAAGCACTGTCAGATTGAACCTGTATGGAGCTTGCTGGAGCCATTGGGAACTGCTTATACCTGCAGAGGCTAAAAGACACAGGTGAGGCCCAGAGGACTTAAAGTGGTGTATGGGAGGTATAATATAGCAAGTAACATTATTTTCTTATAGGTTCATAATTTTTCATTTTTTGGCCTCTTTTTCTGAAAGGACTTCAATGCCCTATACATCATATTAATTGGGTATAATAGAAGATTCTCAAGCTTTCATTATCTGTTCATTCTTTGAATATGTATTAAGCATTTACTAATACTCATTGAGTATGTCAGGCCCTGTATAGGGAACTGTGGATAGAAATCTAAATACAGGGTGTGGCAAAAGTGGGTTTAAAGCTGTGAATACAGGAAACAGTTTATTTTTATATGATTATTTTTTAATTGCTATATTATTTTCCATACCAATGACTGTAAATTTACTTTTGCCCCACCCTGTATGAGAAACAGATTTTCTGTTGCCATAAAGTTACTGGGTTATCAGTCTGTGCCTACTACAATACTAACACACAGTAGGTACTTTTTAAAGAAATACCATGGTCTTCTAATACAATCAGTATTAAATGAGAATTAGTGCTAGCAAATCTTAAATTACCAGAAGGGTGTTCAGCTACATAAACCACTCCACCATCCTTGCAGGAAGTCTCTTACCCACAGGCAGTAAAGGCTTGTTCCTGCCCTGGGAGTAGAGTGTTTATTATCTATGTACTGCCTAGGTGCACAAAGGAGGCTAAAATTTAGAGAGATTTTGTACTCATCTATCTGTACGGTGCCTTCGAGGCATAAGAGAACATTCTAGGAGCTGGAATCAGAGCATCACCAGCAGTAGCAGCAGCAGTGGCCACACCTACACTCATCTGGCAGTCTTTCCAGGCAAAAGGTGGAGGATGCCCTATTTGGTTGCCAGTACTCTTTCCCTGAGCATCCATTGGCCAAACAACCACCAGATGACTCTACTCAAAGTACTTGGTTTTAGAAACCAACTTATTTCAGTACTTCCACAGAAGCACACAGGTAGGAAATATATTGGTTCATTAAAATCTTCAATGTAGGTAGCTGTATTCCATTGGTCACAAGAAAAATGCCATGGTAGGATCATATTTATATGGTAATAAATTTTTCAATGCCCTAGAAAACTGCTGACATAAAAAACAAGAATAAAATTATTCAAATGATAACATTTTGGAGAGCAAGTAAGTCTTCCTGGCCTTGCTGGTGGTTTCCCTCACTCCAGACCCATCTTCTGTCCTTATGTGACAACGGAGCCCTAGGTAACATCATGCTGATTACCTCTGAATTAGCTGATGTATGGAGGGCTGTCACTATTCTTTAGTATTCACATTAAAGTCTCAGAGTACAGTGACCAGATCATGCCGTAGTTTATGGAGCAGTCAAGGCAGCAAGGATGCCAGAGGCTTTCAAAGTAAACTTCCCACCTGTGAAGAATGGCAGTCCATTGTGTAGCTGTGACAGGGAGGAGGCCCCAGACTGGTAGCGGAAAGACAGAAAGGTAAACTGATTTGGCTTCTCAAAGGTCTCACTCTAGTAGCTGAGCACAAAGCCCCCTAGTAGCCACCCCTCTCTTGCTCCCCAAAGAGAATTTCGTGGTTAAAAAAAAGTAAAGAGTTTTTCTGGAGAACAGATCTGCAGGTCTGGTGTGCCTCTCCCCAAGTACCAAAGGTTGAGCTGGGGGGAGAGACTGCGAGGAGGCAACTCGAATGCTCATAGGTCTGCTTTAGGGACAGCTGCATGCTGCTGAGTTTGGAGGTGGGGGTAGGGAAAGAAGCTGGTGTGTGTAGGGCGGGGCGCTGTTAATATTGCCTCTCTCTGCCTTGAAGGGAAGAAAAAGAAAAGCAGAAAAGTGAAGACACCCAGAGAAGAGGACTGGGGATGGGGAGTAGGGGGGTAAGCACAGGCTCCCCTGCAGCAGAATGTGTGTGTGTTGGGAGGTGGTGCTATGGGAGTCTTAGGAGGAGTGTGGCTGTAGAAGTTGTTGGAACAGGCCAACGGGCAGGTTGTAGTTGCAAACCATCAAGCCCTAAATCAATCACTCATTCTCTTCAGAATGCCTTTTTTCCATTTTGACAAAAATGCTTAAAACGATTTGAGGGCAGGGAAAGAATGAAGAAAATGTGCCAGGTTACCTTTTCAGTTTTAATGCTCCTCCCTTCGCCATAAGGTGGTCACATGATCCCAGGGTCCAAAAATGTGTGGGAAAGTAGTAGAACCCTTGTCTGTGTAGCACATTTGCAATTAAGAGGTACACATTTGATGGTTTTTATATTAACACTACAAACTAACCTTGGAATCTTAGAGAAGCCATTTCCACTTCGATGTCCTTCAGTTTCCTCCTCTTAGGAGAGTAACGCGTGCTCCACCTCTGTGCGTTGCTGTGGTACAGGCTGGGACTGCACAGTTTGTGAGCGCGCTCTCTGAAGCCGGCATTTCACTCTACGCGCAGCAGGAAGGCACGTTGGTGTTATCCTCCGCCCCGAGAGACTGGTGGAGGAAGACTCGAGCTCTAAAATTAGTCCAGCTTGCAGGCCAGGCGCGGGGAGCGCCCTCCAGCTCGCCCGCCTCCCCCGCTAACCCCCCCTCCCCTCCCACCCCCTTCCCCAGCGCCCTGCTCGGAGATCGCTAGTCTTCTCGGACGCGGAGTCTTCTCTCCCCCTCGCCCTTTTCTCCTGCGGTTTGGGAGGAGGAGACATTGAGAGGGAAGCGAGAGGGGGAGACGAGAGAGAGAGGGGCTTGGCGGTGCGTCGGCGTCGGTTGTGATGGGGAGCTGGGAGCAGTGAGGCGGCGAGCAGTAGCGACGGCAGCAGCAGCTCCGAGCCCACCAGAGAGTCGGCGCTCCTCCCGGCAGGCTGCGCTGTGATCTGGGCTGCGGATTTGGATCTCGCGCCCCCGTCCCTCTCCTCCCCGCTGCCGTTCTCCTCCCGATTTCCCTCCTCTGCCTGCGAGCCTCGTGGCGGCGGCGGTGGTGTCCCAGGCGCCCAGCGCCTCTGCTCACGGCTCTAGTCCCTGTGAGCGCACTGCGAGCTCTGCGGCGGCTGCGGCTGCGGCTGGGTGGCCAGCTCGCCCTGGGCTGGAGCTCCAGGAGAAGAAGACCACCGAGAAAGCGCCTAGTGGATCTGTGGATCGCTGGAGGAGGCAAGGGTGCGTGGGGATTTTTAAGGTGATCTTTTTGGCTGCCCGTTGCACCGGCTGGAGCGCGCCATCCGGACCATAGTTCCTGCAGCCCAGTGCAAACGGGCTCTGAGGCGGGCTCTGGGAGACGAGAGCCGGCAGAGCGCGTGGGGGAAACTTTTCACCTTGTAAAGTTCCTGCCTCGGCATGGCTCTGAGCCGGCGCCTCTGCAAGAAGGGAAGGAGGTTCAGTCCTGCGGCGGTAGCCGGGAGGTTGTCACGGAGAGTTGGCCAAGTTTGGGACTGAGGATTTGGGCAAGAGGTGCGAGGGGATTTCGAATGGGTGCACCGGTCCCTGTCCCCTCCCTGTCCCGGCCGCTGGTGCAGGTGGATGACAGGGTCAAGGCGGCGAGCCTACTTGGTAGCCCGTCCCCGTCTGGCGCAGTGGGGATGTTCAGATGCCGATGAGGGATCCGGCGGCACAAGTTGGGTCGTCGCTTGCTGAAGCAGCGGACTGAGCTGGGAATCCAGTTGCAGTTTGGCCGGGGGGCGGGGGGGGGGGGGGGGGGAAGGGGTGTTGGGGGAAGAGATGACCAGTCTGCCAGTCTGCTCCATGCTTCATTCCCGCCTGCGAGGGGCAGGGGCAGGGTGAGATTTACTGAATTGGCAGCGGCTCTCGGACTGGAGCGACAGCCTTTTACAGAATGGTGGGAGGAGGGACTTTTCCTGCTATCTTGACAGAGAGAGGGAAACCGAGTGCGGTGGAAGAAGAGCGTATGATATTTGGCGGGCGTGAGTGAAGGTTATACTGTCTTTGGAAGGAAAAAATAAAAATAAAAATTGAGCGGACCTGACCGTCCTAGGGGTGCATTGCAGCCCTCTCTGGGTTGGGAGGAGGAAACTTGAGGACGCAACAGCTGTGTATTCTGGGCGCCTTCCCAGGAGGTCCTGGATGGACCCCCTCGCCCGGGCCTTTGTGGGTGCGGGGCCGAGATGGGGGTCTGAGGGGCGCGGGCAAGGAGGCAGCCGTCCTAGTACAGACTGTCTTCCCGCGGCGTGCGGTGCACACCAGAATTTCGCCAGTGGGGGTCGCTGAGCTAAAGTGCATCTGGCCCCCGGGCTTGCGCGAGGTGGCGAGCACGGGTATTTTTAGCAGTACTGTGGCCTGTATTCCTCCCTCCCTTATCCCACTGACTTTTGTCGCGTGTACTTCCGAGATGGTTAAACATTGACCACAATTTGGCTTTGCGGAAGGCAACTTTTATTGTTCACTTTTCCCTGCCCCGCTCTCGCGGGCGGGCGTGCTCTTGGGGCAAGGATATGGGGGTGGCGGGAGTTTGGCTGCGAGCTAAGAGATCCTCCAGTAGCCTACCACGCAAGGGTGGAGCTCCAGGGATGTGTGTGGTGGTGATAGTGGCATCCTGAAGCTGCAGCTCCGTGTAATAATGTGGGCAAACCAGGCAGTGGAAGGGGGTCCCCGAATGAATGTGAGGAGGGAGGGAGGGAGGATGTAGAGACGTGGTGAGGTCGCCCTGGGGGGGGGGGGGGCGGATAAGAGTTTCCTGGGAGGGAGACGTGCCTGCAGCCCGGAGCGTGGGCAGTTGGTGGCAGTGGCCGGCGGTACCCGCAGACTCAGGCGCGGAGCTCTCTCTCACGGCTGCCTCGCACCGACTTAGACCCGGCTTCTGGTTTAGGCGAACCTGCTGTAGCTGCGGCGGGAGGGTGTGAGGGAAGAGCGGGCCACGCTAACAAGGGAAGAGTCTTTTTTCTCCCTCTCCTCTCCTCCCCCTTTCTCCCCGACCCAGACTCTGGCGCGTTTGTTTTCCAAGTTGGATCCCACTTCCATTTACAAGTGTCAGACAAATGCGCACAAACCTCCCCCACTCCCCCGGCCCAGGCCAGACGGGAGAGGGGGCGGGGGAGAACTATCTGGACAGCGCCTAGGACTGTGCACGCAGCCTTGGGGACTTTTCCAACTTGGGTTCACACTTGCATGGGTCCTTGGTGCTTAAAAAAAAATACACAAACAAAACAACGAAGCCAAAACCAGACCTGGCCACTGTATACCGAAGCTTTCCCCCTCCTCGCCTTGGACGTATTAATTTTCTGGCCCCAGTGCTCGTCTTTTCAAAGGCTAGTCTCAGGCGGTGGGAGGAAGGGGGCGGGGGGAGCAGGCCAACCAGTTCATCACGGAGGATTTGTGCTTTTGGCTTTGTTGCTAGGATTAGATTCTCTGATTGTGCCCGGGCTGAGTTAAAATAGATGCAGAGAGACTGTGAACCGATCAGAAAGCCTGCAGACGAGTTTGCCTCTGATTCAGGAGGCAAGTTCAGGTGGTGGAAAAGGGGTTAGCCCGCCATCTAGGAATTGAGAGCTGAGATGCCCACTTTTCAGTATAGATCAAAGAGAGCCTAGATTTCGCTTTCACCGGCAGGCACTGAACTTCTCTTAACGTTTATTGAACGCTTGAATGATGTTCTGGTTTGTGACGTGTAGATTTGAATCTGACAAGGAAAAGAAGGAAGGGGATAAAGAGAGGGAAGAGCGACCCAGAGAGTGAGATTCTGCAGAATCCTGGAAATTGCACAAAGCCAACTGCTCCTGCCTTTTTTTTTTTTTTTGGTTTTTTATTCCTAAATTGGAGCTGCTGAGCAGTGAGAGAATAAAGAACAGCCAAGAAAACCAGGGCGCCAAGAGACAAAGACAAAAAATGCATAATAACTTGAGCGCTTTGATGTTCTTTTTTCTTAGTAGGGTTGGAGTGGGGGAAGGGTTTTTTAACGTTTTACAGGGAGAAAAGTTGTCTCTTAGAATTAAAACCAGTGCTGATGTTTAATCATGAATCCTAGTTCTTGCCTTTTTGGAACTTGGACAATAAAGGGTGTTGGGGCCAATTTCTATGCACAGTGAGCTGGGATGAGAAAGTTCCCAGAACTGTCCAGTTATAATGTCTTCATATCTGAGCCACACAGGGAACTCCACATGAAAGGCAGCTGGCCCAGAGATCAGAAATCGGTCAGCTGTTGGGCTGGCTCCATCTCTTGTAGCTGCAGGATTTTCACAGCCAGTGTTTGTTGCCCAGTGACCAGCTTTCAAGCTCCCACCCTAACCCTCCTTTGCTTTTTCCAAATTTTATTTATTCTGGTTCCTGGCACTGTCATTTGGGGGGACTTTTTTTTTTTAAATAGGACCCAGTCTATCTCTTAACTAGCAATTACAGTTGTGCTGAGCTACTCAAAAATGAAATGAGTAGCAATAAACAGAGTGTGTGCCCACTGACCTGTATGCTATATGGTTATTTTGCCAGCTCATAGCTTTTTGTAAAGCAGCAACTCTTCAGGCTGCTCACATAAGACCATCCTGATGTGTCAGGTTATGTTATCCTTGCTTTCTTTATTTGCTGCAGAATGACCTGCTCTAATCTGGCTGATGAATTATGTCAAATAGAAAGAAGTAGGCAATTACTAGAGAAGAGGATATTTAGTGATTACCAGCTGGTCTGAGAAGTGCTTCCTATGGCTGTTGCATTGTTAGGCTGTATTAATAACTCATAATGTAAATACGACCAATGTGGCTTTACATTTACTGTTTTTTGGAGTTGGGTGTGGTATTCCATGATACCCCTATCTGCCCAGTGGCTGATGGGTTGGCTTCTTCCTCTGGGGCAAGAGGCAAAGGATAATTTGGGGGCCGTTGTTTTTTTTTCCATTGTGGGTCATTTCTAGGTTTTTACCTTTTGCAGGAGCATTGAGTGGGGATCATCTGATGGGATCAGGTGGGCAAGTCCATTCAGACTGATTTTTTTTTGATTGCTGAGGAAGGACTATTGATGAAACCATCTTCTTTGCTTGTTGTGACAAACACTAGGGAGGCATGAAAATATAAAAGAAGGGGATCTGACAGACACTCAGAGGAAAGGATGCATCTCCTGCCCAATTTCTTCCTGCAAATAAGGGAACCCTGACTTACACAGATATTCATAATCTTAAAAAAATGAAGGAAGAAATACAACTCCTCTGTATGTCGCTTCACTTATTGATAAAATTTTCTGAGAGAGTTTTCAGTATTTAATTGTTGACTATGTCATTATGACCAGCTTTCCACCCACTTGAAAGGGTTGGGTCTATGTTTTATAGCCTGTCCTCTTAAGGACAACCACAGTGCCTACGGCCTGATAGGCACAAAGTAAATACTTTTGATTTAGGTGACTTTCTCTGGGAAAACCCTGAGGGTAAATATCCTTTTTGTGTTTTGGCCAATATGATTCTACTGGCTTCTGAAACTTAGTGATTTTTCTGTCAATTGAAGAGTATCTACTCCTTTAATAAGCTTCTTTTCTTTCTTTGTTAATGTTGTCTCTTTCCCCCCAAATCCCTTTCCAAGAATAATTATAAGAAAGCTTGTCTTCCCTTAAATAAAAATATGAAGATTCTGATTTAATTTATTGAGAACATATTTGACACTTGTCTGGTGGCTTCAAGCCAGTTTCTGGTCTACCAAAATAGGTTATCAGTGATGTGTGACAGTGACAAATGACCCACTCCAGTGGTTCTGAAATGGAATGGCCCTCCCAGGTTAGTCTTACTTTTAGTCAATCCTAGGATTGAGGTATTTTTGTTTTAAGCAGAAGGAATGACAATTTGAGAATGAGTTTACTGGCATGATGGTGGTCAGAGAAAAATAGAGAACAGATTTCAAAACTTAAGTGATCAGGCTCTTCATATAATGAGAGATGTTTCTTCCTTCACTGCATAGATATGTGTGAATGTGAAGGCCCAGGTGGAGTTCAGGGGAGGGTTGCTTGACTCTCCTTCTTTAGACATTGCTTTATGGGAGCATCCCCTTGCTTGGACATAAGAGTTGTACAGGGTCCTTGAGCAGATTTTAGTATTTCACCCTTTTGATCTTTCAGGTTCCAAGATTGTGGATTACAGCCTCTATTTAATAAAGGAAATTTATTTAATTAACTCTTACTCTTGTATGTCACAGTTATCCCTTTGTTTTTAACTCTGCAAATTCCACAGTTTAAAAGTCATTTAATTTTTCCTTCTTAAAGAAGCTTCACTTTTATTTTTTCGATTTAATTTTTCTTTGTTGCTTTTATCTCTTTACAATTTTTTTATTTTAGATTTGCCTTTAGTAATATTGAAGGCAGTGCAAAGGACATATTTGTAAATGTAAAATATGTTCTTTGCTTCTGTGTACTTACTGGTTTGTTGGGAAGGTGGGATATGCCGTGTGCAAACTAGAAATCAGCATGTTGGCCATGTTTGTTAATTGATAAAAAAACGTCACCTAACAGGGTCCTGTTAGAAGAGGAGAGAGAGATAAATATGAGCTGAAGTAAACTTTTAGGGGGAGTATAAAGTAAATACAATCCAGTTTCATAATTCTTAGTGAAACCCTAATGTAGGTGAGAAAGTGTAAAATTAATAGTTCTTTCATTTTTGTGGGCTAGGGTTCCTTTGTGGAAGAATGTGCTCATGGAACAGGTCACAGAGGCTCTTGGAATGCTAGTATTTTGCAAAGACACCAGAATTTATTTTGGCCCTTTTCTCCATTGTCCCTTTGTGGACCCGCCCCCAACTTCAAAGGGACCTTTAGGTGTTTTAAATGTGTCTCAGGCCTGTATGCAGGTGCACCTACATGCCCCCGCTCCTTCTCAACACAACACACACTCTGGCTTCCCGGTGGCTACATCACCAATTCTGGGTTTTGTACAGAACTGTTAGTACTATCAAAAAAGTATCAGTGCAAATAAGCTACCTTTTAGGGAATCATCCATTTTTGCTGTTTTCATAAAAGTTAATGGGTTGTTTATGGCACTACCTATTATTCTTACACAGTTAACCCTGAGAGGCTTCTCACACTACCCAAACCTTCCAGAAATGGTCCTAAAGCGGAAGTGCTCATCCTTGACTGCACCTTAGAATCACCCAAGTGCTTGTAAAACTATTAATGCACGCATTGTATTCAGACCACTTACATCAGAAACTGTGGGGGAAGGACCCGGGCATCCGTACTTTTTAAACCCTTGCAGGTGATTTTGATGTGTCAAGGAACACTGTGCAAAGGTTGTGCATTACACCTGAAATTCAGTTCACTCCTCTCAAAAGCTCCTGCATCTCAGGGATTTTGAGTGAAAATCAAGAACACATATGTGCTCTTCAGTCTCCTGCTGTGAATGGAACCGCTGGAACGGGATGCTGAGTTGAAGTTGTGCTGGACTGGCCTGAAGGTGGCTAGGCAAGTTCATGGCTTCCATCCTCCTGCATTTTTGGTTCTTAGTTTTGCTAGTGGTTTACATTCCTTCTGTTGCCTAATGTGGATCTATCCTCTGTTTTACTCTAGTTTACCTCTGTTCCTTTCCAGATAGTAATCATAGCATGGTCCAGGAGCTGATGAATGAAATTTAAAAGGTTTCAGACATCTCCAGGAGCAGAAACTACCCCTCTTCTCATATTGAACTCTTGCTCTGGGGTCTGTTTGATAATGTAATTCTGAATTCAGGGAATCAACTCCAAGTAATCCATCAATATTTGCTCAGTTTTCTTTTTATTTATAGGGATTATAAGAGATATGTTGCATAAAAAAATGAATCATGTACTGAGGGAGCTTACAGTCTAGTTGTGGCTAAAGATGTATGCGCTTAAGGAAAATTTTGCAGCACTGTTTAATGTTGGAGGTGGAAGGAACCTACTAAGTTTGGCAGGCATGCTTCTGGCATATACTAGGAAGAAACTTCATTCCTGCAAAATGAGGTACTTGGTGTGGTCTGAATTCCCTGTTTTCCTCTGTTTGAGACTTAGTTATAAATCTCAGAGTTAGCTTTGGCACAGAGAACTCTGAGGTGTTCTGTCCTTTAAAAATTCAGCATTCAGGTCTGTTGCTTGGTTTTCAACATTAGAAAAAAATAAGTCAAGCAAATGATACATCTAGTAACAGGAACTTCCAAACTGTGGGCTGATTGGCCAGAACTGTTACTTTGGATGCTCACCGCGACTTGCTGGTACTTATACTATACAAAGCAGTTACAAACAACATTTCACCTATTTTTTAATGTCTATTCTTTTTTGAATTGTCAGTGATATGCCCAGCTGTTGAATGAGACACAGATACAAAAAGTTAACTCAAGGTTTAATTGTAACTTCAGGACTTTAACTAAATTAAATTCCAAACAATTTGATAAAAATTATATACCTTTTTCAGTACCATGGAAGATTAAAAAGTGAGGCTCACTGGAGCAGCTACCATGTTTCACATTTTTAAATTAATCCCGTATTATTAATGTTACTAAATATCATGGGACATTATTTAACACTAGTAAACATCTGAAATTGTGCCAGATAATACAGATTAAATCTAGTGACAAATATACTTAGTGACAGTATTAATGCCATCCTTCTTTTTTCCCCTAATAGAGAAACACTCTGTGTGTGTGTGTTCTTCAAAAGCAGAATGAGGTTGTATCTTGGGAGGAGGTATCTCGATCTTTTTTGAAACCTAGAGCATCTATTACAAATGGCACTGTTGATATTTTTAAAAGTCTAAGTATGTGATTAATAGTTAGGGCTTCTGAAGCCTGTTTTAAGACTGGTTTGAAATTCTCTGTTTTGCTCTAACTGGTGGTAAATGATGGCAGTTGCCGCTGTGGTTAGTTGAGCAATGTGTTGTGTGTGTGACTCATGTGGCAGATCCTGTGCCAGGTTGGAATTGGTAGTTCTAGTTCATCAGACTGGCCTGGGTCTAGAGAGCTGTGCTGCAAAGAAAAGGCACACATCAAAAGTGGGCCTAATGTAGATGACTTTAATGTTGTTGGAGTTATGGAGAAAGTTGGATGTGACTCTTTCCCACATATCAAAAAATAATTTTAAAATAACATTTTCAATCAGATGAATCAGAATTCAGAAGTGTGTAGTCGTATCCCTTGAGATTTTGGTACCCATCTCATAGAACTGTAAAGGCATTTCAGAATGTCAATTTATGGAAAAATATGCCTGGAATTGAATATAATTAAGAAATATTGAAGTCTGGTGTCTACATATTCAGACACTGTATTAAATGGCTTAATTAGTGAACCAGGATTTGGATTTATTGACAGAAAGTCTCTTTCTCATGGCATGCTTCACTCATTAAAAGCTTATAATGTCTTAGATTTTTATAGCTATTGGGACTTGACCGTTTGCCTTTTTGTGCTTCTTGACTTCAGTGATTTGTGCTTTTTTTTCTTTGCAACTCATTAGGATAATGGTGCATCTCCCGTTGGTGGTCATTCTCATGGACTGAGCACATGATATTGCATAACACATGCAGTGTCACCAAAACATCAGGCAGGGCTTTGTATTGCTGAAAAATAAGGTTTGGGGAGGAAAGGTATTAATTGTGGAATTTTTGTTCTAGCATTTTAAAAGTAATGTGTGTGGGACTTCTGTCCAAGATGGAGGTATAGGGAGATATACTTTGCCTCCGTGCACAACAAAAAATTAAAAACAGAAAATAACCAGAACTGACAGAAAAATAACTGTATGGAAGTCTGACAACCAAAAAGAAGAAACATTTACCCAGACCTGTAGGAAGGGTGGAGATGGGCAGCCAGGGGCGAGAGAGCCCACAGCAAAGAAGTAGCTGGAGGACTGGGTGGGTGAGGTGGTAGCTGGCAGACCTGGAGGTCCCACATTTGTGTGCAGATGAACCAGGAGGAACAACTGGGGAGCAAGACAGACTGTGCAACCCACAGTTACAGTGCAGGGAAATAAAGCCTCAAAGCCTCTGGCTGTAAAAATCTGTGGAGGTTGTGGCAGCAGGAGGAACTCTCAGCGTCACAGGAGAGTTCATTGGAGAGACCCACAGGGTCCTAGAACATACACAAACCCACCCAATGGAGAATCAGCACCAGAAGGGCCCATTGGGATGTGGATAGCTGGGGAAGTGACTGAAAACTGGCTGAGAGCCAAGCAGGAGACGTTGTTCCCTTTCTGACCCACCCCCCCATACAAAGTCACAGTGCAATGACCTGGGTTGACTTGCCCTGGTGAATGAATACTTAAGTCTCCATCTCTTAAAAATGTACATAACAGGCGACTGAGATAATGAAATATGGCCCAAATTAAAGAATAGGTCAATGCTCCTAAAATAGAACTAAGCGATGAAGAGGTAGCCAACCTATCAGATGCAGAGCTCAAAACATTGGTAATTGGGATGCTCACAGAAATGCTTGAGTATGGTGGCAAAATAGAGGAAAACATGAAAGCTATGAAAAGTGAAATAAAGGAAAATGTACAGGGAAACAACAGTGAAAGGAAGGAAACTGGGACTCAAATCAATGGTCTGCACCAGAAGGGAGAAATAAACATTCAACCAGAACAGAATGAAGAAACAAGAATTTGAAAAAATGAGAAGAGGCTTAGGAACCTCCAGGACAACTTTAAACATTACAACATCGAAATCATAGGGGTGCCAGAAGGAGAAGAAGAAGAGCAACAAATTGAAAACTTGTATGAAAAAATAATGAAGGAGAACATCCCCAATCTGGCACAGGAAATAGGAAGTCTGGGAAGCTCAGACAGTTCCAAAGAAGTTGGTCCAAAGGAAGCACACACTAAGGCACATCATAATGACATCACTCAAGAGGAAAGATAAGGAGAGAATCTTAAAAGCAGCAAGACAAAAGGAGACAGTTACCTACAAAGGAGTTCCCATCAGGCTAGCAGCTGATTTCTTAAAAGAAACCTTGTGGGCAAGAAGGTATTGGAAAGAAGTATTCAAAGTCAAGAATGTCAAGGACCTCAATCCAGGATTATCCAGCAAAGCTATTATTTCCAGCAAAGATATCCAGCAAAGCTATCATTTACAATGGGAGGGCAAATAAAGTGCTTTCCAGATAAGATCAAGTTAAAGGAGTTCATCATCACCCAGCCCTTTATTATATAAAATGTTAAAGGGACTTATCTAAGAGCAAGAAGATCAAAACTATGAACAGTAAAATGGCAGCAAACTCAAAACTGTCAATAGCTGAAACTAAAAAAAAGCAAAATCAAAAACTAAGCAAGCAATTAGACCAGGAACAGGATCACAGAAATGGAGATCACATGAAAGGGTTTTCAGTGGAGAAGAAGGAGAGAGGGAGGATGGAAGAAAAGATACAGGGAATAAGAAGCATAAATGGTAGGCATAAAATAGAGGGGGCAGGTTAAGAATTGTATAGGAAATGGAGAAGCCAAGGAACTTATCTGTACCACCCATGGACATGAACTAAGGGGGGAAATGCTGGTGGGAGAGGGGTGCAGGGTGGAGAAGAATAAAGGGGAAAAATAGGACAACTATAACAGCATAATCAATAAAATACACTTAAAAATAAAAAATAAAAGTAATTTGTGAGATTTCTTCCTTATAACTTTTAGCTTTCTACTATATTTACCTAATAGCATAGTTTACATTTAAATCCACATTTTTCTGTGTCTGTTTTTTCAGTTTTATGGTTAGTAGTTTAGTGGTATAAATCCTCCTTAATACAGATTGTTGATGTGGAAAAGTTTGCAATCGTACAGGGGACTGTGAAGTTCTTTTTTAATATATTTGTTGTGGGATATATACTTTTTTGAATTGCATTCAATAATTTTAAATGCTTGAAACTACTGTAATTAGTAAAGAAATAACTTGGGAATGTTGACAATGAATGAGTGAGGGAGAAACATGCTTCATCGAATCCTTGAGGATTTGTCACTACCTGTTTTACAATTTAAATTTTAGCTGCCTCCTGTACTGGCATTAATGTGAACAGCTAGTTTTATAAGATTTCTTAGTTCCTCATCTTCATGGTATGTCCTCTAATTTGGAGCTGTTTAAAGTAATCTAGCATTCCATCTTTCCCATGGACAGAGCAGATCATTCACAGTCTGGGTGAACTGCGTACACATTATATTGTTAGACTTTCTGATGACCTGTGCTGGATTCTTCAAATGCATGTGTCTGGAAATGTATTTCTGCTTGGTACTCTTATCACCTGGGACTGACTTTTTCATGGAGCATACTAAAAAAGGTGGTGTCTCTTCTCCAGGGGGCACATAGAGAGGGCCCAGAGACATATGAAAAGATGTTCAGCATCACTAGCCATCAGAGAGATGCAAATTAAAACCACAATGAGATACCATTTCACACCAGTGAAAAAAGCCATCATAAACAAATCAACAAACAATAAGTACTGGAGAGGATGTGGAGAAAAGAGAACCCTAGTGCACTGTTGTGGGAATGAAGACTGGTGCAGCCACTGTGGAAAACAGTATGGAATTTCCTCAGAAAACTGAAATGGAACTGCCTTTTGACCTGGCAGTTCCAATGCTAGATTTATATCATACGAACCCTGAAACACCAATTCAAAAGAACCTATGCACCCCCATGTTCACAGCACAACAATTTACAATAGCCCAGTGCTAGAAGCAACCTAAGTGCCCATCAGTATATGAGTGGGTCAAAAAACTATGGCACATTTACACAATGGAATACTACACAGCTGAAAGGAAGAAGGAGCTCCTACCCTTCACAACAGCTTGGATGGAACTGAAGAGCATTATGCTAAGTGAAATAAGCCAGGTAGAGAAAGACAAATACCATATGATCCATATGATTTCACCTTTAAGGGGCACCTAATCAACAAAACAAGCAAGGAAAATATAACCAGAGACATTGAAATGAAGAACAATCTGACAGTAACCAGAGGGGAGGTGGGATGGGATAATGGGGGAAAAGGTGGGGAGGGTTTTCAGGAACAACTATAAAGGACACGTGGACAAAACCAAGGGGAGGTGGGACTGGGGGACGGAGGTGGGAATGGCTAGGGTGGGAGGGGAGTGGTGGAGGGAAAATGCAGACAACTGTACTTGAACAGCAATAAAATAGACACAAAACGAAGCAAAACAAAAGGTGGTATCTGACCATTCAAAAATTTCTCAAGTGGATGATGCCTACTTAGACCCAGTAAAGGACATAAGGCACATGTGACCCCCAAGTCAGAAAGATGAGACCAGCATCTTTTATTGAGCTTAAGGGATGTCATCTGCTTGGAAGTTCCTGGATTAACAATGGTTCTATGATGCCTTTCATTTATATTCAGGAGATAACTACTACAATGAGGGAACTATGCAGTCTAGACAATTGGTTAGGAAATGTAAGACAAAAATTCACTATGTTGCCAAATCAGTTTCCTAGATCTCCTTGAATTATCCAATATTTAGAAAACCTTCTTTTACTTTGGAAGTACAGATTTTGTATGTGTAATTATTTGCATTAATTACTTTATTCCCAAATTATATTAAGCAATGCAAACAGTCTGTTCCATTTATGCTCTCTATTTTTGTTAAATAGGTAGGATTAATAGCACATTATACGTCCTCTCCAAAGAGATAGAGGGAGTTACATGTATTTTATGGTTTGCCAATTTCATATAGGCCATCACTGCCTGTTATAATAATCAAAGTAAATATGCCTAGACTGCCTTTACACAATAGATATGTTTTAAATGTGAGTGTAAATCACATTCTTCAAAGCAAAGCACATTTTAAATGCATTCAATTAGGAAAGAATCACTATTGAAGCAGATCTTGTAGCACATTCTTTTATAAGGTGAACAATATTTTGCTTTCCCTTAATTTATCTGTTTAAATTTAATTTAACTTTACATTTTTAGGTATCAAATTTCTTAAAATGAGGCAAGAGTGGACATGTATGGGAAATGTACTGCTTTGAGATGCACTAGAGGGGATGCTAAAGAGGACTGGAGTTAGAGAGGATAAATGTCCATGTCAATAATGGGGACCTTGGGAAAATGTTAAAGCTTAAGAGTTTGGGGGCAGTAGGTGCAGTCCAATCCCACACAGAGTTACACCTCTGACATGAGCTCTTTTGTGAATATACTGAATAAGGTCACCTCAGTTCCCAAACTTTGGAACATCTAGAGAGGTGGCCCTTATAACTCAGGGTTTCTGCTGTTCTGCAGCAGCCCCTCCTTCCCTTTCCTCTTTTTGTTGTCATTTGGTCCCTTTGTACCTCCCCAGTCTTCCCAGCTTTTGCAGTCACTACTCGGAGGCCTGCATCATCCTTAAGTTTGCTTAAAGCTTACCTCCTATATTTTTTTTTACATTTCTGTTCTTTGGGTCCCCACTACACTTTGTACTACTATTGAGCTGGCTAAAAAGTTTTTTTTAGTTTTTTTTCCATACAATGGCTCTAGTAGTGCCTAATAGTCTTTAACTTCATTCTAAATAATGTTAGATTGGATTGTGGCAGCTGTCATGTCAGCGTACATTTAAAAAAACTTATCAAAATTGGTGAATTTTTGTGAAGTCATTTTAATATTGAAGATGGAAGAGGTACACAGTATTTTCAGGGTATTATGCTTTATTATTTCAAGAAATGTAAAAACACAACTGAAATGCAAAGAGAGATCTGTGCAGTGTATGGAGGAGGTGCTATGACTGATGGAGTGTGTCAAAAGTGGTTTGCGAAGTTTCTTGTTACAATACTATTGCCATTTCGGCCAAAAAGTCTTTACTGTGAGGCTGTCTTAAGTCTTGGAAGATGTTTAGCAGGCCCCTGGCCTCTACCCACTAGAAGTCAATAGAGGAGATAGCTGACATACTCAAAATACCCAAATCAATAAAATTATTGCTGAAAATAAAAATATGTCTTTTATTTATTGGAAAAAACTAAACAGCCTTTCTGGCCAATCCACTGTTATGGCACCTAATCCTGCCTGCTTGGTAGTGAAGTTGCCTGTGCTGCGTCTCTTTCCCCACTATACACCATTATTCCCAGGGCTCAGTGACACAACAATCTTTGGTCCCCCACTCTGATTATTGCTGGACCTTACCAGTGTTAAATTTTAAAAATGAATGACCATATTTACTTATGTTCAACTTGAAGGGTGTGTCATTGACTTTCACACTGGGACATTTATGATTGAATACTGGAAAATATCCCTGAGGTATTACTAGTGCATTATGGTCCTGGTACTGATGGGATATAGCATGTTTCAACTCCACATTTTCTCTTTGAAGGTTAGGTCCTCCAAGCATATATACCCAGGTTCTTGGTAGTTCTTTCAGTCCAGGTTCTGATACCCACATTTTATCAAAGCTACAGATCTTTCCTGTAAGTTGGCTGCGAGTGTGGTGAAGACACCAGGAGGGCATGTTGGATGCGTCCAAACATTTGATCATCTTCCTGTAAATCACTCTTTTGAGGAGACCCTGATAGGAATTACGTCCCTGATGGTATACATCAATGAAGGTTGATATTTACAAAGGTAAAATACGAGTATACTGCGAGGTAGGTGTCTTCTCAGTGCTAAGTCTTTTCTGTCTCAGGAAAGCTTAGAATATGTACATAGCCATGTTATTTGGAGGATCTCTGGAGCCTTTCTAGCTTATATTTAAAAAATATCCAATGTATACCCTATGCAGGAACTATCGTTATGCAAAGTTATAAACATTACACCACTCTTGTGTATACTGTGACATGGAGTTGCACTGGGGCACTAACTTACCATTGTGGGCAAGAGACTCTTGCTTTTTAAGGGTCAAATTTACAGTGTGTGGCACGTAATAAAGCTTCTCTGTATAAATGGATGCATGTATTTACCTGCAATTAATAATAGAATAGATTAAAATGCGAGATGTGAAATTCCAAATGTCATGTTTTTTTCAATTATACTGCACTAAAGCATTATTTGAAGGGCAGGCAGGTAATATCAACACATAAACAGGTATGTGTCTTGGGAATGTTAAATTATAAAAATGTTCAATAACTCTGTTGAATGAATGGAAATTGGAAAAGGCTGTGTCTGCCTTTTCAGAGACTTTGCTACTCTGTGAGCTCAACAAACAAAATCTCATTAATACCAAATCCATGGGAGCATGAGAAACGTGTAATGCTCTTAATTTCTTATTAAGTGATTTGTGTTTATTGAAAATTGACTTGAAGGTACACTGAACATAATTCATAATATTGGATTTAGGTGAGTCTAGATACCCAAGTCTTTTCTGTACTTAGAATATGCTCACAGTTCATTATTGGAATAGGTGGTGGGTAGAGTGATGTCTTATTTCTGAAAGGATTTACTGAAAAGAGGAGATGATGAGTTAGACTTTGGAGATCCTCTTCTGCTCCTGTGCCTTTTAGTTGTGTGTGATTGTTCCAGGCTTTTATTTCTCCGGGCACACTTTGTACGTGTCTACAAGCAGATGAGAGAGAGTGAGGGCACTTAGGGGCTGGTGGAGGCAAATGTGAATCCCGTTTTTTCCTTATTAACTCATGAAGCCTGCTGGGTAGCAGCAGGCATTACCAGACATTTAATTGTGTGCTAGGTAAGGCTGGCAGAATTCCAGCATCATGGTGGAGCAAGAATTATACTAATCAGCTGGGATATACTGCATATATTGATTAGAGTTGGATTTTGTTATGCAAAAAAAAATCCTTATAAGTAGTGGGAAAGTAATTGAGAGTAATTAAAAAGGCAGAGAGTTAATTCACAGTTATTTAGATGAAAGGGCATTTTGACCCTTTGCTTCCATGCAGATTTCCGGGCAGGCTGGAGCTGTCTAAATGGTGTGATCGCTGTTACCACTGAGCTGGAAAGAGAGTGAATGGGCAGGCGGTGTAGATGAAGCACTGAAGATCAAGTTCCAGCAGTTTCTTCTTGGTTGCTTTTTGCTGCTGGAAGCCTTTTTTTGTTTGGGTTTGGGGCTTTTCATTTCTTTCCCTTGGTCTCACTAATAGCTTTTTGTTATTATTAATATCCCTGATGAGAACTGAATTGGAACCCCAGTATCCTAGTGAACACTGGTGAGAACATTAAACTACACTTGAATTATCTGGAATTCCAGCATGTTTTGTCATTGCTTCCCTCTTTCCCGCAACTGAAAAAGCTTTGTAGTTTTTTGATGTCACAGAAAATACTTTGTCCGTGAAATGGTGACCTGAAATAGTATACTTGCACACCCTTTCTTGCCTCCTGGGCCCTTTCACTCATAGACAGTGTCTGACACAAAATAGATGCTCAGTGAATATTTGCCAAGTGGATGAATGAATGTGCTGTTTCATAGGTATTGGATATTGGAATGATTTAACATCTAGAAGAGTTATAGATGATGTTTGATGGAGTTCCAAGCATCATTATGATCCGAGATCCTGAATAACGAGTAAGAAAGGGGAAATGGAGGTAGGGGGAAGCAAATGGCTAAGATTTATTAAGCATATACTGCATTAGACTTTTTGCATATGTATTCTTGTTCTGGCATCAACTGTGTTCTAAGAGGTGAATATTAGCGTAATCATTTCACAGATGACAAAGATATGGGTAGGAATTGAACCAAAGTCATAGACCTTAATTGGCAGGACTGGGATTTAAACTCATAGCTCTTGCTGACAACCAGGGCTTTTCAAACACAGCCATACAAATCCCTAATTGGAAAGAGGAGGATGGTCTCCTACTCAGAGCTTGGTGGTGCAGCCTAGAGATCGGGCATGAGCATCAGTCAGATTTCTTTGATGGGTAAGTATTTTGCTCCAAAAATTTATGTGAATTTTATGGTCTGTTATATAATGTATTTGTTTAAAAATGAAATATTTTAAATTACTTACCAAAGTACTTAAATTTTTCTCCCAGAATCTTTAATTAAAATTGACCCTTGGAGGTGGCTCCAAGGGTACTCCCTGGGACATTTCTGGAACTTCCGTGTAGAGAGAATAAGAGATGGCAATTTTGGTGGGAAGAGAAGTCTATCTTGAAATTTTATTTCCATAGTCAGTATAGTTTTACCTAGATGACTTGCTTGTTTTCAGGGGCCAGGGGCTGTCAGAAATCAGGAAGGTGCTAAAACTCCCCATGATTTCATTCTTATTTATCCAGGAGCTTTAACTTACATCATTGATGTAACTGCTGCTGATCGAAGTTGGGAGAGGCAGGTGCAGAATTATACTGCCCTGAGCTATCTGAGTAATAGTGATAACAATACTGACAAAGACAATTTCTACACATATAGTTAATTACAAAGGACTCTTTCATTATCCTGCCTGTACTGTGAGGGTGATAAAGTTTATGGAAGAAACAAAAAAAGGAGAATAGGGATAAAAATTCCTGAAAAACATAACACCCACAAACTTCCTTAGGTTCATCAAGCATTGAATTGATAGGAGACTTAAAAAGGAATTATTGATAATATTAATAATAGTTGGGCAATGTGTACTGAACTTGAATTTGTTTAGAAATTTGTCACTTATGATTTTTTCATTCATTTTTGTATTTTACAACAACTAACATGGATAAGAGTTTTACATATATTATCTCAATTGCCCCCCAGCTCTGTGAGGTAGGTACTATTGTCTCTACTTCATAGATAAAGAAACTGAGGCACAGAGCTAAGTGACTTGCCCAAGGCAACATGGTTGAGGAAGTGTCAGAGATAGGATTCTAACGTGGCATTGTCTAACTTTACAACCTGTGCTCTTTACCCCTCTGCTGGGCCAACAGGTGGTCTCTCTCCTAAGTGGAGTCTGGGTTCCTGGCCTGTCTCCAGGGACCTCATTCATAATTATAGTCACTCTAAAGTGACCCTGTGTAGTATCTCTGCAAACACCTGCTAGTGCATGCATGGCAAATTTGGCTTGATTTTCTAAAACTTGAGTGTGTACCCAGGTTAGCAGGAAGCAAATTGAGTGCCTCCAGAGAGTCCTGGTAACAATGCAGAAGCTCCTTCTTGGAACTGAATTTCCCCTTCCAGACTAGTCTGATGATAAAAGGAAATGGAAAAGTTAACCAGTGCCTAATAAATGAGTCATTTGCCACTTGGTAGAACTAACTTCAGAATTGTTGGGATGTTCTTAGTTCCTGTCATGTTGCTCTTGTGAGTGGGCTGCTAGATTCCACATGACTGTTATGCACTTTCCATAGCTGTGCTTGCACAAAACAGGTTGAATTAAGAACCTGGAAATTTGCTGTACTCAGATTTGGGCTTCACAGCTGAATGTAGTGAAAAGGCAGAAGATACAATGTAGGAAATTATGTTAGCTTAATTAGAGGTCTTAGTTGCATAAAAAAATCTTTGAATTGCAATTACCACCCTCTGGCTTTGGACCCTGCTTTCTTGCTTTTTCTATTGTTAGGTCCAAGGTCATTACTAAAGACTTCCCGTTTCATGGAAGATGACTTACTGAAATATTAATTTCATTGCCTGAAGTAGATTCATGTGGTCTGGTGAATAACTTGAAGCTCTGTCAAAATCACAAAGTAATAGAGTTATTTTTTATGCCTTTGGAAAGGTCGTTCAGGAATTTGAGTAATAGGGAGCTAAAAGTTTACTCATTTTGCCTGTCTTTATGGCAAAAATGAGTAAAAATCTTTATGTAATGAACAGCCATAACTGGGTAAGTTGCATATTCAAGGAATTATGGAGAGGTATTTTTTGTTGTTGTTTTCTTGTTTTGTTTTGTTTGTTTTCATTTAATTGCACTGTGACTGGGTTTGAATTTGATGCATAAGACTCTGGGAGAGAAATGAACTTGTGACATTGGAAACTTGGAACTATTTTTCTTTTTTCTTTCTTTTTAAAATATAGGTAGAGCTTGAGTATTCAACATTTTATTGAATGCCTTTTCAGTTTGTAACTGCTGGAACACAAAAGCTTGACTTCAATGCTGTTTTTTTCCCCCAGTTGTTCTTTTGCAGCCTTGGCTGTAAGTGTAATTCAATCCAGTGCATTAAAAAGAAGTTTCATTCCTCAATAGTAGAGGAAAAAGCCCTCCATCTTCCTTAGTAGTAACTAATGATTGTAATACCTGCAAGCACAATTCCTTAAAACAAAATGAGACAAAACAAAAACAACCCCCAAGCTGCAGTTGAAGGATTTTTCTGCGTTACAGGCAACAGCCTAAGGCAGTAACAGATACTTTGAGAATATTGGGCTCATTTTATTGACATATTGTTTTGTCTGTTGTGAGTAGACAAGAATTATTCTTGGACCAAGTAACACATATCAGTTTACAAAAGCCAGTAACTTACCTGGTCTCACTTTGAAAATATCCTTGAAAGTTATTTTATTATCCTTTTCAGCTGGTTTTGTTCAGAGTTCACAGAGACTCAGTAGCTTGCTGCCTAGCTGTTTTCCAGTCCATTTTATAATCTACACTTGTCCCCCCTCCCCCACTCCCCCTGCCCCACATTGCTGGAATCATTTCTGTTTTACTTTAAAAAGCAGTTTGCTTAATGTCACAACAAAATAAAGCATGGATTAGAAACAGCATTGTAGTTTTAGATTCAATGCCTTTGTGACATCTCATTGCTATGCAAATGAGATTCAAGAAGGTCATCCCTTTAGCAGTTGCTCTAGCCCTGGTATCTACTTGATATTCTTTGGCCAGACTTGCTAAGCATTCATTACTGAGCTAGTCTAGGTGTTTAACTATTTGTTGGCTTCGAACCTGCTATTTCAGGCTGCTGAGCTTAACCTCCTTTTTTTGTGGATGTTTTCATTTCGGGGACCCCCTTGTATCTCTCCTCAGCTTCTCAACATAGAGGCTGTAGCAGGAAGCCCTGTTCTCATGTTTGCAAGGTGCACTTATTTGCATGCCAACACAGTATTGGGAAAGCTGATTTGTGATGTGTTTCCTTTGGTGTCTCAGGCATTTTTATCATGACTAAATAACATAATTTTAGTTAGATGCTTTATTCACCTGCATCTGTGGCAAGTTCTTGTAAATATTTCACAGAAAAAGGTCTTGTTTGTGCTGGTAAATCTTCATGGAATACTTACTTTAAAATTGTCTGCAATTCAAGTTTGATTTCATCTGATTTATCTGATGTATTCACAGTATCGATAAATAGTTACTGAAGGGGGTGGAATTGGATTTTAATTCAGAAAACCAGCTACATTTAATAAGTGCAGATTTTTGTTGGTGTTTCATTTGCTTGGTTAAAGGGTGTTTTTAATTCACTAGTATAATAGGTTGTTTTAAAAAATTATAGAAGTATGATTCTTTTCCTTTTAATTCTAGTTTTGAATGAGCCTTTTATAGTTTGAGCAACTGGCCATATTTTAAATGTTCACTTACTAAGTAATTATTCTCTTAGTGATTAGTTCAGTACAGTAGATTTTTTACACACACGCAGATACAGAGCTGACTAGACACTGAGTTTGTTCTGAGATTTTGGCTAAAATAACTGCTCACCCAAAGAACATGTACTTTACACTTAGTAGAAGAAGGCTTAGGAACTATTGAGGAAATATTCATCTCACACCATCTTTCCCTACACATTAACACTCAGAATGATGACATTGATGGGAGGGTTGATTTGAACAACTTTGTGTTTAACATGGAGAATTCTAGAATGAGGATTTGACTCTTTTCAAGGATTAAGAAGGCATCTCTAGATTAAGGTATTGAATCAAATGCAAATTTTATTAAAGATGATACTTTGACCTTTAATAAACCAGTACCGTTCCAAAATTTTATCTGACCACCTGCTGGATGAAGGACCACTCCGATACCTGATAATGATAGGTTATGTTTAATTCTGCTGAGAGAGTCATTATGAATTCATGATTTTTATCAAGGACAGCAGAAAACCATTGTGGTTAAAACAGTGGAACAATATTTGAAGGGCCAGCTAAGTGCAACTTCCAAATGAAAGCTTAGAACCATCCTTTTATGTGGTTCCCCAGTTCCTATCCTGTTCTTTACTGGCTCATAAATATTTATGGGCTCTGTTATAATGTGGCATCTTGCTGGATACAAGAAGGGTCAAGGAGATTAAAAACAACACTGTTGTTGACCTAAAGGAATTTAAGGTATGGGGATGAGATATTTCCAAGGAATAGAACATGGTATTGCTGCAGTGGTTGTGTTCTGTGGGTTCTGACATGAAAGTGTCCTCTCGGAACTCACCAGGGAATTGGTTTCCTGTCAGGACCCCTGGATCACCTGGAAGCAGGACTCCCCTCAGTGCTGGCACATCCTGATACAGTAGCTCAGGGTGGCCTCTTGTAATAGTGACCACTGGAAGAGTCAAGTTTCTCAACTTGATATTTCTGATCTGTTCTGGCCCTTTTTTTTCTTAAATTTATTCAAGGAAGGGTTAGAAGAAATTTTTATTTGGTTGGTCTGTTCTAGGAAACAGAACCTGTAATCTTTGAAGGTATTTTTGTTTTGTTTTGTTTTTAAATTGTGGTGAAATCTTTTCATTTAAAGAAGCCCTACACGTTATTCTTTTGTATACAAATACATAATTTATGAGTTGTGAATTTGGATTTCCTAAAACGTTAGAAATTTAAAATCAGAGAACAGTTGTATTACATTTGCAGATTATCCTGGTGCCTGGCAGCTGCTGCTTCTCTATTGCCTTCCTTTTTCCAGCTAAACCAGATGCTGAATGCCAGACCTGTTGAATTGAAATCGACCAATATTGATTAAAATGAAAAGAGGAGGGAAAAAAATTAAAGACTATGAATTTGCTAAAATGAGATAAAGTCTGAATTTCATTTGTCCTGCTGTCATTGTTTCCATTACCCCAGGTAATTCAATGCAATGTGTTCAGGCATGGGTGAATTATAATAGCAGTAAGTTTTCTTTGCAGGCTTGCGGGGAAAGTTTTAAAAATGAGTTTGTTCAGAGTTAGATGGAAATGCTTTTGCTGAAAGCTGTGATTTAAAAAAAATGGCCCTGGTCTATGTTTTAGGAAATTGCCTTTTTTTTTCTAAATAGAAAACTGTCAGAAAATTAAAAAAATATATTACATCAAATATTTTGCATTTTATCCATTGTTTTAGAAATCAACTTTCTTGTTGCAGGTATGGCAGCTAATAAAATGCTTTATAACCACTGTTGTCATCATTGTTTGCGAACCCAATGTTAAAGAGTTCTGCCTGGACCCTTGGGCTGCTAATAGGGTAAAATGCTACCAGATGAGCCACAGTATTTTGGTTTGTGGTCTGGAGTCTGAACCATAAGCCAAGGATTTAATTTTAGGTACAGATTCCAAACTATGAGCTTTCCACTGCATATCATTTTTAAACAATGGAACCAACCTTTATTAAAATATCTTAAAATAGTAAGCTTTAACTATGTTACTTCTCATTATATATAATGATTGATATAGATCAAAGTTTAAAGAAGTGAGCATCCAAGTATATTTAATGTCTTTCTTATGAATTCATTATGATTCACAGCACAATCTTTTTCTCAGGCACACTTTTGATTAGAATGCTTCTCTCTGCCTTACCACTTTTCCCTCAACTCCGGGGTCAGAAACCCTATTTTGGTATTTAGAAGAGGTCTTTGAAGTAGCTTCACTCAATAATTTACTGACTTAGGAAGTGGGGAAGGAGATTTTTCAAATACGAGATTTTGAGGTTATCCTATTGTTTTGTACTATGTTTATATCATTGGTTCTCTGATTAAACTCCATGCTACTTTGGGGTAAAAACCTTTTATGTTCACTTTGTAGCTATGCATAGGATTGCTAGATCAAGTAAATAAAAATATATAGATTTCCAGTTAAATTTGAATTTTAGATAAATGACAAATAATTCTTTAGTAAAGTATGTCACAAATGTTTCATGAAATATATTTTTACTGGGAACTGGACTCTTGCAGAGGTCACAGCTTATCCTGTAGAAGAAGCTGGGAGAGGTTTTGATGAATGACTGAATGAGCCTATAGGTGGGAATATCTTGTAGCTGAAAATACTAATTTAGAGCAGAGTAGAACTTAAGTCAAGAGTCACCTTCACATGCATAGGGGAGACTTGAAGCCTTGGAGATTTTCCAGGGTCATTGTATAGACCAGCGGTTCTCAAACTGCTCTCACTAGAGTATCAAAATCACCTGTCTAGGCTTGTAAAACACAAAACATAGGTACCTGTGACCTGTTCCATAATGTCTGATTTACTAGGTTTGAGGTGGGGCTCAAGGACTGTCTTAGAAGTTCCTGGGTAATGTCAGTGCTCCTGGTATGAGATCAGACATTGGGAGCCCCTGTGTAGTACATATTCTAGAGGGACTCAGCAAATGTGTTGTTCGTAAGGGCCAGATAGTAAATATTTTAGGCTATGTAATGCCTCTGTTACAATTGCTCAACTCTGCCTTTGTGGCTTGAGAACAGCCATAGATGATATGTAAATAAAAGAACATGGCTATGTTTCAATAAAATTTTATTTACAAAAGCAGGTGACTGGCCCAGTGTGGCCCATGGTAGCTCCCATACTTTGCAACCCTTGCTCTAGAGCACAGGTGGCAAACACGAGGCCCACAGGTTGAATCCAGCCTTCCACCTTCGTTTATCCAGCCGGACATCTTGTTTCTACCCAGCGGCGGTGCCGAGCTCTCACTTAACTGTTAACTGTTAAGGAGTAGTTATATTTATACAGTCCTAAAATTACATTTAGCTTTTTGAAGGTGGCCTTGAGGCTGATGTGGCCCTGGTGAAAATGAGTTTGACACCTCTGCTCTAGAGTGAAAAATGAAAGTTAAGGATATCCAGGTTTAAGAGTTGCTTCAGAGAGCCCCAGCTGGTGTGGCTCATTGTATTGAGTGCTAACCTGTGAACCAAAGGGTTGCTAGTTGGATTCTCAGTCAGGGAATGTGCCTGGATTGTGGGCCAGGTCCCCAGTAGGGGGCACATGAGAGGCAGCCACACATTGATGTTTCTTTCTCTTCCTTCCCTTCTCTCTAAAAATAAATAAAATCTTTAAAAAAAAAAAAAAGAATTGGTCGGAGAAGAAAGAACTAGAGAAAGAGCAATCTGAGCAGTGGTGGGAGATACAGGGGAGGAGAATGTCCCCAAAGCCGGGAATCAGAAATTTTTAAGAATGAAAGCAGGAGTCACTGTCCTCTACTGTCACAGAGCAATTCAGGATGCAGGAGTGGATGAATGCTGAAAGAGGCCGTTGGTTTTGGCAGTTAGGGTGTAATGACTAACTGTTGACTGAGCAGTTTGAATAGAGTGGTGGGGAGGGATGCCTGCCAGATGGCAATGGGCTGAAGTAAAGGAGGAGCTGGAGGCAGTGAATTTTGAACACTCTTTCAAGAAGTTTAACAGTGAAGGGAAGGAGGGGGTAGCGACTCAAGCTTAAGGAGAAAGTTGGGTTCAGGAAGGTATTTTTTTTAAATAATGAGGATAAGAGGAACACAAGTATGTTTACAGGCAGAGAGGAAAGGACCATTGGAAACAGGTGCCTGGGCTGCAAACACATTATTTCTTAAGAAAATTGTGCCCCCAAGTTGTGTCTCATGTATTGAAAATGGAGTAGATGAAAATGTAGAAGAGGAGAGAGGATTAATGGAGAGAAGTTCTGAAAAGAAACAGCATGGAAAGGGAGATTAAGAGAGCCTGCAGGGACTGCGCCTTGGACTGAGGAAGGGGAAGTATTTCCTCTGAGACAAGAGTGGGTGAGGATCAGATCACTCCATTCAGAAGAAGGCAAGTCTGAGAGTTCTAAGCTGATTGTTTCCTTGGAAAAGTTGGAAGCTAGGCTAGAGTGAAGAGATTGTGGAAAACGGTAGGGATTTTAAGGAAATTGGTGAAGGTTTGGAGTGGGCACTGAGGCAGAGAATACACCAAATGCAAGTACCAAGTTTACCAGGCAGCATTGGGGGTTCTGCTGGTGTTGGAACTCAGTCATTAGTGCACCTGTGCCACCCTGTTGTATGGAACTTTGATGTGTTTCTTAGCAGCCTGGGAACTGTAAAGATAAAACAGATGGGGAGATATTCAGAATCGCAGATTGGTAAGAGATATGGGTGGGAAGGACATCGAGTCATAGATTTTCAGATGCCTGTGATCGTGATATTGAGGAAAACTAAGTGGAGAAGGGAATGGAACAGTGGAGGGTATTATGCTAAGTGAAATAAGCCAGTCAGAGAAAGACAAATACCATAAGGCCTCACTCATAATACGTGGAACAAAATACACTAATTAATAAAATAGAACTAGAGGCATGGATACATGGAACATACCAATGGATGTTAGAGAAGAGGGGGTTGGGGCGTTGGACAAAAGGTGACAGGATTAACTAAAGAACATATATGCATAGCCCAAAGACATACAGTATGGTGAAGGCCAGGGGAGGGAGAGCAGGAGCTGGGTGGAGGTGGGCAAAGGGGGAAAAAATAGGGCTGTCTGTAATAGTGTCAACGATTTTTTTTTAAAGACAGGTATACTTGTCACAAGTTGAATCTTGGTTAAGTTGAACAGGTTTAGAGAGAGACAGAAGGGAGATGCAGAGGATTGTAATTTCTTAGTGATTTCAGAGATGTAGCAGTTCCAAGGAGTGACAAAGGCTTGGGATGTGGCTGTGGAATTAGGCTCCGAAGTAGAGTTGAGGGATGTCAGAAATTGAGGTAAATGTGTTGTGCAGGTTAGAAGGAGAGACCTTGAAGTCACAAAAGATGACAGCAGGAGAGGAGAAATCTGCCACAGCAGGGAGACCTGGTCTGCTACCTGCCTTACCCTTTGTCCTTGGCTAAGACGTGAAGCCATGTCTTCTGATTTGTGTAGGGCCCTAATCCTTGCTCATGTTTGTCTGCATCTGCCCTTGTCTGGGATGCTGTGCCCCGTCTGTGACCATTGAAGGAATTCACCACGCATTTTTACTTGCCTCATTTAAGATTACTGATATGTAGGGTATCTCTTTGTTGGTAACTCGAACTCTGTGACCATCTTTTTAAAATCAGATGGTAATCATTTTCCAGTTTCCTCAATAATAAAGAGATCAAGTCTCCCACCCAACCAAGCATTACTAGTTGTTAGGCATTGCTGACTATTCAGTCTGTATCAGAGCTGATTTCTTTGAGGAAGCCTATCTATTGTAAAATATTTGGGTTCATTTGCCTTTCATAGTCAAGCTTCTCATTTAAAATTACCTTTGAAAAACAAACAGGATATCTTTCTGTTACAAAATACAAACATGTATGTGACAAATTTAATAAGTTAACAATAACATTTAAATGAAATTTTAAGAAAGGTTTAAAACAAATGGTTAAAACAATTTCACCAGAGGATCCATGCTTCAAAAGAAATATTTTCCCATTGCCCCAATCCTCCTCTTTTCCCCCTTTCTCTTAGGACATAACCATTTTCTTCCATTTCCTGAAAAGAGTACTATGTTTTAAATTTGTCTTTGTCTTCGAAGCTTTTTAATTTAAGAATGGCTTGATTTATATCTCCTACTGTCACTTTATCGGTTGAAAAATCAGAGAAAATGAATTGGGAGAGTATCATTTTTTTGTATTTGAATCAACACATCTCACACTAGGTTTCACATCTCATACAGATGGCATTACCTTCTGCATATTTTCCCTCCAGTTTAGAATTGCCTAAGGAAAGATGTAAATATGAAACGTAATGAACATTGGAGAAAGATTTTTAGAATAGCTGATGTGAATACCTTATCCATTTTGCTGGAATGCATAAAAATTTACTCTTAGACCAAGTCTGTGTTGAAAATTTTACTCTGCACTTGACATTGATCAATATATTGACAACTAAAACATTAAAAACAAATTTAAAAATTTCTTTAAAAACCCTACCCCAACTTAATTTATATATATTGTCATTGTGGAAAATAATAGGTATTAGACAAAGAGAAACAACTGATGGGGACAGAGCTGAGGAGTCAAACATTGGATCTCAAAACTTGCTCTATCACAATGATATTTCTCTGTACATTTTGGAAAGGTGTATGGTTTGGTGTTTAAATAACCCGTACATACAGACAATTCCTAAGGGGCAGAATAAATTCCAACAATATAGTTATATTAATAATCCTGAGCATATATAAGAATCATGGACTGTTAGGACTGGAAGAAACTTTAGAGTGAATCTGATTTAATCTTTTTTTTTTTTTTTTTTTTTTGCTCAGGCCAGGTAGCTCAGTTGGTTGGAGTGTCAGTCATCCCAATGCACCAACATTGTGGGTTCAATTGTCAGTCAGGGCACATACAAGATCAACTGATGGCTGCATAAATACAGGAAACAACAAATCAGTGTTTCCCTCTCTCTCAAATCAATTGAAAACTTTTCTTTTTAACAGATGAACTCAGATTCAGAGATGGCTAATTGCCCAGAATCACATAACTAATTAATAACCTGGTGAGGGGTTAGAATTCAATATTCTGATATTTGGATTCTATTCTTCTTCAGTTGGCCATCTACTTTTAAGCACTTGCATTGTCTGCACTTCAGCCTCAATTTTGGGCATTTTGAAAGACTTATTTGTGGTTTAAACTAAGTTAAAAATTTTTAGTACAATTTTAGTACAATTTTGCTCTAAAAAATGGGAACATTTTGACAGCTACTTCACTCTAGAAACAAACATTATCACCTCAGGATGAACTTGTAGGGAGTAACAGATGAAAATGCTAATCAGGAGGAATTGGAGGCTGTAACAAGGCAGCCTGTGTTTGTAAGTACAGACCCACCACCTGTTGACTTAGGACAAGTGAAAATGCAGAGGCACATGCAATCTAAGATGTGTCTCTCACTCATCAATCAGTGCTTATCAGAACTGGAGGTCTTAGTAAGTGAACTGAATGCTTTCAATCCAGGCATGTCAGTAATTGCCATCGACCAAGTATTCTGTCACACCTGCCTGCTTTTCTTTCTTTTTCTTTTTACTTCATTACATATTGATTGACTTCTTGGGTTTTACAAGTTCATAAATCACCTTCTTTTAAGAGGCTTCTTGGCTTTTGTGTGTGTAGACCGAGAGTACTGGAAAAGATTGATACCTGAATTATAGCAACAAAGAACTTCATCTTTCTTCCTTCAGCTTCATATGCAAGAGTGAAGCATCAAAAGGTAGTGTCATTATGATGAAACAGATTTAAAAGTAGTGCAAACACCTTATAAAAACCCATGGTGCCAGCAGCCAGCCCCCCTCAGTTTGATGGAAGCTCTTGTCTTGCACACAGGGAAGTCATCAGAGAGAGAGTTAGAGAGACTTTACAGCCAAGAAGAATATTTAATATTATGTGATGAGATGGAGCCCATGCAAATAGTGACAGATATTATTACCTAACTGCAAATCTGTAATCTCAGTGCAGGATAGACTGAATTTCATCTCTTTTGGAGGGTTACATTATATATTGCCTATGATAGAGTAATAGATGAGTTGATATCTATGATTGTTTCTGCTGCTAAAATTTTCGGAGTGCATCAACCTTAAGGATTGAAGTTTTGTTATTTTTCCTGCTGTGGACATTTTAAATTCCTATATTATGGATGAATCTTAAAGTATTCATTTTTTTATAGTTTCTGGAAACAAACTGACACATAATCTCTGCAAGTATTTTTTTTTCTATTTCTAGCAGGTCAGTGTTCTTAATTATAAGGTAAACAAACAAGTTATATGGCATTTCAAATTCTTGTTTTATAGATGAATCCTAAAACATTTTTTCTTGTTTGCAAACTGGTATAGAAACACCAAAGGGATAGTTATCTATTTGTAGCATCTGTGTTTTTTATTGTAATATTAATCAGTTATATGGAACTTTTAATGGAAAGGCCTGTGCAATTGTACAATGTTAATGTTTATTGCCCTCCTAAATAACAAGTCAGTCAGCTCTGCAGGTTGCTAATCCAGTATTAGCAACAAAAATCATAGTCCAGGCAGTCCTTAACAACTGATTTAACTTGCAGATATTCAGTCATTCTTGTCTGAATTAATTTCTGACAGCCAATTTAATATATCAAAAGGGAAAAAGAAAGCAAAACTGCGTTTGAGGGTGTGTAATTAATTGAGCTGACTTCTGAAAAACTATAGACTGTTAAACCCTTACATGTGAGAAGTGGTTATTCTGAAGGGACAGTTCTGAGAAAGGGCGAAGCAGTGGAGGCTTGAGAAGAGGGTCTCTGAACTAATTTCCACTTTGGTAATTCAGAGCCATTGCTGACATTTTCTCCATGAGGATGAGGCATGAGGACAAGAAATGTTCTGGGAATAGCTGTCATTTCTTAACAGAGTTCACAAACAATTTACAGGTGTAAGTGTCTTCTGCATTAGTTTGGTAAAGTGATATTAACTCTCACAGTGTTGCTCCAGAAAGCCAAATTGATGAACTGATGTGACAAATATCACCATGTTTACTATGGGTTTACTATGGGTCAGTCAATTTCTACAGTACACATGGCTTTTTCTGGAGACAGTTTTAGTAAGCATAGAGATCAGAGACATTCCCTTTAAAACAGAATCCAACAACACCCAATGGAATAACTTTCAAGTGTGTCAGTAATAATAAGCATCACTATTAATTGAAAGCCATTACTGTGCTAAGTTCTGCATAGCTCCTCTCCTGTGAGCTTCACTGCCTCTGGGGGAGGTACTGCCCTTCTTTCGTCTTTATGTGAGGAACCTGAATGTCAAGGAGGTGAATTGGTTGATGGTTACACACATGATAAGCAATGGAACCCAAGTATGTTGCAGATCATAGTTTGTTTTTTAAAAATAAAGTACATATCATGTTATACTAATTGACTTCATCTGATTTTTTTTTAACTTTTAAAAAAATATTTTATTGTTTATGCGATTACAGTTACCCCAATTTTTTCACCCTTTGCCCCCTCCCCCCATCCCACTCCCTCAGGCAGTTTCCTACCCATTGTCCATGTCCATGGGTCATGCTTATGTGTTCTTTGGCTAATCCTTTCACCTTTTTACAATGGGTCCCTATCTCCCACCCTCCCTTAAAACTTGTCAGTCTGTTCTATGTTTCTATGGCTCTGATTCTATTTTTCTCATTAATTTATTTTCATTACATTCCCCAAAATACCCAGAATTATCTTCTGGAGGGTGGGCCCTTGTAGTACAGTCTTCCCCATTAGGTATGTGTTCTAGGAACCCATCTGTATCAGTGTACCAGCTGGCATTATTGTGAAAAGCTGCACTTGGCTTTTTTTTTTTTTAAGATTCAGGTGCTTGCCCATTTCACGATGGGTGATTTAGAAGCCCACTTGCCCACATGGCACTGAGTAGTCAGCAGTTTTTGACCAAAAGGAGCATGTCTCTCATGCTCCATCCTCCCTATTCACCTGATCTCACCCCAAGTGACTTTTTTTTCCCCTGGGTGAAAAAAGTCCTCAAAGGAAAAACATTTTGCCAATGTGGAAAAGGTGAAATAAAAAACAGCAGAAGTGCTAAAAGGCATTAAAATCTATGAGTTCAAAAAACTGTTTTGAGCAGTGGAAAAAAAAAACATCTTGATAGATGCATTGCATCAAATGGAGAGTACTTTTAAGGTGACTGAAATTTAAACATATAAGAATACACTATTTTTTATAAATAAATTCTGTTTTTTTGTGTGTCTCCCTCCTAAGTGAGATAATATGCTTTTGTCTTTTATTGATTGGCTTATCTCACTTAACATAATAGTCTCCAGGTCAATCCATGCTGTCTCAAAAGGTAAGAGTTCCTTCTTTTTTTCCTTCTTTATACTATTCCACTGTGTAAAGGTTTCACAGCTTTTTTATCTACTTTTGGGCACTTAGGCTGTTTTTAGATCCTGGCTATTGGAAATAATGCTGCTATGAACATAGGGGTGCACATATTCTTTTGAATTGGTATGTCAGGATTCTTAGGATATATTTTCAGAAGTGAAATTGCTGGGTCAAAAAGCAGTTCCATTTTTAGTTTTCTGAGGAAATTCCATACAGTTTTCCACAGTGGCTGCACCAGACTGCATTCTCACTAACAGTGCACAAGGGTTCCCGTTTCTCCACAACCTCGCCAGCTCTTGTTGTTTGTTGATTTATTAATGATAGCCATTTTGGCAGGTATGAAGTGATATCTCATTGTGATTTTAATTTGAATCTCTCTGATAGCTAGTGAAGTTGAGCATTTTTTTATGTCTATGGACCATCTGTATGTCCTCCTTGAGAATTGTCTATTCAGGTCCTTTGCCCATTTTTTAATTAGGTTGTTTGTCTTCCTGGTTTTGAGTTGTATAAGTTCTTTAAATATTTTGGAAATTAAACCCTTGTGCAGTATATCATTGGCAAATGTGTTCTCTGATACACTTGATTCCCTTTTCATTTTAATGATGGTTTCTTTAGCTGTGTAGAAGCTTTTTAATTTGGTGTAGTCATATTTGTTTAATTTTCCTGTGTTTTCTTTGCCCAAGGAGATACATCAGCAAAAATATTGCTACACGAGATATTTCAAATTTTACTGCCTATGTTTGCCTCTAGGATTTTTATGGTATCACAACTTATGTTTAAGTCTTTTATCCATTTTGAGTTTATTCTGGTGTGTGGAATAAGTTGGTGGTCTAGTTTTATTATTTTGTATGTAGTAGTCCAGTTTTCTCAGTACTATTTATTGAAGAGACTGTCTTTACTCCATTGTATGCTCTTGCCTCTTTTGTCAAATATGGACTGACCATAAAGGTGTGTGTTTATTTCTGGGCTTCCTGTTTTGTTCTGTTGATCTATGTGTCTGTTCTTATGCCAGTACCAGGCTGTTTTGATTACTGTAGCCTTATGGTATAGTTTGATGTCAGGTATTATGTTACTTCTAAATTTGTTCTTCTTTCTCAGGATTGCTGATGCCATTCATGATCTTTTTAGGTTCTCAATAAACTTTTGGAATATTTGTTCTAGACTTGCGAAGTATGCCATTGTTCTTTTAATAGGAATTGCATTGAATCTATACATTGCTTTGGGTAATATGGACATTTGAATGATGTTAATTCTTCCAGTTCATGAACATGGTATAAGCTTCCACTTCTTTGTATCTTCAACAATTTTTTTCTTGAGTGTCCTGTAGTTTTCTGAGAACAAGTCTTTTACATTCTTGGTTAAATTTATTTCTAGGTAACTTTTTTGTTGTTGCAATAGGAAATGGGATTTTTTTTTTAGTTTCTCTTTGTGATAGTTCATTATTAGTGTATGAAAATGCCACTGGTTTCTGAGTATTGATTTTGTATCCCTCTTCTTTGCCCAATTCATTTATTAAGTCCAGTAGCTTTTTGGTGGAGTCTATAGGATTTTCTATGTACAATATCATGCCATCTGAGAATAATGACTGTTTTACTTCCTCCTTTCCTATTCAGTTGTCTATTATTTCTTCTTCTATGATCACTGTGGCTAAGACTTCTATAATTATGTTGAATAACAGTGATGAAAGAAGATATCCCTGTCTTGTACCTGATCTTAAGGGAAGTGCTTTTAGTTTTGACCATTGAGTATGTTGTTGGCTGAAGGTTTTTTATATATGGCCTTTATGATGTTGAGGTATGATCCCAGTTTGCTAAGAGTTTTTATAATAAATTGGTGCTAGGTTTTATCAAATGCTTTTCTGCATCTATTGATATGATCATGTGATCTTTATCTTTTATTTTGTTTATGTGCTGTATCACATTTATTGATTAGTGAACATTGTACCAACCTTGCATCTCTGGGATATATCCCACTTGATCATGGTATATGACCTTTTTAATGTATTGCTGAATCTGGTTTGCTAACACTTTGTTGAGGATTTTAACATCTATGTTCATCAGGGATATTGGCTTATGAGTTTCTTTCTTTGCTATGTTTTTGTCTGGTTTTGGAATTAGGATAATACTAGCTTTGTAAAAAGAGCTTGAAAGTCTTTCCTGCTCTTGAATTTTTCGGAATAGTGAGAACGATAGGTATTAGTTCTTCTTTGAATGATTGGGAAAATTCATCCGTGAAGTCATCTTGTCTAGGACTTTTGTTTATGGGGATTTTTTGATTACTGCTTTAATTTTATTAGTTGTTACTGGTCTATTCAGGTTTTCTGCTTCTTCTGGATTTAGTTTGGAAAATTGATTGTTTCTAGAAATTTCTCCATTTCATCCAGGTTGTCCATTTTCTTGGCATATAGTTGTGAACAGTATTTTCTTAGAATCCTTTGTATTTATGTGATAACAGTTGTTACTTCTCTTTCATTTCTGATTGTATTTATTTGGGTCCTCTTTTTTTATGAGTCTGGTTGAAGGTTTGTCAATTTTGTTTATCCTTTCAAAGAACTAGCTCTTGTATTCCTGATATTTTGAATTGTTCTTTTAGTCTCTATGCCATTTATTTTTGCTCTAATGTTGATTATTTCCTTCCTTCTACTCACTCTGGTTTTTCCTTTTTTTTTTGTCTATTTCTTTTAGGTGCAGGATTAGATTATTTGAGATTTTTCTTGCTTCTTGAGGTAAACCTGTAATGCTATGAACTTCCTTCTCAGGGCTGTTTTTGCTGTGTCCCGTAGGTTTTGGATTATTGTGTGTTCATTTTCATTTGTTTATAGGTAATTTTTGATTGCTTCCTTGACCTCATTGATAAATGATTAATTATTTAATAACATGATATTTAGCCTCCATATAATTGATGTTTTTGAGTTTTTCAGTTGAAGTTCATTTCTAGTTTAATGCCATTGTGATCAGAGAAAATGCATAACCTGATTTCGCTTTTCTTAAAGTTTTTAAGACTTGTTTTGTGTCCTGATGTGTTCTATCTTTGATAATGATTCATGAGCACTTGAGAAGAATATGTATTCTGCTGTTTTGGAATGAAATGGTCTGTAAATATCAATTAAATCTGTGTGATCTAATGTGTCATTTAATGTTGCTGTTTCCCTGCTGATTTTTTGTCCGGAAGATCTATCCATTGGTTACAGTGGGGTGTTACAGTCCCCTACAATGACTGTATTACTATAGATCTCTTTCTTAAAGTCCACCAAGATTTTCTTTATATATTTAGGTGCTCTCCTAT
This sequence comes from Phyllostomus discolor, assembly GCF_004126475.2. Taxonomy (NCBI): domain Eukaryota; kingdom Metazoa; phylum Chordata; class Mammalia; order Chiroptera; family Phyllostomidae; genus Phyllostomus; species Phyllostomus discolor. Next base: position 104,834,369 of record NC_040908.2, on the reverse strand, counting down.
ATTGATTGGGTACATATATGTTTGAAGGGGTTACATCCTTTTGTTGGATTGTTTCCTTTTGTATTATGTGGCGATCCTCTTTGTCTCTTGTTATGGCCTTTGTTTTGAAGTCTGTTCTGTCAGATATAAGTATTGCGTCCCAGCTTTTCTTTTCTCCCCATTTGTATGGAATATTTTTTCCCATATCTTCACTTTCAGCCTGTGTAAATCTTTTGTTCTGAGGTAGGCCTCTCATAGATAGCATATTTATGGGGTCAGGTTTTCTTACCTATTCAGCTACTCTATGTGTTTTGATTATAGCATTTAATCCATTTACTTTTAAGGTATTATTGTTAGGTACTTATTCATTGTCTTTTTATTTTTTTATACTTATGTTCTTCTCTCTAGAACTTTTTCCTAAAGCGAGCTCTTTAACATTTCTTATAGTGCCAGTTTGGAGTTAATGAACCCCTTTAGCCTTTTTTGTCTGGGAAGCTCTTTATTTTGCCTTCAATTTTAAATGATATTCTTGCTGGATAGAGTAGTCTTGGTTGCAGATCCTTGCTTTTCATTACTTTGGATATGACATGCCAGTCCCTTCTGGCCTGAAGTGTTTCTGTTGAGAAATCACATGAAAGACATGGGGACTCCCTTGTAGATAACTGTTTCTCTCCTGCTGCATTTATCTGTCTTTAAACTTTGCCATGATGTGTCTTGGTGTTTGCATCTTTGGGGTCATTTTGAGAGAAAACTTCCCTAATTTGGTGCGAGAGAGAGAGAGAGAGAGTCACGCAGATTCAAGAAGCACAGAGTCCCAATCAAAATGAAAAAAATAGAGAAAAAAAATAAAAATAATAAAAAGGGCTATGATAAAAGAAAATAATGAAAAAGAACAAAGTGAAATTTGTCTCAACAGAGTTTAGTTCCTGTCTGTTAGGATCTCCCTTTGAATACTACTCTGATGTTGTCTGAAGATGGTGTAAGCCAATGTCAGACACTGTCCACTTCTGGTCCTCGGCAGCCTGTTCGAAGTTACAAGGAATATCCAGTTTGTGGCTGCCTCTGCCAGCCTTGGCTGCACACAGGAGGGGCCAAGTCATGCTGCAACGCTGGCTTTTACCAGCATAGGACCCAAGGGTGGGTCAGCAAAGGTGCGGGGCACCACAGGATCCACCTCCACCTGTCTGCCTGCTGGCCTACTGTCAGTTTTAGTTGCTGACCTGATTGTTTCTGAGCGGGCTGTTGGTGGAATTGGGAGAATGGGACCCCTGGATCTCCCATTGCAGGAGATGGGCCTTTCAAACTTCAGGAAAGTTGGTGGGTGTGTTCCCCTACCCCTGAGCCATTTGTCTGAGTCCATCCCAGATTACTGCGCTGCACTTGGCAGGGTGGAGCCCCTGGGAGGCAGACAGGTGGAGTCTCTAGAGCCCAGAATTAGGGTCTGTGGAAAACCAGGTGAGTGTTTCTATCTGCTCTCCTGTGTGGGGGAAGTACTAGTCTGTTTCCTGGGAAACTGTGAATTATGGCGGCACCTCAAAGCCAGTCTCTCATACCCCTGTGTCTGTCTATGTTGGTCTGTTCTCTGCAGGGGTTAAGATGCCGGGTGGGGAAATTTTTTTTTAAAAAAGGTCCAGGGTGGGCGGAGCAGGATTCCAGAGGGTGGGGCAAGCAGTATCCCACGGGCTGAGTAATTACTTTTCCCTGAGCCGATTCCTCTGGGAGGTGCTTGCTCCTCTCAGATAAAATGGCTGCTGCAACTTTGGGGAAATGACCTGGTAGAGGGATCCCAGCAGCTGCTACCCTATGTCTGTCCCTACGCCTCCCACTCCAGACCCTCTTCAGGTGACTCTAGTCCTCACTGCCCTTCCTTCACTGGAGCCCAAGGTGAGTGGCTGCCAATGAAAAACCTGTGCTTTGGCCCCTTAAAACAAAGAAAACAACCTGTTTTTTCTCCTCCGGGCTCCATTTCTCTCCAGCGGACACAAACTCTGCTGCCTCTCACTAGTGGATGCTATGTGGACAGCAGATCCTGACTCTGGTGCTCTGAGCTTGGGAGCCATGTCTGGCGCCCACAGAGCTTCACTCCTCCCAGGGGGTGGCTCTCACAGCTGCCTTATCCCTCAAAGCCTTGGACAGCTGCCCGGGGGGAGCGGGGCCATCCCCTTTCGTGACTCCGCCCTTCCTACCATCTGGAGGTGGTCTCTGCCTGTCCAGGGTTAAGTCTCCTCTTCAGGTAGTTTTCGGTTGGTAATTCTGGGTGGTGGTTCCCCTATTTAGTTTTATTTCTAATGTGAGAAAGACCATCCTACTGTGCTGCCACCTTGCCTTTTGCCTCCCCTTTATGGGTTTTTTTTTTTGTCCTCACCTGAGGACATGCTTTTTGATTTCAGAGAGAGGGGAGGAGAGGGGGTAAGAGAGGGAGAGAAACATCAATGTGAGAAACATCCATCAGTTGCCTCTCATATGCACTCCAACCAGGACAATCCACAACCTAGGCATGTGCCCTGTTTGGAAATTGAACTGTGACCTTTCCAGTTTATGGGATGATGTTCCAACCAAGTGAGCTACACCAGCCAAGGCTGTCTTAATTTCTTTAGAAACATTTAGAATATTACATGTGGACAAAAGTCAGATACTTAAAACAACGAAAAGGAATTGGTGAATTTATTGAAATGAAGTTACTTCATGATGCTTGTAGATTTTTCCCACAACTAGGATATTTTCCCTATCCTAGTCTCCTTATCATTTCTTCAGAAATGTGCTTAAGTAATTCATATTTATTTTAGTATTAATTGAAATAGAAATTTAACATTAAAAAGATAAATCTGCTGAAGAAAGGCCCACAAGTTATAGTTCACAATTAAAATGACTTTTTCCTTAATTTATTGAAAAAATCAGAAACTCAAGTGCTTACCTTGTGTTAGCTTTCTGAAGCCACTGGTGATGCATGGGGGACATGACAGGCCAGATCCTGCCCTCAAAAAACTTAGGGGTTTTTGAGGAGAGACAGATAATAAGATCTGATTTGCTTTTATCCACTTTTGAATCATCTGTGACCTAGAAAGACCCAATGAATAAATGCATGTGTTGACAGTGCTTTTAGTTTACTTGAGACAGTTTGCCAAGTAAAATAAAAGCACTGTTTTGCCTTAACAAACTAGACAGTTCTAGACACATAACTCACTGGTTACGTCTGAAAATGTGAGGAGGTTATCTAGGGTTGTATATTACTCCATGTTCAACAGTTATCATTTTATGAAATGTCAAGGCTTTGAGGGCCTTGACTTGGTCAGAAATGTGTAAAGGAATCAGAGGCCACTTGGCTGAGTGGACCTTCTGGAGAGACTCCAGGGTGTCATGAACCACACATCTGAGAAGCATGAAGTGCCAGAGGGAAGAATGTAGAGACTAAATTTAGCAACTTTGCCTAAAACCAGCTTTTGAAGGAATTCTGGGAATTGAGAGTTCTTTCTACTAAGTTGTGGGTCTGGATCAATGCTAGGTTAGTGAAATGGAATCCAGTGAAGTCCTTAAGGTTCATCTGTCCTTTTTGACCATCTCAACCATGCTAGCCCATCTTTATTGCTGTAGAGTGACATGGGTGAATAGTTTCAGAGCTAGGACTAGAACTTTTGACCCTTTCCTAGGAATCCTGTGCTTATGGTTCTTCTCTGAGGTGACACCAAGGTAAGAATAACCTCCCTCTGAATTGTGTCAACTGAGAACTTCAAAGAATTTACTTGACTGCAGGCACTGTATTGAAACCATGTATCATTTCCGTTCCTGTCTACTGATGTTTCCTGGCCCTGTCCTTTGTGCTGATGTTTTTCTAAGTTGTGGTTCTCAAGTCTAACCATGTATCGTAATTGGGGGAGTTCTAAAATACAGATTCCCGGGTTCTGGTGACTGAGGCCCCTTATCTGCCAAAGCATAAGCAAGTAAGAGCTGGTAAACCTTTTCAATAGCAATAAGTCATTATTTCTCTGAATCTTCACCAGTGAAACTGCTGGAAAGGGATTTCTTCATCAGCCCCCCACCCTTTCCCCTCCTACCATCTAGAACTTTGGAATAAGTTGCAAATATTCTGTGGTGCTTTTCCCAGGGGGCTCCATTGCCACTCTGACATCAACATTCAAGCCAAAGCATCTCCTGGTCCTAAAGCTATTGCCACACTTTCTTACTACCACTGCCTTTTTGCCTGAATCAAGCAGTGTTTTGCAGGAGTTTGAGCAATCAAATAGACTCACTCAACTCTGCCTCATTGCCTGGGGAGCAGCCTTACAGCTTATCTTTTATTCCCTTTGAGCAGGGCCGGGAGGCCCTGGGCAGGAAGGCCCTGGGCAGGAACTATGTAAGTTTGGCCAGGTTTTCTGCCGTAATGTTGAAGCTGGATCTCCCTGTTCCATGTTCTGAGTGGATAAGGATGATATACCCACTCAGAGGAAGGGCTGTGTACCCCTTCCCATTCCCATCTCCTGGATAGCTTCAGCTTCCCTTCCTGTTACCAATGAATTTCAGATTTGGTGCTTCCTTTTTTGAGGGGCTCTCTCTCTTCAGTTGCTCTGTCCTTTCCTTAATATAGCAACTGTAAATCTACTTTTGCCCTACGCTATATTTAAACATACTTAAAATGTTAACTTCACAATTAGTATGGCCCTTCATTCTTACTCATTCTTTCTGCTTATTTCCTTGGTTTCTGCTTGGAGTTTTCTCCCCAGAGAATGGGACTTGGTGCTTGTGTTTGCCAGGAACACCTAGGATATATTTATTGGCTCTTCATAGAGGAAGTCAACTGGAAAGCTTAAAGACAATTATTCAGTACTTGGGATTTATAGAGAGCATTGCTTTACAGTAAGTCAAGTTTCTTTTAATGTGAAGTAATGCCCTTCTTAGACAAAATTATAACTATTATTTAGCCATTTTTTTCTTCCTAGTACTTTTTTATTGGGCGCACATCTGAGAAGATGTGTCCAAATTTGAAGAAAATCACCCTTTATGAGGAATTTGTTTACTTCAGAAACATCCAAAGTAAGTGACCTAGGCTGATAGAAAATTCATTAGGTTATAACATTTCAAATGGAAAGAGAGTTAGAAAAGATTTCCAATCTTCTATTGATGAATTCTGGATGGAAAAGAGCATACTGTAAGTTACTAGATTACTCTGAGGTTTAATTCATTTGAGTTTGGATATTTGAATTAATTCAAATCAGGTATCAGTAGTTTTCTAACCTTTTAGAGCAGTGGCATCCTTTCTTGACATTGAAATCTTTCACGGAAGCTCCAGATTTGAAACAGATAAAAGTGAAGTTTTTCTGGTCACAGCAGGAGCGGGGAGAGTGCTCCATACTTGTGCAGCGGGCTCTGGATTAAGGGTTCTTAAGCCCCTCCTTCTTTCTACCTGGTGTGTGTGCTTCATGCTGAGAGATGGAAGGTGGAGGCAAAGTAGAAATCCAGCAGCTCTGCCTTTTTCCTGTCATCTTTGAACACTATACCACCCCTTCTACAACAGGGGCCCTGTTCCCCACATCAAGTAAGGTCAGTGTATTAAGATTTAAGAAATGTTGATATCTTGAGAAATCTCACAGAAGTATCCAAGATCCTGTCTTAAACAGAGATCAGTTTTATTTTATTCACCAGAATGTTACTAAGATGAAACCTTGTTTTAATGCATTTTGGAAAGTTTTTATAAAACAAAGTATAAAAAAGCATTTTCAAATAATTAAGATCTTGCTGGCTGGAACTATTAGTTTTTTCCAATTAACATTTGAGAAAAAGGCATTACTATATATTAAAACTTTTCTGTATTAAAACTTTCAGATCATTAGGCAGGGAAGAGCCTTAGATAAACTCCAAACTACTGTCAGATGCCAGGCGAGAAGATAGAGAATTACTTGAGATTTTAGGGCTGGGGAAAGCATTTTATGGCATGTTACCCTATTGAACCTTTATAGGAACTTATCTAATTCCTATTAGCACATAGATAACCAGGAAGAGGTGGAGGGTTAGCATTTTGAAACTTTATTGGCAGCCATCTTGTATTATTTTTGAAAATCAACAATTAGCTGAACAATTCCACTGGGCAGGAATCAGAAATCCAGATGTTATAGAAACAAACTCAGTGGGCCTTTGCCTTTGTAAATGCTGTGGTCAAAGTTATTCCTGGCTAATGGTTTCATCAGCAACATTGGAAATCTCGGTTTCTTTGTCTTTCAGATCAGGATGGTTCCCTCTGCCATACCCGTTCACAGGGTCCTCCCTGGGCTTGTAGCAACATCCTGACTTTACTTAATTCCTTGTGTGTTTTAAGTGTAGGGTTTTCTTTTGTAAATTTTATTTAAATATTTGGATGATTTTTAATTTTAGGGTTTTTTAAATAAAAATTTCTTATTCGCTTGTAAACTCCTTGTGGGCAGAGACAATGTTTGTCGTCTTCATCACTGGATCCCCACCAGCCAGCATAATCCCTGCAATGGACTAGAGACTTGTAACAGAGCATTTTGATGAATGATTGAATGGATGAATGAATGCTGAAACAATCATTCTGTATTTTCCTTAGTGAAAAGGAGCTATTGTGGTACTTTGGATATGGAGGAAGCTGTCTAATTGGAGTAGTGAGGAACATGTTGTTTTGGACCCAACCTGGCTCTGCCACTCCTCAGCTCTTAGCATGTCGGGAATTTACTTAACCTTTCTGTGCTTTAATGTCCTTCTCTATAAATAGGTGACAGTAATAGCACCTACCCTATAGAATTGTATGGTTGTGAATCTAGGATCTGGGAAGTGCTTAACAACAGAGAAGTGGTAGAGGAAGGAATGGACCTGATCTTTAAGACTAGGTAAAAGAGTCATTCCACTGCCATATCATTTTCAGACTATCACTAATTAGAAATCACTATGCCAATCACTATGGCAAAGAATTCAGGAGTGGGTAAAACCAGAGAAGGCAATGCCCAAGTTATTGAAATGTGAAGGAGTTGTCTACCCCATTACAACAGAGGGAGTCACATAAATGTGGAGCCTGATGCAAATGTCTTTATGTTTTGTGAAAAACTGATCTACACATTTTTTTTATAAAAAGCTATCTTATCTGGATATTGCAGTGTAATAATGGATAGTAGATCATTGCTATTTATCCTAAATGACACTGAGTAGTTTGGGCTGTGTTGTTTTGCCTTTTCCTGGTTCCACTTTGAAAGGATGTGGCACCCATTTGTTGTTGGCATAGCAAATAGCTCCTCTATGGAGCAGGGCACGGTGGTGCAGGAGGAAGATGGGCATTTGGTGCAGACCACTCCAGGAGGAGTGCATGTTCAGGTCATATACATTGCTAACGTGCTCCTGGTTTCCCTCAGCAGGGAAAACCTGCTAAATGCAAGGTGCTGTGGTTCTGTTAGGTTTAATTGTAAAGTACATGCTTTTTATCATTATCATTACTGTGGATTTCCACTGGACCACAGGATGTTTTGTGCTAAACATTTTATATGTGTTAGGTCAAGATCATCTCTGTCCTTTGAAAACTATTTTTAGAGAAGTTCTGTGAGATAAGTATTTTTATACCCAATTTATTATTGAGAAACGGGTTCGAGATGTCATTTAATTTTTCTGAGATTATATGGCTAAGAAATTGTGGAGTCAGGATTGGAACCCAGGTTTGTACTAACCCAGTGTGGTACTGATGACCATGGTTAGGCTACAAGTCATATAATCTCAGCCCCCTGGAACCTTGCATACCTGTAACACTGACACTAGGTCCTGGGTTGGGGAGTGAAGCTTGCCTCTCTCCCTTACTAATTTTTTGAAAGTTCTAGAAGTTGGTAGCCTGCTTTGAACCATTCTGGTGTCACAGAAAAATCCCAAATAAAAATCTGCTCCCTAGCTCAGAAATTGACACTTTTTTTGAGAATTACAGAATGAAATTAAAAAAAAGGAAATCTCAGGAGTTGAGACTTGCTGGGGAGAACAGCCATGGTGAGATTAACTCAAATGTGTAAAACCCTGATGTGCTCGCTTTCATTTGTGCCTAGCGTTGTTTTGCCCCTTTACAGAAAGCAGAGACCCTGGTTTTCATAGCTGTTTGCAATCTCAGCTCAGGTCTTGTTATAAAGTTTACATTTAAAGTTTTGCAGTGGTACCCAGGTTTGGGCTAAATTTAAAAGTAACTGTGTGGGGGAGACAACTTTAACATTTCTCCAGGGAAGTGGACTGGAAAATTGCTGGAGAGTGAACTAACTGGAGGGAACAATCCTGAATTGGTCTCTAGGGTTGGACATAATTACCTAATGGATTTTCCATTTCTCAAAATTTTAGGAAGGAAAAAATTGCTTTTAAAAAATAACAAAAAAAGTGAAACCAGTAACCCTTTCCGTTTTTATTCAGGACCATAAACTCCTGTACTCTTGTCTATGCTTTGAAGAATAGGTGTGTACTGAAGTATAGACATGCAGGGGAAGACATATGGAAGAGAAATCAGATTGATGTGTAATTGAAAACACAAATTACCTAGCCTATTTCCCCTTCAGAATCATTGCTGAATACTGAGATTCAGCTCCATTCAAGATTGTTTTGGAGGCAGATGGAACTATATTTTAATGAATAATATAGCCTAATTATAATTAAGCATTTTATTTTTCCACAGACTCTAAAAGTATTCGTTAAGTGGCTTAGCTGTTTGCATACCAGGGTTTCCTGGTCAGAGGCGCCCATTATGTAATCAGTTTTCACCCAGAACACTCCCCTCACTCCATCCCCATCTTGCTTGGAAATTGTATCTGGAGCCAGTAACATTAAAGTCAGTTTCCCCCCCTCTGGATATATCCCAATCCCTTTTCTACTTTAATGTCTTTTATTGTTATTCAGGTTGTCCCAGAATGACAATGTGTCTACTTGCTTTCCTACTTTTCCAACTTTTATTATTGGCTGATATGTATAAGACTCTGCTTGGCTCTGGGAATAAATATGCTCCAAGAGAGGAAGCCAGTCTCTGAGATTCCAAATACATTCATGGGAACAGTGAGTGTGAGTTCTTGCCTAATATTGTGTTAAGGCTGAGTGAACCCACAAGTGAAGCAAACACTCTTGATTGGGAGAAGTGAGTCATTTACAGAAGAAGTGAAAATACCTGGTGTATATGGAATGAGCTCTAAGGGATCAAAGTGCTATGAAGTTCAGACAAGGGAGTTTTCACCTTGGCTTGAGGGGTCATGGGAGAGATCATCTGAATTAGCAGTAGTGTTGACTGTGCCAAGAAGGGACAGTCCAGCTAGGTACAGCAACACAAGCAAGGGCCCAGGCTTGGGGGGCACAGAGGTGACTGGCAAGGAACTGTGTACTGTTTTGTTTATATGGACAGTAGTAATGTGAGAGAAAAGTGGAGCCAGATTTTGAAGAGTCTTGAATGTCAGGGAGGGAGCTTGAACTTTATTAATGAGACAGTGAAGCTTCACTCTTGGCATTATTATGAGAACCATGATTAGTGTAGAGTTAACAGATTGGAGGGACACAGAGGCAGAGAGAGAGAGACAGACACTGAAGAGACAGATGAGCTGGGATGCATGGTAACAAGGGATGGACCTGGAGCAGGGGGGATGGGGATGGGGACCAGAGACCAAGAACATTGTGGAGGGAGAACTAGCTGTTGAACCACTGATTCAGTGTGGGGGGGAAGCTGAAGGATTAGGGGTTGGCTGACAGAGAAAGGTGGTGGCATTACCAGAATTAAATGAGAAAGGAGGAGAGACCCTATTTTCAGAGCTTGATCTGACACTTTCTGTACTGTGTAATGTTAAGCAAGTGGCTTCATGTGAACCCTCTGATCATGTTTCTGCACTTGTAAAATACATCTTTCATTCTTATAATTCAAAATCCTAAATATTGTTTATTTAAGATAAATAGAGAAAGGAATGGTTTGAGCAGTTCTCAGAAAGTAAGAAAAGGGAAGAACAGGACATACAATGTGGAAATTTTCTGAACTTTCTGCTTTTGCATCAGATTTAGACTCTTGACATTTAAAGCAGAAAAGTACAATTTGAATGAGTGATGGAAAGGTTTGATAATTAGTGAAGAGGAAGTTTTCCCCTTTGGCACTTAGGATGGCAGTAATTTGGGGTGGCACCAACACTGGGCACATTTATAATCAAGGCTAATTGTGCAATAGGTAATAGGTTGAAATTTTCAAAGAGACCACACTAATGGAAATATAATGAGGATTATAAGCTTAAAAAACATTGTAACTTCAAGTTTCTGTACTACCTTTATATATGGTAGGTGACACAAGAATATTTCCACCTTGGAGTAGTGGTATAGGTGTATTTAGTGCTCAAAACTCAACACTTCTGTTTCTCGATGTCCAACAACTTGTAAATAATCTTAGTGCTTCTAAGTTACTTGAAATTTGGTTGCACTGGAATGAATTGGAAAGGAACAAGACCTGTTATTGACAACTAATGGATTGGGCTTTTTTTTTTCATTGCTGGAGGGAACCTAAAGACCTCCCCAGCTTTTAAAGGAGAAAGCTTTTAACCTGCTTTCATCTCCTCTTTCTTTGGGCATTTTTTTTGCATAAGGGGTGGAGAGCAGGAGATGTGGTTGGGGTGTTTTTAAGATGGGACTGTAGTTTGCCCTCAAGTCTTTCAAGGATAAGACAGTTTCACCTACCAGGGGTGGGATCTATTACACCCTGCTGTGCTGCTCTTTTTTTAAGCAAGGAAAGGGAAGCTGAGGAGTTTTGCACAGCTGTCATGCAGAATTCTAAGCACCCATTTGATAAAACCTGTTGGTGTGACCTGGTTTCTGGGGCAGATGCAGCCTTTGACTGTACCCCCTTTCCCCTCTAGCCCTTGTCTTTCATCAGTTTTGTTTTTGCTTCCTATTAGGAATGTTCCAGATTTAGTACCTTAGAAGAGATGTGTGTGTGTCCATATGTTTTAAGAGTATTCATTTGTGTGCTTGAGCTCTGACTCCTTTTTGTCTTCTAGGAGTCAAAAAAGACAAAAAAGATGACTCAGGGCGCTGAAAATTCTGCCATGTCGGGGAAAAAAAGCAGATATCCTTATCAGCTTTCTTGTTTGGTTATAAACGTGGTAAGGCATGAAATTGGAGCAGATGGCATCAAAATAGTGAGACTTCTCTATTTTACTTGAATTTTGCTGATAGTTTCTTTAAAATCTTTGTAAACTTCCACCTATAATAGTTCTTAAGGGTCTCGTGGGTAAATGCTTCAGTGTGACAAACTCTCATCCAGGTACATTATAGGAAATAGGCCATGAGCGAATTCAGGACCCATGATCTATTCCAGGAAGCCTATGTTATATGTCTGTAATAAATAGACCATGAAGTTATGATGTCACCTGGTCCTTTCTCTGTCCTCAAGTTGAGACAGTGCACTTACCATTCTTAGGTTGTACCTGAGGGTATGTGTGCAGTAGATGGCCTGTCTTTGAAAAGTTAAAGTGGACATTCAAATATGCTTTGATAGAAGATTTTGAGAATTGCAAACTGATGGAGTAGGCTGATGTGCAGGACATCAGATGGACAGCAAAATGACTTAAGTAGTAGGTACCCAATTTGCTTTTTGCCTGCAGATATTAAGCAGCTTGAGTAGCTGGGAAAAAATGTTATGTCATTATCTGTGGGTAGTGTGGTGATAGTTTATTATAGGGTAGAGTTACTGAAAGAGAAAGAGCTGTATCATTATTCATATTAAAAAATTCTGTGACAGTGTACTCCTTCAGATGAGTGTTGTTCCCATAAATCATCCCAAATCCCTGTACTCAGGGGATTTTTTAAAGTATAGTATTTTCAGAGGTAAAATTATTTTGATTTCTTCATGGGAGGAATTTTAGAAAGTAAGGAAGAATTCCTCCAACCCAGAAAACCATTTACTTAGGTCATATCATTAAATAGGAAAGGTGAGGAGAACTATGTCCAATTTAAAGCTAACCTTAAAAAAAAAGTATTGGGATGACATTGGTTAATAGAATTATATAGGGTTCAAGTGTACAATTCTATAGTACATCATCTGTATATTGTATTGTATGTTCACTGCCCCAAGTCAAGTCTCCTTCCATCACCATTTATCCCCTCCCCCCCCTACCCTCTGCTACCTCCCCCCACCCTCCTCTCCTCTGAAACAGCAGCTCTTTCCAGCCTGGGGCCTTAGACCTCCGAGTGATTGGAGTGTGACAGACCCTCATTGTCTGTGGACTGAATGAATAAAAACTATATGCTTTTCTATTTTGGAGATATTAAAAGGCCTCATACTTACAGGGTTGGGGATTGCACTCTAAGGTGAAATATTGTGAGAGTAATAAGTTAGTTTACTTTCTGTTTTTGTGTTTTCATTTGGCTGTTTTCCATCCAGAAATCATACTACCTGACATTTTAGCTCAGCTCAGACTTGTACAGCAAAATTACTGCCACCAGTTGGACCCAGTTCAGTACAACATCTGCTCTAAGGGTCTTGTAGCTTCCAGATCTTTTTAATGTTCTAACCCATGGGTGGCTATGTAACTTATATATTAATACTTGGATCCTCAAGAGATTTCTTTCTAAAACTAGAATAATGCCACAACTAAAGGTTAAGTGCAATGGACTTCGAAATTCCAGGTCACTAGTTCATGATTTGCCCAAATCATGTGCAGGATGCCAAGGCTTTTTAACCATTCCCTTTATTAAGGATTTGCCAAATTAAAGCCTTCTAATTAATTATCCAGTTAACATTTATTCCTATACTGCACACACACACACACACACACATACACATCTATATTAATTTACTTCATTTCTCCTCTTTTTATTTTAATGCTTACTTAAATCTATAGAAGAGTAAATGGACTCAGGCATTTTTTTTTTTGCCTTGTTACTTAGAAACACTTGCACAAAGGCTACCATGTTAGATTACCTTTTGCTAATGGGAGGCACCTGAAATGATGGAATAGTGATAAGAACCTCAAAGAAGGAACATTTAATTGGAAATTCTACTGTTGAACAGATAATGAAATAGGAGACCTTTGGAGCTGCCCTTCATTGGTAATAACTGTTCATAGGCAGTTTTAAAAACCTTTGGAATTTCTCATCTTTCCTTCTCCTATATTTTCTTGTAAGTAAGCATCTTTTTTCCAGACTAGTTTCAATGAATCTTTTGAGGACTGGATAGAGAGAGCAAGGATATACCCACTTGTACTGAATTCAAAGGAGTTACTTGATATATCAAGCTCTTTCCATCAGCTGAGGAAATCTTAGCTCAGAATTTGGAGAATCTAATCTCTGAACTGTTAAGAGATACTTTTAAGGGATCCTTGGCCTGATCCTTCTTGTCAGAACTCAGAAAAGATCATCAGGTCCTGTAATGATACTGATACATCAGGAATCTAAGGGAATTAAATAAATCCCTTTCTCTATTCAGTAGCATTTTTGCTGGTCATTTGTAAATAGGGCAGAGCATAATATAGTTGAAATAATTTAATGAAAGAATTGAAACAAGTTTTATTTTGATAATTACTTGGGAATTTAGTAATTTACTTGGGAATTACCCTTCTCAGTCTACAGCACCTGGACAAAATGCAGTGATTGTAGATGCTTCTGAAGGGTGATTGCCTGGATCTGTCTCATAAAGCCCAGAATAGAGAAGCATAGAGAAGTGGAGATATTTCATCCAGTCAACATGGCTACCAAAATTAACCTGGTTTTCTCAGGATTTCTGTCCTGTCAGAGTCTGAAATTGTGTGTGTGCTACAGTTTGCTCCTATGTCCCACTAGACAGTTGTAAAGAGGGCATTTAAAAAAATATTTTATATCATTAATACTGTGGGGATAATAATAATATTGCTGCTTTATACAGATCTTAAGGATTTGTAAAAATCTGTTTATCTTTCCTCTAAAATTTCCTGCCTTGTGTCCACAGAAGATATAAATATCAGAATTGGAATTTCTAAGTCAAATTCCATTTACTCTAAAATGTCATTGGATAAATGTGGTATTTGAATATAAGTATATATGCATGCTCTAACTTTAATTTTTAATTCTAAATGCTTAAAATGAACAAATGAGGAAACGTGTCCCCAGTGTATCATCTCTCAGCATTGATTGTATCTGAGTTTGTATTGCTTCTAGTCTTCTTTCTCTGTTTTTTTTCCCCTTGTCTTGACTAACCTTTGCAGTTACATCTCTAAGGCCCCACAAGCAGGGCTCTGTATTTGGTATAAGCTGTTAGGAAGAAAGCAAACTGACGTACACTGAGTAACCACTGCACTCTAGGCATTGTGCTAGACGGGCAGTGTGCAGAGAGGTGCTGCAACGTGGGTGTCATCACCTCTGTTTTACAGATTGAGAAACTGAGCTGCAGAGTAGTTAGAACTATAGGTTATGTTTGAGCTACTGACCAATCAGTGCCAAGCCCAAGTCTCATTAGGACTCCATCATTATAACTCTTCTACCTTGTGTATTCCAGGTGCCATTTTGTTGACTTTGACTAACTTAATCATAGAAATGAGAAATAACAGAAACCAGGGAAATGTGACACTTTCCTTTTCTCATGACAAACCAAGGGGCATTGGCACTACTTCAGATAGGAGTAGTGCCAATGCCCTACTTCAGGAGGCTGATACTTCAGATTTGAATTAGAACAATTTGAGACTCAAATTGTTTTCTTATACTTTTTCAGGATAGTGGGACTTATGGCATTGTTTCCCCATATAAAGAACAGAACATGACAATGATTATCTACAGTGTAGGAAGCTGTGCATTGAAATGATTAAATTGCAGAAACCCAAGTTGTTTTAAGGACATTAAAGTCATCTCTGCCCCTTGCCCTGCAGAACAAACTATGCATTTAGAGGGAGCTTAACCAATCATTCAGAATGACCACTGTCACATAGCATACACATACTCTGGGTGAATTCAGGTTGCTCTGATCATATTTTCATCTTCTCCTCTTTACAGTATAAACACATGAAGTTTGAATATTGCTTAAGTCTGCATTTCACATTGATCTTTCCTGATTTCATGTTACAAAGGAAAAATGTGAGGAAGATACTAGCCATGCTTCTTCAGAGTTATGCAATTGCTTCCTTCACTCCCAGCTCCCAGGGAAGGTCCTGAAACTTAGCATGGCTGTCATTAGGCTACCTGACAATCTTTTCTTAGGGAACTTATGCCAAGAGATCAGACATCTTTCCTCACTATTATCCTTCAAAGATAAATACGTATTTATTTCAACTTGGATTTGAAATCTAAGTCTCCTTGGGTAAAGAGAATTCGGAGTCAGAAATATTCCATGCCCACCTTTCTAGATTGGACTGAATTCTGAATTCTTTCTCTGGCAGCTTCCTTGATATTCAGTAAAGAAAAATAAAATAAAAAGAGAAAAAAGCAAAATAATCGCTAAGCCAAGAGTCTAGAAATTGTTACTTGCTCCCTGGAGCTTTTGTGTCTTGGGGGCCATTTGGGACCCATGGTGTGAGTTTGGAGGACCAAAAATCAGAGAGCTGTAGCCCTGGCTGGTGTGGCTGAACTGTTTGCAGCATAGTCCTGTAACTGAAAGGTTGTAGGTTTGATTCCTGGTTAGGGTACATGCCTAGAGTTCGGGTTCCATCCCCGGTCCAGGTGTTTACAGGAGGCAACCTGTCGATGCTTCTCTCTTGCACTGATGTTTCTCTCTTCCCCTCCCCTTCTCACTCTCTAAAAGCCATGGAAAAAAAAAAATGTCCTCAGGTAAGGATTAAAGAAAAAAACTGAGAGTTGTAGATGATGGTTAAGCAATTTTTGAATTCACCCTCTATTTATTTGAAAGGTCAAAGACTTATTGCCATTTGCTCCACTAGGCTAACCACAAAGTCTAAGATTAAGAAGCAACAACTCTTCCACCTTGTGCTTTCATTCATCCCCTCCCTCCACTACAGGATGGAGGATAGCCTTCTCTTTTCTCGCCATCCTCCAATATTGAATGAGTGCTGGACCTTGTGGTGGGAGCTGCAGATAATGTGGTGAAGCCTTTTGTAACATTTTTTCTGACTGCACAGGGGCCCAGCGTCATGGGGAAGACAGATGAGTAAGCAGGAAGTTACAAAAGGCAAGGGGAACCCCAAGGCCTCCAGTGCTGGGAAAACTTTCCAGAGAATGGCTAAGGCTGGGGGAAGGGCAGGAGGCTTCAGGCTTCTTTTTCCTTCTTTCCTTCCCCCTTTTCTGTATCATTTCTTCCTATTTTTTTGGTATTAATTTTAGCATGTATCCCAACTCAAATTATGGTTTCAAAAACTACTCTTTATTATTAAACACGAGACACAATTTGTAATATTTCCCTCCATGTCTTTAACTTGGAAAGAGATTTATCTCAGGTGCTAAATGCTGCTTTTAAAGAAATACTGAATAGTTTTTCATTAAAAGAGAAGGGTCATAAATAAGCTACATTTCTTTTCAAAATCCATCAAAGTAGCTCTCTGAGCAATTCATGCTGTTTATTTCATTCCCTAGTTTGAGAACCTGGTCTCACAATGAAAAATTATGTCCCAATACCCTTGAATCTGTATTTTCTGTTTTGTATGGGCAGGAGCCAAAGAAGCGCATCCAGGACCAAAATGCTATTTATCCCGTGTTTGACACGTACAACTCATCCTTAATAAAATGTCATTAGGGAGGCACACTGAGCTGTGTGGCCTCGGTTGATAGGGACTTTTAACCTTTTATCAATGCCTGTGTCAGAAAATTAAGCATAATCTAGGGTGCTTTCCTTTCTTCATTAACTTGGATGGGTATATTTTATATTAAGGAATTGACTACAACACTTTGCCATGGAGAAATGCATGTCCCTTTCCACTCTTAACAGCCTCAGCCCACTGTGTCTGGTGTGGTTGTGGCCGAGGAAGCCTTTTGCCCAGCTGCTAGTCAGAAGCCCTCTACTCCAGGGTAGCAGGAATTGTTCTGAGACTCACCTCATTTGCAGTTCTATTTTGCAGAGAGAGTGTGTCTTCTCTTTGTAGGGTGACTGTTTGCCAGAAGTTTTATGGAAACACTGAAAATTCGGGCATGTTTTTGGGGTACCTCTTCCCTGCTTTACCTAGTAATTTTCATTTTTTGTGAATTCAGGCATGTTTTTTGGGTGCCTCTTCCCTAGTTTACCTGGTGATTTTCATTTCCTGTGATTCATGCTCCATAACTCTCAGTTAACGCTGGCATATCATGCAGAGTTACAATCTGTGAGCAAATGGCCCATGAGCATGTGTCTGCATGCTGCCCTGTGCCAATACGGATTTTTGGGAAGAAGCCTGGACTTAGGCTGCTGCTCCACTGTGGTGTGTGGAAGGGCATTGAAAGGCTGCCTGCCTAACACTGCCTTGCCTCTCCCCAGCCATTGCTCCCTAAATTCCCACCAATTCATTTATTAAAAACATTTACTGGAAGAGAAACCTACTTGGCATTCATGAGTTTATCTTATTACTTGTAATTCAGGACAGAAGAAATGGGATAGAAAACAAATTCTTTTCTTTGTTTTGTTTGCACCTATACTTCTCAAAGATGAAAACAGTATACAGATTCTTTCATGATTGCAAAGAATTTCTAAGTAAATGCCGAAACCTCCTACCAGAAATCTAGTTGGTTAATTCATTCTAAATCTTGAAGAAATGATAGATAGGTTTTGACTGGGAATGGGGAAACAAGAACACAGAAGCCAGAGGTCCCTGAACCCAGCCTGGAAGGTACACAGTTTGTGGAGGGTCCTTGTGCCAAGATGGGCAGCTTGAGAACAGTGGCATTCAGGAGGGAACAGCTAAGGGGGTTGGAAGTATGGAAAGCAGCAGTAATGGTGGTGGGAAGTGATCCCAAAGAACTAGGTCTACCAATCGTACCTCTCACCTCCTGTTGGTCTTTTATGTTCTCTGATTAAATGGCTAAAATGTAGTTTTACCCGGAAGTTTATTAAAATAAAGTTAAAAAGGAATGTTTAATTCTGACAGTTCTCAACAGAAGCCATTGGTTAACATTCTTTATTTGGAGATGCTCTTTTAAGGCTAGCATTTTGAAATTTTTCAGTAATCTGAATCTGTGAAAATCCTTTACAGAGGGCATAATAAGGTCTGTCGTTTGCAGAATGACCTATGTGAGCACTTATTTGTTAGGATCTGGAGAGCTGGTTCTTCAGATGGAATGGGGTGGCACTTCCTCATGCAGGTGCCTAGATTACTGAAAACTGAGATTCTTCCTCCTTCAGTGTGCAGCGCTGGCATTATAAGGCTTTTAGAATGTAAAGAAAATTTAGTTATCTGCCTGAAGTTCCTCAGGCAAGAGAACAAACCTTGGTGCCAGTTCTGTGCTAATCACTTTCAGATCATTGTCTTATTTAATCTTAGCCCCGACTGATTGCTATTATCTCCATTTCACGAGTGAGGCAACTGCACTCAGAGAGGTTGAGGAGCTTGCCCCAGGGGAACACAGCAGAGGCAGAGATGAGCTTTTAAATTTAGATCTGTCTCATGCCAGTGCCCAGGGCCCCTGCTCTTTCTGCTGGCCCATGTCAGGCAGGGCCTTTCAACTAGTTAGTGATAAAGAGATGGACCAGAAACTAAGCATCTTCTTTCCCTAAACCATAATCTTTCCAATATATTATACTACAGAACTTGGAAAAATTTGAGCATGTATGCCAGTTGTGAAAGAGATTAGTATAGAATTTCTTTTCTCAATTTTTTGCAAAGTAAAAATAATTTTCGTAAAGACTATAATTTCAAAATCCCCATTTTCTCTTTTGGTTTGGTTCTCTGCGTAGAGCTCTCAGATGTATCACTAACTTAATTTTAATCTCTGGTCATTCTTCTCTATGTATTTCTTTTCTGTTCAGATGATAGTATGCAATTGAGGTTACCCTGATTAATGTTGTACATATTTCCTTAGGCATTCATAGAGAACTGAGTAAAATATAAGTTACCCTTGGCTTCAGAAAACTCCTGGCATTTGTAAACATGCACAAAATATACCCTTTGGTAAGCAGTGTTCCAACTTACAATTTTCTTCCATTTAAGGAAGGGAGGGGGAAGAGGAGACATTTTCAGGGAGATTTTGGTAACAGTAGAGAGAGACTATGGTTTGAAACCATCATTTTTACCATTTCAGCCTTTTACTCTGCATAAGGAAAATTTAAAAAATGGATGTATTCAGGTGTTTTTAACATGATGAGCTGAAATAGAATGCAGAATCAGCTCTTTCCTTAATCTCGGAGCAAAAATATCACCATATCTTAAATTGCCTTGGGTCAGAACACTGTTTGTTGAATTATTCAACAGTTTGAACTGGTAGAATTAGAGGATTCATTATACTAAAGGTCAAAAGTTAAGTTAAAAGCATTTCCTTATAGTTACGATATGACTCACGATGTTGACAGATTCCAGAAAGGCTGCGGGAGTTGAGAGATGTGTGGTCTTAATGAGTTAGAAACATTCAGTTTGCCTGGCCATTTAGCACCCCCAACCACAAGTGCCCTGAATTCAAATTATTTAGGTCTGTTTTCAGACCTACAAGCAAGTGTGTGTGTATACTAGGTAAGACTCACGCTGGTTCTTTCACAAAATATTTGGATGAAAGTGAAAATTATCCTGTTGTTTTGTTTTTGTTTTTCTTGATTTAATCCACGTCCCAAGAAAAAATGAACCTGGGTCATATCATTTGAACAAACAGAACTTTTCTGTTCTTCAGTTCATCTTTTGTTTATTTGTTGGAAGAGCCTATGGCTTGAAGCCATAGGATGGAACTATTTTAAGAGTATTTCTCATTAGAAGTCATGGAAAAAGAAAGGATAATAGCAATAATGTGCATGTCCAATACCAAGCACTCTTGGGCAATAAAATATTTACCTGCCTTCCTTCTGATTTATATGTGTGTAGAGGATACTTAATGTTGAATATTACCATTTTAGAAATGGAGGAGATGAGTTTCAGAATAAAATTCAAGTACTCCATTTGCTTGACACCAGTCTACCCACTAAGCCCCGTTTCCCTTCCCATTTGACAGCCCAGCTGGAAAGCTGGGCTTTGGGAAGTGTTGCCCATACATTCTCTAGTTCCCCTGAAGAATTTTTTTTCTTGCTGTCTGTTGAACTCACTTCTTTTAACATGTATTACGTTATTACTTTGGACACTTCAGAAATAATTGATGGTGCAGCCATCTGAGGAATACAATGTTCACTTCCTGCTTTGGCTGTGGCCACTCTCCTCTCCATTAAGGTACTTTCTTTTATGTAGTTGATGACATTTTAGGGTTCTAAGCTCCTAGAAGAGGTGAGATTGCTCAGCAGCATTTGGTACAAATGACCACTTGCTTCATCGTGAAACACTTTCATTTCTCTTCTTCAGTTATGTTGTCCTGCTCTGGTTTTCCTCCACCTCACCTCACTGGCCATTCCTTCTCCATCTCCTTTGCTGACCCTCAGACCAACCCCTATGCATTGAGAGAGCCTCAGGGCTTAAACTTGGATCCTCTTTTCCTTTTATATTCATTCTCCTTCCTTACCTTGAGTGATGCTATTTAGACCCTTGGTATTAATACCATATATAGGTTAATTATTCTTAAGTTTGTATGTTCAATTGAACTTCCATTTGAGTGCCCAAGACATATCATGTACATACATGGCTAAAGAGAACTAACATTCCAGTGCCATCATGAAACTTGCTTTTATCCCATCCAGTCTTTCCTATCTCCATAAATAGCACCACCATCTACACAATTTCTCAGGCCAAAAACCCAGGAGTCATCATCGATTTTTTTCTTTCCCTCATTTCCCACACCCAATCTATTAGCAAATGCTGTCTCATTTACTTCCAAAATATGTGTATATCCCAAACCCAACCACTTCCCACCATCTCCACTGTACAGCCCTTTTCAATCCATCAGTGTCTGTCCCCTGGACCACTGCAGTTGTCCTTGTCCGGGAGCGGACTCCCTGCCTCCAGTCTTGCACTGTAGAAGTCCATCTTACCCACTGAGCCAAAGTGTATATCAGGCCATATTACTATTTTGCTGAAGCATTTCGGTGTGTATTCTCAGTGACCAGAACAGCTTGGCACATAGTAGCTGCTCAATAAGTGTTGGCTTACTATATTTCTCTCTTTGTTTCTGTAACTCTTTTGATTTATCTTTTAAGAAGAGATATAACAATTCCTTTTGATATGCTGGACTGAGTAAATTGGATTTGCCACATTCATCTGAATAAACTATCGTCCCAGATCTCATTCATCTTTTTAATGTCACTTAGCTGTTTCTGTCTTCCTCTAGGTACCCATTTTGGAAGTGAATTTATTTTATGTTGCGAAACCAGTGTTCCATTTTTTAACCTGTACATGACAACTCTTGGAAGAAAACTATCCTGATTTCTTTCACTTCTGTCTTGGGTTGAGAGTGTTTTGTGATGAGACTGCATCTTTGTCATGATATGGCTGTATAAAAATTGAGATCAATTCTCCCAAGGAGCCATTGCCCTCCACCTCACTTCTCCAGGGAGGCAGAAGGAAAAATGTCTGGCTTATTCATCAAAGAGAACTCGTTTATTGATGTTCGAAATTCCTACACATGTTATATGTAGAGGCGGGAAGGTGATGGTGGGAAGGAGCAGTGAAGCCACTAAAAGGTGTCAGAAGGAAATTGAGGAGTGGGTTTCCATTGTTCATGGTACCCCACTTCAGTGGGAAACTCACCTGGTTGCTGATCACCAAGCAAGATAGAAATCTAGCACATAAGCCTGGATGGGGTATGCCAACTTTCCTGTTAAGGATTCTCTGTTCTAGCATAAAATTTGCATTCCTTTGGCATAATAAAACTACTTTCTGAGTTTCTAATAAATGTAAGACCTTTTTTGAGTTACTGATTGGTAGTGGTAATAGTGGTCAGGAAGATGAGTGAGACATGGATCATGTGTTCTGGAAGCTTGTAATATGAAAACCATCAATGTCAAAGGTAGAAGATGATTTGAGTCTGAAGAAAGAAAGAAGCAAAATACGGGAGTATTTAGAGGGGGAGAGTCACATGTAGGTTAGAGGTAGGATGGGAGAAAATGAAGAGGGAAGCTGGTTGGAAGGGAGGCCATGTGAGGAGCACATGCGGTATAGGGTGGGGTACCCCAGGAAAAATGTGCCCAAATGACTGAAATGCTGAGGACAGGAAATCTTCAGACCTTCTGTGTTCTGTTATGCCCATGACCTTGGACCACCTTGTTAGGGAAAGGATTTCCAAGGAACCCTGCTAGACATTTTGTAAAAGTGAGATCTTTGTAAGCAAATAAACTATTTATCTGTAAACCTACTGGCCAGCTGTAAGATCTGACCTTACACCTTGTACATTGTTGTGTCTGCCATCTATGAACCTGGGGGAAGCCTCACCCACCCGCTCCCATAAGTCAGGTTTTCATATATCATCACCTTCTGTTGACGTGCCATTGCCAGGTGCCCCCTGGACCACTCCTTACCTCATAATTGTCTTTAAATCTATCCTCTATTTTACTTAAATACATAGAATCCTACTTTAAACAACAGTATTTGTGAGATCATGAGTCTGTTATAGGTTTACCAGTTATAGATTTTCTCAAATTGTAAACCACTTACATTCATCTCCTGTATTTTCTACAAGTGACGCTGGATCTGTTTATAGAAAACTTGTATCTTCTGCCTTTAAAATCACTTCAGCTTTGGCAAAAAATAAAATTACTTCAACATCTTTGTAGCAGTCCTATTAAGTCCTTGTCTTTCATCTCTCTCTCCCCTCCTGTCATCCCCACTCGCTTTGAGATTCTGTAGCATTCTAAGCCTGCAGGGGTTGTAGAGGACATAATAAAAAAGAGCTTTGGTATTTTAGGATTTGAAGTGCAATGAAAGGAAATTACCGACACACTGAATCGCCATTTAATGGGCGATGGTGATATCGATCTGGTAATGTTTCCTGCGGTCCTAGTTGTAATAACTGTATAATATCATACATTTTATCAAAATAATTTAAAAGCCAGCAAATGAAGTTGTTATGGTGCCTCTGTAAAATGAAATAGAAGTCAGAGAGTCTAGAAGATAGTGACAAAGGAACAGCAAGGCCTAGAGGACCAAATTAGGGGAAGACTATAAAGCTCTGTAGCCAGAATAGATTTCTGAGGTTTAAGTTAATATCTGCATGGGGCTCTGAGTCCCTTGGACCTTGTTATTCTACAGAGAGTAAAAAATGAGATCCTCATTCACTCATTTGCTTTAACCATTATTATTCTTCTGAGATAATGTAAATTAGCACGCAAAGTTGTTTGATTTATGGAATATGATTATGTTTATTAGAACATTTCTGGTACAATAAACTGACTTTATGAGGGGTCTGCTATCAGCAGGTTGCAAGTTTATTGCGTAGCTCAAAACACTGGTTTTAATGGCCCATAATGAAATGTCTGCTGTTATCAAAAGTTTAATGAAAATATGATGGTATTTCTTAACTTAGTATCAATATTTCTAAAATGTTCATTATTAATTTAATCAGTTCATGCTCTTTTTATCTTTCTTGGACAATAAAGTTCATGAAATTTTAAATTTTCTTTCAGCATTATTCACTATTTTCTTCACATGCAGAATTTAGAATATGACTGTAGAAAAATGGCTGAGCATTATTAAGGGAGATTTGTCTTTCTTCTTTTGGAAATTGTATAAGTTAGAAAGCCCTCTCCTGTGAGCCTTCCTTTCCCCTCACACTACTGTCACTCTTTGCATTGCTCTGATACCAATGTGTGGGTTTTGCACACATCATGCAATTCTGTGACACCAGCTGGGTGTCCCTCAGTTTCATTCCGTTCTGACACTGTCTGTCTGGAGTGAGCATCAGATGCCACAGGTAAAGGTTTCAGTCCACTTCAGACACCAGTCACAAGTCTCAGGTTGTCACCTGTACTTCTGACAGACTGGTTATAAATCAGGGTTCCCATGAACTCTTCCTTGGATTTGATAATGACTGACAGAACTGAGGGATAAAATTACTTACATTTACCAGCTTATTTTATAATAAAGGTATCGTAAAGGATACAGATGTATATCAAGATGGAAGAGATCCATAAAACGAGCTATAGGGGAAGGGCAGGGAGCTCCCATGCCCTCTTTGGGTGAGCCACTCTCCCCTTACCTCCACGTGTTCACCAACTTGGAAGCTCTATGAATCCTGCGCTTCTGGGATTTTTATGGTTTCCTTGTAGGGACATAATCAGTCATTAACTCAGTGTCCAGTCTACCTTTTGTGTAAGGTGGAGAAGTAGATGCAAAGGCCCAAGCTTCTAAGCATGGTTTAGTCCTCCTAGTGACCAGCCCCCTCCTGCAGCTATGCAGGAGCTCACCAAGAATCACCTCATAAGAACAAAAGACACCCCTATCATCCAGGAAATTCCAAAGGGTTTAGAACCTCTGTGTCAGGAACTAGGCTCAAAGAGCAAATAGACAAAAGAAGCTCTTGGTGTTGTTATCACTTAGGAAATGACAGGGGCTTTAGGAGCTCTGTGACAGGGACCAGGGATAGAGAACAATATATATTTTTTCTATTACTTCACAAAGCAGCTCTGTTATGACTGTAATAATGCTGTAAAGCCTTCTGGATTTGGTCTCCAATTAAAATTTTCTAATAACTTGGGGGGTCACTAATGTTTTTGGTTTTGAATTATTGATAGTATAGTATAGTGGAAATTAATTGCAATTAAATTGATTACAAATGTTAGTTTTAAATTTAGAGACCCAGATTTTTGAGCACTTGAGAAGCATTAATTTACCTGACCATGTCAGGTTTATATTCAAATCTCATCTTCTGTAAATGTGACGTGTCAATTATAAAGTATTTTTACATAATTAAACTATATGGGACTTCTTGCAGAAAATATTTTGCCCAAAAGTTTACATGTATTTTTAAGCTTTTATGTTTTTCTCTTACATCATTGTTCCTCTGTCCTTTTATCTCCCTTCTCTCTCTAAATAAATGTTTACTTACCCAAAATAAGTAAACATCCTTGGCTGAGAACTTAAAAAATGAAAAACTACTATAGTGAAATCTTTATATTATTTTATTATATTTCTTTGATTTCTTTACCAGCTTAGGGACAAAGCTATAGCATATTAATCTTAATATCATCTTAATAATCTCATTTTACCCATTTTTTAAACCCAGAGGAAAAGAGAACACTGAATTCTTGACCTTTTTTATGACTGTGTGGGCACCCACATTTGTCTAGTCTTTTTCCCACATTTATTTTGCTGTGCTATTTGCTTTTATGAATGTTAATATAAAGAGGTTTTCACAGCTGTTAGAAATCCTTAGGTCCATGTGAAATAACAGTGACTTTTTAAATGGAGAGCCTTAGGAGGTATTTTTCAAACAAAGGCCCATTTATGCACACAAATGGTTACTTCCATACTTTAGTTGTGTATATTAGGTATTTAATGCAACATAAGTAAACATAGCCACAATAGCAGGGGACTTTGCCTGTAGCATGAGCCATGAATTCTAAGGCCTTGATTCTCCAGTCTTTCCAGGTACCAGCCTGAAAGCAGGAACCTCTCCATCTCTCCATGAGGGGTGTTGTAATCTCTGGCCAAACCCTAGCAATCAGCCCTTTCATGTAACTGCCCATTTTCAGCCACTTCCAACATTTAACTTCCTCACCATATCAAATCCAAACTCCTGTGTCTTAAGTTTATGTTGCCATAAATGGCCTCAGTTTCTACATTTAAACTTATTTTTCTCTAAATGTCCACAGGCCCCTTGATTCATCTCTTGTTCCATTGACTGGCAGACATAACATGTTTCTTATTTCCATGACATCAGTTATGACTCTCCTATTTCTTTTGAAATGTATTTCCTTACATTCCTCACTTTCATCAAAACCTATCTATCCTCAAAAGTCCAGTTTGATTCTTACCATCACCACTCTTTCTTACTTCTGAAGATGCACTTAGGTCTCTATTAGCAATTTAATACTGAACTACTAATTTATTGGTTTATTTTAAGGACCACATATGGTTTGTAAAATAAGAAACACCTCTAAATGTTCATTTTGATGATAATGATTCTCCAATTTGAGACCTGTATACATTTATGTTTATTAATCACAACCTTTTATATTTAATAATTCCTGTTTCCCAGCAACTTCCCTAACCAATAAAATGAAGGAGCTGGATTAGGTGTCTCATCTTTAGAATATTTTCACCATTGAAATTCGAATCAAATTTAAGAGTACATAGTTAACCTATATTTAGATATCATACATATGTGATACATATAAAGTGACTTTCTTTTTTAAAAAAGGACATTATATCTCATTAAATCAAGTTTTGAATGTGAAAAGGAAGCTACTTTGCTGTCATATGATGGGGTACGTTTTCTGCTAAATTGCAGCTCTTTGTGTATGACAGTGTGGGCAACCAGCTCTGAACAGAAATGTTTCCTTCATCTCAAACTGTTTAACAAAATAATGTCTGAGACACTAATTCTTTCTGTCTCTATTAACATTATCAATCAGTCTAGCAATACATTTTTATCAGAGTAATCGTACAATTATAGCATTATAGAATACTGGATGCAACTTTGAAAATCAATCCTAACCAGAATTTTCACGTATTCAAAGACCCCAAGCAAGCATTTTACTTTGGTCTGTGTGATAGGTTAGATTAGTGCTGAAAATATTCTCTTCCTTCCTCCATCTGGGGTGGGGGAGTGCATTTTCTCATTCTGGTGTCTTGGACTTGGCCACAGGACTCATTTTGACCTTAAGGTTGGTGGAGTCTGCTCCCTGTCCCTTGATGAGTGGTGTGGTCATGTGACTCCCTTTGGCTAATGGAACATTAGCATTCATGACACAGGAAGAGGCTTGAAAGGTATCTTAAGTTTTGTCATTGCCATGAGCAGAACTGCCCCTAGGTAGCTGCTGCCTTTTCAGCCTGGATGCCGGAATGCTTATGTATAGAGCAGACCCTGCCCAATCTCCACTGAGGGAACAAGCTCATCTAACCTGCAGCTTGAAGCCGAGGTGCTGACCTGCCTGCATCATAGTCAACTTGGGGACCTATGAGCAGGGGAACAAGTTGCTTATTATTGTTGTATGCCATTGCTTTGAGGGTACTTTGTTATATAGCATTATTGCTACAATAGCTAATTGATACAGTCTCATAGGACAACCACATTTGTTATTAAATGATTTTCATTTCTGGTAGACACTTGCCTGACTAACCCACATAAGCTCCTTTCTGGGTTCCCAGACACTGCCGTCTCACTCCGTCTGACCGCTGCCTGTGACTCATGGGTGGCTTGCAGCTGGCAGCTTCCGAATCAGGGTGCCCGCATACTTCTGCTCTCAGTGGCTGTTAGGTGCGTAGGAGAGAAAGTTTTAGTTGTGCTGAAACTGACACCAGTTGTACTTACATATTTTAATTAAATGTTATATAAACTAGTGAAACATACCTGTATAAAGATACTTGCCTCTGGGAAATAAGTTAAAATGCTGGGAGAAAGCCAGTTTCCAAAAAGTTTTTGTCAAATTAGGCAGGTCAGATAACTGTTTAAGAATGGAAAGACATGTAATATCCTGAAGTTCCTTTGTAAGTGTCCCTAAGTTATTACTTTAAGAATGCCTAATGAGAAATCATTGGTGATGACCTGTGTGTTCCATTTACGTGATGGAGCTGCAGGAGGCCTTGGCCTTTCTCAGATGATTACAGAATGAACTTATATTGATGTATTTTATGTTGAAATTGCATGTTTAAGGCATGATTGCTTACTTAAATCACTTTTTTGGGTTAATTGACCAACCATTGGATTAGAGAGAAGCTTTATCAAGGATATTTCATTGGAGTTGATTCCTTGTAAAAAAGTGTTGGGATATTCTTGAAGAATGTTGGCTTTCAGAATGAACATGTCCTGGTGTTTGTGCTTCATTATAATAGTTCTTCTTAGACTTAGCAGATATTGGATGCTCTACATATCTCGAATTTCTTGGGTTTTTTTTTTTTGGACTTCTCATGTGCAGTTTTAAAGGTCATTTTTTGGTTGTTATAGCTAAGAATATTCTTAAATAATACATACTAATAGAAGCTCGGAGCTGTAGTGCTTGGAGTACTATACATAATTATATTTATTCTTTATGAAGTACATAGTACATATGTATACACATACATATATTTCATAAATTGTATATACACATTATTCCTATAGAACCAAATTATAAGCAACTGTCACAATATATGGAAGAATTAAAACAAGTTGTGATTCAGCTCTCAAGTTTTGAATTCTATTTGCCCAAAGTTACAGGCAGTGATTCATGCTAGGTCCCCTTGTCCTGAGTGCCAATTTAAAAAGGTATGGTGACAAGTGAGGGATGTTTTTCTGGAGACCAGCCTTTCTCAGGAGACAGTCTATCTTGAGTGTGGTAAATAGAATACTTGTTGATTAAGTGCACCCTGTTTGCTCCTGTGTGTTTATATCTTGGGTGGCTTCCTGTCCCCTGTGATAGATACTACTGGATTCTAAGGGCCACAGGTATGCCAAGAGAAGAGGAAAGGAAACCAGTAGCTCTGAATTAGGAAATGCCTGTACTAAGAGCATGAAATCCTTATATGAGTAGTGTAAAGGTAGGTCTGAAGAAAAGTAGCATCATTTAAAATCACAGTACTATTGCTTTTATGTAAGATTTTATAAACCTTGTATACTGTGCATAAGATAACCTTGGGGTATGCTGGCTTGTCTCAGTACCCATCAGGGCCCTCCTGCCTCCCGTCCTTGGTGCATCTGCCCCAGGTGTGGCTCCATCTCTCCCTTTGCTGACTGCCACTGAGGCCATCCTCTCTTGTGTAGGTACAAAGGGCAAGTGTAGGTCACTTTGCTGACAAAACTGTAAGGTATTGAGTGCATACCATCTGCCAGGACTCAGCATGACTACTGAATAAATGTTGACATGTGAAGGTTTTGAAGAGAACCTGAACAGAGTGTTTGACATGAGGGACCTGTAGATTACCTCTAGAATTTTCATGGATCCCTGCCACCCTCTCCCTCTTAAATGAGCCAGGTCAATTATGGTACACCCTGACAGGGGTGCCTTACTGTCTTTGAAATCAGTTACCAAGTTTTGTAGACCCCAGCAGCTTCCTATCCTTCACATGTATCCCATTTCGTTCACTTCTGTCGCCTTGCTTCAGGCTGTTCCTAGACTTTTCGTCTCCTGGATTTTTATAGTAGCTTGCAAAGGTATCATTTCTGCTTCTCAGTACTACGCACCTGTCATAGCCACAAGTGTGGCCTCTCTAAATCACACATATCATCGTTCCTCTTTTCCTGAAAATATTTCAGTTTCTCATAACTAACTCTATGATGGAGTTAAACCCCTATAACTCAGCTCCCAAGACTATTTATGTTTATGGTTTGGTCCTCGTTCATCTCTTCAGCTTCATTTCCATTCAGACACTCCCTCACCCCACTGTACACAACACCCCTTTGATACAGCCTTAACAAATTACTTGAAGTTCCTAGAGGTTGTCATGCTGTTTCAGGACCATGTACCTTCATAAATATTTTTTGTTATGTCAACATTATACTTCCTTTTTTATTACATTCCTTCTGTTATTCAAAACTCAAGCCTAATGTATGTTCTCTTTGACCTAATAATTCCACTTTGGAACAAATATTTTTGTGCAAATATGTTTATTGCTATTGTTTATAATAGCAAAAATACTGTATTTGAAGCAACTTAAACATCTAATGCTGGGGAAATGGTATAATAAATGCTATGCAATATTACATAGCCATTAGATTTATGTTTTCATAGATTTGATAACATTAGAGAAGATCTATGAGATAAATGAAGAAGTATGAAATGCAAACATGTGTGTGTATTCTTATTTATATGTTTTAGTGTCTGTGGGTATATTTAGTGAGGAGGAAAAAAGAGGGGTTGCAAATAGGAAATACCTGAAAATTCGTAGAAGCTCTTTGGGTGGTAGAATTATAGGTGATTTTTATTTTTCCTTATATTATAATTTATTAGGGTTTCTAAGTTTCTACAAGTATAAGTGTGTTCTGTAATTAAGACATTTTAATTAAACACATGCAAATGAGCTCAAGGATCCCCCTGCCTGAGAAGCTGTCCAAAAACTCCCTACTGATCAGAAGGCCTCTCCTGCATTTCTGCTAGCCCTGTGCTTATCTTTATTTGTGCATCTGTGTCATTGAATGCTAATCTCTGATTTATTCATCTCTCCCCCATCCTAGGCTATGATATTCTTAACGGCAACCATGAGTTTTAAGTGACTTTTCCTCAGAGTTTAGCACAGTCATTGCCCGATGGTAAGTGTTCAGTGAAAGATAATGAATCAATAAACTAGAAATGAAGATTTTTCTAGAGTAAGCCAGCCACTCTAAACACTCCCTAGTCCATTAGTGATAATAACAGGCCTGGAGAGCATTGAGACCTGGAAGAAATGGTTGAGTGTTTGGACTACTGCTTCTTCTAGAACTTG
Source organism: Phyllostomus discolor (assembly GCF_004126475.2). Taxonomy (NCBI): domain Eukaryota; kingdom Metazoa; phylum Chordata; class Mammalia; order Chiroptera; family Phyllostomidae; genus Phyllostomus; species Phyllostomus discolor. The sequence continues at coordinate 104,803,914 of NC_040908.2, read as the reverse complement.
AAATAGAGTCTTCATATTCAAGGATCCTACTATTAAAGTCCCCACCAACACTATCTGACCTGTAGAAATTGTGCCCTTTCTTTCAGGTCTATTTCAAATGCCCTCAGCTCTTTGAAGCTCTTCCTAATGTCTCTACTCTGATCAGAGATTTTTTCCCTTTTTATTGAATTATTGGGCTGACATCAGTTAATAAAATTGTACAGGTTTCAAGTGTACAATCTAAAATGCATCATCTGTACACAGTATTGTGTGTTTGCCTCCTCCAAAACGATCATACTGCTAACCATTAAAGCAAAATCAAATCTGAGACTCGTCAGTGGCAAACTTTACCCCTGAGCTAGGAGGCATTCAGATTTTTTTTGTTTTTGTTTTTGCTTTTGTTTTTTTTTAGTTAACATGCAGGTTGGAATATTATAAAGTTCATCAGTCAAAAGTTTTGACACCAAACTGCCACCTCCAGAATTAAATCATTTTCTGAAGTATCTTAGGTGCTATGACAGCCAGGTAAGCTGGCTCTATCAGGATGCTGCTTCTGTAGCACCTCCCAGATTTTCTGCTCATTAGTTCTCATGGTTCGGTGAATGCCCTGAAGAGCTGAATCCAGTGTTTTGTTTTGTTTTGTTTTCTGGCTTTTACAGTTAATGATGGCCTGCCTATTCACGTGAATAAGTTTCTGGTCTCCCCTCAATTCAGGAACAACTAAGTGATATAATTCTTCTGAAAACCCTTCTCAGTGAGGTTGGAACCCTGGTGCTTTCTGGAAGTATTTGTTAAAATGGCCTTGCATAAAGTGAAAGTCATGGGGTGAATTTGATACATCACTCATTTGTCCCTGTCCATGCATTTATTCCTTTATTTTACATACACTTTCTTGAGCTAATGCACCTCAAGATATACAAACCAGACATTGGCCTTGCCCTGGAGTAGCTTAAAGTCTACGAGGGAGGATAAGATCTTTTTGTGAAGCCTTCCCTGACCTACCCAAGCAGATGATATTTTTTCCTTTTGGGTCTTGGGACACAAAGGTTTCTTGGGACTTTATTTACATCTCTTATCCTGTTGTATTGTACTTCTGTACATACATGTATCTGCAAATTTCCTAATGGCTTGGAGCAAATTCTATTCATTTCTACCTTCCTAGTACTAAACATGGCATAGAATAGGTTTTTAGTACATATGTGGTGAATAAACAAGCAAATGGAAAGTTAGGTGTCAAATCAAATACACATCCATTGGGAAGATCATAGAAGAGGTGGCATTTGAGCTGGCTTTGAAGGATGGACATGTAGCAGAGGAGGGGAAGGCATTATAGCAATGGATGCAGCAGATCAGAGACATGGAAATAGGAAATCATAAAGTCTCTGTGACTCCAGAAGTGATTCTTTTTGGGTGGAGTGTGGGATTCATAAAAGTAAGAGATGGAAATAGTGTTGGAATAGGAGCTAGGAGTTCTATGTGGATTTTACAGAGGAGGCAAAGCCAATAATGTTGCCACTTATTGGCCTTTGTACCAATGCTAAAGGCTCCACCTCTTAGGTTTTCAGAATGAGAATATCAGGATGGGAAGGTAGCAAGGCTCTTGGAATAGGCCCATCCCACCTTAGGGTGCTTCTTGTTATTATTTGTCTGTCTTGAGAAATGCTGTGTTTGAAAAGACCTGAGTTGGGTTTTCTCCTAAAGATTTTATTTATTTATTTTTAGAGAGAGGGAGAGAAACATCAACCTGTGGTTGCCTCTTGCATGTCCTTACTGAAGACCTGGTCTGAAACCCAGGCATGTACCTTGACTGGGAATAGATTTTGGTGACCCTTTGGTTTGCATTCCCGCACTCAATCCACTGAGCTACACAGCTAGGGGCTGAGTTGGGTTTTTTAAGGTGAACTTCGCAGAGGCTGAGTGGTAGGAGGACTTCATTGCTCTGCCCCCTGGCTCTTTGTACATGCTCCCAACACAGTACCTCAAGTATTGTCTTAGGAATGCTTTCAGGCCAGTCTTCTCCACTGACGGCTGTGGCTGGCTGATGCTCCTTTGTTTCTCCAGGTCAAGTGCAGTGCTGGCACATGGCAGATCCTCTATAAATATCATCCGAGTGGAATTGAATTGCTGAAATATAGCCAAGGATGGTATTACCTCGGGGACATCAGAGACAAGGTTTTCATCTAGACTGAAGTTAGATGATGCTCATAGCTCATTGGTGATAGAATTTTTCTATTAGGAAAATGACATTAGAAGTATTAGTTTCCTGGTTTCTTTATGGGATGGGAATGCGAGGAAACAGAAACATAAAGGAGGGCTACAGACTGTCTTCAAATTAGTGGTCTTCAAATCTCTGGGATATGAATTGGGGAGTGTTCAGGGAAGTTTAGGTTAAATGATGAAGTCAGGGGCTAATGTCTTCCTTTTTAAAAAAAAATCCTCATTTGAGGATATATTTAGAAAGAGAGACAGACAGACAGACAGACAGACGTTGACATGAGAGAGAAACATCTATTGATTGCCTCCCATGTGTGCTCTGACTAGGGACTGAACCTGCAGCCTAGGTATGTGCCCTGATCTGGAATCGAGCCCACAACCTTTTGGTGTACAGGATGGTGCTCCAACCAATGGAGCCACCTGGCCAGTCTTCCATTTTAATAGGGGAGGGTTGAGAGAGCACAGGCAGAGTATCTGAGATAGCAGTGTGGGATCTGCTTATGAGTTTCATGTGCACGGCCAAGACTGCGACTTTTGGAAACCTATTCAGTCTGTTTGTTTTTCCAATTAGACACACATTTGTATGTACATCCACTTTTTACTAAGGACAAGCTGTTATCTATTAACATGGTGCTATTATTGTTAATTATTATTAATACTATTATTATTGTTTTGCCAAGTGGTTAAGCTTTCCAGAATGGAGGTCAGTTGACTCTGCCGTCCTAGTTTTTATGTGTGTAGGGATGTGGAAGAGTCAGCCAAATTTGAAATTATTTTCTTTATACTTAAGGGAAAGCAGTCATCTTGGCAGAAGAGTCTCATATCTGGTTCTGTTGTGTATGTCAGTGTTTTTCCTCCTAGGGGAAGGCATTCCTATATTTTTAATTCAGTGCCAAATTAAGAAAAAAATTCTCTTTTGTCACTTATGTGTTTACATTATATGTGTTTAGTTGAGGCAGTAGAGGGTGGAAATGGCAGTGTAGCTCATTTGGGGGATTCTGTGTTTTGTTTTCTAGAATGTTCCACATTGTTCCCTGCCCCTCCTTGGAGGATAGTGGGGTGTGGTGGGCAGGACGGCAGGCAGTGGGTGAACAGCTCTGCAGCGCCCTTGAGTAGCACTGCTGACACTCTCCCCCAAGATGAGGGTGTTGGCCGAAGCTGCTGCTGACCGACAGCACAGCTCCCCTGCTCTCCTTGGAGACGAAGGCTCCCTTTGCTGTGGGCCCTGGGCTTTAGATCAGACCCCGGTCACAATGGGAAACTCTCCTCAGTTTTGGCAGCAGGGATACACATTGCTGGTGATGCTTTGTCATTCCAGCAGCTGATGTATTGCAGAGATTAGGTAAGCGGTGTCTGTAGATTGGAACAATTCAGGGTTCAAGTCTATATTATTGACTGCTAGGCAGGCAATCATTACCAGTGGCAGGATTAGTGCCGGGTTTTTGATTATTTTAAATTTTGTGTTGCAGAAGCCTGGATAAATCTAATGACAAGTAGCGGATGTAAATGCCCAGATTCTAGAAATAGCTTTGAGAAACCTTCCCTCAAACAGTGAGGGAACTTACTCGGTTTGCCCATCAGTCCTTTACATAATCAGAATGTAGTGACTGGAGTGGAACAGGTTGTGTTATTCAAATATAGAGCATAGTTTTGGTGTTGCTGTTTTTCTGAATGACCACAATTGAATTAGCAATGGTCTCTAATAACTGGTTCATTTTGAAAGGCCTCACAATTCTCTTGTTTAATAACACATAAGACACTTAGGGCCTGGTTATGAGCATTTTATTATAGTGATAGCATGGGAGAAAAACTCTAGTTGTTGGCCGGCTGTTTTTTTGTTGTATACTAAGAGCTCATTTATCTTTTGCTGTTCAGGCTGTGGCATCTGCTAGAAAAAAGGCGCTCATGGTGGTGCAGACTGCCTTCAGGGCATAGCCTGAAGTGTTGCATGAATGGAACTGTGACTTCATGTTGGTGCTACTCCCTCTTGAGCAAAAAACAATATGTGAAGGATTCTGATTACAGTTCAGATCTTCGGTTTTAAGAAGCTGCCCTTTGAGCTTGGTCTGTAAATACTGATTAGTTGCAAACCTTCAATTTTGGTCCTTCACCACCCAGAACGGTGCCTGGGTACTGAAGAAAAGTGCTTTTCCCACCGCTGGGGCACTTTGAACAGGAGATTCTTTTGCAGGGAGACGAAAATAGGTTTCCTATTGTTCAGATGGGTGTTTTAAGTGCTTTGCAGGTGTATCTTAGAAAATGGAGGTATTTATTTTTAATGAGGAGAACTGAAGAATAAAAACAATCGCAGCCTTGGAGAATTGCAGATCAAAGCTTTTTTTCATTATGAAACAAATGAAGGCCTCCATCCTAGGAGCTAGGAAATTCATTAATTTTTAATAGGGGAATAGGCCATACATGGTAATTTAATTCTTTGTGGAGAAGATGGTTTAAGTGGTATTTAAAAATCTACATACTTGGATGGTTTGGAGTAGAAACCTGCTGTGATAGCTACGGTAATAAATGTACAGTGCAGTTGAGAAACTTGTTCAGAATCACTACAGGTCCTCCATAACTGTTCTATTTCTACGCAGTGTGCAGTATAATAATTTGTATTACAGCCATATTCAGCTCCTGTTTTGGGCCTGGCTATCCCATCCTGTTGTGGGAATCAGAAATGCCACTCAAGAAGTAGAAATGTATGCAGAAATGAGAAGCAAATTTCAAACCTTCCAGATCTTCCATTTCACATTTCCTAATTGGTTAAAATCTCCCCTCACCCTTGCATATGCTTGTGTTCTTCTCTAAGTGATCTCATGGTTTTTCTTTTTATCTTCCACTAGCAGCCATGATATTTATTTTAGAAGCAAGCTTTGCCCTCCATGTGTTGCTTTGTTGAGTTTTAATTTTAAGCTGATGATTTTTGAGACCTGTGCCCTGCCCTCCCAGCCTCTTCAATGTTGTGGTGCTGGCTGGGAAAGAGCCCATCTGCTCAGAAGTGCCACCTGTGCCAGGGGGCAGCTCTTCCAGAATGTGTCTGCTGTGAACTACATTGGAATGGCCGTGGTATTGGGAATTGTGGCATTAGTTCCCTGAGTTTGGAGCCGTTTTGGAGGCACAGAAAAGTTGCTGAGTGAGTGAGTTGTCTAATGATATAGGTATGTGTGTGGAGGATGCATTTGTAAAACGAAAGTCACTGCTGGGCCAAGAAATATCTTTTGGGAAATAAGGCAAATTGTAAGTTCAAAAAGTGTTGAGGTAAAAGAGGTCCTGAAGCCATCTGGTAGGTCCCCTGACTAAGAGATGAGGGCACTGTCTCAGAGCGACTGAGGGACCTCACTCTGGTCTTAGAGCCAGTCAGTACCTGAGTTCTCTTCTATCATTTCCTATCCTTCAGCTCGGTGGCTGGCTTATTTATGCATTTTTTTCATGTTAAATCTTTCCTGGAACAAGCCAGTATATAAATAAGTGAATGAATTTCTGCCTGCTGTGTTTTAACATGTTCATTCTTATCAATCTATTTGTTTATTCGTATTATAAATCTGTATGTGTTTGCCTATCTTGCTTACTTTCTGTCCTCTACCCCTCAAATTTGGAATTACATAAAGGCAAGGACCTTGTCTAAACTAAAACAAACCTGTAGCCTCTAAAATTTTGTCCTGTGCTTATGAGTATCCAAACAATGTTGCTGGGGAATGAACAGTGTAATCAAATATTTGCAGGTTTTTTTACCTCCTAGGTTTGTGGGGCAACACTTGGTTAAGCTCTTTGGCGACGGGTAGTTAAACCTGGTCTAGAAAAAGGAAGGTTTCCCATGTCATTGCCTCCTTTTCTATTCCTAGTGCATGTGCTGAAACTCCACCTCAGAACTGTTGGAACAAGAATACTAATAATCTGCTCCAAGCTTCAGGCCCTGCTTGCGGGGTCAGGAGTCAGAGGGCTAGGTCAAGCAGAGAGGCACAGGCTGTGAAAACAATCCTAGATAACCCTTTTGTGGTCTGTCCAAGAGCAGGTGTTGTCTAAATCACCTTGGGTGGTTTTAGTCACACGTGTTGGTGGGCAGTTTGGATATGTCCAGTGTTCAAACAGTTAAGTCCCAGGCCCCACTCTGAGTCTTGTCAATTTGGGGACAGGTTATCTTACTTCTTACCTGTGTTTTGCTCCAGGCTCCAGGTTGGGGTCCCACTTCCGGGTCCCTTGATTCCAAATGGAAATTCCTTTTGTGCTGTTTCTCTTGTGTCATTCTCTGCCTCCTACTACTTCTTCCTATTACTTCCCAATGGCATGCATATATATAATCCCTGGCACCCTAAAAGAAAACTCCTTTGATTCCACATCTTCTTTTAGACACTGCCCTATGGTCCCCTTTTTAGTAGAACTCCTTAAAGAGTTGCTTATTCTTGTTTCTTTCACTTCCTTCCCATCCATACTCCCTCAGCTCCAATCCAGTCAAATTTTGGTCCTTATCACTCCACTGAAACTATCCTTTTTGGTGTCATACTGACCCATGTTTCTATACCCACGGTCAGCACTCAGCCCACTTATTTGACATATCAGCAGCATTTCATGCAATCTATCATTCCATTATTCTAGCTTGAGACCGATTCTTCATCGAAGGAAATACTGGCTCTCCTCCCACCACTGAGCCTGTTCCTTTTCAGCCTCCTTTGCTGGTGACTTCTGGTCTCCCTTATCCCCAAACGCTGGAAACCTGGGACCAGTTCTCAGACCCCTTCTCTTCTGAAATAAAATGTATTCCCTTAGTGATCACCTGCAGTGTTGTGACTGTTCATACCATCTATACATCCTAAATGTAGAGCCCGACCTTACTCTCTTATACTCTAGGTTCATATATTCAAGAGTTCACTCAGTGTTCAAATGGGGTCTTTAAAGGGCTCTAGAACTGAAACTGACCGATATGAAGCTCCACGACCTTATCCTACATACGTGCTTCTTTAGGCCATCCTCCTTGTCTCATCTCAGTAATGGTTGTGATGTCAGACTCCAGCTTGGAATCTTTATGATATATATAGGATATGAATATACTATACATTATGATATAAATTTATACATTATATTTATATATATTATATATTTATCATGTTTGTAAAACTTTGAGTTATATCAATTATATTTATAAACATGTTCAGAATTGGATCATGTGCTATTGCTACCACCTTGGTTCAAGTCACCACTGTCTCTCTCTAGGATTATTGTGATGGTCTCTTAACTGGTCTCCTGTGCTTCCTTGCTGTGGTCCGTTTTTAGCACCTCAGCTCAATCATATGGCTAAACTTTAGTCTGACCATCTCTCTCCCCTGCTGAAAACACTAACGGCTTCCTATCTAACCCAGAGTGCACTTCACAGAGACGCTACAGAGTCTGGCCCCTTGGTTCTCTCCAACTCCATCTTTGCCCTTCTCTTGCTCACCGACTCCTGCCATACCACTCCCATTCCTGCACCTGAGTACACCCGGGGCTGTTACTCTGCAGCATCTTCAGCCTGGCCTGCTTGCCCCACATATCCACATGGCTCACTGTCTTACCTTGTTTATGTGTTTATCCAAGTGCCACTTTCTCTGCAGCACCTTACCTGAATGCCCTATTGAAAACTGGAACCTGTCCACAGTGCAGTCTAGCATCCTTTCTTGCCTTTTTTCTCTTCATATTTTAGTGATTTTATTTCTCTTCAGTCTCCCTCCACTAGAATGTAAACCCCTCTTGGGCAAAGATTATCATCTTTTTTTTTTTTTAAATTTTTCCCCAGGCCTGTATCACTAGCTCCTTAATGGAGCCTGACCCATAATATGCCATTAGTATCTTGAAAAACTGAATGAATGCTTTCTGGTGAAATCTTCCTTTTTATGGTCCAAAGGTTGTATTTTCTGTGATGTTAATATTTAGTAGGCCATATTCCAAGCCCACCAGCTGAAGGAATGAGTTTAGTTGTATAGTTTTCTTCAGCTGAATACTAGCTACCTTAGAACACCAAGGTGAATCTCTTGTCTTAACTAATCGTGGATTTTTCACATAATTATAGTGGTGCTATTTTAAATACTAACTTGAAATGCATGGATTTGCACAGATACATGGGAAACCAAGATATCTAAATATCTAACATTCTGGGTTATCTGAGTTATACCTGTCTCTTGTACACACACACCTATCTTGTAAGGCAGGTAGGTATTTTTTCCATTCTGTAAAGAAGTTCAAAGGATAGTAGGTGGTCATGTCAGGAGCTGTCTAACCACTCTGCTCTGTTGGATAGATGGACTCCTCAGGTGTTCACTGAGATCTTTACTTTCTCGCCTTTGGCAGGAGCCTGATGCTTGGGCTCTTAAATCAGACCCAGCCAGGGAAGTAGAGAGAGGTCCCACTGCTTCCTGCAGGATTGGGATGGTATCCTGTCCCTACCCTCAGCTCTGTGCTTCTGGCTGGGGAGGGGAGGAAATTTAGCAAATGAGAAACTCAGTTGGGAAGGGGAGCCCAGAGTCTCTAAGTTTACTGGGCATAAATACAGTGTGTACCTCTTGTCCTCTCTGGACAAAGAGGTTCGGTCTAAACACATATCCAAATGCCTCTCTAGCTCTGTATATTTCTGCTTTCCTAGCTCTGAGCCACAGAGAAATACCCAGTATACTCTTGACCACTGGCATCAGAGGATTGATTTCAGAGTGGAATGGATTTTGGAGCTTGCACAGCACTACTCTGTCCACGAGTGCCCCAGCATTGCTCTCTTGTTCACCTGCACCTCTGCCTGCTCCGCTTCCTCTCCTGTTAAACTTCCCTTCCATGTTCCTATGGCAGACTTTACTTGCACTTTAGGATTCAGCCTAGGAGAGAAAATGCAGTTGAAAATTTGAAATTATGTTTTCCAGAGAAGTCAGGATGGCAGTGTCATGGTTTGCTTCTATGTTCATGGTTTATTTGCTGAAAAAGGTAATACTTTGTGTAAGCAATGCTGTATGTGGATGAGATGGATGCTAGCATGTGAAATTTTGGTCAATCTTTTAGTCCCTCTTTTCTGTTACAAGGCAAAATTTAACTATGGTGTAAAATCCAAAGAAGTGTATTTCTTAATGGATTTTGATGGCCTGTAATCAAGGTACAGCCTGCTGGTTAAACACATTCTTAGATTAACCCTAAACAGAAGAGTATTTTAAAAAATATGGTAAGTGTGTGTATCTTTAGCATAAGTGTGTGACTACATTAAGTATGGGTTTATCATTATTATCCTTAGGGAGAGAAAGGGCTGGGTTATTTTTTAATGAATCCAGATGTCCAGAACTGTATTTTTCCTCAAATTTAAACATACCCCCAGCAGTAGTTTGAAAGCTGGAGCTGTTGAACATGACCGTGGGGATGGTAAGTGAGGTGAGACAGCTGCTTTTGTCTATGAGGAAACTTAATTTGTATGACACTTGCCTTCTGCCTTCCAGAAAATTAGCATGTGTAGTTTTAAAACACAGAATGGAGATGCTAGTGTTTATTAAGCAAATTCATTTTATGTCCCTGCATATCTGTGTGACTCTGTATAAAAGTTTTAAGCAGCACTGCATATGGCAAATTCTGCCCACCTGAAATGACACTTTTATTTCAAAGGGGGGTTTAAGTGTGGGGCCCAGTAGGAAGGAAGGGAACTGGCATTTATCAAGAGCCTTCTATGAGATCGGCAGTGGGCTAGATCTGTGCTCTGTGCACAAGCTGGCATTTCCTACTGAGCTCTGAATTTAGAGGCATTTGAAGAAGGCGTAGTGATGGGGCTGGGACAGCCTGAACACTTTGGAATAAAATCAGCTCTCAATGACCCGAACTGATGGAGGAGAAAAGCCATTTGGGAATGTGGCAGGTGATCTACTGAGACAGTTCTGGTTTTGTGAGAGGGGGCAGGAGTGGAAAGCAGAGATGCGGGTGAGGCCATGGAGGAGGGCCGAGGTCTCCCCTCCCACACAGCCTCCTCTCCTCTCAGTCCTTGCAAAGGGAGGGGCAGTTATGAGGTCGCTGAGCTGATGTCAGTCTTTTCTTTAGCCTTTACCTGGTGTGTTTTTTCCTTTTTCTTAATTCATAATTAACTCAATTGTTTGTTGAAAATTTAGAGAATACACATGATTATAAAGGAGAAAATTCCAATCATGCCCAGAACTCCACCTGATGTAACCAGATACATTTTGAAGTAGTGCCTCAAATAGCACATAATTTTTTTATCTAATTTGGATATGTAGAATATACCCTTATACTTAATATATTAGCCATTGGTTTTCTTAATTGAGCAGTTAGAAAATAAAGGCCCTGTGAGGGGAAAGATAGACCTCAAGGGGAGAATCGGAGCCTTGTAGTGCTCCTGGCCCCGGGGCCTGGTGGTCCGAGTGCATGGGAAAGGCCCAGCTTTGTTTATAATACCTGTGCTGCACAGCCTTGAATTCAGAGAGGTCTTTAATTATTCAGAGCTTCTATGACCCTTATTGTCACTAAGGGTAGATAAAGGATGTTTTATCTTGTCCATATGAGAGATGAGGAAATGGATTATTGGACTGAAGTTGCTTTCTCATTTATGACTACACAGCTGGACAGAGAGTTTTCTAATGAAGTGCTTTACCACCACATTATTAAATTTATCACTTTCATGTTGCCTTAGTCAGCTTGAGCTGCTATAACAGAATGCCATGGACTGGGGTGGTTTAAACAACAGAGACTTATTTTGTTATAGTTCTGGAGACCAGACTTTCAAAATAAAGTTTTCAGCTGATTTAGTTTGTGGGGAGGGCCATCTCCCTTCCTTGTAGATAGCTGTCATCTCTCTTTGCTCTCGCATGGCCATTCCTTGGTGAGTGAATACCAGCAGCAGAGAGAGAAAGATAGTGAGAGCTAGAGTGAGAGAGACCTCTAGAATTCTCTGGTGTTTCTTCTTTTTTAATTCATCTTTTTAAAAATATTTTATTTATTTATTTATTTTTAGAGAGGGGGAAGGGAGGGATAAGAGAGGAGAGAAACATCAATATATGATTGCCTCTCACACGCCCCTACTGGGGACCTGACCCGCAGTCCAGGCATGTGCTCTGACTAGAAATCGAACCATCAACCGTTTGATTCACAGGCCAGCACTCAATCCATTGAGGCACACCAGCTGGGGCTGGTGTCTTCTTATAAGGACACTAGTTCTCTCAGAAAATGAAAGATCAGGGTCTCATCCTTAATTCCTCTTTTGGAGGTCACTAATATAGCCACACACTGAGGAGTAGGGCTTCAGCACATGAATTTGAGGGCACACTATTTCATCACACTTGCCCAGCAAACATTATTAGGAACCTACTGCTATTGTACCTCAAAGGAGTGTGAGGTACAGAGACACATCCATAACCAATTGCAATATCGTGCTGGAGTGGAATTAAGTGTGGAGACTCATAGGGCTGTTCGTTACAGGGGTGATCCATTGGGCAGTGACATGTGAGTTACACCTTTAGAGACAAGTAAGTGTCAGACAGCAGAGGGGAAGGCAGTCAAGTGTTGGCTCTATATTGCTGTCTACCTCTAGCACAGAGAAGTAAACAGAACTTACCTTTGTTGTCTATTTAGCATCATCTTGCTGGATTATATGAAATTTTATAAGCCATGCAAATCCTCTGCCATGTCCCCTGTCCCCTTTTTAAAAAGCTGGAATATGAAAAAATAAAATAAAATGCAGAGCCTGAAGCCAGGCCATTGTCGTATTCATTCCAGGCATGTACTTCTCTCTGTTTCCCTCTAAGTCTTGTCTCTTTAAAGAGATAGTTGAAAGATTTAGTAGAGCTGCATAATCTCTATCAGTCCCTATTGATCTCTCCTAGTGTCGTGTGCTTGCTTTATTCAGTGGCCATAGGCATGGTTTCTTCTCTCCAGGTCTTTCTTGATACCTTGATCACCTCATCAGGACCAAACCTGGAATCTCAGTTTGCTAAGAAAAGGACATCAAAGAGCTGGAGGGTTTCTGTCAAATGCGTTTTTTATCTTGCCGTCTTTTTGCTCATTCAACTCATATTTATGGAGTATTTACTGCTTGCCTTAAACTCTTCTAGGTGGAACTAGTGGGAACAAAGCAGAATAAGAGAATTTCTTCCCCTGGAAAGGCAGGTAGGTTAGTATAGGGAGGGAAATACTGTTCAACTCATACATCAACTTAGCTCGCAGAGGCTGCTAGCAGCACCCGTGTTAACTGTTTCTGAGGCTGCATTTAGACTCAGGCAGGAGGCTGTGCTGGGTTAGTGGGGGCCACCATGGCTAGTGTGCAGGGAGTTGAGGGAAAGGGAAATAGTGATTTGAAAACTGCATCTTTGCCATGTTGGGTTGCATGATGTCTAAATACAATTCTTTCACTGAATTGTGGATGCAAGGTCAAAAAGAAAAGGCAAACATAAAACAAATCTCCGAAGTTGGAAAAAAAAGTCTCCCATTATATTATGATCAATTATTTCATGTTTAAATTTTGGTTAGAAATACATTTTACTCTTTTGAAAGGTTTTTCCTCTTTTGCTTTTCTTCCTCATCTTCCTTAAATTTTAGGTTGCAGTAGGCAAATTGTTCACTTCTGGAGAATGCAACCTGTCATCAGCAGGGATATATTAATGTGCTTCCACAAAAGCGTGAGATGCAGCCAGCCGCTCTGCTGACTGTGGAAAGAAGAGCCTCAAACCCTTGACTTTTTTCTCTTAATAATAAGAGAATAAGGGAATAAACACAATAATTCTCATTGTTGGATGTATAATACAATCACCTTAGATATTAAAAAAAAAAAAAAAAAAACAGATCTCCCCCCAGGCATGAGATTCCTAATGTTCAGCCAAGGTTGAGAACCATCATGTCATCAGATCAAGTTCAGCCTCCACCGGGTTTTAGCTGGTTGGCTGGTTGGTCTGGTATAGCCGCTACTGGTGAGTAGTGGATAGGACACGAGGAGTACACGGAGGAGGCCATGTGAGTAGTTTCTTTTGGTTCAGTGGTCATGGCCAAAGTAAGAGGGCAAAAATAGAGTAGAGGTATTTTTGTTCAGCATAATCCCCACATCCTTGACAGTATACCCTGGATTAAAAACTTAGAATTCCACCTCTAATTCCCAGTCTCTTGGAAGCAGTACAGAGTTGTGACTAAGAGCATATGGTTAAGACCATAGGCTTTGGGATTGGAAAAAAAACTGGATTCAAATTCTAACTTTTCCATTTTCCAGGTATGTGGCTTTAAGTAAGTTACTTAATGTTATCATGGCTTAGTTTCATCCTCTGGAAAACTGTGAAATGATTCATGCATTTAAGGATTGTTTAATGGTTAAATGAGACTGTTCCTAAAACACTTCAGTGGACCAGGTACAGACGGAGCGCTCACTGCACATTGGTTATCATGGTAGCTGCATTTCTAGTGTGAGGGTCAATGATCAACATTGGGCCACGAGTACCCCCACAGCACTTGCAATGCTGGGGTGCCACCATCTATCTAATGACGTAGAGGGGGAAAGTAAGTTCAGGATGCTGTCGTGGCTGGGTGCACATCAGCTCCAACTTGTCATGCCCCATCTGTTTCATGTGTTTTTGATAATCAGGAATAATTGGGTAAAATATTTAACAGACGCTTCAAAGCCCTGGATGAAATAGAGCTGATCTAAGGGGTTAGTCTGCGTTTCCCACTTCATCATGACCTCCCCATTTGTCAGGATGCTGCATGAAGGAATCCTTTGCACACGCTCTCCTGAATCACGACAGTCTAGTGCCCTAGCATTCTCCAGGCTCAGTCTAATGCCATAGCATTCTCCAGGCTCAGAACCTGAAAGGAGGACTGGTTTCTGGATTTGGATATGCCTTTCATGCTATTTATACTACACAGTAACCCAGAGCAGTGAATATTAAGTGATCCTTAGATTTTATTTTAGCACTTTAAGACTCTGTGTGAATCAAAATTACCAAATTTCATTAAAACAAAATTGGAGCTTGAGTTTCAATTATCTTGCTTCTCCCTGTCCTCTAGAAACAGGCAAAGCAAAGTAGGGCAGGTGGAAGAGGAACCACTGAAGAATTGGTCCAAAGCATTGGAATGTTGTAGTTAGTTGACTGGGTTTAGTGCATCATTAGTCAGGTGCTCCTTCATGATGCCCTCCTAGAACTCTGCCCTGCTCCAGCCAAACTTCAACATCTTCCCTCTGAATTCACAAAGTGTTCCATAGACATTTTGATTCCAGTTTTTCTATTGCTGGTATTATTTTGTGCACATACTTCCATATGCTTCTTACAGGGACTGTATTGTATTGTTTTTGTATCTCTTTTAAGATTTAACACAGAACCTTTAACACAGTAAGTACTCAGTATTTTTCAGCTAAAGAGATATGAGCTTTGGGCATAATCAGAAAAAATGAGTCTGTGCCATTAAGACTCACCACTATAATCCTGACCATTAAATTACAACTGTTATTTATTTTTCAGGTATTTAATTGCAATACTGATATTCAGACCTCTTAGACCCCCTTTAAGAGTCTTTGAAGCTTTACTTGTTAATGTTCATTCTTCATATAAAACCCAGGTCCAAGAGCTGTGGAGGGCTTCTGCCATTAATTTTTTCCCTCCAAAATTACAACTAGTATATGTATAAGCATGCATTTGCAAACATACTATTTTCTGTGTTCTACTGGCTCTCTGAGTGTAGTTACTGTTTAGAATTCACCCACCTGCTTCCAGATGTCAAAGGCAGGAGGTAGATTGCCCTTGAGAGCTCATCAATTCTGCTTCAGTGGACACTGGGAAGACGCATGATGTCAATTCTCTTTTGAAATATTAAATTGCCCACAATCTGTGGCAACTCTTGCTTTATTTAAATATGTTGGGACAATGGAATGGTAGTAATTTGAGTCAGAAATTCTGTCCAGCAAAAGCTAGACATAAAAAACTAGCCTTTGCCTGCTTGGTGGTAAGCTCTTTTTGGAAGAATAAGCTTGTTTCTGAATGCACAACAAGGAAGTGGGGGTGGTGAAGACATCCAGGATAAGAATAGTGGTGATTGACAGCCCAGGTGGTAGAGATGGGTAATTGGAAATTCATGGCACATAAATCTCCCAGTACTTATCTTGAAGCACAGGAAGAGAGGAGATCTGAATATGGGAACATTTAACTCTTTTAAAGGTATCTAATAATGTAGCAAATCGTTAAGTTCTTCATTTTAACTTTAATTAAATTATGGTTTTCTGTTTTGGAGAGATAAATGAATTATGCCTAAGGAAATAACTGTGCATAGTGGGTGGAAATCCGCAGAAGTGTTGGAAAAGTTCTTCATTTGTTAGCTTACTTAGAATATGCAATCCTTCCCCTTGGGTCCCATTCATCCCATTCCTTTAGAGAGCAATTTTCCCTCTCTCTGCTGATGGATTTCTCCTTCCTCTGTGTACAGTGACGTCTCCTTCATGTGTCTTAGCTTTCTAATTTCCAATTGCTGTCTTATAAAATGAGGTGGTATTACATCATTAACAAGTTACATGAATTAAAAATAGTAGCATATTGGAAGGGACGTTTGTCATGCTTATTGAAGGCTTGTGCTGATGATTGGGTTTTTGGTTCAACACTTTTGAGCTGAACAACTACCTTTCATTATTTTTCTTATAATAAGTAATCATGCCATTAAAGACTTTCATTAAGTTACTTGTGATTTTCTTCCTTTAAGGTAGAAAAGCCCATGTAGCCCAAGTAACTAAAATGTTTTAATCCCAACAAAGTTGAGTGTTGTGAACTTGCCAGGATATGAGTGAGATGGGGAACCTCCGAGTGTCCAGTTTGCATCTGAACCTGACTCATGGAATTGCTTGGCTCCTTTCTATAAGTAGGATGATGGGTCTCTAAAAGGAATGGATCTATTTTATCAGCTGGGCTTCCACAGTCTCTGGTTCATTTTTGTTGAAATTTACACACTTACCTAATCTCAGTGCCTTGTATGCTTGAGAGTGTGTGGCCACATCTGTGTTATTTCTGGCTGGGAAAGTATTGCATCTGTTTCCATGCCAGAGTTCCTGTTGGTGAACAGAGCTGCACCATATGGGGCTGGCTCTCTGTGGCTTCTGGGAACATAATGCCCTGACATCTGGGGGAGGTCTGAAAAAGGAGTAGAGATTGGAGGGGGCCCCTGGGGTGCAAAGACAGAAGTGGTGGCACAGGTTGGGTTAATTTATCTGAGCAAATGCACTGACCTTTAGAAGTGCCAAGCACTTGCGTTGGTCATCCTTGGAGGGACCCAAGATGAATAAAGATTGGTTCCTGGTGACCTGAAGCCAGGAAACACATTTTGTCGGGAACTATTCCAGGAGCCAACCTAGTTACCTGGGTTGGACCGGGTCTTGGAAATGGGATGAGAGGGCTGAACTAGAAAATAAAATACAGTAGGGACAAAAATGTCATAAATGGTCTTGCCTTTTTAAGGGGCATTAAGGCTACTTTATTATGCCAAGGTGTGAAGAGTATGTTCTCTCTCACAGTGCACCTTGCTGTGCACAGAGGAGGAATACAATATACATATGGGCTGGCTGGTTCAGTGAGGAGCACGTTAATGGCAGGGAGGTGGGTCACAGGGAGTAGGCAAAGTCTTACATTTGACAATCACAGCAGGAAACCTGTAGTAGAAGTGATTATCAAGCTTTTAAAACCATGTTCCATGTCATAAAAAGCACTGCAATTAATATATGTCTCTTCAGTAAAGGAAACAGAAAGCCACATCTTCATTTAAACAACATCAGCTGCAGCTGTCAGCACCACCAATACAGGGTTTATAATGGAAGGCTTCCGGGTTCAGTAGTAGGTTAAGCTCACTTTCGTTATTCCTAAGGTTTCTCACTTATAAAACCTTGATGGCCCCCAAACCTACAGAAAGATGTCATACTCTGCAGCCTGACATATTCTAACCTTAGCGAAGTACCATTAACCTGCCTTGTTATTCCTCATCCCATATATTCGACAGACATTAACTGACTCTATGTGCCAGGCATTGTATGAGAAGCTCAAGATTCAAAATCACTAAGTTCCCTTTTGTCAGAGAATGTATCTTCTAACAGTATGGGAAAACATGAAACAAATTCATACAATTAAGTGCTGAAATGTTATGGGTAATTTCTATAGGGTATAAATGTAGCTCATTGACATGCTGTGCACTTTCCTGCCATCGTTCCTTTGCTCATTATATTTCCTGTGCCCAGAATATTGTATAAACAGGGCTTGAGCAAATCCAAGTCTTCAATCAAGTTCATGCTTCAAGGTGACTTCTTAGAAATCATCATGGACTCTTTCCATCGGTATTCGTGTGTGAGCTTGGGTGTGCACTTATCATGTCACTACACATGGGGACTTCAAAGGCAGGGGATTTGTCTGGTTCACTTTTGTGAAAAATAGAGGCTTAATGCAAGTTTACAGGAATGCAGGCAGGCTGTTAAGGCAGAGGCTTTGCAATTGCTGTTCCCTCTGTCTAGGATATGTTTTCCTCAGATCTTTAAACCTATAACTCGGTCTCTGAAAGGCCTTACCTGCTACTTTAACTAAAATAAACCCTCCTCTTCATCTAGTTTTCTCTTTTTCACTTTGATAAGGTGTGTTGTCTCTATAGCATACACCACTATGTGAAATTATTTCTTAATTGTTTTTGCCTGTTGCTACTAAAGGCTAGTTTTCTAAGACTGGAGATGTTTGTCTTGTTCAAACAGTACCTGACCCATGGAAAGCCTTTAGTATGTATTTGTCTGATACATGAAAGGCATTTGGTTCTTTTTTTACCTTGAGTTTGTATCTGGTCTAATAAACCTTTTATTATTTATAAAAAGAAGCTTTTCACAATTTTTTCATAGTGTTTTCTTCTCACTCTGGGCTTGAGTTTTCCTGATGCCTTGAAAGTGGTGTTCTCTCTTTTGCCACATTTGGCTCCATGTCGCTAACCTTTCATGGAGTTTTGCTCAGCGGATGCTGCACAGAAAATGATTTCTTTCTGGATCATGGAGGCTCAGATGTTCTGTGTGCTTTCAGTGACTGACAGTATGATGTCAGGTGTTTGTCTTCTGATCTCCCTTGTCTTTCTCAGCTGCTTCTCTCCATCAAGTCAGCCAGCCAACCCTGACATGTGAGTTACATTTGAGAGGGAAGAAAGGAGTTGTTTTTATTTTCTTCTTTCCTTTGTGAGTGCTGATGGTTCCATAGGGAATAAGGACACAGAGTTGAAGGAAAAGGATATGTAAATGACAAAGAAAGTACTGCAGTGGATAAATCCTGGAGGTCCAACCATTTGAGTATGCTTATTCCCTGTGTGAAGAGAACTCTGCTCACTTGGCAGGAGGTGACTGGTTGAGCACCTCTGTCCTTCCCCCAGTAGAAGCAGCTTCCCCTCCCATAGAGCAGGAGCAGAATAGGCACAGAATGCTCCAATTCTGGACCTAAAACTCTAGCCAACCAGCCATGTGCAGTTGCTTAGTTTGACCACCCTCTTCTATGCAGTCAAGAAGTGGGTGATGGGATGAGGTTTTGGAATTAGATTTGCTGGATGGCCAATCCAGCACCACTCTTCAGTGGAGACAGTTATACCTACTATTCTCAACCTTGGGACCCAGAGTAGCCAGTTAAGCTGTTATTGTTTCTCTGCTCCAAGTGAGCTTATTGTTTATTTCACAGTCATCCCAAGGAAACAGGGAGGGGATCATAATTATATAAATGTTAGGTGACATAACTGGATCATCCTTGTAAGCCTCATATTAGGTCTAGAGTGTGTGTGTGTGTGCGTGTGTGTGTGTGTGTGTGTGTGCGCGCGCGCACGTGTTCTTTCAGGTTAAGCTGCAAGCACAAGAATCCAGAAAATCTTCCATCTCTTCTCAAAGGGCCCAAGGTATCATTCAGTGTATGGCTTAACTCTGTGGAACCTGCAAGAGCTCCACTGACACATCCTACTGCAATGTCAGGGTGTTAATATATCTAGTGTCTGCTTTGGGGTTTGCAATTCATGTGTGCACACACCCACAGATACATATATGCATATATACCATAGCTCTCTCCACCATAGGAATATGTGGTTGCCTTGTTTTTTATTGAGTTTTAGAATAAGTGGTAGAAAGTGACCAACAAAAGTACAGACTGGACACTCAGAGGTTCCCAGTCTCACTCATACCCTGACAAGTTCAAAACACTCAGCTTTGTTGGGACCCAGATACTAACCATCTTTGCTCTTTCACATCTACAAACAACTGAGAGACAACCACAGAGCCAGGAGAAAAAAAAAGGAAATTTTACCCTTTGAGACAGTATAGATGAACCTGGAGAACATTCTGTTAAGTGAAATAAGCCAGTCAGAGAAAGACAAGTATCATACGATTTCACCCACATGTGGAATCTAATGAACAAGATGAACTAACAAGGAAAATGGGGACAGACTCAAAAATGCAGAGCTGGATGACAGCTAATGTGGAGGGGAGGTTAGGGGGTGGAGGGATTGAGCAAAAAGGAAAAAGGACTCATAGACATGGACAACAGTGTGGTGACTGCTGGGGGGAGGGGGGCATAAGGGGGCTCAATGGTAATGGAAAAATACAGTAAAGATTAAATTTAAAAAAGAATATATTATAAAGTTTTAAAATACCGTTGGACAATATTCAAATCTCCTGGTGGTTTTACGTCATGGAAACTGAAATTCTAAAGAAAAAATGGCCTTTATAGGATGGCTGCATAATGAACTAGAGTAGTATTTAGTCAGCTAAAAATCTGGCAGTTTATTGTATAAATGTAAATGGTAATTATCTACCTAACCTTTTCTTATGTTAAGCATGTTACTGAAAAGGTTGTTTTATTTCCTGATTTTTTTCTTTCAAGCTTGGCACCATTTATGTGTCTATTAAGTTTAATTTAGGGAAAAGAAGAAAAACATTGCTAAAACCTATTGATAGAAATCACCCCTTTGTGGAACACTATCTAACCTCTTAAGCAGCATGGAAGGTGCTGCATTTACAAACAGTCTCTACATTTATAAACATTGTTCTTCCATGCTGGCAGAAAAACCCAAACAGAATTCATAGACTTATTTTGAGTGAGAAATAGTCTCAAGTTGCAATTTATTATTATAATCACTGTTTTTATTAATCATTTAACAATTGTATGGTGTTGATTAATTTTCTGGCAGTGTTATGTTAATAAGAGTTCAAGGAAGAGAAAGAAGACATTTCACGCATGCAGTTTTACTTTAATTTTAGTCACCAAAACGGTATTTACTTGGTAAGAACTCTGGAAATAAGCAGAGATCCAGTCTTTGTCATCTTCCGTTTTAGTGCGTAGCTAATGAGCAGAGCAAGCATTTGTGGAAAAATAGGTTGGCAGAGCTCTTCGGGGTGTGAGTCACAGGGCGGTCACCGACATCATTAGAGTGTTTGTACTTTGGATCAAAGACGTCTCGCTTCTCCCGTAGTGCGATGTGTCCACGGATGCTTGGTCCATGTGGATTAATGAGGGGGATTGTGAGCCCCTACATAACTGTAAATTTGTGCTGATTCTTAATGTACAGACGAGGAAACCCCTTTAAGTGGAAATCAGTTTTCCAGGCAATTTATTTATGAATTTGGAGGTAAAGTTTATTTTAAAATTAGAATTGGTCTGTCATCGTTAGTTTTTAAATTCTGTTGCAATTTTTCTCTTCCATTTTCCATCCCAGGATGGGAGTTTGTTTCCCATTTGTCAGAACAGAGATCTCCATCTCTTATAGCAGCCCTGTGGTTGTGTCTTGTGAGTATCTTTCAAAGTTTTACATTTGAGAGTGTTTAGTTCTACAACTCTTTAAAGTACCATCTGGATAGCTAACCCTTTGCGGGACTGTTGGTCTTGTTTACCCTCAGAAATGAAGAATTGAGTCCTACATTTTAAACCAAGGGGGAAGCATTGCTTCAGCATCTTGTTCTTAATAGCGTCTACAAGGTCTTTGAAATTATGGCCATACAAATGAATTTAAGAGCAATAAATTTATCATTTAGCTCAGATTTTCAGTAACTCTTAGGTGCTGAACTAGCTTTTTTAAGGTTTTATTTATTTATTTTTAGAGAGGGAAGGGAAGGAGGGGAGAGAGAGAGAGAGAGAGAGAGAGAGAGAGAGAGAGAGAGAGAGAGAGAGAGAGAGAGAGAGATGTGGTTGCTGGGGGTCATGGCCTGCAACCCAGGCATGTGCCCTGACTGGGAATCGAACCTGCAATGCCTGGTTCGCAGCCCGCTCTCAATCCACTGAGCCACACCAGCCAAGGCCTGAACTAGCTTTTTAATTTTTTTCCTTTAGGGAATATTTCTAGCTTGGGATGGGTAGTCAGAGGAACAGTGGTATCATAATAGGGAGGGGGTTGGATTCACCTTACATCATTTATGGTGGGTGAAAAATTAGCACCTGATATTGCAAATCTTGAAAAAGTATTGGCAGACTATTAAAATACAATTTAGAAGGTTGTAGATGCCAAAACAAATAATAAATGCAGAACTCTGTTTAAGCAATTCTGTGGTTTTATACAGATTTTGATTGAAAGCATATGGGATTTGAGGACATACTCTGGTGTTTTAGTGACTTTAAAGGGTGCCTGTAGAATATATACCTGGACAGTAAGGGAGCTATGTAATGCAGTTTCCAAGCAACTCTGTAGCTTTTTCCTCCTAAGACTTTTTCCCTCCTTAATCTTCACCAGGTGATTTTCTGGTCACTCAGAAGGGGTCAGGGTAGCTCCACTGCTGGCCTCCAGCCTTCCTTCTGCATAATACATTAGGTTATCCCCTGGGTCTAGATGGCAATACCATGGAGAGTTCTCTGGGGCATGATCAATTCAGTGTTTTGCTTCTCAGTTCTCTCCTTGCTCTTTCTGGCAGAGTCTGATACAGGCCGAAACCCAAGGACTGGTTCCTCTGTTCTACAGATGCCAAGAGAAAGAATTGGTAAGGACTTGTACACTGGGTGAGCGTGTGGCCGGTTCTTGGTAACATTGTGGTCATCTCTTTCTGGAATGAATGTCTACCTTTGCTCTCACAGAATTTCCTCTTGGTTGAGTTTATTTTCATTTGTGTAGTTTGTATGACTGAAACTGTAGTCTAATAGCTGGTGCATCAAGCTAGCTCTGTGGTTGTCTCTCAGCCATTCGTAGATGTGAGGGGGCAAAGATGGTTAGCATCTGGGTCCTGTCTTTGATCAGGACACACTAGGGTGGGAAAGATGAGCTCTGTCCTGTTTCTAACTGGGAGGCCATTATCTGAAGAATGGAAGTTAAGGAGAAGCTTCAGTCTGGGACTCAGAGAAACCAGATCTTTCATAGACATGGAGGGAATAAGATGAGACAGGGCTCAGTTGGAGTGCATACTTGCAGACCAGGATGGACCAGGAGTTGGTGGTCAACAGATGTGCAGTGTGGAATGTTGGTCATTCCATTGGTGCTTTTGGCAGGGCAGGTGTATCATGCTGGGTAGGTGTGATCTTCTAAATGAGACAGACCAACCTGGGCATGACAACCAGATGTGCTGTGAGTTGCTGAATTCAGTTTTGGACCAGAAAAAAGGAGTAAATTGGACATGTTGGCTAAGTTTGCTTAAGAGACATTTGTAAGGAAAGTTATCCATTTGTTTCAAACTTTTCTCATTATAAGCCACAGTTGCTAATGGGAAACTGATGGCATTTCTGTGTCCTCGCATTGCTTCTGCCGTCTCCTTCACTGCAATGATGCTGCTGAAGAAACTTGAAATGCCAGCAGAAGGTTAAAAGGGAAGGCTGCAGAATTTCCATACAGTCACAATCCGGGTGGTGCAGAGAGGTGCTATTATATGAATAAATCAATGGTATTGATTTCAGGATAATTCAATTTTTATAATATTTTTCTTTTAAAAGTCCCTATTCTAGAAGGGACAGCTCCATCTTACAGTAGACTTCTAATTAATAAGTGTAGAAGGAATAATGGAAATAGGAAATCATCATTTGTCAATCAACACAGCAATAATATTTGCAGGCAAGAAACATTGATGTGTGCTAAAGTTAATGGGTGAATGTATGGTGAGAAACGGGGAATTTGCATAGTCCCAAAGTATCTCTCTACAAGAAACTTTCAACTTTAAAAGGGAGAATAGTAATTTTACAGTGGAGAACCTAGCAACCACTACCTTAACCAAATGATCAAAGTTAATGCCACTAACAATGAGACAAATCAGTATCATATACCTCTTCAGATGATGCAGAAGAAAGGAGAAATCACTTCTATGATAGTCTTTCCAAAAATGCACACCTTGAATTACTCATGAGGATGCATCAGTTAAACCTAAGATGAAAGACATTGTATGAAATAACTAGCAAATACTCTTCAAATGTCAAGGTCATAGGAGACAAAGAAAGATTGAGGAAATGTCACAGATTAAAGGAGGCTAAGGAGGCATGACAATTAAAGGCAGTATGGGTTCCTGAACTGGATTCTGAACCAACAAAAGGACATACCTGTGACTGTTGGCAAAGACTGAATAGTCTCTTGATTAGTAAATACTATAGAATCAGTGTTGATTTCCTATAATTGTTATATAACCTGGGAAAGTTGAGTGACAGGTAAATAAGAAATTTGTACTAGTTTTTCAACTTTTTGTAAATTTGAATTATTTTTTAAAAGAAAACTCTTCTTTAGGAGACCTTAAGCTTCAGTGAACTAGTGGATTCATTAACTCCCTCATATCCTGTCTCTGCACATACTGAGTCAAGAAAATAAAAGCACATGGAGACTTCCCTTTGATGTTATCACTGTACTTGGATATTCAAACTAATTTTTTTAGCTTCTCAAGGCTCCTCTCTCCTCTTATCACCAGTAAGAAAAGATACTCATAGCTCTGTGGGGAGAGGGAAGTTTCAACTTTTCCCAGTACCTGAGGCTTCCTACCCTTGAGGCTTGTTAACGAAGGGTCCTGTTGATAGTAGAGGCATATATACTGTGAAGGTGCTGCTGGTAGAAATTGAATTCTTTCATGGGATCTCAAGGAAAGCATTCTGAGAGACTCTCACAAGGAGGTTTGTGTCATGGTAAGATTAGAAGGCTGCCTCTAGGTGCCCAGTGTCTCATCTCCATGAAAAAAGTCCAGCCTTGGCTTCATTCAAGGCCAAAATAAAGACCAGTGTCCAAAGACTCTGTGCCACTGACCCAGCATCAGCAGCCTCAGTCTCTGACCAGGTGGCTTAGTGTTGTTCCTGGCTGCAACCTGCTCTGTGCTGCTGTACCTAGGCTCCCGCTTGGAGACTGTGTGTAGGGTTTGGAGTCCAGATGGCTGCTAAGGCCACACGGTTGCTAAGGAAAGAGAATGTGCTAACAGGGCCAGCGCATGTTGGGGGATGGGAGCTCTGTGTAGGCTGGGATTATATTATCGTGGGCCTGGGGAGGACCAGGTACTTTTTCAAAATAACCAATCAACTTCCCAAGCTTTTTCGGGCTTCTGATGAGTCCACCCCCAACCAATCCATTCCCCAGATCTCCCGCATTGTATCTCTTATCCACTTTGATCCTTTTCCCAAGCTAGACTGACAGGCTTCTTATGGTCACTATCTTGGTTCCTACTACACATGTGCTTACCTCTCCCGGTCTTGTTCTATCCCTTCCCCAGTAATTTGCAAGGGGCAGATCCAGGGTTCTCTGGGGAGTACATGAAGCTGTAACTTCCTGGTGAAGCAAGCAGGCTTCTGCTCCCTAGTTTATTATGCTTAATAATGTCTGATTTCCTTTGCTTCCTTCCTTTATTAATAACTAGCTAATTACTTTGCCCAACAAATGTATTCAAGCTTAAGCTTCAGATGCGTTCACCCTCACCGGCCTTCTCCAAAGCCCTCTACTTAATTTTCAAGTCGTAATACTAGGTTTTTTTCTTAAAGAGGGTCCTCCTATACTTTACTTCAGGTCTCACAACACCTGGAATGCTCCTACTTAATAGGAATATTTTGCCTCAGGCAGCCCCCATACAAGATAACACAGCCCATTTACATCCTGGCTCATATTTTAAAACAACAGAGAGGAAAACAACATCAAGTTGAATCCAGAATACAATGTTTTGAAAGTTTTCCTTTGATTTGATTCAAGACCTGGCTAAGCCAAATTACAATAAAAATAAACAGTGGTAAATGCAAATGGAAAGTGTGTTGTCAGCAGCCTGGAATTGAGCACATTAGTTCTAAAGGTCAGCATTGCCACACTGCCCTGAAGAGCCCACCTTGACTCCCAGCAGCAACGTTGCTTAGGCTACGACTTCTTCAAGTTGCAGCAGTAATGCCAGCCAATACTTGTAGGCTCCACCTCCAGCCCAGCCACCAGCTCATCCCACTTTGTTTTATCTCTGAGGTAAATTACAGTCCAAGTTTCTTCAACCTCAGGTTTTAAAGTCCCAGACCTCACAAGAAGAGGCACATTATTCATATGTGCTATATAAAACACAGGATCAAGCCCAGGAGCAAGAAATTTGGAGTTGGTGTTGACAGCCCCTCTTTCCTGTCACTTATTAATTTTATTTTCCTCTTCAGCTTGTGTCATTGCCTAAAAATTATTTAAACACAGGTTTTCATATTCTGTGGTTTAACTCTTAAGGCCTTTGTGACACATGGGAATTAACGATCTCTTTCTCTATGAACATTTATCTTGAGCTTATTCTGATGGAAATTTGATCTCTATTTTGGGGGAACATTTTTTTGTTAGCTGTGAACTTAGTTATTTTAGCCTTGTATTTACCATGGACTTATTTTTTTCTGGTCCCACACTTCTGAAATGTGAAGGTTACAATTACAAGAAACATGGCACTCATTTTGAAATTGACTGTGTGTGTGCATGTGTGTGTTTGGAAAGTCTCACGGCCATCTATTGTTTTTATAGGTTGGTTGAATGTCTGTGTTTCCATAGTAAGCAGTGGACAGAACGTAGAAATGCTTTGCACTATTATATTAAGCTCGTTGCACTAGGAATAAAATATTGTGAAATAAAGACTGCTGGGATGGAAGCCCCACTTGAGAATTGTTCCCTTTTTTAATGAAATACTTAAATCTAACAATGTAATTTTTGATGTTGTTTTTACCTCTGGGCCTTGGAAAAATCAGTTGTTTGATGGTGAAAGGAAATCAGAACCAGAGAGAATACTATTTTTAAGGGAGACTTACTGTGAAGGTTATTGGGGGAACCATGACAGGTTTACCAGAAAAGTGTTTCTAAAATGTGTATGAGTGCATCTTTTGCCAAAATACCGGGATTATGTTAGAAAGAACACAGCAATCATTAGAGTCCTGAGTGAGTGTAAAAGCCTCACATGTGAAACATCCTGCTGGTCGTCAAAGACCTGCGGACACGGAGAGATGATGAGAGATGATTTCATTGACTTCAAACTCTATTAGATTTAATGTTCTTCAGTATGTCCAACCAAGCCATAATGCCCTTCCTATCCTCCCATAATGCTGGATATGTGTGTGGCGCTGCCTGCCCTTCACCCCCCAATTTGGCTGTCACTCCACAGAGGAAATAAAAAAGCAGCAGCAGACCCAGTTTCCAGGCTGTTTTATTTTATGGAGATGCTAAAAGGCAGCTTTATTTTATATTGATCATACGAGGGAGCTTGCCAAGTACGGTGTTAATTGGGTCCTCTGGAATTCTAGACCCTCGGGACCAAAAGCTTTCTAGTGAGGAAGGGAAAAAACACCCACAGGCTGCATAGAAATGAAATCCAGGAGCCTACAACGTCCCAGTTGCTGGTGATTCAGCCAGCTCATTTTCTATCCAGTTGCTTATTTCAATTAGTTTTGTGTTATGTTTCTCCACACCCCGCTTTCCTGCAAAGCTGTGAAGCCTTGTTTTGAAAACTGCTGCTCCAGAGTGCACTGGTTTAGCTGTTCTGTTCTCATTGTTCTAATGCTCATTCCATATGTGGGTCACATCTTAGCACTCTCCCCCACCCCTTCACTGGCCTCCCATTCCTCCGCCCATCTTCTTCCTTGCCCTATCCTCCATACATTGCCCCCCGCCCCGCTCCCCCCCCCCCCCCCCACACACACATTCTCTCTCTCTTTCTTCCCCTCAAGTGGCAGAAGTAGGGGCTGATTCTTTCAGGAGCTTGAAGCAGAGTCATTCAAACTTAGCTGGTTGCTGTGCATTTAGTTTATGGCAAAAACCACTTCACCTTCATGAAAGTAATTATTCTGTTCTCCCCTTTTTCCTCTTCCCACCCCTTGCTCTTTTCCCCTCACTTCTTTCAGGACAAAGGTTTTTAAGCAACTTAAGATTGCTGCTTCGTTCGGCCCTTTCTTGTTACCCTGGTAGCGAGTATCTCAGACAGTGAAGGATGGAGCAGGCAGGCTGGAGTTTTTATGCACAGGTCTTTGGGGGCTGCAGAATGAGTCCGCTGAGAAATGTGCATTGCAGGCAAGCCTGCTGAGCTTGTTATGCTGGCTATCTTTCTTTCACTTATTCTGACTAAAAGGTAAGGGCTTCTGTAATTTGCTTCTGCAAAGAATTGGGGCATTGTTTTATTTCTAAGGTTTTCAACTAATTGGCTCTTGACAGAAGATTGGACTGAGAGTTTTGCTTGACTTCTGTAGTTTACCCTGCTAAACTCTCTGATTTTTTTTGAGTATCTGAAGGAAAAATAATCTTGGCAATCTTGGGGCTATTGATGGAATGTCTATTTACATGTATTCAAGGGGGGAATAAACCTTTCGATTCTATGATGTTTCTTTTCATTTAAAACCTTTCACTTACCAAAGAAAAGATGAGGTGCATACATAGTCAGCACTTTCAATGATTTCTATAAACTTTGGGAATGAGAGTGTGAAAGGATATTTTAATATTCAGCAGATTACATTTTTTCCAACAAAAATTTACAGTGCATTTGAGTAATCAAAGCGAAGCAAGTTAGAGACTATTTAAATGTATGGTAACGTTTGTACTGATTGGTCAGTTACATTGGTGCAGATAAATGCATGTACGATAAATATAAATCACCCATTTTTCCTTTTGTTTTATGTATTCTTAGAAGAAATTTTCTGTTTAGAATTCAGATATAAAGTTGAAGCACAGGAAAAGACTCTTGGTGGTAAGAGCTCTTACAAAAGTACTGACCATGCAGTTATATTTTTAAACTTCCTATTAAAAGTAGTCAATTAGAATATCAGTAGCTTGTTATCTTTCAGAAAAACTTACCTTTGGTTAAGAAACATAATTTCAAAAACAGATTGCACCTCATAATGGAATTTACACAGTTTGAAGACAACTGAGGTTTATTGAAATAAATGAGTATGCCTTATTTTCTTAAGCATTGGTGGTTTGTGAAGTCTCTTTGGTAGTAGTATAGGTTGTATGTTATTGGAGATGGAGATCCCTTTAATGGTATTTTCTCTTATGGCTGCTACTCAGGATATGTAATGTGTAGTATAGTCTAGCTCTATTTATCAACTTGTCTCATGAGCCATAAATGAAGGAAAGGTATATGTCAAGATACCCAATTTAACTCAACTTATTTTATTTATTACTTTATAAATTTGGTCCAAAGAGTGTGTAGGAAATGTCCCCTCCAAAGGGACGTGTTGATGCATCCACTTACACAATCTAGGGATGGTAGCAAAACAAACTATTTCTTTAGAGGTTTGTCTTTGAGAATAGACAAGAAGTAATGCACATACTGAAGGGAAGATGCTCTCTGTAAAGAGGAAAACCTTCATTTTCTTGAACCTGACTCAGAGGGTCCCGTTGGGACTGCTGGACTGCTGAGTAGGTACAGCAGGACCCAGTTTTAGAGCCCCTTCTCTCCCACAGCTACCTCTTACCTACCTCCATTTTCCACAGTGGGGTGTCTTTGTCATGAACTCCTTCTGGTTTCTTGACTGTGTCAGCAGGATGGCTTTCCCTTCCATTCAAAATCAATAGAATGGCTCAACAAAATGGCTCAGATCAGTTCCTGCTCTGAAGACCTTAAGTTTCCCCTCCTGTATTGTATCCCAAACATCTCCTTTGTAACACAAAGAAAAAGAAAAAACAAAACAAAACTCCAGATCCTTCCTTAGATGCACCTTTTTTCTGTTCCAAGTTTTTAAGCCACATTTTCTGGAATTACAACTGGATTTGCCCCTTATATAAAATGTAATACTTTTTCATGTACTCAGCCAGTGACTCTCAGCCTAGAGGTGTCTGTAGGGCTCACATGGGGGGTTTCTGAATGATGCTGCTGCAGCTGCCACTCTCAGAGGTTTGTTCTGTAGTTGGCATCTGTGCCTGGTACATGGTACGTGTTCAGTAATATTCACTGAATGTTAAGTATTGAAATGTTTTCAAAGTACATTTAACAGGCCATATTGCTTAACAGACACTGCAAAATCTTTTCCTTTTTTTCTTTAGATGAATTTGGAGAAAAGCACTTTCGTGCTTCCTACATGCATATTGGGAAAAATAGGGCTTGTTTTGAAAGCTTGGGCTTCTTTTGCAGCCGTCTTCAAAACTCTGAAAGCAGGTGAATGAAGTCCTTTATCATTGTCTACCACGCAAAGCAAATACAGGGGTGGACAAAAATAGGTTTATAGTTGTGACATGAAACATGGAATTTATTTTTGTATTATAATTTATTAACTATTATATTATTTACTTGTACAGTATTGCAAATGTAAATGTACTTTTGCCCACCCCTGTAGTTATTATACTTCTGTGGCAGTGATATTAATAACAGTCCTCTTACAAATTACTGTGTACCCCAGCTCCATGGTTCTCATGAACCTCAAAATGATGTGATGGAGAGAACCCAGCAAAGTGAAAACATTCTCTTTTCACCTCTGTACTTTGGGTTATATATATATTTTTTCACTTGAACCAGAAGGAGTGTGCTTCTTGGATAATAGTTATGTGTTTCCCAAACAACTCTTAAAGCACCTAGGTAGATATTACATATCAGATGAGGTACTGTATCTGTGGACCTGATGTAAGCATTTGGTTTTTCCATTAAAGCTTCTCTCCTCCAGTATTTTCTCTACTTTAGACTGAATCTTAAAAATTGTGTGAGGTGCCTAAGGGATAGAGGCAAGACCCTTAAATAAAAGAAAGCTCAAAGCTATTAATATCTTAGTATTACATGTGATATGGTATCTTAAATGATCCTTAAATTATTCCCAGCTTTCTGATCTCTGAATTTTAGTCTTTATTACTTTTATAAGTTTAATCTCCTCAGTCTCCTCAGTAGAGTCAGTTCTGCTGTAACACTTGTTTTGAAAATAAGAATTTGTAGCAAAGCAATTAATATGTTAGAGAACAAACATAATGCAAATGCTACCTATACTTATGTGCCATTTCCTCCTAGAGAAACACTAAGTGAATGCAGAGAACTACAAAGTCCAGCCAGCTGTACGCCACTCAGGATGACCCCTGATGCATACATGGCCAGTCAGCTACAGCCTCCATGTGCCCATGGGTTATGAGCCCCACCGATCCCCATTTGGTGTTCCAGCTTTCCATTCGATGTCAGTCCACCCTTCCACCATGCTTCACTGTAATTCACAAGCTGCATCCTCTCCCACACCCAATTCTAGGCCAACTCTAGGTTTTTATATGAAGTAAAATGCCATTAGTATTGCAACATTTATCTGTTTCTTCACTACTCCACACATGTAAAACTATGCTACTATTTTTATTAAGCTTCTGCTTTTGATTTACTGTTACTGATACTCCTTTCCAGCATTGTACTCCTAGGCCCACGCTCCCCATAGCCCTATGGTTTTTACTGCACCATTTGCATCGCATAGAGATTTTTAGGGACACATATGTTTTATTGCAGCAGAACTGACTGTAATGAATTTTAGTATGCTAACATTTTTAGAGACTAAATGCTGAGGAGATTTAGCATGTTCTAGCATGTTCTGTGAATGTGGTCAATTTCATGTGCTTTTTCCTACTTTGCATTTTCCCTCCAGTGGCTCTGTAGGATTGCCTCAGGACAATCACTTTTCAAACCTCCAAATGTAAAAGGAAAGTTGTATGGGATTCTCAAAAGTGAATGGCACTGAAAGATACATACTTGATCCAATCCTAAAAATAAGATGTATTTTGTGGTCTTAGGTAATTAATAATTAAGGCCATGGGATCATGTAATTTTTAACAGATTGTAAAGTTTGGATTAAAACATGGAGATGGTATCATTCTTTTGGTGTAAAACTTTATCAAATGCAGACAACTGTAGTTGAAAACAAAATAATTTTTAAAAAATTTTACCAAATTAATCCAAATTTGATAATTTTTACAGTTACAAAAAACTGCTAAGGACTTCATTGTGTGAAACAAGGAGGAATGCTGGGCTCTTTTGGTAGAAGGGAGGGGTGCTTTGCTCTCCGGAAGTGGTAGAGCAGTGGTACATACTGCAGGTTGGTTGGCTTGCTTTTAGTGATTTCTTACTGTGGGCCTGGGAGTTGGAGTTTGGGTTTTTGTTTCTGATTCTGCTCAGGTTTCTGACTTTTGGCTGCAAGCACTTACAGCCTAATCATGCTCTGGGTGTCATCTTGCCACTTCCTGCTGGGTTAATATTTGTTTTACCACTGAACTTGCTCTTTAGAACTTTGCAGAACTTCTCTAGAGAATTGAATACGACTGGGTCAGAGTGTAGAGGAACAACTGGGGCCCTTGAGTTGCCCTCGGGTCCCCACTGGTTTCCAGCTCTGTTATCTGTCAGGCTGTATGGCCAGGTTCTTTGGTCTTCAGTTGTAAAGCGGAGCTCCTTTCCGGTCCTTCCCTAGAACGTTTTTTCTTTTAAGGTGAACCATGTGAAGGCTGTTAGGGCAAACCTGTGATAGTTAGAGAAGGACAGATGACCATGCTCAGAATTTAGTCATGTGGCTAAAGGGTTGGAGCCTTGACCATTTGATGCATTTTTATTATTAAACATACTATTATGGACTGGATGTTGGCATCAATGCAAAATTCACTCATTGAAACCCTAACTGCCAAAGTGACTATTTTTTTGAGATGGAGCCTGTGAGGAGGTGATAAAGGTTAAATGAAGTCATTGGGGTGGGGCCCTAATCCAGTAAGGCTGGTGTCTCAGTAAAAGAGGAGGAGAAACCTCTGTGTCTCCCAGCCCTGTGAGGACACAGTGAAAAGGTGGCTGCTGTCTACAGGCCAGGAAGAGAGTCCTCCTCAGGAACTGAAACAGCAGAGAAGTGTTGAGATTGTCCCAGGAAGATCCTTAGGATGAGTTGCTCAGGGTTCTGAGATAGCATGTCAGGTGCTAAAAGTATAAAACACAGTGCCTATTTCATCCACTTTGCTCTTCATTTGCTGAGATTAAAAATTATTTGTACCCACTCTGTGGTTATTTGTTGAGAGCTACATGCTAGTGGAAATCTGAAACCACGAATATTACAAAACAGTTGTTTAAGCACACGATACAAAGAGTTCACTATTGGAGGACATTTTTATTCATTTACAAAACAATATGGGGTGGTTAAAACTCAATTTACATCTTAGTATATGCTTGATCTTAAAATAAAACTTGATATAATGTTATTAAATTTTTAATGTAGCCCTCGCTAGGTGACTGAGCTGGTGGGGCTGGTGGTGTGGTGTCCCTTACAACACAAAGTTGTGGGTTCGATCCCTGGTCAGGGTGAGTAGGGGAGGCAACCAGTTGTTGTTTCTCTCTCACATCAGTGCATCTCTCTCTCTCCCCCTTCCTCTTTCTCTAAAAAGTAATAAAAACATATCCTTGGGTAAGGATTAAAGATAAAAAAATGTAATTATAGACAAATCATTATTTTTCTTATAAATTTAAAGTAAATTAAGCAGTATATATCGTATTATTAAATGGGGAAAGGTTGAAATTTGTCTTCATACATAATGAATGTTATTAAAATTGTTTTAAATGAACTTTATGATAAAATCTTTAATAATGTATTGATCTCAAGTGAAATGTTTCATTTTAAATCTCTTATCATATACTATGCAAAAAGGATAAAACGATTAAAAGATTTCCTAAGGGGTTTCCGGTGATTATACATTATTGTGAATAAAGTATTCCCAAGTTAAAAATGAATAGACAATGCTGGGCTGAAAGATCCCCAAAGGCCTCTGCAGAGTCTACAGTTCTCTGATACGCTTGGAACAAAGCAGAATTAGGAATACAAAGATGGAAAGGAAGAAGCGATTATCCAGGAAGTATAAAGAAGACATTCTGCTTGTAACTCAGGAGGTACAGAAGGTCTCATTTAGCTGGAAGAGTGAGGTTTCAGTTCTCACAGTCTGCACCCTAAGATAACATGCTTATTGGCAGCTGTATAAATGTTGGTTGTTGAAAAACATATCCAAAATACATATTTATTAGTGTCTTTGATTAAAAATAACTAATCTAAATGTCTGTTTTGCTTTCCACAAAGGCTTTCTTAATATCATGCCAAAAATATGCCCCCATCTAGCCATGCTTAACAAGGTGAATTGGAGATGGTTTACCTCTTGAGCACGTCATAGTTAATTGCTTCGGTTAGTCTTGGCAAATTACACAACCCAAATGTAGATCTGTTTTCTAATGCCTCTGCAAAATTAAGCTGCAAAAATGCATACAAAGTAAATGGTGACTGAGATTGCATGGTGCCCAACTTTTATTTTGTGGGAAAAGATTATTAAATCACACTTTGGAATCATTCTGTTTCATTGCATTTTGATCATAGGTCTAGGTTAGGGAAGGTCTGTGGGATCTCTATGCTACTGTGTGCTAACCTGAGTAAACTATTTAATAGCTTCATTGTAGCTTTCAGACATGACTTCCCACATGCCAGTCTTTCTCCATTTTGGGGCTAGCCTTTTTGGGAGAGCCATGGTTTAATTTGAACCAAGAAGAAATTAACCAATCACTCTCCCAAGTAATCCTAGGAGGTAGCAAATGAGGAATTGGGACTTGAGTGCTGATCATTCTGAAGGTAGGTAGGTTAGTTGCAAGGAAGGAAGAAAAGGAAAGAAGGATGGGGAGAGGGAAGGAGGGAGGACAGGAAAAAGGGAGTGGGGAGAAAGGGATGGAAGGAAGGAGGGTCAGGGTCATGCACATTTAAAAAAGCGCATGTGTTTAATGGGGAATTCATTAATTTCCTCATCTACAATTATTTACAGAGCAGTATGCCTGGTGCTGTCCTAGAACTGGGACTACATCAGTGATCAAAGCAAGCATCCTCCTCTCGTGAGACCTTCATTCCAATGGGAGAACTCTGATCATTTGCTTATACACCGTCTAAAAAAGATACACTCCAAATGATTATTAGACACTTCTCTGAACAGCATGGGATAAGGAAAACAGGGTTTCTGCCCCTGTGTAATTTGTATTTTCACAAAGAATGGGTGGAAGACCACAAAAGCCTTTCTCTAGGTGTCTGTTATAGTTTTCCATCCTTTCTCATATTCATTAGGGTTTCATGGATTGATAGTCTAGAATGAGTCAAGGTAATAAGTAGTGAACAAGATGTATTCAACAGGTGACATGGAAATGATTGGAAAAATACAAAGTAAATGACTTCAAACATTGGTTTTCTGAGATTTCAGGCAATGATAAACCATTTTTGCTTCAATTCATGTTGTTTTAAAAAAAAGCTGTATCAAATCTTTTAAACCCAGCTTGCATTTAGTAAGTATGATAATGTGAATCTTCATTTTAACAGCTCCAGCAACAAACATTGACTCATTGAATACCCTGTGTGAAGTGTTGGTGATACAAAAATGAATATGAAATAATCTCCATACTTAAGGACTTACAAATCAATGATTTGAAAGTCTTATGGACATCTGCTGCTGAAAGCCATTTTTTCTTACATAGTTCTGTAGGTCTGTGTGGAGGAGAAAGGGAAAATGAGCTCTGAATAGAAACCTCTCAGTATATATCTTCAGGGAGTCCTTTTGTAATAAATTCCTACTATAAACATGTCTGTGTATTTACCATTTTTTACCTAAAAATGAGATTCTGAGAATATGAAGGTTATGAAAATACTGGACTTGCTAATATTAGTGTTTCCTAAACTTTATTTGATGGGAAAAAATGTTACTAGTTATGGGAGACGGCTGTGGAGAAATTTCCATGGCCAAATGATTTCAGCAAACTTTGGGATAAAGGACACGAACATGTTTTTCTTATTTATGCTTTTCATAACATCTAATTTTCTGATGACCATTGTGAACATGGGTTATAGCAACAGTTCTCAAATCTGGAAATGCAATCCCAAATCCCCACCCTCTGTAGACTTACTGAACCATAATCATGGCAGGTGAGAACTGGGGGTTTTCACTGAGAATGTGTTTGGGAGACTACATTTAGGCAGTTAGTCTATTTCAGCACTGGCCCCAGGCACCATTGACAAGCCGGAAGAAGCCCTCCCCAACTTATTTAATAGCAAAAATTCATTCATCTAAAAACTGCATGTTGACATTTATGAAACTAACAGATTAGGAAATCTGACACGTTGTCTTACTAAAAGCCTGAAGGAAAAAAACGATTGTTAGCAAGTCTGTTAGTTTGGGACTTTCCTTGGAGTTGTATGTTTCGTGTGTGGTTGTTGTTCAGGCAGCAGTAAAGATCTAGCCCATGTTCTGAGACCATGCCGATGTGTTATTGTTCTTTAAAGTGGTACTGACTTCATTTACAGTATCCTTAGACACCTGTTCTTCTTCTCTGCAGCAGACATTCCCCACAGAGGGCGAATGTAATATGAAGTGAGCTTCGTTTTATTCTCTCACTTTGCTAGGGAATAATGCTTAAATTTGTCTGATATAAAACCCAAATCCTCAGGGGTAGGAAATTTCGTAATTAAAGCAAATTTGATAAGGTCTTGGCATGAAATAGATAAGTCTTCAAAGAGAGGAGAGAATGAAAAATCTTACTATAAAACTTCTCAATTGTTTTTAGACCTGGTTTTTAGATTACTAATTTATTATGCTAAAGGGCTATATAGCAGCATAATTAGAGTGATAAAATTAAACAAATATAATACAAAAGTACTTCTTCTGAAAGGTTATGGTTTTTCTGAGGGGGAGAAAAAGGTGGAAAGCCTACAGAGAGGTCTAATTTTCTCTTCAGAAACACTCTGGTGCCAGGTTGTAGAGCCAGGCTGTGGAGCGGAGTCGGCTCATACTCGGAGACCTGTGTCTCGAGTGGAGATGATAAGTCGTGGTGGTTGACCTCTGTCATGGGCATTAGCATCAAATTAAGTCTAAATAAAGTCTTTTTTTCATTTTGAGTGTTTTTCTGTGGAAAACTTTTTCATAAACACCTCTTTGAGTTTTTGCTCACTTACTTCATTCCAGTACCATGTAAACCAGATCACCACTTTTGTTCAGGTGACGGGGCCTTTGAGATTATAGGGAAAAGAAGAAGCTTTGAAAACCTTAATTGCTGAAATTCAGACTCAGGTTAAATGTAGGCCTTGTCTTACAGTCCAGGGAAACCAAGTGAATGTAAGATAACAAAGCATAACAGTACATGAATGGTGGCCTCTAACCCACTTCCTGACAATTATAATTGTTCTGAAGTTGCCTGGAAGAAAAGACCAATTATCTCTGATGTTCCTGCATGCTGGAACTCTCTGTAGCTCCTAATTGAAGACTGCCGCCAGGAATTTGAAGTTGATTCTTGCAGAGAGATTCTAGGAACCAGGTCCTTTAATCTGATAACATTCAAAACTCCATTTCAAGCATGTTAGGTAAATTATGCCAAGGCTCTGGGGAGATATCTCTGGAATGTGAAAATTCTCTAGGGATCCTTGTGTGACACTTGGAGCTGGTGAGAGTCCTGCAGCTTGTGAAGTCATTAAGGTGCAGTTTGACAAGCTTGACTTGATCCTTTCTAATTTGCCTGCCAGCCCTGCCAGCTCCAAACAGTTGGTGGGGGCCTGAAGACACTTCTTCTTTGGTTCTGTGTAGTGCAAACGGTGAAAAATTCTGCTCCCTTGGCTAATGCTGCATGAATGAATTTTTTTTTTCCTGAGGAAAGGTGGAAAGCCCTCAGATTGGTGGTTGCTGTTAAGTTAGAAACATTATCGATGACTCTCTAAGTGTATAGAATGGGTGTAATTCTCCTTCTTTCTTTTTGCCCCCAGTTTTTACTTGTGCCTTAACTGAAGACAGATGTTTTCTCCTTCTGACAGTAACTCCCTACCTCAGCTCTCATTTGACATGCGGCTAACATGGTGTCTGTGCTTTTGGAATGCAGGGCTGTGGCATGTCAGCAGCAGCTTGAGTGACATAGATTAGGCGCCACTCTTTATTTGAAAGGATGTGTGCATTTCTTTTATGCATGCTTAAGCCCTTATAAGTCAGGGTCTGGCTCTAGAGCCATATTCGTGTTGGCAAAACAGTTTAAAACCAACAGTAGTCCCTGAGTAGGCAACCTGACATTACTAGGAGCATTGAGCACTGGCTTCACACAGGCTTCATCATATACTCACTAGTCCCTGAGCCCAGTTTCCCCACTTGCCCATCTGTGAAACATGGCTAATTTAACCCCTCACAGGGTTGTCCTAAGGTAAAATGAGACAGTGTATTTAAAACACTGGTGTCAGGTACGTAGTACATACTTGATAAATGGTACTACAATTATTGTTCGAAGTCACTGCACTAACATAAAATACATGCATCTTTTATCTTTTGGGGGAACAGGGGTCTTTCTTTGACAGTCCAAGTGATAAATGATATTGATATAAGTGTGGAATAGAATTTCTGAAATAATCCATCTCTGCTCTCAGGAAATTGATTATCCTATGTTGGTAGCTATGATAGAAAATGGAATAAAGAGATGGGCACTTGTCACATCAGCAAGCTGTAGATTGCTGGAAGGCTCTCTGGTGTTCCATAACTTTTTTTTTTGTACCTTGGCTACTTTCAGAATTTATTTCCCCCTTAGTTATGTATAAATACGAGGTCTGTTTGGGAAAATTTTAGCCATTGTTTACATAACAAGAATGGTTTGCAAGACATTGATGTAACCTGGCAGTCAAGGAGAGTGGACAGGAATGTGCATGTGTGAACAATGATAACTTCCCTGTACTAGTCAGGGGGTGGTAGACATCGTTGAGTGAGCATGTGTACTGTGTGGCTGTCACATTCAAAATGACTGAGCCAATAGAGCAACGAATCCACATCAGATTTTGTGTGAAGCTTGAGCATCCCTCCTCGGAAACTATTCAGATGATTCAGAAGACTGCTACTATGGGCAACTGGTGATTGGCAGTTTTGTCACAGACAACACACTTGCACATGCATCACATCTCGTGCAGAGTTTGTGGCAAAATATCAAATCATTCAGATGACTCAGAGTCCCAACTTAGCACGCTGAGAGTTCTGGCTTTTCCCAAAACTGAACTCACCTTTGAAAGGGAAGAGATTTCAGACCATTAAGAGATTCAGGAAGCCCTGGCTGGCATAGCTCAGTGGATTGAGCGCGGACTGGGAACCAAAGTGTCCCAGGTTCGATTCCCAGCCAGGGTACATTCCTGGGTTGCAGGCCATAACCCCCAGCAACCACACATTGATGTCTGTCTGTCTGTCTGTCTGTCTCTCTCTCTCTCCCCCCACCCCCTCCCTCTCTAAAAATAAATAAATAAAATCTTAAAAAAAAAAAAACACTCATTCTTTAAAAAAAAAAAAAAAAAGAGATTCAGGAAAATACAGCAATACGACAGGGCAGCTGATGGTGACCGGGAGAACTGTGTGAGGTCTGAAGGTGCCTACTTTGAAGGGGACTGAGACATCATTGCCCTATATACAATGTTTCTTGTATCTTGTCTCCTTCAATAAATGTCTGTATTTTTCAGATTATATAGCTAAATATCTTCTGGACAGACCTCGTATTTTATCTAATTTTGTAAGAAGATAGAAAATTTACATTGTTTGTATTGTTTAGAAATGCATTTGACAGCAAATAATAGAAAACCTTACTATAGCAGTTTAAATGAATAGAGGTTTATGTTGCTAATTTAACAAGTAGTTCACAGGCAGGTGGTTACTAATTCTGGCTTAGGGCCTCAGCAATGTTAGGGCCAATGTTTCTGTGATTCTCGTAGATTTCTCTCTCTTTTTTTCATGTGGTTGCATAATGGCTAATGAATTCTGGACATCATATCTCCTGCATTCGTGCAGGAAGAAGGAAAGAGGGAAGGGCCATGCTGTCTGTCACCTAGTATTTGTTATTTGTGCTAATGTCATTAAACTA
The DNA here is from genome assembly GCF_004126475.2 of Phyllostomus discolor. NCBI lineage: Eukaryota > Metazoa > Chordata > Mammalia > Chiroptera > Phyllostomidae > Phyllostomus > Phyllostomus discolor. Next base: position 104,764,553 of record NC_040908.2, on the reverse strand, counting down.
AACTGAATCACATCATAGCTGCAAAGGAGGTCAACTATGATAATCACCTGGAGTTGGACATATTTACTCTCTAATTAAGTACAGTGCTATTTAAGCAAGAGCAGGATGAGGAATATTGGGCAGACACAAGTAGTGCCCCACAATATTACGGACTTAGCTTATGTTTTGTGCAAGCTCTCTTTATTAGGTGCCAGGGGAAATGGTTGATTCTAAGGATATCTAATCCTTCTCCATGTGAATTGAACATGCTTAATGTGGTGGTATTTATTAGGTGCAGTGGACAGAAAAGGAAGCATTTGAACCAGCCAGTTGCCTACCTCAATCTCCATTCCTTGTTTCATTGTATCCATCAGGATGGTTGTAATTTATGGTGGATATAATGCGTTTAATGTTAGACCATGTTTGACCACTGGACCAGGCATAGCCAACTGGTGTCTTCTTACACAGTCTACATTCATCAAGGCAGGAGCCCATCCCTCCCACCCCCACTGCTACTTCATCCAAAATAGGGTGTTATTTCCTACCTGCTTATTTACTCCCAAGACTCACTTAAAAAAATAGGGACCTATGTTGATTCAATTATTATCTAGATTAGTACACCACAGCTGAATAATTCTGTAGTAATTCTAGGGACTAAATCTTTCCTGGGATCAGTATTCACTGGGCTCAATACAAAGTAGCTGATTCCTTATGCTACTGTTGCATTTGAAAAGCAAACTTGAAAGTTCCCTTTCCTTTACTCAGTCATTTTTCAGTATGAAATAGGTATAACCAGAACTTGAAGATATTTCTTATTCAGTGTAGATAGTTTTTCAATAACATTTATAAAAAATAGGGAGTTGCTTCTGCTTGTCATGCAAAGCATTACTGACCTTTTCTGAATAATATATATATTATATATATATAATATATATAATATATATATTATATATATATAATATATATAATATATATATTATATATATATATGCTTTCTATTCAAAGGCACCTAGGCAGAAAAGTAGATTTCCTTTTATTATTATTTTTTCTACTTGTGAAGCCAGGAGTCAGAACCATGGAATCAGAGAGTTCAGATTTCTTTATAGTGGAAGCAGAGTGAAGCAGGGAATGGACAGAAATAGGTCACATTGTGTTGGAAAGCCCAGGACAATGAGGAATTTCTTCAAGTGTTCGGACTCTGAGGAATTCTCACGTTGGGGCAGAGTGTTTCAGAAAAGTCAGAAGCCAAGATTTATAGTGGATGGCAGCCTGTAAAACATTTAAAAAACACTTACTACTCAGCATGATTTTTTTCTAGTTAAAGGAAGTTATTTGGCAATTTTCTTCAATCAGTTGTCAAGAAAAGATTCTTAGAGGGTGGATTAAAAGTGTCTCTCCAGTTGCATATAGCCCTTGATTGGTTTCAGACATTGCCAGCTCCCCACAAGTCCAGGTGACAGAGATAGCAGCAGTCCCCTGAGCTGAGAGCTGTGGGACCTAGCATGGGTTTGCCAGGACCTAGCCATGTAGCAATGAATGGATAACCCATGAGGAAGTCACTTCACCCAAGAGAGTTCTCACTAATGAAAAAACAAGGCTATCTGGCTTCTTCAACTTCTAAAATCAAGGTGTTGTTCTCACTTTGAACTGTGCAGTTTTGAGGTAATCTGAGAATTCTTGGATCACCGCTCTGAGCCTAAACAGATAGTAACAATGGGGTAAGAAGAGGTCAAAGCTTCCGAATCCCTGTCTCCACCTTTCTTTTCCTCTTTCCCACAAGAGGACTAGGCAGTATCTGGGAACACTGTGATTTTCAGTATACAGACCAGCTCTGTGTTGGGTCTGTTTCTTCTCTTGCTCTCCTTAGCCCTCTGTCTTGGATTTGAGATCATTGTCCCTCTCCCTTTCTTTGTAGTTATGCCTAGAAATTAAGTGCTTTGGGCTCTTATACCCCACCCAGACTGGCCCTCCTGAGTCAAATGCAAGTCGCCAGTCCTGTCAACTTCTCCATGTGTGAACACTAAACCAGACTCAGCTAGTTGGCAGATTATTGTATTAACATGATGGACATTAGATTGTCATATGATGCTGAACTTCAGCGGGGTATTTGCATTTTTAAAGAGCATTGTGCCCCCTGAAAAGGATCTCCACTTGGTGGGCTAAGTGAAGGAGGTAAGAATAACACCCTATATAATACTTTATCCTCTGCAAAAGGCTTTCACAATAAGCATTACATTTACCATAATCTTCATACCAGACACATGAACTAAATAGCAATGTTTCTCTGGGATTTTATGCATCTCGTTGTAACAGCTGAGACTCAGAGAGGCTGAGCAGATATTGCTCAAGGTCATCTGGCTAAAAGGTAAAAAACCAAAAACTTGCACCCAGGTCTTCCCATCTAGTGCTCCAGTTTCTGTTAAGAGTCACCTCTTTACTTCCTAGTCCTCATTACCTTTCTCCCTGTTGAATCCAGTGTGTCTCCCACAGGATCACCACTTACTTAAGGGGCATGCTGACTTAGAAGATGACTGCTAAGTCAGATAGAACTTGGCTCATTTCTTCTTTTTTTTTTTTGCAGCTGTAAAACATTTACTACCAGCTGCTTTTCGGCTTTCTCCATCTTTTAAAAGTGAGCTCAGTGAAGACAGGTGCTGGATTGTGCGGCATGGAGAAGTAGGGATATTTTATACCATGACTTGTACACCTGGTGTACGGTCCACCTGTTGACAGTACTTAAGGAGACATAGTAAGGGCAGTTCAGTGGGGTGGCACAGGTCCACCATCTGCTTTGATGTTTTAGAAGATTGTGCTTAAATCACCAAATAATAAATAACAATTCTTCATTCTTTAAAAAATAGTCTTCAAACAATTTTTCTTTCTTCAAATAATAAAGGAAATGTTAAACAAAATGGAAAATCTCCTATTCCCCTCTAATCCCTCTTTTGGGTTACTTTTGAGGGTGCATCTTCCAGACCCCTTTTATGCCAAGCAAATATGTGTGTGTGTGTGTGTGTGTGTATAGGTATATATTACACACACACACACATAAATACATGCTATTAAATTTTTTTTTCCTGTTAGTAAAAAGAGACCTTCTTGATCCTTTTTAATGAACACCTGCTATTCTACTGAGTGGACTCTCCAGAGATATTTGCCCTTTCCAATCTGAATGGCACTTAGGCTATCTTCAGTTCATCACTATTTTAAACAATTTTGTAAAAAATATTATGACAGTATTTTCATAGATAGATTCAAAGAAATGAAATTGTAGAGTCAAAGAATATATGTCATTGAACTTTTAATATGGGCTTCCTGTTGTCCTCCAAAACTGTCACCCCAAAGTACCAGCAATGTTGGAGTGTGCCCTGTTCCCCACATTCACCAACACGGCGGGGGTGGTGGTGGTGGTGGTGGTGTAAGTCTGTTTAATTTTGCCAGTTTGATAAACAAAAATGGACTTTCATTTGAGTTTATATTTCCCTGGTCATACATCTCTTTTGACATCTTTTTTTTTGTAGTGTGTGTGTGTTTTTTTCTTCTATTTCTATGTCCTCTGATGTGAAGGGCTAGTTCATATCCTTGTTCCAAATTTATCTGAAGTATCTGGGTTCCTCTTAGTGGTAAGTAAGAACTCTTTCTGGTCTGTTGTTGTCTTTTAATTTTCTTTATAGTGCTTTTTGGTTTATTGTTATAATTTTTAATTTATTTATTTTTGCTGCTCAGAGGTTTTTAATTTATATGTGGCCAAATGCATTAGCATTTTTGTCATGGCTCGCAAACATTGTGTCATGTTTAAGTAGGGCTTCTCCCTGCCAAGATTTGAGAGATATTATAAAATATTTTTGAATACTTTTAAAGTTTTGTTTGTTTTTTTTTTTTTACTTTTGTTTGGTTGTTTTAGTGTAGAGATGTCTGATCCATGTATGGTTTTACTATGAATTCCCAGAAACAGACAATTATTTTAGGAAAGAAAATAAAATATAAAGTTCACCAGAGAACAAAATGAACTCCTAATGGGGGCCAGGATCTGGAGAAGCATTCAAGGTGGAGTTTGTGATAAGCAACACCCACAAGGTACTGGGGTCTCTGAAAGCCATTTCCCCACCAAGATCTTGGAGGTTATAAACTATCACGTGCTCCCATTTTAAATCCATCAAGGCGTGTTTCAGGACCAATCCACCGGGGCTTAGTGACTAATGGGAGAAAATGAGTAGGTCACTTGAATCAGTTCCTTAGTGGACAGTGCAAAAGAACAAGCTTGATGACCAAGAAGGCTCTTGGAAGATAAAGCACCTTGAGATGAAGGGGAGAGTTCAGTGGATGGAGTGCAGCAAAGATGCACATTTATGCTGCCTGCAGAATTTATATTTCATTTCATCTGGAAGAAAATCCTGCCAGTAAACAGATGCATTGTGGGTAATGCAGGAAGGAAAACCAGCAGCATTCATGGAAAGTATGTTTAAATAACACAGAATGCCCAAATGGCTTAGAGAACATACATAGATAATTGGCTTAGAAGATTGCTTATAGAGGTCATAAGGCCAGGAGAAAAATGCATGCAGAAGAAACTAATTCTCAGTAAGTCTTTCTTAGAAAAATAGAAACCAGATCTTAGCATCATTGAGACCACTGTGAACCGAGACCACTATGATCCAAGACCGTGGGATATTAGTCCCTGCTGTATGTTCTCCTGGCTTACTGATTTTTTCAAGTCAGTTAACCTCTCTAAGCCTCAGCTTCCCCACCTGTGCAATGAGAGATAATGACTATTTTAAGGGCTGCAGTTAAGAAAAATCTAATACACGTGAAAATTACCTGAATAATTTTGGAAAACCCTGGGCAGGGGGAGAGAGTAAAAATGTGGTAGCACTGTAAGTGATTGTGAACATTTCTTGAATTTCTTATGTACGTCAAGTTTCTTTCAATGTCAGTAAAATTTTTATCTTGACTTATTGTGTCCTGAAGCATTTAGCGTTATAAATACATTTTTCAGAAATACGATGTTAGAAGGGAAATTTGGATTGTACTTTTGGCATTGTAAAGGGGGGCGTGGTGAGTTAAGCTTTCTAGGGCAAAGATCACATTATCTGCTTTTGTTTATCTGCTGGTGTCCAGCTCTCAAAGTGCTGTGCACGTGGAAGACACTAAATAGAGGTTTGGTGATGATCACAGATTGCTGCTGAACTATGCTCCAAATTTACCTGCGATGTGGAGAGTTGAGGCATCACTGTCCCTGTAAGAATCTCTTAATGCTTCTGTATTGCTTCTGTACCAGCTCAAATTATAATGCTGTAATTCCAGGTGGACTGTCAGAAAGTCCTCCCACCTCTTATTTTGGGGAAATGAAGAGCTGTTTAGAGACAGGCACTAGAGCATCCACCAGCCTTTGGCTGTTTTCTCACCTACCTGCCACAGAGACCTGTGACCAGTCATACGCTCCAGAACTAACATTTCCAAAACCTAGACCTTGCAGAACTCTATAGGAAATGGACCTTGGCAGGCAATATCTGAACAGGCCCTTGTCTTTCTGCTTTCAGGCATCCTTAGTTGTTGTTTGCATCTAACACAATCTTGGCGCATAAAACCTCCAGCCAAATGAGACCTGAGGATTCAAGGAATTGCAGTGGGGAGACTGCCTGTTTGCTAACTTGCTTTAACCTCAGCTCTGAAAGTTGGGGGCCAGCTTAAATTCTTCCTGCAGAGCTTCTGTTGCTGGGCACCTGTCTTTCTTTGTTTCTTGTCTCAGACAGTAAACAGAGGGTAAGGGTTGCACAAGCATCTAGTTCTTTTGTGGTAGCCTGGCAGCTTCATGCAAGGAGTTCTGAACAGGTTACAAAAAGGACTGCTGAATGAAAGGAAAACAAAACAAAACAAAACAAAACAAAATAAAACCAAAAAAGCCCTCTCCAGTTCTAGTTTGTTAGCATTTTTCCAAGTGTTTGTGAGCCTTACGTATCAGTGAGTCACAATCTTGATAGTTTCTTCAGTGAAAAACTATTGGGTAGGTTTGAAACTTGCACACTTTGATGATAATTTAGGAAGTTCTTGACTGTGCTTAATAAACTTCAGTCTCATTTGAACAGATGTTTCACAGTTGCGAGAAATTGGGCTTTTTCTTAAAGTCAAACATTAAAATGACTTTGTACTTTTAATGTTTTCAAGTGAAGGTTGCAAATCCATAACATGAGCAGAAGATGAGAGGCAAACCTGATAGCACTGGTAGTGAGGGGAAAGAGAATTGAAGGAGAAAGTAGAAGGCTGAAGTTATTTTTGTAGAGACCATTTAAGACTTCCCTTTGCCCCAACAAGGGAAGATTATGGTGTGCTTCCCATATGTAAATTGAAATAAAGTGTTATTTTTTGAAATGCCATAAGACTATGTATGTTGAAATTAAAATATTGTATTTCTGTTCATGAAACAGCACCAGAATGTTACCAGCAATTGGACATTGGTACTTGAGTTCTGGCTAAGAAAGAATTCAGAGTCAAGACTCAAATATAAGTAAAAGTTTATTTTGAAAGTCACAGAAGTAAAAGAAGTGAGCCATGGAGGAAGTGAGACAGCTGGGCTGCACGGGCTCAGGAAACAAGTTACAGAGGCAAAAAAGAAGGGCCATTTGAGCTTAGGAGAAAGAAAGCAAAGAAAGTGTGGATGGTGAGAGAAAAAGAGAGTGATGGAGAAGAGAAAGACTACACTGGGTCCTCTGTCCTGAGGAGTTTTACAGAAGGTCCTAGGGGAGGATCTTAATAGAATATTCATCAGTTCTCCAGGCGTGTCCTTTCAGGGTCATGGCCTTCACTGATTGGTCAGTGCTAGGGTAGGGGGCCATTAATCATGGAAGCTGGTTCTGATGTAAGTCGTGGTGTCACCCAGTCTGGTTTTGCTGCTTCTCTGGATCTGGAGCTGAAACACAACAGAGGGCTAGATGTTATCTCTAGTTTGACCAAAATTCTGTCTCTGTGGTTAACAGATCGAGGTTAAACATTATCCTCTGTGGTTAAACATTGTCCTAAATTTATCTGATGTAGTCAGAAGCTCATTGTCTTAAGGGCTTAATGCTTAAGGGAGTGGTTTTGCAAGGGTTTGTATGGGAGTCACATGAGGCTATTCTGCAGCCCCCTTGTTCCTCCACTAAAGGGTGTACCATATGACTAGTGACATATCAGGGGGAAAAATTCAGGGGAATGTCCAAGCCACATGACCAGCAATATGAGGGGTCAGAGGTCTAAACCACATGACCAGTGATATGCACATGGGGGAAAGGTCACCCTGGGGATGAGGCCCTTGTTTTCCCAGTTTTTCCTGTTGCTAGGCACTCAGGGATTTCTGCTCTAGAGACCTTCTGTATCTGGCCTATCATCCTCACTCTGCTCATGTTTGTCTAACTGCTTACTACATTTCTAGATTGCATGATTGCAGAATTTGGCATGAAGTCATGGAATCTGCCCTCTCCTCCATTCTGCTTTGCTGAGGTTTTAACAATAGTTAATCTTACTATTGGGGAACCCAGCACAGCTATCTTAGCTATCTCACCCTCTGGCTTTGACTCTGGGCCAGACATTTCCTCTCTCCAACCTTGGCTTCCTCATCAGTACAATGATAAACTGTGTCTGAGTTAAATTTCAGGGTGCTTTCAAATCCATTATTTCATAATAGCTCCATGAGAAAAGTGAGGAAGAAGAAGGTCAGAGAATTGAAATATTTTGCTCAGAGTTGCAAGGCAAGCAGGAATACAACTTAGTTTCTGAATCCAGTTTCTTTAGCTCTACTGCTTAGCTGGGGTGTACTATAAACCAGTAATTTTCAACTGGTGTGCTCCAAGCAACTTTAGCACATGCAGTATGTGACTATTTAGTCAGGGACACTGACCTCTTTTCCCTTAGACTGCCAAATTAAAGAAATGACAACAGCCAACACAATAATAGCCATCCAGCATGAATGAATCAAAATTACATCTATTTTTCTTTTAGATCAGCAAAAAGTATACTAGAATTTTAGTAATTAGTTTATGCATATCATGAGATAAAAATGGTTGAAAATCGCTGGTATAAACTGTGGAGGACATGACTTTGGGTGATGGACAAAAGTATGCAGTTACATGGAATACTTTATTTTTCATTGTTATTTATTTGAGTAAATATTCATTTGAATGTTGCTATTATGGCTCCAAAATTGTAATTATTTTATTATTGAAACATTAGCACTTTGGAAGGAAAAGCTTTAAGTATCAGATAAACCTAGCAAATATTGAATAATGTGAAGTATTTTAATGAGTTTCCATTGACTTTAGTTTGCAAATTATGGTAATGCAGTAAAAGACTGAATTTCTTATGAAACTGACAGGAGTGTGTGTGTGTGTGTGTGTGTGTGTGTAAAATATCTATGACTACATTTAGAGCTTTTCAGATATTGTTGTTGAATGCTCTACATGGTTGTGTAAATAAATGTTAAGAAAATAAAACCTGTACTAAAATGCTTTATCACATCAAATAAAACACATACTTAGCAGTGCTATTTGAGATAAGTTTCCCACTCATCTCTAGATGCAGGAGATCAAGAGTAATTCAAGATTATTTAGCACTCCTGTTGTACAGTTAAACATTATCTGTGGTTGAATGGATAATAAAATTTGGAGCACATAAGGTGTGTTTTCTTTCTTCTGTTTTATTTCTAAATGAGAGTTCCATTGAAACCTCTCTAAGATATTAAAAGACCTTCTCTGGTCTGAATAAATATTTTCTCTTCAGGCAGGTCATATATTATAGTTTGTTTAACAAAATAAAGGCTTGTGGCAAAGGCACTTGAAATGCACATTATGGTAAAATAGCCCTGGACAGAGCCACCCAGGGCAGGTGTGGAGTGTTATTTTAGCAGTAAACCTCTTCTTATTAAAGTTGCTGTCACAGGGCTGCAAAAGCAGCTGATATTCTTTTGAACCAAAGTGGTTGTAAAACCACATTTCCACCTCTTTGCCTTGATCAGGGACTGAAATAGTCTGGGAGTGGGATACTAACTCTTGTCTTTGTGAAATTCATAATACAAGGAAACCTAAAGTGAATCAAAAACCAAATTTAAAAATACAGTTTCTTAAATACTGTGTTCTTTGACTTAACCATTTTTTATCTGTTGAGTAAAGATAGTATTGACATGAAATAAAATAATACATTAAGCACTAATGCATGTATACAAAATACTGAAGCTGAGATGAATTAACTTGACTAAGGGTCATTATGTGTTGTTAAGATAGCCTTTTCCTAGCTTAGTGTTCCTTATCAGACCTCCCTGCCTCCTGTCTATCTGTTCCCTCGATTATATTCCACACACATTAGGTAAAGAGCTAATTTTCCTGAAGCAGCTCTTGAGGTGAGGAGAGAGTTCTGGAATGTCCTCTAAGTCAAAGTTTATGGTGTTCATTTTGATATTTAAGGCTTATAAGCCTACCTCTTGTGCCTTATTTACCTATTTCCCCATCTTGCCTTGTTACTTCCTCCAGTTTGGCTGAACTAAATCGCTGGTTCCTTCAGTGAGTGCCCTTGCATGTCTTACTTCCTTTGCTTCCTGTGGAGTTGGGACCCAAAAGGATTTCAACCAGTTGTTAGCATTCTTTCTGCCTCTGTGACCCACCTCAGATAAGTGTATGATGCTGTGGTGGATGAGAGCCTGAGCACCTGAGTTAGAAATGTAGCTTCTGTCATATATGAGTGAGAACACAGGGAAGAACCTTACATTCCCCAAACCTCAATTTTATCTTCTGTAAAATGGACGTAATGGTACCTCCTGAGTTTATTGTGGGAGTTAAATGTGTGAAGCAGATATGACCGAAGTGCCTGGTGTTTAGTAGGCACTTGGTAAAATATTATGAAACACCTCTTTCACTGTGGACTTTCTCTGTTTTCCTGTCCCACACAGTTAGCCTCCCCTCTCATAACCCTTTGGATCCTTACCTTCTAGTAATGCCATGTTCTGTCAGCATTTCCCCTTCCTTAAGATCCTTAGTTTATCTCTGCTATGTGTTTCACAAATGTTGGTTGAATTGAGTTGCCAAACTAGTGTACTTAGTAATAGTAGAATTTAAATGACTTCACCATAACGTAAATGGGAATTTTAGATAACGAATTGTTCTTAGGTCATGCCTGAAGCCCATGCACCATATTTTTATAGTATAATCACTGAAATCAAGCTGAAAATGAGCAGAGTTGAAGTCCAAATACTTCAATTATAAATAACCGGGAAGCACAGAAAAGATAAAACAGCTGACTGAAGGTCGTTCAACATGGAAGCATGTCCAGGCACCACTGGTTTCATCTGCACCCATTCCAAAGTTCCAAAGTTCCAATTTGTTGTAATAGAAATTTCTGTGTTTTAGATGCTCGTTAAATTATATTAGCAATGCTAACTTTCTATTGATCATAGC